>NW_028244325.1:600000-1195418 GCF_964263255.1 Lissotriton vulgaris
ACAATCATCCCCCAGGCCCTGGAGGCACTCAGCCACGTGGGAGCACACCTCAAAGAGCCCGGAAAGCCTACTGTGCTGGTGAGGGGACAAGGAGGCTTTTCAACAGCCCCTACTGCCAGAAGGAGGCCCAAAGGCAACCTAAACAGCCACATAAGAGTGAGAAGATCCCACAACACTGCGCTTAAAGAGCCAAGGACTCCTCACCCAGGGTGTCACAAGTCGCCACACTCAGGGGACACCAGCAACCAACAAGCATTGGTCCAACCAACCTGCAGTTCAGCTAAGGGAATAAGGAGCCCTTCACATGACAATAGTTGCACACAGTCATGCAGAGTGTCATCACACCGGACTTGGCTACCATACCCCCAATTGTACCATTCCTGGTGGAAGGCTCACCATCGTCACTGGCACCAAAGTGGAAGGACTGGTGGACCGCCTACTAATATTCTTTGAAGCCATCAAGGTGCACAAAGATCAGAAACGTGCCATGGTCCTTCATCTAGGAGGAAAAGATGTCCACAACATAGCCAAAACCCTAGTGGAAGTCCCACCGTAGAACCACTACTCGCTCATAAATGCCCTGAATGCGTACTTTGAGCCCATGGCTAACCAGGACTATTAGAGATTCATATTTCGACAGGCAAGACAACTACCGGAAGAGTCTCTGGACACGTATCATGCCCGCTTGAAAAATCTAGCCTCGACCTGTGGATTCACGGATACCACAGAAGAGATACATGGTCAGATCATCCAAGGCTGTGCGTCTGCCGAGCTTAGGGAACGCATTCTGGAAGAATCTGGCACACCGCTAGCGGACATCCTGAGCCTAGGGCGCACCAAAGAACTATCAAAGGCCCGAGCGGGCCACATGGAAGCCGCCCTCCAAGCGCCGGTCAAAGCCGAACCGGTCAACAAGGTGACCGTAAGATCCCAGAAAGGTACGGAAGCCGCCACGGGGACATCGCCAAAGACCTGCGGCTACTGCGGGGGACCACCCCATCCCGCAATGGAATGTCTGCCAGAGGAAAGCGGTGCTCAGTGTGTGGGCGATTCAACCACTTCGAGAAGGTCTGCCGTTACAAGAAGTTTTTCAAGCCCAGACAGGTGGTAAATACAGTACCAGAAGGGTACCCCGGCCAGAGCGACATGGACGATGACGAGGAGGAAGAAAGGACAGTGCACAAGGTGCACATGATTGGCACCACCACTCGAAGAGCTAGGCGGCTACCTCAGTGTGGTAGGTGCTAAAGAAGTCATGGCCGTGGTGGACACGGGGGCGACCATCAGCCTCATGGTATCTGCTCTACATCAAACATTGGATCCACCACCAGTGCTGAGTCCCTTCGCCATCACTGTGTTCGCGTATGGGCAGGACACACCTCTCAAGATACGAGGAAAGTTCAAAACGTCCATCTCGCATGGGGACAAGTCCATTACCACCAACGTCTTTGTATCGGAAGATGGGCAAGGGTGCCGAGCAGCTGAGGACCTTGGGGTCGTCACATTCGCCTTCGGGGTGCACCAAGAGTCAATTCAAAAACTGATAACGGAATTCTCAGACGTGTTCAAAGGCATCGGAAGGTTCACGGGGAAGAAGGTGAACCTCCACATCGATCAGAACGTTCAACCAGTGGCCCTGAGACATCGCCGAATTGCATTCCACCTAAGTCCCTTAGTCGAAGAGGAACTTAAGAAATGGGAAGCGGCCGGAATAATAGAAAAAGTAACTGGCCCCACCCCCTGGGTCTCGCCCATAGTGGTCATGAGGAAGCCCAAGCAGCCGGTAGCAGTGCGGATCTCCGTGGACATGCGACTTCCCAATGCTGCTATCAAGCGAGAGCGCCATATAACACCCACTATCGATGACCTCATAGGGAAAATGGCAGGAGCCAGCTGGCTCTCCAAACTAGATCTGTGGTCCAGCTGCCATCAGTTGGTACTCGATGAGGAGTCACGCAACATCACGAACTTCTCAACACACATGGGACTCCGTAGATACACCCGTCTCAGCTTTGGAGTATCCAGTGAGGCAGAAGTATTTCGAAACGTCATACAGGAGCTCATTGTGGACATACCAGGTGTGATCAATGTCAGTGATGACATTATGATACATCCCGGAGCACAACAACCGACTAACTCAGGTACTTCGAAGATTGCGTGATGCCGGTCTCACGCTGCATCGGGAGAAGTGCGAGTTCTTAAAACGAAAACTACAGTACTTTGGGTACACGTTCTCAATCGAGGGTGTTAACCCGGATCCTGATAAGGTAAAGGACATCAAGAGGCGGCGCCCCCCACCACCATCACTCAAGTCCGGAGCTTTCTCGGAATGGTGAATTACTGTGGGAGATTCATCCGAGACCTGGCCAATCTAACGTTACCACTGAGGGAGCTCACTAAAGATGCCACGCCCTGGAAATGGGGTCCCGAACAATCAAAAGCATTCCGAGAGATCAAAGGAGCCCTCTCAGAAGCCACCACTTTGGCCTTCTTTGACCCCAGGAAGCTAACACTCGTGGATGTGGATGCAGGTCCTTTGGGGCTAGGGGCCGTACTGATGCAAAGGCAGAGGGCAGATGAAGATTGGGCCCCGGTAGCGTTTGCCAGCCGATCCCTTACGGAAGCAAAACAGAGGTGCTCCCAAATTGAGAAAGAGGCAATAGCCATCCATTGGGGGTGCCAGCACTTCCACTTGTATGTATACGGAAAACCCTTTGTGGTTGCCACAGACCACAAGCCATTAGTTGCTCTGTTCTCGGGAACCTCCACGAAGCCTCCGCCACGCATCGAGAAATGGATGCTCCATCTCCAAGACTACAACTGCAGAGTGGAGTGCCAGCCCGGGTCTAGAAACCCGGCCGACTACTTGTCGCGATACCCTCGAGCAGCCACCCGGGAGGAAATGGAAGATGCAGCAGACACTGAGGCGTACGTGAGATGTGTCACCGCCAGATCGTGCCCGATGTCCATATTTCTGGAGAGCATTGCCGAAGCCACCCGGAAGGATGATTGCCTACAAAAGTCCAGGACGACGCTTCAGAGTGGGAATTGGCACAAGGCCAAAGAAGAATGGAGAATACTGACCCCTGAGGCTCAACGCATCATGGACATCCTTCACCATGTACGAGAAGAACTTAACGAGGATGATACAGGATGCCTGTTACGCGGACACCGGCTGGTGATACCATCATCCCTAACGGCTCAAGTAGTGCAACTGGCTCATGTAGGCCATCAAGGATTGGTCAAAACAAAATCCAGACTGCGTACCAAGGTATGGTTCCCCTTAATGGACGACCTCGTGGACGCCACAGTGAGATCCTGTACCGCCTGTCAGGTCACGGGAGAAGGACCGCGAGCGGCACCGATCATAGTGGAGCCTCGGCCGAAATCTCCTTGGGAGTGCGTCAGCCTTGACTTCGGCAGCCTCCCTGACGGCCGGCACACCATGGTAGCTATTGATGACCACTCCAAATACCCAGA
This sequence comes from Lissotriton vulgaris, assembly GCF_964263255.1. Classification (NCBI taxonomy): domain Eukaryota; kingdom Metazoa; phylum Chordata; class Amphibia; order Caudata; family Salamandridae; genus Lissotriton; species Lissotriton vulgaris. The sequence continues at coordinate 603,481 of NW_028244325.1, forward strand.
GGTAGAAATAATATCCACAACGAGCGCCACTGAGGTAATTCCCAAATTGGAGAAAATCATGGCTGCGCATGGGCTGATGCGAGAGTTGAGGACGAACAACGGTCCCCCCTTTCAAGGACAAGAACTAGCTAATTACCTCAGCGCCTTGGGCATCCAGCATCGCAGAATAACTCCCCGATGGCCACAAGCCAGCGGCGAAGTGGAAAGATTCATGCGAACAATTAATAAAGTCATCTGAATTGCTTATGACAAGGGACAGTCGTTGGAGCTGGCCATATTCACATTTTTGAGGAGTTATCGACAGACACCCCACACCACGACTGGTGTCACTCCTGGACATATTCTCATGGGGCGGGTGGTCTTAGATTCCATACCCCATCATCCCCAGTGGCAACCTGATCCATCTAACAAGTGTCAGATTGAAACCCGACGTCGAACAGCTCATGCCCAGGTCAGCCAGCGCAGGAGAGCCAGAGTGCCACAGATTGCCAGAGGAGACATAGTTCTGCTCAAGAATCGCGCCACAAGTGGGAAGTACCAGCTGCCATATGAAACAAGTCCATGGACTGTGATTAATGTGAAGGGAACCAGAGTCATTGCAATCAGGGGCAGAGAGACTGTTACTCACAATGTATCTCATTTTAAGAAGTATCACCCAGGAGAGGTCGTAGTCTCCCCACCAGCATCTCAAGAGGTCCAGATGTCACGGAGCCCGGAGAAGGACGCTTCCCCGGCACCAAGGGACATGTCCTACTGTGAAAAAGATCTGGATTCAGTGACCGGTGAAGGTCACTGTCCTGATGGGCCCAAAAGCACCGGTATGGAACACAGCGTGGGCGATCCTGAGCCAAGCAACCGCGAGTCGCCATCCCCGGCTGGGGCTGATGGCACTCCGAGCCGAGGGGTATCCCAATATCGGCTGAGAAGAAACCCTGTGCCGTCCTTTCATCTCAGAGACCATTTCACGTAAGATTGTTCCAATGTGTGCCTGCTTTGCTACACACCACTCGCATATGGGGTAGATCTGAAAGACTGAGACTGACTGTCAAAACGAATCATTCTTTGTGCTCATTGTTGTGTTCTTTTTGGTTGGGGAGGAATGTTGTGTTCTAGTGTTTTGACGCCTGTGGCGCAACAGGCGTGCTGCGTAAGAGCACGTGACCTGAGATAATAAAGAGGGTCCATGCACTGACGTATGCCAGTTGGCGGCGACGTGCAGACCAATTAACACTACCCTGGTGTCAGAGCCTTTATTGTGGTTTACCACATGTCTGGCCCATAGCCGATAGTCCCCTGTACTCTGCGCCCCGATCCAGTGTCCAGTCTGCCCCCACGACACAACAGTGCTGAGACTGCACATGGGAATTCTGAATCTAGAAATAAACATGGGCTGAGGGACTGCTAAGGACGTGCATTGCAGCCTCCTTCCCATTCTGAGACACACACAGAAGGGACTTTTACTTTTGTGTGTTGTGCAAAAACGTTCCATTTATAATGAGTACTCACCTATCAGAAGGGCTGTGGCAGCATGCAGCCTACTCCCATAAAACGATTGGCTCACTAGACAAGGCCCACACATTCGCTTAATTTAACAAAGAGCTGAGAGAAGACTGCGGTTGCTCCGATTATTTCTCGTTCCCCAATTAGATTATCTTCTTTTATTTTTTTTATTATTATTATAATTTCAGGCCTGGCTGTGTGAGCTGCCGTGACCTGCTTTGCCAGGCCTGGGTAAATCCTGGAGACACTGGACAACAATGCTTAAGACGGAAACTTCCGGTCCTTTCCGCCTGACTCGCCCTTCACATGTCTCGCGCGGTTAGCATCGGCCGAGCCACCGCCCGCGTGGCAGGGGCCGCGCGCTGGCGCTGGCAGCCATTGTCTGCGCCTTTCCTCTCGTTAAGTCCCCTTGGCCTTCCATTGTCTTAGGCCTGCCGTGTCAGGTCGGGCTCAGCGTAGGCCGCCCATCGGGGAGGAGGACCCCTTTCCCTTTCGTGCATCGCTACACAGCACAATCGCTCTATCCATCTTTTCAGTTCCCATTGTGGAGAGAGGCCCCCTCCCAGAGCTGAGAAAGGTCCCAGTTCGCTGGGAAACCTCCTCAGTCAATGAGAACCGTGGCAATATGTCCCCCTTAGGAACTCCGTCTTAATCGAAATCTTTTTATACAATCTAGGATATGAAGAGGATTCTTGAGATAAAAGGCATGGGGACTACATGGGTTTGACCACACATTTCAACCCCCTCTTTGGAAAGAATGGGAAACGCTCGCCTGAAAAATGTGTTCAGCTACAATGGGCAGACAAGAAGTGCGGCCTTGGAGACAGGGCGGAATGACCTGCTTCCCTGAAACAACAAACAGACTCGGAATGCAATATCATTTTAATGCAAAGCGCATACAAGGAACACAAGAATTTGGGGCCTGTTCATTAAACGGACTTTTGTTGAAATTTAGGAGTAAATTCAAGGAAATTAAGAAGGATGAAGGGATTGGAAAGAGAAAGCCATGATTGAGTGGTAACTGAAACACATACTTTGAACAATGAGTTAATAATCTACTGTATTGCACTGCTGCTCCCACAGTGCTTTGTAAAGAAGCTGGTATGCTATGGTACTGCTTGGTGGTTACACAGGTATAATGCAGATTCACGTAAATCTTACTGTACAAAATAATTTGGCCCTAAATACTGTCTTGTTATTTAGAATGCCATTCCCTATCACCTGCAACGGTTCTGAAACAAGAGGGGCAACTGTACCCATATATTCGAAAATCCCAGTGGCTCGTCTTTATTAGATGATAGCCACAGATCTTGTCCTTGAGCCACGCCCAATCTGCAGGCAGAGCTCTAGCATTGTTTGCATGTGAGCTGGACTGAACTTCAGACACAGATCTGGCAACGCTTGTTGTTGAAGTGCACGCCACCCCAGTTTGGACACAACCATATGCAAATCAGTCTTGACCCTGTGCCTCATGGAAACAGTCCAATCCGAACTGCCTGGCCAGGCCCTCCCTTGACCGGAAACACGAATTCTGGGACCGGTTTCAGGGTATGTCACCCTTCTTCAGCCAGGCTAGCTTAAATCCAGTGTCACAGTGGATTTGCTTGCTGTAACACTTTTCGCCATAAGTGGGATGGGTATGCCCAGATGTGGGTCCCTTGCTCACTGTGCCGCTGGATTCAAGCTAGCCTGGCTGAAGAAGGGTGACATAACCTGAAACCGGACTCAGGATGCTTGTTTCCGGTCCAGGGAGGACCAGGCCTGACAGTTTGGTCTGGACTGCTCCTTTAAGGCACAGGGTCAAGGCTGAGTTGCATATGGCTGGGTACAAACTGGTGTGGCGTCAGTGGCAAAAGAACTATGTATTTAACCCAGATCTTTTGACTGGGGGGAAATATTTGCATTGTCAGCATCCGTCCATCATTTGTTTGCTTTAACACGTGGTTCTTGTTTTAGGCACCTACACTGCTCCTGTATACAGGACCGTCTTCACTAACGTGGAGTGTGGCATTCCTGATTGGCTTTTCGGTTGTATGACGAAACAACGCATGCAATTTCTTTCCATGCCTTATTAAAGCGTGCTCAACTATGACCGTGACTTTACAATTAATTTCGTTGTAAAGGCATGATTGGTAAAGGCACAAGCCTGGGAAAGATCTCACCCCAGTCACCCATCCGGAGCCCTAAAACCCGGCCCTGCTAACCACCCTGCCCCAGTCTAAAAATGACTCGACCCCCCCATCCTGAGCTTGAAAACTGTCCCTCAGTCCTAAAAACTGCCCCTTCCCCTCCGACCTGAGCCCTAAAACACGGCTCCCAGCCCTGAAACAACCCAGACCCCAGGCCCCCCATGGTGAGCCCTAAAGCCCAGCCCTATAAAATACCCTGACCCCCACACTGAGCCCTAAAACCTAGCCCCCGACTACTTAAAAATAACCCATACCCCTATTCCACGCCCCCAAAGCTATAAGAATGGCTTGGGTGGCCCATAATAGTAATTTTAATGTATATTGAATTGATAAACAACTGTGTTTTTTAGAGAGAAGCACAACAACAGTGTCAACATGTGGCAGACAGTCATAAGTCCCGGTGTGTACTATTAAGTGCCGGTGCCGAGCACCGGAAACCAACGGCTCAAATAAAGCACGGGTCAGAGGGGGCCCCTGGAGCTTGGCCCCCCCGCACCGCAGGGGATTTTGTTAAGCCACTTGTTTATAATGTCGGAAATGCTTTTCAAATTGTTGGCTTTCTGGATGTGTTCATAATAAGTATGTATTTATGACTATTTTTTTAATAAGTCTGCTGTACAAATCAATGTTAGTGCGCTTTAGAGAAGAAAAAAAATATGGGAACAGATGAGGGTACAAAGAATAATCTGCCTGGAAGGTTTCAGGTGTAAGGGGACAAGGCTTAAGATAGAAAGATGCATTTGTAGGAAGAAAGACTGCCTTTTTGCAGGTGCCTTTGTGAATTATTTACACTATTTGACCTGGATACCACAGCACCCTAAGTATAGCTTGAAAAGATGAGCTTCTAACCTAGACAGTTCCTAGCTAGATAAGCAAGGTCTAAAACCTAGCTAGAGCAGCCTCTGTGAGGCAAAGAAAGAAGAACGAACGTGGCACCTGGACAGTCTGCCTGGTTTGTCAACTGTACTAGTTTCTGGATGTCCATTTTGGGTCCGCCTTTTGGTTGGCAGCAAATATTAGGTACCATGTCAAATTTTAGGCTAGCAGGATACCCAATCAGCTTGCACCTGTGGCGCAAAGTCTCACAACGCATACTCAACAACCAATTCATTATGGGCCAGATGTAGATAAAATAGATTTACCGATTATTAATTACCGAAAATTACCGAATTTTACCGATTCGGTAATTAATAATCGGTAAATCCGAGGGGTGGATATGTAGGTATTCCAGATGTGCTGAAATAACGAATCGGAACAAATCGGTATTTACCGATTCGGTAAATACCGAATCGGTAATGCCCATTAATTCCTATGGGCTTTGAAGCCCATAGGAATGAATGGGCATTACCGATTCGGTATTTACTGAATCGGTAAATATCGATTTTCACAAGGGTGCAGGGGGTGTCACTTTGACACCCTCTGCCACCCCCAAAACAGGCTTGGGTGCCATGTGGCAGGCATACATGCCCTAAGGGCAGGTCTGCCTGTCACATGGCATAGGTGTGCATGCACACATGTGCATGCACACCGGAATCGGTATTTTACCATCAAATTGGATTTGATGGTAAAAGACCGATTCGGAAAAGGCCTCTGGGACTCAGAAGAGTCCCACCTACATCTGGGTGCCTCAGAATCGGTAAATTTACCGAATTTTTATTTTACCGAATCAATAAAATTACTGAATCGGTAATTTTACCGATTCGGTAAAATAATGCCCCCTACATACCTGTCACCCATTTACCGATCGGTAACGGCCAAAATCGGCCGTTACCGGTCGGTAAATGGCCTGAAACGGCCACCTACATCTGGCCCTATGGACAGTGCGCTAGAGGAATAGGCTAAATGATCCAGATACTATGGGAAAATGTTTTTGCATCAGTGGCACCTGGCAGCCCTAGTAAGGGGTGCGTGAAATTATAATTCTGCTGGCAAAATATCCCGAAGATACCAAACCTCATAACTTCGCAAAGCTTCAAAGTTTCTAACCTATGTAAAACATGATTTGTGAGTGATATTCTCTACATCCCCCCCAAACAAATATATATTTTCAATGTAAATAACATTTGGTTGAAATATTTTTGGGGTAAAAATGTAGGGTTTATCCTCAACAAAATATACCTCATGAGTGATTTGACAGCTGCTTTTAACTTTGCAAATATTGTGATGTTGGCAACGCTTTAAATACAAATGACAATTTCATGCATGTTTAGGGATTACAGGTAAGTAGGTGTGTGGGTTTCCCATTGAAGGTATTTTGCATAACAACCTGGCAGAATTACAGCCACTGGCATTAATTCAGAGTGCAGTTGTACATCAGCTGTTACAGCTTTCTTGTACTTTAGTAACCCTGGTACCAGTTGTTTAGCTGATATGCCCAGGTCCCTAAACAAGTAAGTGAAATAAAACCTGCATAGCCTGTTGAGTAGTAAAATAAATCCCTACTTGGGGTTCAGTGTGCCCATCTAGTCCCTCTGCTGCAGTGGCAATGTATCTTTTGTACTGATGGTAGCTATGCTTCTTGCCTGGCAGCGTCCCTGCTAATTCTAGTATTAGAGGTCATGAAGGCATGACCATAAATTTAGGTATCCCCACTACCTCTCTGTCCTGAGGAAGACCCGCATGCCGAGGCTTTAAAGTACCCTTGCGTGTCGATACGGGCCGAAACGTTGACTTTTAACTCCTACTAAGGCTGTACCATTGGTTACCACCACCCCGTCACTTGAACAGATGATACATTACTCTGCAACAGCACATACATTTTTCGTTTGAATAATGGAATGATGTTTTTACATGGACAGCCCACAAATAACTGCTGCTGATGTTATAGCCAGTTTTTCATGTTAAATCAAGAATCCCTAAGTTTGAATTACTTTCATTCCTTGTCCTTTCCTATTCCTATCATGCACGAGATCACAGTTTCACTACCCTCCTCCATTCTGGAGCAACCTTCCTACCAACTAATTGTATAATTATGTACTAATTTATGTCTTCTATACTATGAATGAAATAGACAGTTTTGTTTAAATTCAGTTGGTATCGATATTTCTTTTCTTTTTTAGCAAGGTGCACTATGTTGTATATTGGTTATTTTTATGCTTAATATGTTCTTGCATACAAACTAAATTGGAAAACGAACTGCGATCTATTCCAAAAACAAAGAAGTCCAAGGACCAAAAGTTGATCTATATCGTACGATACCCAGGTCCAAGGACAGGAATTGGGTCACCCCATTAGCTAATAATGGTAGTCGAGTATAGGCTTGAAGCCCCACTCACTCTCCGCTCATGTTAGTCATTGGCTTGAATGGCTTGTGTCATTGTCCTTCGTAAATATTGGCTTCTGATTTGTTAATAGGCTGGTTGGTCCTTCCTTAGTACTGCCTTGTCTTCATTTGTAACCTCCCATGAGGACTGGACCTTTTACTTCTGTTGTTACACGGTATGTCTTATTTAGTCAGTAAGCACTATTTTCTTTAATGAGTTTCTCCTACTGCAGGCACGACATGCATGCTTTCACTTTCCAAGCAGCCCGGGACAACGGCGGCCGCTTTTTAAAAAATTATATAAGTCTCGCATTTACATGAGTTTGAGCTATTGACATTGAAAATACAATATTTTTTATTTCTGTGTTAATTATCAAAATAGATAAATAAAAGGCATTGTCATTTACAATGCCAATAAATTAAACTCTTGCACATGGACACCAATTGCATTGCAAATGCTTGTTGTTCCTGTTACCCACCAGCAACAAACAGGAGACTGCTGAGAGCCTGACAGTGAGGGCTGGGATCCATTCTGTGATGGCATTGCGTGTCAAAGAGTGCGTGGTATCACTTCTGCCAACCATGCTCAAAGCCACGTGGTAACAGATGCAGAGAAGTTGTCTCATTCATCACTAATTTTCAGATGGCAATAATGGCTCCTCATCAAAGAAGAATACAATTTAAAATCAGTTTAAAATCCTTACATAATAGTCCCCTCAAAAATGCATCTGCCATCTACCCAACAGGAAATACTCCGGCCTTTCTATTGATTTGCTGCAGCCTGAATTCAACAGCATCGAGCTTCACTACCTGCAATATCTCTCTTGTAGATGTCAGATAAAATGCTAGCTATTGTCTATAAAAATGTGGCAATTGTTGTATTAAATCAAATGTGTTTAGTAAACAAACATTGTTGTGGTACTACTAGAGCATTCTACCCACTAAGAGTGGTATGTTCTAAATCAAACTGGGAGAAACAGAAAGATAAGCTTTGGAATGAGCAGAAGACTTATATTACTTCACATTGGCGATGGACGGACTCACTGCTCCAAGGAAGAACACCTTAATCGTGCACCTCTATCAAAACGTATCTGGTAAGCGGACTCACATCTCATGTTCATTTCCGCATCGCCTCAAATATCAGTAAAGTTGTTAACTCCCTTGTACTGCATGACCTTCACATCATTGCCTGCTCTCCGTGGCATACACGTAACGCTGCATCAGTGTAAGACCCCACAGTATTATGCTTACGTATTGACATCATCTGCCACTATTTTAAAGAATTTTTTAGAAGCTGGGCGCGCATAGTTTTAAATCATTTACTTCCTATTTTATTAGAGGGGGAAGCCATAAAACAATTAGACACTTTCTGGCAAAAAAAATTATTATTCAAGTGGTGGGTTGCCATCACTTTTTAGGAAGAGGTCAGCTTCCTCGAGGACCTTATGAAGGACAAACACTTGAAAAATGATGTAGCTAGTTTTGTATTACCTATTAAACAAGATGCATTGGTGTGTTTTCGATGAGATTTTATTGATAATTTGACTTCCAGTAAAGGTTTTCTTGCTACTGGACGAGTGTGCCACGTGAAAATAAAGACCAACTTGCTAGGATGTGTGAGGATAGAAATGTGAATTTGGCATGGATAGTAAATGTGCACCTCAAACCCATTTTAAGCAAGTAAATGTGATTAATGAACCTGAAGAGTTTGTATTGCAAGTTTGTGAGATAAACCAGTTAAAAAGGATAGTCCTTATTATGATTTTCATCAGTGGTTGCTTGTTAAGGTTTTTGCTGATTCAGGTGCTGACTATACAATTATTGGTGACGCAGTTTGAGAATGTTGAGATGAAGCCGCCTAAAATCAGGTCGTCGGATTATGGTAACACATTAGTTAGTTGGATACCACTCTGGAATTGAGAAATTCTGAAAATATATACAAAAAGTGTATGTTGCGTAAAAAGGGTCATGTCATCCCAACCAGGTCCTGGGTTATGAATATGCCATGCTAATACAATGCGGTAATGTGAATAAAATTGATAAGTGGCAACAGCTGCCCCCCGTGTTTTCTCCAACTCCTATCTCTCCTTAACAGAATTTTCTCATGCATGATATTAAAACACTATGCTGTGCAATCAAGTATTGAAATGTGTTATTATCAGCTAGGGAGGATTTGAGAAAGGAATTGCAATCGTTAGTTAATAGCATTGTGGAAAGATGGAATTGGATCTTGAAGGAATGTGTACAACTGGCTTTGTGTAATGGATAGATTGGGAGGAGAATGTTAATAACACGGTGCCAGCATATCACATCACTCCTCATATGATTGGCGACAAGTCCCCTTTCAAGAAAAAGATGCATGGAAGAAATTCTGGAACACGATTAGAGTTATGGCAGTGGTATTAAGGAAAATAAGTCTCTAAAGGGATATACCCTGTGGTGATGGTCCACTAACCTAGTGGCACCATAAGAGTATGTGTCAACCTGAGAGACCTGTATGACAATGTCTGAGTGGATCAGCACCTGCTGCTCAATACAGCAGAAATGCTAACTATATTGAAGAGTCCCAAAGTGTATACAACTCTTGACGTTAGTGTACTAGCAGATCACCCTATGTGAAAAATCGTAGGAGCTAACATCGTTCATTACTCCTGATGGTGCATTCAGGTATTGTCGCATGCAATTTAGTCTGGTTTCTACTTCAGTCGTTTTCCTGCTGGTAATTCATTATTTATTAAAAAAATTCAGGACTATGTTAGTACATGCTAGTTTCAGTGAAGAACATGACAAAGTACAGTTTCAGATGTTAACCTTTATAAATGAACGTGGATTAACAATATTTAAAGATAACTGCAACATTACTAAAAGATGTAGTACATTGAAATTGAAATTGAAAGGTTCTTGTATAGCGCATGGCTACTCGGCATCCCATTATTATTATTATCACATTATTTAGCAACACAAAAAAGATGATGGCAGAACACTGTCAAAGATTCACCCCAGTCACGGATCCGGTCTAAATCCATTATTTATTTGATCACCATGCCACCCCAGTTTAGATCCAGCCATATGCAAACCAGTCGACCCTGCTCCCCATGGGAACAGTCCAACCTGAACTGCCAGTCCAGGTCCTCCCTGGACCAGAAAACAAGCATCCTGGAAACGTTTTTTCAGTATCACCCTTCATCAACCAGGCTAGCTTGAATCCAATGCGATAGCTAGCATGGGACCCAAGTCTTGGGAAACCCTTCCCACTTAGGGCGACTATAGCAACAGAAAAAGTTGATGAACGGAATGCTGAACATTGTGAAATATTCACCCCCAGTAGATTTTTTAGGTCATAGGATCACTCAAGTTCTTAAATATTAGACCAAAACAGAAAATCATTGATACCCGAAGCCCTGGGAACAAACATTAGCTGAGTTAATTACCGGGGCTAGCAGCGCATTATGCAAAGTATGTTCCTATGTGTTTAGAAAACAAACTATTTTGATGAGACTGCTTATGAAAAAAAATGCGGTGTAAGAGTCGACTGATAATGGACAGCATGAGTCTGAGAATCACAAAAAGGAAATCGTAACTGCATCAGCTTGGGTTCCATTTAATACAACATGTATCCTAACTCTAGTCGCCCATGACAGTAATTTGAGATTAGGGGCAGTTTTACTCCAATTGAGAAGTGGTAAATTTGGAATAGTGCCATTTAAATGTCAATCTTTAATAAATACTGAGACTAACTATCCTACAAGTGAAAAGGAGTTATAAACTTGTTTGTGAAGCGTATGTTAATTCAGAACACGTGATGAGTCTGCCCTTCAAAGTACACAGCGACCATAGACGATTAGTTGCTCTGTTTATAACATAAGGTTGTGCTAAAGCAACTCCAAGAATAGCACTGTTGCTATATCTACTTTTAGAGAATAACTGCAAGATGGAATATATGCCGGGTGTAAGTTATGTTTTCTCAAATTGTTTGTCACAGATACCTGTACGCGAGGTTGTAGGTAATACGATGTGTGAAGAGGATGATGTTTATAGTGAGTGATGCAACTTCCTGTTGCATTTCAAGGGAGGAGCGGCATGCTTTATTATTAGAAGATGAAGCTATCTATCTTGTTGGGGATTATGTAAAAGGTGGATGGCCTGGTAAAAAATTGTTACACAGTGACCTTTGTTTACCATAGTTTGAGAGGTGTGTTATCATGGGGAGATGGGATTTTGTATACTAGTGAGCAATTGATGATACCATGTAGTTTGTGTGAAAGGATTTTGTTTGTTGCCCATGATAGCCAACCTCAAATGAGTGGCAAGGACCCCATGGATCATCGCTCAGCCCCACACTTGTTCGCGGGGCGCTTTGCGTGTTCGCAGGTTTTTTTTCGAGACCGCGATGCGCCCTCTGGTTCACCACTGCTACCCTCTCGTTTTTTGTGCCCTTCTGCCCTCTGCCCCACTCGTTTTTGTGCCATTCTGCCCCCTGCCCCACTCGTTGTTGTGCCCTTCTGCCCTCTGCCCCACTCGTTGTTGTGTCCTGCCCTCTGCCCCACTCGTTGCTGTGCCCTTCTGCCCTCTGCCCCACTCTGTGACCTTCTGCCCTCTGCCCCACTCCTGTTTTATTTTAGAATGGCGCCAGCAAGCTGCCAGCGCCATTCTAAAATAGTTACTAAGTTAGCTTCATTAGGAAGCACTAATAGATAAAATAAAGCAGGTGCTCGAGCACCTGCATTTTATCTATTAGTGCTTCCTGTTGAAGCTAACTTAGTAACTATTTTAGAATGGTGATGGCAGCTAGCCGGTGCCGTTCTAAAATAGTTACAAGCTTGAAGCTTGAACTTTTGCCCCCCAGATCCGTTCCGCTCGCGGATTCGCGGATTTTTGGCAAATTCGCAGGAATTTCGCGGATCGCGAATTTGCCGAAAATCCGCAAAATCCACGAGCGGAACGGATTTTGCTGCCATGCTTATCCCTCGCCATGACCTGACATATCAACGCCATTGTCTCCACCTGCTGCAACACCCTCTGTATCCTTTGCGAGACCTACAAATGGATCCCCCCAAATTCAGAAAGACTGTCACCAACACACTCATAACAAGCAGACTGGACTATGGAAATGCCCTCCATGCCGAAATCAACAAGTCCTTGCTCTGAAAACTCTAGACAATCCAGAACACCACGGCCAGACTCGCCGTCAGCATCCCATCACATGAACACATCACCCACCACCTGCGAGACCTCCACTGGCTCCCCGTCGGGAAGAGAGTAACCTTCAAGCTACTTACTCACACCTACACCTCCCTCCACAACACCAGACCCTAATACCTCAACGAAAGAGTCTCCTTCCAAGTACCCAATAGAAAACTCTGCTCCGCCAACCTCACCCTTGCCAAAACCCCGTGCATCTGCAGAGCCAGAGCTGGTGTGAGAGCCTTCTCCTACATCGCGGCAAAGACCAGGTACGACCTCCAGATCAACTTCAGACACTCCCCCGCACTGCACACTTTGGGAAGAGTCTTAAGAGCTGGCTCTTCGGCTAACTTAGAGCTGCCCCCCCTCCGTCCCCCAGCTCCTTGAGACCCTCACAGGTTAGTAGCGCGCTTCACAATTCCCTGATTGATTAATTGGCAATAAACGGAGAGTGGGCAGGTTTGCATCAAAGCCTAGAAGGAAAATTGAGATTTTGCATTGCCTGTGTATTCAATGAAATCTTAGAAAACTGTAAAATGTCCATGTGAAGGGGAGAGTGTGCTTCATGAACCACTTGCCATTTCTAGTCTTTTTCGATTACAAGGGGGAATGTGCAAACATGCTGTAGTGTTCACTGATCATTTCTAGCAGTTGCCTGAAGTAAATTGTCACACAAGTCAAAAGCGTGGAATGATTACGGGGCATATTATCAAGGCCCCTCGATAAAATTATTGCCACTTTAGCGTCCGTTTTTTGGGCGAAAAGCTGCGAGAATTTTATCGCACTATCAGCAAGGAAACGCTAGCGCGTGTTTCTATGCCTCTGCGCCCGTTTCCTCAACGCCCAGCTTTGCTACGTTAATTATATGCAAAGTGGGCATGACTGACAGAAATAATGTGGAAAATGTCGCTAACAGACATTTCTCTAATTATCAATCTGTTTGCTAATCTGTGTGGTGACGATAAAAGTAGCACTAACTGCGCTTACCGCAGGTTTCATTACGCCTGCTCTAAATCCTACTAAGCTATTACAGCCTATGGGTGGTGGATTAAAAGGCTGAGGCCACCCTGCTCTATCTACAAAGATTTGCCTATCGCTGTGCGATTACCGCTGGATTTCCAGCAATAATCGCACATTTCGGTACTATTGCATGATTTTATATCGCATTGGAGATAAGCGTTAATGATAACGCGCTATCTCTACGATATAATCCAGCGATAGGCAGCGATAAGTATACTCACGCTAAGAGCGGCCAGTGATAATTATCGCTGCCGCTCGATAATATGCCCCCATATTTTTTAATTATGTTTTCAGGAGAGAAAGATTTCCTGACATTTTGGTTCTAGATAATAGAGTGCAGTTAGTGTCATTTAACATGGAAAGATTTTGAATACATTGTGGTATTAAACGTGCAATACATCAGTTTACTAATCAGAAAATAATTGCATAATTGAACAATGGAATCAGAACTTGAAGGAAAGTTGGCAATTGCCATTGTGTAATGGATAGATTGGAGGGCGAATGTTAATAACATGGTACATGCGTATCACATGACACCTTGTTTTAAGGGCGACAAGTCTCCTTTCTAGAACAAGATGCGTAGAAGAACAGACAGTACACTGTTAAAGTTATTCTGCATGAATGAGAAGTGCTTGAGTCGTGTGGAATCCCATAGAACTCAAGTACGGCTTTGGTATAGGAGTGATGGTGTGAGTGTATCTTGGCAAGAAGGAGTTTAAGGGTACATCATGATTTTCAGAATTATTGGAGGTTAAGTGAGTTGGCAGACATACTGTTAAGCCCTCCAATGGAAATGTATGGAATAGAGGTAAGGTGGTAAAAGTACCAGCCTTTGTTTAAGATACAGCTTGTTTCAATTTAAATGAAGTGTGGTAATGTTGACCATTTATGAATATTAACAAGCGATGCAACAAGCAAAAGATTAATCCTCCAATTAAGATAAGTGATTTTGTTACTACATAGCCACATTGTTTAATTTTATGTGTAGTTATGATATTGTCTTCATTAAAATTCAAAGTTTAGTTTTATTCGTTATGAGTATCCGGCAAAGTAGGGGGATGTGTAGTATTCTATACTATGTCAGCAAGTTTTGAGAATGTTAGGCTAGCAGCATTTTTCTAATGTCAGCTGGTGGTGGTACTCCTTGTGTTAAAGATACATGTTGTGATATGGAATAAAATACATTACCATACCAATCTTTGGATCTGAGATTACTACAAACTCCCATCACTCATATATTATAATCATATTTACAAAGTGAAGTTCAATGTAATTTTCCCTACTAATAAAACATAAAGCTTCGACTAGCTGTATGGCTAATAGAGTCTTTATCAGTTTTCCCAATCAAGCTTCCAAAAGGGCAACAGTCCCAATAAACTTCTTAATTTTAAATACTAATGGACTATGTTATTATTACTAATATTGAAACTGCCTTTGATATCTAAACAATTAATCCGCAACATCTGTTGCCTGCTTCTTTTTTAGCATTTGCCCCTGGAATATTGAGGTAGGAATCTCAATGGCACCAAATATCGTAGACACAATATCGAAAGGTAAGTATAGATTTAAATTTTCATATCCCTTTTTATAATTTTTTTCATAGTGCGAATGCGACCCGTAGGTTTTGGAGCACTTTACATGAGCACAAATTGGACATATGGAGGTTAAGTGATTTGCCCAGAAACACAGGATGTTGAGCCGACAACAAGACTCAAACCTGATTCCCCAGTTCCAGAGTTGGCAGCTCTGGCTGTTATGTCACATATCTAACTCCACATATTTGTATCTTAATAATAAATATATATATATATATATATATATATATATATATATATATTTTTTTTTTTTTTTTTTTTTTTGAAGGTGCACAGATATGGAGTTAAGAATAGTAAATCTATTCTTCCTCTATACACACTTATCTTTTGATACTTTGTCCTACGTTATTCTTTATATAAGATAGACAATTTTCAGGTTGTGTCTTGCAGGAAATGGTGGTAAATATATTAGTTTTATGTTTTGTTTTGTTAATCTCCGGACCAGTGACATCAGAAGTTTCACGCCTTTGTGATCATTGATGCAGACTAGCGCAAAGTTCCTTCACCATGGGGGTGTTGTATTTGTAGCGACTTTGAAGATATTGAGAGATGCCAAAGGCCCGATGTCACAAACTGTGGGTATCGTTCCAGGAGTGCTGGTAAAGATAATGATTTACCTTGCTACTGAGGGAGTGTGTAAGGCGAATATTGGACTGATATTTTGAGTGATGCACCAAAGATGACAACAGGGAGTGTAATATGTGATTGGCTGTCCGCGGTCTGACTTTAACAGGGATAGGGACAAAAACAGGATTAGGATCTAGTGATTTGTGCTTCTGTGTGTCATTCTCTTTGGTACCCATTGTTGCCAATGTCCCATAAAATAAGCAACATTGGGGGTTTACTTTACCTAGTGTCATTTATTGATTTTCTCAGTGGCTTGTTGCATTTTTTAAATGCCAAAAGGTTGCTTATTTTGGGGTACTTATAAGGAGCTGAGCACTAAGTAAATAGCAGACTTTGAGAGAGCCTTTGTAATAAGGGCACAAATGAAGGGAATGATCTCTCCTCACCGTAAAGGCAGCAACATAATAATTCAACAACTCTTGAGTATGTAAAAAGACCACCAAACAATAATAGGAACTAAGCAAAGGGTAGCCAGCTTCCGTCTAAAAAGAGTAGTTTCCATTGGTAACTAAAAGAGTCTGTAGGAAAGAGCATGAAGCCCAGGGCACAAGTCCTAAAAAAAGAAGTGGGGGGACGCTGACCTCACGACAGGAAGTGACATCACGAAACGTGGCTTGCACCTAGATTCAGTTTTTAGTTATCGAGCTCCCGGTAAAATAAGTGGGGGGACGCCGTCCACCCACGTGGTACCCCGACTCAAGCTCTGGTGAAGCCTTTATTTTTGTTTTGTGAAATTACTTGTTAAAATCTAAGTGTATGGTTTGGATGAAGTAATCAATAAAGATCTACTTTTAATTCACGGCAACTTTCTGTAAGTTAACTCTTATAGGAATACATAATCTTTGTTAGCAACCGTGGGTTGTCTTTGATTGCACCTATACTGGTTGGACCTGGTGTTGTGATACTTATCTAAGGGACCTTTGTTTATTTTGGGTTTCACTTCTCACAACAGAGGTGGTGTCAGTAGACCAGGGTAGAGATGAATTGATGGAAGCTGTCTAGTGTCTGTATAGCACAGTTTAGCACTTTGTGAGATGAGAGAACAGGAGGGCATTGTACTTCTGACAAGCAGGTAAATTAGGGTTTTGGAGTATGAAGTAGGGTTAGTGTTGTGATTTGATCAGTATCTGACCAGCATATGTATGTATTTTTATTCCAATACAGGTACAAAATTGGGACAATCATCAACATTTCGTATTTTGTACCCTATTAAATATACATATAATGCAACAATTATAAGATAAAGCATATTAAAGGTAATCTCTAGTTCTCCAGACAAACCCTAAATGATTTTCTAATAGAAATAAAGGCATAACTGCCATATTAAAAATAAAAATACAAAGGATGTTCAGTAAAACTGGTATTGAACTACCATTTCCCAGCCCGTCTAGAAGTGTAAAACTGATACAACTGCCTGTATTATTCGTGGAAAAAGGCACCAACCCTAAGCAAGGTTGGTTATGCTGGTGATGAACAGGAAGAGGTAGGAGCTTGTGGCAATGTAGGTGACAAACAAGATTTGGTCACTTAAAAACAGAGGTCTAGGTAGCAAAGTGTGAGAGAGTTTATCAGTGGCAAAGAGATGTTGCGGAACAGTACCTAAGTACCCAGATATAGCAAGGCACATTATCTCTGTTTTGAATGAGCTGAGCTTTAGCACTCACTGTGTCATCCAGCACTTGATGAGGGGTATAGGGTCCGCCATAAACCAATCACAGGGAATGATGGCGAAAAGATGGTGTTGTTGGGTTATCAAGCAGGAGGGAGAGTAATCCAGAGCATGTGTTGGCTAAAGTCAGCAGGCCCAGGTAAACGTGTGCAATATTATAATGGTATCTTGAGTTCTACATGTGCTACCCTTGTGGATAGTCGTTTCAGCACCCACATATGTGCAGTTAGCACTCTACAAATGCTGTAATGCAATATTTTCTTTTTGCTTTAAAACTGCCCACAGTTAGCTTTTAGGAGCGATATAGACCCTTACAGAAAACACCTTAAAGTATAAGCTAGCGCATACTTTGAACCGAATTGCTTTAAAAGTAAAAGAAAATGTAGTGCTAACATGTGAGTTGGTGCGTGGTGTGTTTGGAGGGTGGTGAAATGAAGGAGAAGACAGGTTGTGCATTCAGGAGAGTGAAAAAAGAGCTAGTTGAATAGGAAAGAAAAGCAGTGTAAGATATGCAGATGGAGGAGTGAGGATAGAAAAAGACATCAAATGTCTAACTCAGAGTGAACATAACAGGAGTGATTGAGACCTTTTGATGACCACTAACCGCTCCACAGGCCTCAGTGGTGCTTAATTTAGACTCACAATCCAGAATTGAGAAATCTTCAATATTATTTTCGAAAAAATGATTGTTATTACTCATTTATCATAAACAGCAAACATCAATTGACAAAGTCAATAGTCTTGGTGCTTTTAGGTGGCAATTGTTGTCTTATTTTTCTGAATACAAGTTAGACGAACCAAAATACCGTTCAGCCGGCACACTGTGGGAATCACAGAAATGTAGTTTATGTGTTTAAGCCACACCCTCGATTACATAGCCCATATCCCTTATAGAAACCGCTCCACTTTTACCATTCCAACTACAGCACCTGAACAGTATGACCCACGATTACGGGGGGGAGGAACTAAGGGGGCCCTAGAGAGCAAAGTGTGGTTGTTCTATTTACCTATTTTCACTTTGAGGTGCAGAGAGGGAGACATATCCATGTTTTTGGTCAAGTACTGAAGCTTTGATAGAGCCCACGTCACAGGTTCCAAAGCCGGCATCTAATTCACTTCCGTTCCTGTCTATCATAGACAGTATTAAAATGCACATATGGCATTCAGGTTCTCTGATGACGTATGCATGCAGGGACACTGTGGGTAGGCACATTCCATCATGTCACTACCAAACCAGGCTGCATTTATTGTCTAGTTAGCATGCATGTCAGCAATGCAGCCTTTTAATTCTTATCATCTGATACCAATGGGGCAAAACCTACATAGAAACAGCAAATGATTAATTCAGCCACAGCCGACGTGCACCCTTCCTTTTCAAATAGAAGGCAGAGTCATGTAAAGTTTTGCATTCAACTCTACATCCTAGCTGAATGGCTTAATGAATGGCTTAAAAAGTGAACCGGGAGAACAAAGCTTTCTCTTCAAAGACTTTCTGCAAGAAAGGAGTCAGTGCCCCCAGCCCCTCAGTTCCCTTCACCAGGGCGCACTTTGATCCATATTTAAGGCTCCATTCCATAAGGTGGCTGTTTTTTGCGTTTTATTCTGTTTTCTCAAACTTCTAGAGCTTTTTACCATCACCTCCCTGCCATTTTTGCCAACAATGGCCCCAATTTACTACTAAAAATAAAACGGAATATTTAATTGACTTGAATTGATGACCCCTTGCCCTTTCCACATTAGAATCGTTGAATTGTCCCTGACAGGTCCCGTAGCTGACCTTTGACAGTGTCAAATGACTTGCAGAAACAGGGCTTTCCTTGCTGTTTGAAGTGTGGGTGTTCTGTTGCTGGGCAGAATGTCAGTCGGACTGAGTGCTTCTGTTTGACACAACCCAGCCAACGCTGGGAGTTGTGCATAGAAAGAAAGCCGAAGAGTTGTGCAATAAGCAGACATGTGTGTCTAACTGTAAATCCCTGAACACTGGCAGTTGTCCACAAAAAAGCCAGCAAATTGTGCACTGCGACTATTTTTGTTTGTATGCCTTTATCTTGTGTGTTTAAACGCGCACCCACAGATATATATTTGTGTGTTTTTACATATTGGTGGAAGCACTGAAACTTGTGTTATGCTTGCTGATATTTCCATAATGTGTCATCTGTATTTGTATGTATGTGTCTGCGCGTGCGCATGCATGCATGCTATGTGTGATTGTTTTTACTTATCATTAGTGGAAGCACTGGAAGTTAAGTTGTGATACATTATGGTTTTGTGGGCTGTTTTCTGCATGTCGTGTAATTGTCATTACAGAAACAGGGCTTCAGTGCTGCCCTGTTATTTGAGTGTCGGCTGTACTTAGATGGGCCGAATGTCATTGGGGCAGGCCTCTCTCTGCCACAAGTCGTGGGAAATTGAAGCTAAAACTGTCAGATGAACATAAAGCCATAAAATTGGGCTTCATGCTTACTCTTCTGCATTTGGCGTGTGCTGCTTGTCCGCACATATCTGCGTTTCACACATACTCTGGGAGAGGAGTCGGACAAATGCTTTGGGCAGTCGACCTCGAATCTGGGGAACTTGGTTCGAGTCTCGGCAACGACGCTGAGCATTCTGTGATTCTGGGCAAATCACTTAATCTCCCCATGCCTAGCAATCATGTAACGCAACTGGTGCTATGTAAAGCGCTCTGATACCCGATCCCTTCGGGTCGTGTTCGAGCTATATAAAACTCCTCTAAATAAATATAACCTTCAGGGTATCTCTTCCTATGCAAACTCACTCTATTATTAGCCAGAGCCCTACTGATCTCAAATTCTGTTTCATCAGAATCCTGTGCGGCCTTGTTTGTTGGGTTTAAATTGACAGTGTTATGGTTGTGTGTTGCCTGCACTTGTAGATAATGCGCAGTATGTCTGCTGGAGAGTGGCACATTGACTTCTGCATGGCCTTTGATGCTTTACTGATTTTGAGAATAGCATGGTGTTGGTGTATCAGAGTTGTACTGTTATGTATGTTGCCTAGTTGAATGTTACCAGGTACCGCACAGCAAGCCCAGCATGGGTGGCAGCGGTGCAGAGATTCCCACACTTGCCAGCCAATGGCCAAGCAGCAAGATCCAGAGGGGTCACTGGGAGCGGGTGGGAGGGCGCTCACTCAGAATATTTAACACATTCCTTCCCTGGCCTGTCTGCTGAGATGGCGAAAGAGACCAATTAGTGCCAGCTGCAGTGGTGGTCTCTGGCAACGCGGGTTCTGTCTCGCTAGGAGCTTGAGGGAGACTGCCCAGTGGTTTTATACAGAAAATTGAAACTCCAAGCGCCATACTATATTTGCATTAACTTTCTTAACCTCACAAAATATAACTAAAGATAAAAAACATTAAAACGTACGAAACAATGAGTTTGAGAAGACAAAAATTCGAATTTGATTTATAATGCCCATGAAAGTGCATATTTGCTGGGAAAAATACTTTTCAGAGGCCTTACCGTGCTTAAGCCACAATGAAGTATGAGCAACCAGGGTTAGATGTGCAAAACGTTGCAGGGATCACCGACTCCTCTCAAATTTGAACATAAAAAGCATTTTAACACAAAAAAAACGAATTAAACAAGCATTAGGAATGCATTAGGGCTCGGGTTTGTTTGAGTTAGAGATAATGGCATTGTAAATGGCAATGTGTTTTAGGCATGTGTTTTGGAGTGGAAGCATGTGGTGTGTGTTGGAGATATGTGTGTTGGATTGGAATGTTATCAATGGTGGCATGCTGCACTTTAACGCATTATCTTTAAAAGGTAAAGTGCAGCATAGTGCGATAGGTACAATATTAATTGGTGGATGCGTTATCAATTGGTGTGTGCATTGATGGGTGGTGGATGTGTATGCCTGTAGGAATTGTGCAGTGATGGCTGTTGGTGTGTGTGTTTGGTGGAAGCGTGTAGTGGTGGCTTGAGGTGTGTATGACTGGTGGTAGTGTGCAGTAGGAGCTGTTAGTGAGTGTGGCTGTCAAGCGTACAGAGCAGGATGGTAATGCGTGTGGTTGGTGAAAGGGTGCACTGACAGCTGTTGATGATTGTGCCAATTGAAAGAGTGGCTGGTGCACTGTCAGCTGTTGGTGTGTGTGTGTGTTTGGTGAAAGTTGCACTGACATTGTTTGTTCTGTGCGTGGGTGTTTAGCGGCACTGATGCATGGTCGTGTTTGTTTTTGGTGAAAGCGTACATTGATGGTTGTTGGTGTTTGTGTCTGGTGAAAGCATTCATTGACAGCTGGGGGTATGTTGTTGTGTGTGTTGTTTTGTGTGTAGTGGTGAGTGTGTGGTGGTGAGTCTGTGGGGGTGAGTGTGTGGTGGTGAGTGTGTTGTGGTGAGTGGCGACGAGTGTGTGGTGTTCAGAGAGTGAGGTGTGTGTGGTTTGTGTGTGTGTTATGTGTGTGTGGTGTATGTGTGTGTGGTGTTTTCTGCACACTCACACACTGCCCCTACACATTCACACACGGCTCACCCGCACACTCCCAATGTCACCCTGCATAGTCACACACTGTTTATCCTGCACACTCATTCTGCACACTCACACAATGTGCACCCTGCACCCTTACACACTGTCTCTGCACTCACTTTGCACTCACTGTCACTCTACACTCGTTCTGCACTCACTGTCACTCTCGCACTCACTCTGCACTCACTGTCACTGTGCACTCACTCTGCACTCACTGTCACTCTGCACTCACTTTGCACTCACTGTCACTCTACACTCACTTTGCACTCACTGCCACTCTCGCACTCACTCTGCACTCACTGTCACTCTGCACTCACTGTCTCTGCACTCACTATGCACTCACTGTCACTCTGCACTCACTGTCACTCTGCACTCAGTCTGCACTCACTGTCACTCTGCACTCACTCTGCACTCACTGTCACTCTGCACTCACTGTCACTTGCACTCACTCTGCACTAACTGTCACTGCACTCACTGTCATTCTGCACTCACTGTCATTCTGCACTCACTCTGCACTCACTGTTGCTTTCACACTCTGCACACACTCACTCTGAACACACTCACTCTGCACTCACTGTAACTCCGCACTCATTCTGCACTCACTGTCACTCTGCACGCAGTCTGCACTCACTGTCACTCCACACTCACTCTGCACTCACTGTCACTCTACACTCACTCTGCACTCACTGTCACTCTACATGCACTCTGCACTCTCTGTCACTCTCGCACTCACTGTCACTCTGCACTCACTGTCTCTGCACTCATTCTGCACTCACTGTCACTCTGCACTCACTCTACAGTCACTGTCACGCTCGCACTCACTCTGCACTCACTGTCACTCTGCACTCACTTTGCACTCACTGTCTCTGCACTCATTCTGTACTCACTGTCACTCTGCACTCACTCTACAGTCACTGTCACTCCGAATTCACGCTGCACTCACTGTCACTCTGCACTCACTGTCACTCTCGCACGCACTCTGCACTCACAGTAACTCTCGCACTCACTCTGCACTCACTACACACTGTTCACCCTGCACACTCACACAGTTTACCCTGCACATTAACACACTGCAGTCACTGTGACCAGTGCCTATGTGTGCGCGCAGTGCCGGTGTGTGTGAGCAGCTTGTGTGTGTATGTAGTGCCTGTGTGTGTGAACAGTGTCTGTGTGTGTAAACAGTGTCTGTGTGTGTGAGCAGTGTCTGTGTGTGAGCAGTGTCTGTGTGTGTGAGCAGTGCCGGTGTATGTGCACAGTGCCGGTGTGTGTATGTAGTGCCTGTGTGTGTGAACAATGCCTATGTGTGCGCGCAGTGCCGGTGTCTGTGAGCCGCCTGTGTGTGTATGTAGTGCCTGTGTGTGTGTGTGAACAGTGCCTGTGTGTGAACAGTGCCTGTGTGTGAACAGTACCTGTGTGTGAACAGTGCCTGTGTGTGTGAGAAGTGCCTGTGTGTGTGAAAAGTGCCTGTGTGTGAGCAGTGTATGTGTGCGTGAACAGTGCCTGTGTGTGAACAGTGCCTGTGTGTGGACAGTGCCTGTGTGTGAACAGTGCCTGTGTGTGATCAGTGCGCCTGTGTGTGTGCGCAGTGCCGGTGTGTGTATGTAGTGCCTGTGTGTGTGAACAGTGCTTATGTGTGCGCGCAGTGCCGGTGTCTGTGAGCCGCCTGTGTGTGTATGTAGTGTCTGTGTGTGTGAACAGTGCCTGTGTGTGAACAGTGCCTGTGTGTGAATAGTGCCTGTGTGTGAGTAGTGCCTGTGTGTGTGAGAAGTGCCTGTGTGTGTGAAAAGTGTCTGTGTGTGTGAGCAGTGTATGTGTTTGTGAGCAGTGTCTGTGTGCATGAACAGTGCCTGTGTGTGAACAGTGCCTGTGTGTGGACAGTGCCTGTGTGTGATCAGTGCGCCTGTATGTGTGCGCAGTGCCGGTGTGTGTATGTAGTGCCTGTGTGTGTGAACAGTGCCTATGTGTGCGCGCAGTGCCGGTGTGTGTGAGCAGCCTGTGTGTGAATGTACTGCTTGTGTGTGTGAACAGTGCCTATGTGTGCACGCAGTGCCGGTGTCTGTGTGTGTGAACAGTGTCTGTGTGTGTGAACAGTGTCTGTGTGTGTGAGCAGTGTCTGTGTGCGAGCAGTGTCTGTGTGTGAACAGTGCCTGTGTGTGAGAAGTGCCTGTGTGTGTGAGAAGTGCCTGTGTGTGTGAGAAGTGCCTGTGTGTGTGAGAAGTGCCTGTGTGTGTGAGCAGTGTCCGTGCGTGTCAACAGTGTCTGTGTGTGTGAGCAGTGCCTGTGTATCCCTGCACCTAAAATCAACCTACTTGTCATGAGGCCCAAGGTTAGACACACAAGCACAACTGTTGCAACTCGGCTGCTCGGACCCTCCATGCAGAAACACATTCCTGCTCTCGGAGGTTTGGTTTTGTTGCTGAACAAGACATGAGCCCCTTTGATGAGATGAGGAGAATGCGGCAAAATGTGGGACTGTTCATAAGCCAGTAAAAAGAATTCAGTTTCGTACCTGGACGTTACTGTCTCCAATACAAACGCACTTACATACTTTGTGGGGTAATGAAGACTGTGTGTCTCACTGTCGGCGCACGACCAAGCCAGCTCTTCAAAGGCCAACACTTAAACATGAAAGGATGCAGACGAACGCGCGCCCACCAAACTCACTGCAGACTGGTGAACGCGCCCCGAACATCTGGGTTCAATTACCGCGGCACCCTGACAGCTCGTAATTGACAATTTATTGCACTCCCCTGCGCGTAACCGCACAGAATATGCAGGAAGTGCACAAACTGAAATATATGGCCTATTGCGTGAAGGCTACTAGGAACACAGCACTGCGAGGACCAATTACCATGCAGATGCCAAAAGAAACTACGGAAAAATCTCGCAGTGAGGAATTTTTACTTCACTATTCTGAGCCCCGTAACAAGACGGCTCGGAGCTCCGCCCCACTTCTGACGAAGTGGTGACGTAGGCCGAGCCCTAAAAAGTAACTCATTATGTCAGATTTCTATTTTCTCTCTTGTAATTGTGTATTTATCACACAACGTGCACTAGTCTTCTCTTGGATTTTATCACACTGCTACCCAGCAGCCCTCAGTCAGAGAATGCCAGGGTCACTTTCGAAGTTGATTACAGTACCAAGAAATAAAGTCAAAACTGCTTCACTGCACAGGAAGTCCACACCTGTAAAGTAAAATGCTGGTGCTAACACTGTGTCTTTAAATGCGGAAAACATGAGAAATCAATGCTTCTATTTGTTATTCTCCATTTACAGCAACAGTTGTAGTAACGTTGTAGGAACTGGGACCACCAGTTCTCTGGGGGTAGTCTGGCACGAGCAGGTAGGCACCGAAAAGCTTAGGTGTTAAGTGACTACACAGCACATGCATCCACTGAGACAATAAACGCACACGCAATGACTGAGACCACACCAGTGAGTTTGATTAAAAATCAAATAGCTTTTATCTAAGATCAAGTTTCAGGAGTGGAAAATCACAGTATCTATATTTCAGCAAAGCATTTCATCAGAGGGTAGTAAAGGGAGCAGTTCAATATCCAATTTAACACGTCGCAATAAACATTTCATTTGATGGATTAGCATCTCACTACTTCGCAATAAACAAGGGTAAAACATTTCATTAGCTGGAGTAAAACATTTCATTAGCCAGGTTAAACACGTGCAGGCCTAGATGAGCCTGGAACCTTACCCCAGGCAGGGGTTAACTTTCAAGGCCCAATAGTCACCCGTTTTCCCCAGGGAGGGGCGAGCTCCCGGGGCCCTCCATCTCCTCCCTGGGGGTTTGCTTACTTTGCGGCAGTTAATTAAGGCCAGCGGGGCCCAGCAATAGTGTTTCCCCGGGAAGGGGCGCACTCGGGGCCATCCGCCCACCTCCCCGGGGATTACTTGCCTCTTCGGCTCCTCGGGAGCCCTTGCGGAGATTCCGGTCAGTCAGGATGAGGGGGAGGGGGGGGTGGGGGGGGGCTCGCGCTTCTCTGCGGCCCTCCTCGTCGGTTTCAGGCACTCACATCCGGTCAACAGATCTGGGTTTAATCCATCACCGTTCTTTTGTTCCCATGAGGCACAGGGTCAGACTGATTTGCATATGGCCATGTTTGAACTGGGGTGGCAGAGTGGGCTAAAGAACGGTGATGGATTAAACCCAGATCTGTTGACTGGGTGTGAGTGTTTGATTGGTTCAGATGCTCCGTCCATCACCACCCCCTTTTGTACCGCTTTGTTTGCCATAAGTTGGCAGGGTATGCTCAGACGTGAGTCCCTTGCTTACTTTGCCACTGGATTCAAGCAAGCCTGGCTGAAGACGGCTGTAATGCCAGAAACTGGTGTAGTGTAGTTCCTATATTCCCAATAGGCTCTGCGCATTGGAATAACATAAACGATAGTTTAGATGTAGGACTGAAGTCGACTAGGTCTCTATTGAGTATGTTAGACTTAATTGTGAATGCCAGCTAGCTCAGAGGTCACTAGAAACTTTCTCGAATAAACAAGAAGGGATTCGTTTCTGACAACCATATAACATGACAACTTTGCTTCCCCAAGAATAAGGAGTATATCTCCAGAGTCGCAGAAACAATAGATGGCTATTTCACTCAGTCAATTGTGCATGCTTCGTTTCACCAGAAGTGCAGAGAAATTGAGAGACGGCGTTTTCAATAAAAAGGTTATTTATTGAGCAGTCTTCTTTCTCATGCAAGAGAAGTGAATTGCTACAATCGTAATACTTGCTATGAAGTAAAGTGCGTACAGTAAAAAGAGTGTTATGAAATAATACTGTAAAAGCATTTATATGGTTTCTAAGCCATAAGATACATAAAATAGATAAAATACATACAATGATAAATAATGACTAAAAGTACTCAAACTGGTGCATCTAAAATACGCCTACCCCGGTGTACCTAACTTAAGTCTAGTACGAGGGAAGAAGTAAGTGAAGTGTAGCTTGAGTTAAATAGTTTCTGCCAAGAATCTATCCAGGAATTCTCTAAGGGTCTAATCAGCTCCGTACCTTGGTTATCGTGTTGCGTGTTTATTTAGATTCCTGATCGATACTGTGACCTTACGCCCCTATTCGGCTATAAATCCATTTATTCCCTATATTGGCATAACCGTTCAAGTGCGATTTTCAGAAAAGTCATCTCTGGCCTCACACGAACAGAGTCACATTCCAGCATAGCTCTCTGCCACTTCCTTTGCGACCAATTAGTGCAATGACAGAGCAGAAGTCACTATCTGATATTCCTAGATTAACACTCCGAGTTCTTCAACAAGATAAAAACTCAGCAAACCTGGAAATCCCCGCTTGCTGTGTTTTGATTAGTAATGGAACTCTAATGAGCAACTGATAACTATCACTTCCTAGTGACATCTTTAATTGACGTCTTATGTCCAGCAAACGTACGTCAAACCCGGCACCTGTCAGGTATAAATATTACCAACGTTGCCTTAAGCAATGAGCTACTGTTGCTGATGCCAGCTGCCTGCAAGACCCCGTGTTGGTGAATCTAGCACTCTGTCGCTGCAGCCTGCTGTCCCCTTGGTGGTGAAGCTACTGATACCATTATCGCTGCTAAAGCGCGAACTATGGTGCAGTACGCTTTGGAGCTGAACAGCCGTCCCTCTGCGAAGACATCCAGCAGATTCCAGCTGCCCGCGGACGCTGTCCCCCCTCCTTCCTCGACGCGCTGAAGAGACCCGCTGCCTTTCTCCTGCAGAGAAATCCAGCTCCGGCGTTTCCGGTCTACCCTCGCGGGTGACTGGGATATCGAGAGTGACCCCTGAAGGAGATACCAATCCTCCATCATTCTATTCAGAGGTATGGTGTTGACTAAACCCTTAGACGAGAATTCTTGAAACAAACCTTGGCAAAACCAACTTAACTTAAAGCTACTTACTTACTCCCCTTCCACGTGTTAGGCTTAGGTCAGGCACACTGGGTTAGGCTTAGTTAGACGCACCAGTTGAGTATGTTAGCCTAATGTATATATGACTGTATATATGTTTTATTACTTTTAAACCATTGTATGACTAAGAAACCATATCAATGCTTTTACAGTTCTATTTCGCAATACTTATCTTACTGTACGTACTTTTTATAATAACAAGTCTTGCAATTGTGGCAATACATTTCTCTTGTACGAGAAGAAAGACTGTTCAATAAATGTTAACCCTTTATTGACAAACGCCCGTCTCTCTATTCTCTACATCTCATGAAAGTAAACTGCACTAGACTGACTGAGTGAAATACATGTCTATTGTTTCACACGACCCTAGAGATTGACTCTTGATCTGAGGAGCAAAGTTGTCATGTTGCACGGTTGTTGGAAAGCTGAATCCCTTCTTGTCTGTGCCAAGGAAGCTGATCACTTCCTATGCAGAGAAGAAAGTTTCCAGTGACCTCTGAGCTAGTTGGTAACACAACCCAATTAAGTTTAGCATAGTCAGTGGAGGCCTGGAATATCCGCAGTTCCACATCGATACTACTGTTTATGTTATTCCAATGCGCAGGGCCTAGTGGGAAACTAGGAACTACACTACATGGCGCCCTAACGTTTGGTAAGGCGATAAACTAACGCAAGACGTTAGAGTAACTCAGTCGTGCATATTTCACACAGACCCCTTTCTCCCGTAAATACTCCAATAGACGTCTGGAGTGGGTGAAAGATTAAAATCCGCCTGACCTTAGTAGGAAGAGATTCCTATGTAAAGCTCTGGTTTATTCAACGTTGAAGGATACAGTGTTCCAAAATATTGTGCACCTAATCTTTGTCTCCTTGGAGACCTACTCTGCAAACCTTGCATTTTTACAATGCCAGAAAACGGAACCCCTGGGGCCGCAGCAGATGCGACTCAGCAAGGTCCCGAATACACAGCCCCGGATGCTATAATCATCCCGGTCCACTTAAGAAAATCTATAACTTTAAAACTTATAGAAAATGGACTGACACCTCAAGGTGGTACAGTAATTTTCGTGATAGAGGCTCACGAGTATCGGCAGACAGAGGTATTCTATTCATAGATAAACTTTCCAGCGGTAAACGCTATAACAAAAGAGTTTCACTATTACAAAATAGAGAAACCTCCGGAAGAGTACGCTCCTTTCGAGGAGATTGAAATTCCACTTAAATTTCAAGAGCACCTGCTCTGGTTTATTGGCGCCCTAAAACACAATGATCACATTACCAGGCTCGGTCCACTAGGTAGACCAGGAGCCACGTGGCCGGTTCTAGCCAGCTACACACCACATCCTGACATTGTAAAAATGTCTAGAGAAGAGCTGTTAGTACAGCTAAACACATTAATAAAAATACATAGGCAATTAGTCCAATATGTAATGCGGACTGCAACAGTCCAGCCAGCTGTTAATACTCCACAGCTGACCCCTCATCAGGGGAACACAAATAAAATTACACCACAGAACATACAGTCATGTCTTGGTAAAACACCCGTAAAATGGGAACAAATTCCTTTCTGGTTAGCACAGAAAATCACTCAAATAGAGGCAGTATTTCCTGATACTACCCCTATTGAGAAACACAGAATCTTGACCATCTGCCTTCCTATGGGAATCGCACCACACGTGGAGGACTGTGACACTTGGGGTACAGTCTTTGCTTCCATTTACACAAAAACACACGATGTTCCGTCTATGGCGGTAATACCAGAAGTGCTAAAACAGATTCAAAATGAATTCGGTCCAGAGCCCGCTTTAAATCTAGGTATGAAATTACTGAAAGACTTCAAGCAGGTCTCGGCTATATTATTAGCCAATATAAGAGGAGAAGCAGCATCTGTGGCGATTCGCCAGAAGTTGAAGGAAACAGATATAAAAGATCCTGTTGAGCTTGCAAAAATCATAGAAAAATGCTATGAAGAATTAGGTAGAGACAGCTTGGGTGGAAAACCAGTTAAGCCCCAACTGCTCGAAAATCCTGAAAAATTATTTATTAAAAATAATTTAAACACTCCTAAAAAGAGCTGGGATGGAAATAAACAATCCACTCCCAAGGAAAAAGTTTTCCAGTCCAGAGGAAGGTCTCCTCGACGGGGGGAAAGAACTCCGACTCGAGAACGCCAGTCTCCCCAGCGGGAGCCCTCTGAGAAAAGATATAACCTTAGAAATAGGGATAATCTGAAAAAACCTGATAGATATCAAAGTATTGATACACGTCCCTCTCGATCTTTTCCACAGAATTCGGAAAGAAGAGGACGGTCAGACCCAGGAGAGCACACCAAGTCCAAAGACAAGGAACCTGCTCAAAATAAGAAATCTCAATTTCAGAAAAAGAAGGTAGCCAGTATTAGAGTAATCAACCATGCCGAAAATACTGAGGACACAGTTGAAAAACGGGGAGTGGGCATTGACAATGTTGGACAGTGCAGCAGAAATCAGTATAGCGCGCAAGATCTTGATGAGTCATCTGGAGACAGTGGACACGAATGAATACATTCAAGTTGAAACTGCCGACACCAGACTTAGCGAGCCCCATAAAATATACGAAATAACATTGCGTATAGAGGGTGATAAGACTAGGAAAATTAAGGGTCTATTTTGGGATAAGCTCTCAAAAGGCTATGATATTCTGTTAGCTAAAAAAGATTGGCCCCCAGAGTTTGTCAGGGAGTGCCCTCGTGGCGAAGAAGTGATTATGCCTGCCTTCTCGAATCACATTCCGATTCACAAAAAATATACATATGCAAGTAAATGGGCAGTAGCCCAGGCACCTGCATTATATAAAAATCATGTAGGATGGGATGAGGATTCACCTCCTCACAAAATCAAATTAAAAAGTGAACCAACTGCCCAACGGCAGTATCCCATAAAGCAAGAAGCTAAAAAACAAGTCAGGGAGATCTTAGATCAACTTGAGTACCAGGGGGTGATTGAAACATGCACCTCTCAAATGAACAATCCTTTGTTTCCTGTCTCCAAGCCAGACAATTCATATCGTCTAGTTTTGGACTACAGACACCTTAACCCCTTCCACACTCATGACGAGCTGGGCTCGTCATGGTGTAGCCTCCTCGCACACTGATGACGAGCCCAGCTCGTCATGAAACTATGTAAATCTGAAAAGTTCAGCACTGGGGGGGAATGGGTGCAGCGGCGATGGTGTTAATACATGTTGCAAAACTCTTGCAGTACAAAACTCGCATAGTGCAGCCCTAATGAATAACATAGTTAAGAAAAAATATAAAACGACATTAGACATTTCTAATGGTTTCTTTTGTCAAAACATTGCACCAGAAAGCAGATATTTGACCGCTTTCTCTGCATTTGGGTCACAGAAAAAATTCTGTCGACTCCCACAGGGGTTCAAGAACAGCCCAGGACTATTCTCAGCTAGGGTAACAGAGTTACTACAAATCTATGATGATGAAGCATTATCTTACGTAGATGATATTTATCTCACAGACGACGACTTGGATACTCATTTGAAAAGAGTGAACACCATTATACTTGCGTTCGCAGCAGAGGGTTACAAATTCAACTTTAAAAAGTCCCGAATTGCCCATCTGACAGTACTGTTTTTAGGGTACGAATTATCAAGTGAAGGGAAAAATCTAACGGACAACTTCTTAGAGAAATGCGCTGTACTCCAAGCTCCAAAAACACTGAAGAATTTACAATCCATACTAGGTTTTCTGAATTTCGGAAGAACTTACATTCTAAATTACGCAGAGAGGGTTAAACCACTCTACGAACTAATTAAACCTGATTTTAAACAAATCAATTGGACTCAAAAACACACGGAAATTTTGAGATCACTGCAAACAGACATGTTAGCAAAAACAAAATTAGATACACGTGACAACACACGTGATCTTGTAATCCGAGTCATCCCAGGAAGATGCGGACTCACATACCTAACCTCTAATGAGGGAGAAAAGGTACCAATTTCAATTAAATCTCACTTGTACACACAAGCAGAAAAAACATTCAGTCACACAGAAAGAACTGTGAACGCAGTGCAAATTGCGGTAGCAAATGAACGAGAACTAGGACACGGCAAACGGATTAATATCCTTACAGCGGAATCCGCCTTCGAGGCGCTATTCAGCCCAGTAAACCTGCCTACAGTGTTACTGGATCCAAAATGGATACAGTGCATAGATTCTCTAGGAGCGGAAGATGTGAAATACTATTTCGCCCCGCAATTCGAAGAACTGATTGATTTAGAATATGAAGAAGAATATCCTCTGCCAATCGAAATTCTGCCTCTCCCACAATACGCATGTATAATCTATACAGATCGTTTTGTACAGCATTTCAATGTAGAGAGCAAATCCTACAATGCAGCATGTGCGATTATTAAAGGTCGTTGGCTGTGCGGTAAATTCAGACCGAAAGTAACAAAAACTGAATCTGTAAGACACTGTTCGGTTCAGAGAACTGAAATCAGATCTTTAAAGATGGCGCTCGAAAATGCAGAACGTGAATACCCGACACTTATCGTGTGCGATTCTCATTTTTGCGTCAACTCTTACAACAATAAACTGCAGAGCTGGATTGAAAATGACTACAAAGATGACACAGGTGCCACAATAAAGCATAAATTGCTCTGGAACGAGGTAGCTCTTTTACACAAAGAACTACAAAAGACTCACGTGATTCACGCACAGAGTCTTCAACGTGATGCCGTTCACGTTGCAGGGAATTCATTGGCTAATACAGCCAAAGCGGAAGCAACTAAACCGGCTTCCGTAGCCACAAAAAAGCGTACAGATAAATACATAGACGGGGAAACCATGCTGGCAGTAAAAACGACCGTAAAAGGCGACTGTGCAGCACTACCCGTAAACTATGCACTCAATTATGCATACGTAATCGATGCAAACTCCGTTCCTTTTGCTCGAATCCCTGGAGTGGGGGACAGAGTAATTCCAAACAGGAGCAGGAGGGGCTTCCTCTTACTGGAAGCACACATGGGGTTGGGTCTGAGACACCAAACAATCAAAGCCTCTCTGAAAGCATTACAATCAGAGTACTGGTGGCCAGGAATGAGTATAGATATTCAATGTTTTGCTCAAAATTGTGAAAACTGCAACCGAGATCGCAGTAACGAACAGGCCAGTGTAGTTTCAGGATCCCTTCTAGACAGCATAAGGCGGTCTATCTGCGCAATCAAAGAAGAGAAGCGCGTCCCAGTGTACACCATTAAGACGAAAAGCACTTAAAAAATGTGGCCCCAGCGCTCGGCTGACGCTAGAACGGTTATAAAAGATTTGCGAGTCTTTATCGGCACATACGCAATTACCACGTTCCATTCTGACCAGGGTCCTGCTTTAAGCTCTCGAGCCTATAAGGAGGCCATGGCCAGCATGGGAATTGGGTTGCGGTATTCTTGTCCGTCGCACCCCGAAGGGAACAGTGTGGTAGAAAGAAAAAACCGTGACATAAAGCAATCTATAACAGCGAAGGTATTAGGTTCAGGCGCTGGGTGGGTCAAACATTTAATAAGTGTCCAGACTAGTCTTAACAACATGCCAAGAAATTCTCTAAAAGGTTTCAGCCCATACGAACTATTGTTCGGAATTAGAATGCGAGTTCAGGACCTCGATAGTCAGATGTCAGTGGTACAAGAAGAAACAACGCACTTTGATGTAAAGGATCGTTTGGCTGTTTTACAGGAACTGAATGAAACAAGAAAATCCTTAAGCAACATAAAGTTAAAGCAACAGCCAAGTACCACTGACGAGGCACCACCAGCAACAGCCCCAGCAAGGCCTGTCTGGATTCCAAAGATTGGGGATCTAGTCAGAGAAAAGATCGCGGTTAAGAAGGAATTTGGGCCTTCTTACAGAAAAGCAGTACCTGTCTTAGCAGTCACTGGAACAAGATCAGTAGTACTACTGCCCCTTGCTGGTAAAAAGGAGAACAGAGTCGTGTCTATCGATCTGGTAAAACCACAAGCATGTGGCCTATAATCAACAGTAGGCCCAGTGGACTCCCAAGAAACAACAGAATACCCAAACTTGCAACAATCCAAGAGGTTCAAACTGAAAGACTCATCACATTCGATCAGCCTGCAGTGCACAATGAAGGACTATGCAATAATGCCATGGAACTAGTGCCTCTTGAAACACAGATTGAAACAGTTCGTCAAGAAACAACACCAGTCTACTATGATGTGGCATCAGAAAGTGCTACCGAGAGACAGATTGAAAGAACAATCCCATCAATTGACAGAACTGCCTCTGGTTATTTCATCAACTTCGACAACTTCTCTGAAGATTTTAATGACCCCGAAGTGATGCCAGAAACAAAAAAGACTTTTAAAGAAAAAGCAACGGAACTCTTTCATCAACTGAAGGAAATCTACCTAATTTCCCCTTGGATAGAGTTCTGGTTCGGTCTAGGTATATTTTTCCTCCTGCTTTGGCTCATCATGGTACTGTGTTTGGGAAAATTCATTGAGGGAAAGTATATTACGATGGACACAGCAAGTCAGAACATCAACCTAGTCCTGAAACCACACAGATCATCCCACGTGAAGAAAAGAGAACTGTCAACAGTAAATGTCACAGCAATTCCAATACCTGGTGGGGTAGTATGGGAGAAAACAGACTATGAGATCTATGGTCCGGTCGAAATCCTGAAGTATCCTCATCAACTAAAGGTTTCCTTAAGTGACTTTGTGACACCTAGTACATTCTCTGATGATTGGGACTTTAACAGTATTAATGACATGATGTCTGATTTAGTAATGTCAGCTAGATTCACAGATCATGATTATTTACAAGGTTCATCTAGTTATGAGCAGCTATTCTGTTACACCCACTATGGGGATCATTACTTGCATAAATCTGCATAGCCTAGAAATGTTTTTATGTATAATCAATGGGAACATTGTGCTACACCACCTAAAAGCAGTTCTAAAGCATTTTTTGAGAAATTCAAATACTTCTCAGGGTTTAACACCAGTGATGCAGAAACGTTTTATTACAAACTGTTAGATAAAACAGGTATGAAAACAATGCTGACAAATTCTAAATTTATATATTCAGAAGCATTTTATGACAAAATGATGACATTTGGTTTTTATTATTGGAAAAATAATATTGACACGAAAACAATTTGGGGTACAAAAGATTGGCAGGTGCAAGGCATTGAAGCACTATTTAGAACCTGCATGATACCAGAACAAATGTTGTTTTTAAATGACACAATACACCAAACATCTTGTCTTGGCCTAGCTAAGATCAAAGACCTTAAAACACCGTCTATACCACAGCCAATACCTGAAAATGCAACCACAGATATTGAGTTAGACGTGTCACAAATTTTACATTTCAACAGAACACATCCTGATTGGAAAAAGTGGTTAATCTGGCCTACAGACACAAATAGCTGTCAAGATAGATTCCTGAATAAAACACAGGGGTTAAAAATGACCAGATTAGACTCGAGATATTCCCAGAGACAACATCCAGGGATTATAACAACATACAGTGTAGGGAAACTCTGCCTTGAATGGCTAACAACATCCACACTGGCTGAAATTAAGCAACACTTGTCTTTACTAAAAGATGGTGCTGATTTGCGCGATTTCATTCTTGGACCACGCAAACAGCGTCAAAAGCGTTTCATAGCGACCAGTATCTATGCTGCTTACAACAAGGCTTGGAAAGTAAAGCAAATTGAAACTGCTGAAAAAATACGAGAAATTGATCGTATTAATTTGGAAAAATCACTTTCTGTGGTAGACAATGGGTTAATGACTCTGTCTTCCAGAATATATTCGTTGGACAATATTGTATCCTCTGCCTTTGATGTGATAGATAGAGATTTGCTAATGTTACAACATGGCCAGTCTCAATTACGCTCTATTATAGAATTAGGCTGGACGCTGCAAAATCTTCGTTCAGGCTATGTGCCTTGGCGTTTAATCAACACAACGTCATTATTTGTCAGTTTTAACCTTACTGATAAACAGATCAGTTTGGCGCAGAAAGGAGCAGACTATACAATCCTGAGCATCGAAAAACTCGAGAGATTACCATTGACAATGTCAGAGAGTCCTGTCATTGAATGGATAATACACGGAATTATCACAATTCCGATAACAACTTTCCGATTTAAAAAGTGCCTTGAGTACATACCTGCTGGCCAATATGAACAATTGGGTAAAGGATATGTAAAATCTGAATGGAAATTACCATACACTCATTCTTGCTATAGTGACAGTGACAAAAATGTATTTCTTAGTGGTGAGAACTGTAAACATTAACTAAGCGGTATACTTTTGTGTCAGGGTATTAATTTACACGGAGCATGTGATGGAAATTCTAACAATCTTTCATGCCACCAGCTAGTCACACCTGCAACTCAGATAGAGCCCTTCTTTATGCAACTTTCGAACGGGAGTTACATTCTTAGAACGGATCACAGATGTTGTGGTCTCGTGCCAGGGAAAAGTTATCTAGTAGAAGTAACATCCATGGTCAAATGCTGTATGCAAGCATTGTTTCCGAGTGGGCCTGCAGACACAGTGACTCCCATCTGGCCTCGTCTGAATCTCTATTCTATACGAATTGATACATTAAGCAAAATGAAATCTGTACTTTTACAGACAACAGTGCCTATAACGTCATCTAAAGAGACGCATGATCTTCTAGTTGCAAGGACAGCTACTGAAGTTCATTACCTTTTATCAACAAATTGCCCCGTGCATTTCGTAGAAATGTTCAGCCAACTCCTTAACATGTCTAGTGCAACAAGCATCCCAGGCATATTTAAGACAGTCTTTACGGGACTGCTAACACCCTTCCAGGCAATTTTGGGAATCGTTCCTAATTTTGTACACTCTGTTTTTGGCGGCATACCATTATTTTTGGGACTCGTCGCAGGGATTTTATTTTTGACCCTCCTGCTACGTTATGGCAAGCCTCGGCTCAGACATAGCTCCCATGGGAATGGAAGAGACAATCCTAGCAATGCGCTACCGGGACAGGATAACTAACGTCCTTGGATTGGCCAGGCTGAGAGATCTAAACATGACCTGGTTCCTTTCATTCAGACCGATATGGCAAAATTGCATTTTACCTGTGCTACAGTGTATGCTTTGCGGCGATGAATGCGTGTTGGACATCTGTCTTTCACTTCCATCAGCAGTACCAATGGACGTCGATACTTTGCTCAGTCCAATAACGGCTCACGCATTGTGTTGTCCCCAGCGGCTACCAATCCTGATGACAGCATTCGTGGAGACTCCTGTACTACAGCCAAGTGGTAACAGTGGAGCGAGTGACAAAAGCAACATCATCCAGGTACAACGTTCTGTGAGCATTGCTGGTCCCGACTATGATGACAGCAATCATTCTCACACCTGCCAAGTTACAGCGCTATCTAATTTGGTTGAACTATCACCTGAATTTGTAGACCAATTCTTTGAGAGCCTGTCTGATACGATGTTCTCACCCGTACAGAAACAATAACTTTTAGAAGCTTTTCCGACACACAGCTTTCCCATGAACTCTGAATTCGGCCTTCAGTTTTGATCAACAAAAACTGCCAAGAGCTTTGGAAATCTATTTTTCCCCGTTCAAGCAATAATTCTTTGAATTGGACAATTTTTTCTAATATTGACCTTTTTTTGGCACGAACAATTCTTTGCTTAACGTAAAAACTATTCTTAGAGAACAGAAGCTTCACACTTCTATTTCTAAAACACATCTAGAGACATAACAATATTACACCAGCCTCTAGCACATGTTATTACAATGCATTTTTATGTGATGATTTATCTCGCCTTTCTTCTGTCAGAGATACTTCATGTGTAATTCTTTTTGCATAATCGTTCATTGATTTCATATGCAATACTTTTTGAATGATTTCTATGCTTCAAAAAACGTACAGTACCTAAATTTCATGTATTTCAAGTATGCCTATTTCGAATGCATTTATGTATTTTGGGGTGGGCAATGTTACACATGCATCTAATTGCTTTAGTTTTAGTAATTTGATGGACATGAAAACGTGGAGTGGGTGTTGCGTGTTTATCTAGGTTCCTGATCGATACTGTGACCTTATGCCCCTATTCGGCTATAAATCCATTTATTCCCTATATTGGCATAACCGTTCAAGTGCGATTTTCAGAAAAGTCATCTCTGGCCTCACACGAACAGAGTCACATTCCAGCATAGCTCTCTGCCACTTCCTTTGCGACCAATTAGTGCAATGACAGAGCAGAAGTCACTATCTGATATTCCTAGATTAACACTCCGAGTTCTTCAACAAGATAAAAACTCAGCAAACCTGGAAATCCCCGCTTGCTGTGTTTTGATTAGTAATGGAACTCTAATGAGCAACTGATAACTATCACTTCCTAGTGACATCTTTAATTGACGTCTTATGTCCAGCAAACGTACGTCAAACCCGGCACCTGTCAGGTATAAATATTACCAACGTTGCCTTAAGCAATGAGCTACTGTTGCTGATGCCAGCTGCCTGCAAGACCCCGTGTTGGTGAATCTAGCACTCTGTCGCTGCAGCCTGCTGTCCCCTTGGTGGTGAAGCTACTGATACCATTATCGCTGCTAAAGCGCGAACTATGGTGCAGTACGCTTAGGAGCTGAACAGCCGTCACTCTGCGAAGACATCCAGCAGATTCCAGCTGCCCGCGGACGCTGTCCCCCCTCCTTCCTCGACGCGCTGAAGAGACCCGCTGCCTTTCTCCTGCAGAGAAATCCAGCTCCGGCGTTTCCGGTCTACCCTCGCGGGTGACTGGGATATCGAGAGTGACCCCTGAAGGAGATACCAATCCTCCATCATTCTATTCAGAGGTATGGTGTTGACTAAACCCTTAGGCGAGAATTCTTGAAACAAACCTTGGCAAAACCAACTTAACTTAAAGCTACTTACTTACTCCCCTTCCACGTGTTAGGCTTAGGTCAGGCACACTGGGGTAGGCTTAGTTAGAAGCACCAGTTGAGTATGTTAGCCTAATGTATATATGACTGTATATATGTTTTATTACTTTTAAACCATTGTATGGCTAAGAAACCATATCAATGCTTTTACAGTTCTATTTCGCAATACTTATCTTACTGTACGTACTTTTTATAATAACAAGTCTTGCAATTGTGGCAATACATTTCTCTTGTACGAGAAGAAAGACTGTTCAATAAATGTTAACCCTTTATTGACAAACGCCCGTCTCTCTATTCTCTACATCTCGTGAAAGTAAACTGCACTAGACTGACTGAGTGAAATACATGTCTATTGTTTCACACGACCCTAGAGATTGACTCTTGATCTGGGGAGCAAAGTTGTCATGTTGCACGGTTGTTGGAAAGCTGAATCCCTTCTTGTCTATGCCAAGGAAGCTGATCACTTCCTATGCAGACAAGAAAGTTTCCAGTGACCTCTGAGGTAGTTGGTAACACAACCCAATTAAGTTTAGCATAGTCAGTGGAGGCCTGGAATATCCGCAGTTCCACGTCGATACTACTGTTTATGTTATTCCAATGCGCAGGGCCTAGTGGGAAACTAGGAACTACACTACAATAGAATAAAGGAGGTCTTGTATCTCTCTCTCAGGACTCGATCTCCCAGTAACCCGCAAGGGTAGCAGGGAAACACTGGAGCTGGATTTCTCGGCAGGAGAAAAGACAGCGTCTCTCTCAGTGCGTCAGCGGGAGGGTCGGCTTCCTTCGGCACTCGCAAACAGCAGGGCGTCGGACAAGTAGTTCGTCGATC
Source organism: Lissotriton vulgaris (assembly GCF_964263255.1). Classification (NCBI taxonomy): domain Eukaryota; kingdom Metazoa; phylum Chordata; class Amphibia; order Caudata; family Salamandridae; genus Lissotriton; species Lissotriton vulgaris. The sequence continues at coordinate 642,735 of NW_028244325.1, forward strand.
TGCTCCAAAATCACTGTGTGTTTGCTAGGGCAGATGCTGGCATATTTATAACTGGAAGGTGCTGAGTTTGACGTAAGGGTGGACATAATAACGTCACTAAGAACTCAGAGTTCTTTATACGCTCCAGGAGTTCTGGGACAAATCAATACTGAAGCAGGAGGAATTCCCTTACTGCTGAAGGCTGGTTGTCTTCAAGAACTCGTTGTACTCTAGGAGCTTAGTGGAAGTAGCCATGCCGTATTTGGACTGTATTGGCTGTGTCTAAATATGGTTATGATTCTTATGCCTATATAAATATATGATAAGTTATATCTATATAAGGGCATGAATCGGGAAAATTACACTAGAGCCCTAGATAGATAGATGTGGAGTGGTGTGGCTCACTGGTTAGAGGCGGCAGACCCGGAAGCAGAGAACGGCCCGGGACCAGGGTTCAATTCCCGACGCGGCAGGGTTGTGGACCAGGGTCAACGGACTCGCTAATTCTCACCTCGGTGCCTAATCTAACCAGGGGTCACACTCGGCAACTCTGGGCATTAAGCTTGCCTCATCTCTACAACGGCCCCCCACAGACGCCGGGGATGCCTGGTTTCACCTTGGAGATACCCAGAAGGGACCATTTCACAGGGAAAGCCAGGACGGGTTCCCCAGCGGTCTTCAGCGCCAGGACACCCCGAGATGGGGTAACAGTGCGCTTTACAAGTATCATCATTACATTATCATTACATTTATACGTTACAACACTGGTCCTATGAAGCTTATTTCTGGTCCAGGGAATGCATGGCTTGGCAGTTCGGGCTGGACTGTTCCCATGAGGCACAGGGTCAGACTGATTTGCATATGGCCATGTCTGAACTGGGGTGGCAGAGTGGGCTAAAGAACGGTGATGGACTAAACCCAGATCTGTTGACTGGGTGTAAGTGTTTGATTGGTGCAGATGCTCCGTCCAACACCACCCCCTTTTCTACCGCTTTGTTCGCCATAAGTTGGCAGGGTATGCTCAGACGTGAGTCCCTTGCTCACGTTGCCACTTGATTCAAGCAAGCCTGGCTGAAGATGGCTGTAATGCCAGAAACCGGTCCTAGTAAGCCCCTTTTGTACCGCTTATTACAAAAGCAGTCACAGACATGGTGGTCTGCTGACCCCAGCAGGCCACCATCCCTGTGAGTTGGAGCCATTCCCAATACGGTTGCAAATTGCGACAGCCTCATGAATATTAATGAGGCATGTAATTTGCAAACCGATTGGGAATCACAAACAGTGTCTGAAACACTGTTGTACATTCATTTTTGGGAGCAGCAATTTGACACAATTTGCGAGTCACAAAAATGAATGGTCGTACATCTGGCCTCAAGCCCTTTCTGATTTATATATTTACTGGCGAGAATTTAATTATATTTGTGTTTAATTTTAAAAGGTGGATGAAAACAGAATCTATGAAATTTAATTGGCTTGATATAATGACCCTCCTAGGAGCAATGTTCTTTTTAGATGAAAAAGGAATAAACAGAGTTGACTTGTTGTGTTGTGTATTTTTAAAGCGCACTACCACCCGCGAGGGTATCCTGGCGCTGAGCAGGTGTGTGCACCTGGACTTGCCCATAGGTAGGTTAGTTAATAGAAAAGCCAGGTCTTCAACTTGGGGAATTCAAGAAGAGAGGAGGATGCTCTTATGTGGAGTTGGACACTATTCCTAGCTTTAGGCAGCGGCGGTTCCTCTGGTAAGACAGAGGAGCGTCGCCCCACTGCTCTTCAGCAGTGCAAAAAAGGAAGAAAAAAACGATAATAACAATGTAATTATCACTTTATTTTTAAGTGCAAGCCAGTTTAGGGTGGGGTGGGGCTGAGCTTTCAGAGCAGGGAGAGGAGTTAATATGTGCACTAAAGTGCGCATGGCAGAATGGCTTCCTGCCTTGGCCCGACCACACAGTCACGCGCATTTAACATGTTCTCCACCTGGCTGTAATGCACAGCCTGGGTGGAGAGCATGCACATGGTCCCACTCCCTGTCTCAGCACCGTACTAGGCCGCTAAGACCAATCACGACCATGGCCGGCTTTAGCGCTGGTGGCTCCCGGTGCGGCAAACATTTTTGGCGCCCAATCCCCCCATGACCACCTCCTCGGACTCTCTCATTACCACCAGGCAAAATGTGCCCCTCATAAGTTATTGTTAAACACAGCGCCCCCTTGAGGTCAGAGCCCCCTTCACAGGTCAGCACCCAATGCGGCGCACCAGTCGCACCGCCCTAAAGCCGGCCCTGATCACAAACCTGCTGTCATGGTGGTGACAGCAGCTGTGTGATTGGCTTAGGGGAGCTTGTGTGCTTCCTGCTCCCAGGTGTCAGGAAGAGAGCAGAGGAGAGACGACAGAGAAGAGACTGCAGCTGTGCAGAGGTAAGTGTTATATATATTGTTTTTCACACCACCAACCCGTTCCGAACCAGCTGCCACTGGCTTTAGGAGCGATGTAAGAGAACACTCGTCCACTAGATATTGATGAGTACTAGATGAAGTTGGCTCTATGTGATAATTTAGATCTTGGCAAATCACCCCTCCTCCCCCCATCATTACTACTCTTATGGTACCAAGTAAAGTACCCAAACTATCTGCTCAAGGGGCGTCTTGGGGCTAGACAAGGGACGCACGAATAACTTGCTAAAACTGTATCCGGGGGGCAGAGCTAGTGCCATGTTAACAGTCTGCACAAATATCACCACTGGGGCAGAGGATGGTATCTGGAAAATTCCTATAGTTCCACAGAACTTTAAAAACGCACCTGCTCAAACCTCAGAAGAATTAATTCCCTATTCCGCTTCCCTTGTTTCTAGTGTTAAAACATTTTGACTGCAGGTAGCTGTTTTAAGTGTCACGTTGGCTGCCCATATGGGAACCTCCGCACTACATAACTAGAAATACCAACAGCAATAATAATTGTAATGATAATAAATAATATCATCCAAGTTCCAATTTATGCAGGGATTGATTGTAAAAATGTAGTTATCTATTTTTTCATGTTAGCAGGTTTAACTAGCACGGACAAGGTCGACCTGGCGCCATAGTTTTTGACAGAGGAATTTGTGAAATGTTGCATGTAATATGAAACATAAGAGAATCATACGGGGGATACTTCCCAGGTGAAACGGTAGAAGGAGCCAAGGAAGGATAGGGAAAGAGAACAACAAACTGATTTAATGTAAAGGGAACTTAATACATGCTAGAGATTCTGTCACGAACAAAATACAGTATTTGGCTACAAGGTACAACATAGATACAGTTTCCACATTCTGTAAAAAACGGAGATATCTTTTGGATATTGGCACGAAGGTAGCCGGTAGAACAGTATGTTATCAGCACTGCGGATGCTGTTGTACAAAGATCAGTTTCAGTGCTTTTCTGGTAGCAGGGCAGGATGGTCCAGGGAGAAGTTGTCAGAAAGTTCCAAATGTTAGCAAGACCCACCCAATTGGACTATAATTATTTGCATCGTTAAAATATCATCAGTGGTAGTAGGTGCAAGGGTGGGAGACAAAATCAGTATCTGCGTAACTTGGTCTAAGGGCAGAAACAGGGGAAAAGGGAGTAAACTACTCCCTTTCCAAAGATTATAGTTAAAGATATGGAGATATGAAATACTAACGTCTACACATCAATCAGAAAATTAAATAGAGCATGATTTTTGGTAACAACTCAAGACCTTGCTGTTGAAAGCAGCATAACTTAACAGGGCTATGGAAAAACTTAAGGAAACACTTGAAACTGACATAGCCTCTTGTAAGGAACACATACAGCGGCCAACCAAGAACCACTACAAACGTTCAATCAAACACAGTGCAACTCCTTGGACTTGCCTGTCATCGCCCCATTACCTGTCAGTTACACTGTAGTGCTTCAGTTTAGCACCTTTCCGTCTTACTGTAATGTTTTGGTGTACAGTATCCTACCATTGCTTTGCACAGACCATCAATCACACTGTGGTGTAGGCACTCCTCTTAATAGTTATTTTTGAGTATATTTCTGCTTTCAGTGACATAGGTGTCAGTATACAATGGAGTTGCTCCGTTACGGCTCCCTCCAAGCTGTCAATCAGACTGTTGTCGACTACATACAGCACCATGTCACTCCTTCTCCGACTGTCCGTCAAACCATGGTGTTCTTGCCACTGGAAGAGTACAATAAGTGCCTCTACCCCCTAACAGATCTATCTATATGTATCATGGGCACCCAGCTAGCCTAGCCGTGGCGCGAACTGTGTACCCATCATGGCAGTATATATATTGTTGATATGCCCTTTCTATGTAATGCATTACGCTGGATATAGGGTAGAGATTTGCACAATTTAAATAACCCTGAATATACTGAAATATTTTAGAAACTGAAGTGAACAGAAGGACTCCTTCAGTAATTCACATATGCCTGCTTGTGAGGGACTGAAAGATGCACTAACTAGGCATAATGTCATAAAGGAGACAAAGTACAATGAAAACGTCTGAGGCATAATTCAGAACATACTTGGACTAAAGTATAGGCACAGCATAACTGGTCCATGCAAGAGAGTCTTATCCAGCATGTGGAGGACAGTGAAGTAATATACCTTAATAAAATAGACTGATTGGCCCTAGGAGACTCAATAGCTGCTGAATCTGTCTTGCCAATGTAAAATGGGGGAATTCTCCTCATGTAATGCACAGTGCAGGCTAAACACACGGGCTTGGACCAACATCTGGGCCCCTGTTTTTGGTTCAACAGGAGTCAACCCATCAAAATCAATCTTGTCGATCATAACACCAATCGTGGCACCCCCTAAAATTCAGCACTTTCACATCAGTCATTCAACATCTGCATAAAAACTCCTAATACAGGTCATCACACAGCATCAAGTTCTACGTGCAACCGTTAGTACCGGTCAACACACAGCACCAATATCTATATGTGACCGCTAGCTCAGGTCATCACACAGCATCAACATCTACATGAAACTGCTAGCACAGGTCATATCACATCAGTCATTCAACATCTGCATAAAAATTCCTAATACAGGTCATCACACAGCATCAAGTTCTACGTGCAACCGTTAGTACCGGTCAACACACAGCACCAATATCTATATGTGACCGCTAGCTCAGGGCATCACACAGCATCAACATCTACGTGCAACTGCTAGCATAGGTCATCACACGGCACCAAGATCTATATGTGACTGCTAGCTCAGGTCATCACACAGCATCACTATCAACATGCAACCGTTAGCATAGGTCATCACACGGCACCAAGAGCTATACGTGACCGCTAGCTCATGCCATCACACAGCATCAACATCTACATGAAACTGCTAGCACAGGTCATATCACACAGTACCAAGATCTATATGTGACCGCTAGCTCAGGTCATCACACAGCATCACTATCTACATGCAACCGCTAGCATAGGTCATCACACGGCACCAAGAGCTATACGTGACCGCTAGCTCATGCCATCACACAGCATCAACATCTACATGAAACTGCTAGCACAGGTCATATCACACAGTACCAAGATCTATATGTGACCGCTAGCTCAGGTCATCACACAGCATCACTATCTACATGCAACCGCTAGCATAGGTCATCACACAGCACCAAGATCTATACTTGACCGCTAGCTCAGGTCATCTCAAGGCATCAACAGTTACATGCAACTGCTAGCACAGGTCATATCACACAGCACCAAGATCTACACATGACCGCTAGCTCAGGTCATCACACAGCATCAACTTCCACATCCGACCGCAAGCACAGGTCTTCTCACTGCACCAAGAGCTATACTTCACCGCTAGCACAGGTCATCAAATAGCACTGAGATCTATACGTGACCGCTAGCTCAGGCAATCACACAGCATCAATATCTACATGCAATCTCCTGCACAGGTCTTTACACAACACCAAGATGTATATGTGACTGCTAGCACAGATCATCGCACAGCAACGACATCTACATGCAATTACTAGCACAGGTCATCACACAGCATCAAGATCTACAAGCAACTGCTAGCACAGGTCATATCACACAGCACCAAGATCTACACATGACCGCTAGCTCAGGTCATCACACAGCATCAACATCTACATGCGACCGCAAGCACAGGTCTTCAGACTGCACCAAGAACTATACTTCACCGCTAGCACAGGTCATCACAAAGCATCATTATCTACATGCAACCGCTAGCACAGGTCATCAAACAGCACTGAGATCTATACATGACAGCTAGCTCAGGCAATCACACAGCATCAATATCTACATCTAATCGCCAGCACAGGTCATACACAGCACCAAGATGTATATGTGACTGCTAGCAGAGATCATCGCACAGCATCGACATCTACATGCAATCACTAGCACGGGAATCGTTTTTTGAACTTGCCTGTTGGGGAGCCTGGGTGGAGAGTTGCCCTTTCACCTGCTGGGGTCGCCGCCTGCCTCCCGCTGACCGCTCCCATTTCCTTCTGGGGAAGCGCCGGCCGCCGCGAGGAGTGCAGGACAGGGGACTGCAATCCCCAGCAGCCCACGGTAACCACCTGACCACACCACAGCGCCAGGAGGCGCATAAAACTAACAACAGTCCTCCCGAGCGGGATGCCGGGCTAAGCCCGGGCAAAGGGCAGCCCCTCTGTGGCCCTCAGAGGCCTGAGAAGGACGGGACGGGCCACGCCCCTTGGCTTTTCAAGAGGAGGTAAAGCTACCGATTGACTGTTAGTGCTGGACAGTAGCACTTGCTTAATAATCTTCAATAATTTTATTACATCCAAGCCATACTATGACCCGCAATGGGGTTGCCACTAAAATAGCCCTTTGTTCGGATTCTTGCCCCAGGATGCAAGACAAGTACACAAATAGTACATTTTTACCTACGCGTAGAGATGTTGAAAAAAATAATTCCGGCCAGCTTATAGACAGCCCAACTAGTAATCAATCCTCTCCACAAATAACCAGTACAGCGTGTAGCCTCTCATTGTTGGAGGAACTAAATAGTCTGTGTAAGACTAGGTATGCCCCAGCAGGATTACCCTCCCCGCCAAATAACATTAACCCGCTAGCTCACAACGAGAGCGTGCTGGAACCCTTTTCCATTTTCACAAAAGCCAATACCCAAAGTATAGTACCCGTTCGGGCTACATCTGCCAAAAGGAAGCATGACGTGGACAAATATAATGGGAGTCAAAAACTACAAAATGGGTCCCCAAGTCCAACTTTGCCTCCTACCAATCCCACCCCCCCCCCAACTCCAGAGGCGTCTAAAAAACTAGATGACCCAGCACCCTCTTCCCAGATGGCTTTATTGTCTATGATCGAACAACTGATCAAATTTATTATATACCCCCTGATTGACAAAATTAACACCTTGGGGGCTAGACTGACAGGGATTGAGGAAACAATCAAATTTAATTGGTTACCTTCTACCCATGCTACAATATCTAATCATCCCTTGTCAACTGCTCCCCTCAGTGCGCCTAAACTAACCACACAAAACAAAGTTGCCCAAACCCAAGTACTAGTTCCCACTTCTTTGCCCTCAAATGTTCCTAAAGCCCTCTTAAACCCACTATAGCGCAAAACATTGTTCCGAGAGTAGAGCGCAACAGGGTTTCTCAAATTCACCTACCTCCAGAGGCCGCTCCATTTCTGTGCTTCCTCTCGGGAGTCCCACAACTCAAACAGGGAAAATCAGAGAGACAACATGACTTGTTAAATAAGGTCAAGTTTTGGCTATCAAAAAATAGACCCCTGCCCCATGATCTTGACGGCAGGATTATGAGCGTGAGGAGAGTGGGCTGGCTAGGTCCCCTCCCAAAAGACATCACTGGTGACTAGGTACTAATAAGATTTAGGAGTAGACACATTGTTCCATATCTCCAAACTTGGCCACCCAAAGAAGGTGATGGCAGTATATCTACCTGGGATCTACACGATTTCTACCCAAGACCCTCATATATCCCTGCTCCCAGATCAACGGCTGAGGATAATACCAGGCTGGGTAGAGGAGTTTGTTTACCGTATTGTTGTAGTATCCCCGCGCTTAACAGATTTGATTCATCACACAGCATCAATATCTACATGCAACCGCTAGCACAGGTCATCACACAGCACCAGGATCAATACGTGACCGCTAGCTCAGATCATCCCACAGCATCAATATCTACATGCAACTGCTAGTACAGGTCATCATACAGCATCAAGATCTATATGTGACCGCTAGCTCAGGTCATCACACAGCATCAATATCTACATGCAACCACTAGCACAGGTCATCACACTGCACCAAGATTTATACGTGACTGCTAGCTCAAGTCATCACACAGCATCAATATCTACATGCAACTGCTAGCACAGGTCAACACACAGCATCTAGCTCTATACATGCAACCACAAGCACAGGTCATCTTACAGCATCAACAGTTATATGCAACCGCTAGCACAGGTCATCACATAGCACAAAGATGTATATGTGCAACCGCAAGCACAGGTCATCACACAGCACCAAAAGCTATACGTAACCACTAGCTTAGGTCATCACACAGCATCAGCATCTACATGCAACCTCTAGCACAGATCATCTGCAGCACCAAAATCTATACGTGACCGTTAGCTCAGTTCAACACACAGCATTAATATTTACATGAAACCACCAGCTCTGATCACACAGCATCTTCTACATGTGAACACTCGCTCAGATCATCACAAAGCCCCAACTTCTATGTGCAACTGCTAGCTCAGGGCATACCATCACATTGACATCTACATGCGACCGCTAGCACAGGTCATTGCAAAGCACTTAGTAAACAACAAGGGGGACAATGAGGGCTTGATAAATGTGACCAAGAATTTATACAGTGCAAAAGTTCTTGTGTCACTACGCTAAATTTGTGCATAAGTTGCTGGCGACTGCTGATTGGGTGATTCGTATGTCGGCCATTTTCGAGTGTAGTATTGTACTCTATTGTTAGTTATTAGATATATCGTCCTAACATAGCCTAATCTCTATATCTGACTAGCCTCATGTCGATATCATGTGGCAGAGATGTATTAAGAGGCGAGAGACTAGCGCGGAGTCCTAAGCTAATATACTCATTCGTTAACGTTGCGGACAATGGTTGTATGTATCAGATTAATGAATGGTGCTCCAGGGTATGGCGTCATTCAGGCCGTCATTTGCTAAGTCAAGACGGAACACCCACCTTTGTTCAATTCCGAACAAAGCAGTCTGTTATTTGTTAGTGGAATTCTAGGATAACCCAGCGTAGACTCTCTGGGGGGTGTCCGAGTTCAGGGAGGCGGGTGTATAGTTGGTGGTAGTTTTATGAAAACGAATATAGCACTTGTGCTCCGTGATTCTGACCTTAACGGGCCTCATGGTCATGCCAACATACTGCTTGTTACAAGGGCAGGTCAGCATGTACACACAACGTGGGGTGTTACAGTTAGTTTGTTTGATTAGCGTCCATGTAAATGTGTCTGATAGAAACATTTGTTTGGTGTGTCTGGTTTGTGGGCACACGGTACAAGAGCCACAGGGATAGTGTCCTGTCACGGGTGGGAGATCCCACAGTTGCCTCTGGTTAGGGATGTTGCTCGACTTGGGTCTAGTGTGCACCAACATATCTTTCAAATTGTTGGTACCTTTAAACGCAAACCTTGGTTTAGGTATTGACAGAGTACCCGTGTTCAGAATTGCCAGTGTTTGTTCACTGCCTTCTTTATTAGATTTGATCTAGGTGTGTACGTGGTCACACAGATCAAAATATCAGTGGGTTCTTTCTCATGTACCTCTAGGAGGCTTTCACGATTATTGTTTCCTGCTCATTTCATGCAAGAGTGTACCTGTTTCTTAAGGTATTGTCTCTTCAGCAGATTGTCAGCCAGTATCTCTGCTTCAATTTTGTAGTCCTCTATAGAACTACATTTTCTTCAAATTCTTAGAAATTGGCTGAAGTGAAGGTTATTTCACAGTGTAGCAGGATGATAGCTGCTGTACAGTAGCAAGCTGTTTCTGTCGGTAGGCTTTTTTTATATGGATGTCGTTATTCTACCCTGTTGTAATTGGATAGTGAGATCTAGGAAGGCAATGTTTGTGGCAGATATAGTGTTAGTGAATTTCAAGTGCTGGTTTTATGTGTTAATCCACTCGCAAAATTCAGTGCATCTCTGTATGTCACCCTGCCAAAAGATGAGGATGTCATCTATGTACCTCTTCCACAGTCTCAGGTTAGCTGAGAAGTAGTTACTTGCATGTTGAATGGTCTCTTGTTCATACGCCGCCATATACAAACATGCCACACTGGGGGCAAAGGTACTCTCCATCGAAGTACCCTGAGACTGGTGGAAGAGTTGGCTGTGAAACTCAAAAAAGGTTTCTGTTAAGGCCAGCGTTGCACATTGCATAATGAACAAAATGGGTGTTGCTGCTGTCCATTCAATCCCACTTAGTGCAGATTCTATTACTGCTAATGTCTCTCTCTGTGGGATATTGGTATACAGTTGTTACACATCAAAGGTGACCAGGAGGTCAATATCGCCTATGTTTTCTATTTCACCTATAACACAGAGGATATCTATTGTGTCCCTGATGTATGATGGTGTCTGTTTGATCAAATGTTGTAGGTAATGGTCGCAGAATTTTGAGAGCGCTCTAAGAGTGAGACGATTCCTGAAACTATAGGTCTGCCCGGGACAGGGGTGGTCCCCTTATGTTTTTTCGGCAGAGTGTAAAAATAGGGTGTTTTGGGATGTTTGGTAATCAAGAAATATGCTTCTTTACCACTGATCCACCCATTACTCTCTGCCTCATAGACCATGGTGGTTATCTCAGTCGTTAATCGAGTCGTAGGGTTTGTTGTTATCGGAGTATAGAATTTACTATTCCGTAATTGGCGTTGGCACTCAGTATTGTAATCCGAAGTGGAATGTATTACCGTGGCTCCACCTTTGTCAGCTTGCTTTATTGTAATGCTTTTGTCCTCAGTCAATGATCTAATCGCTGCAAGTGCTTGATTAGAGAGATTATGGAAAGGAACTCTGGTATCCTGGTTCTTCATTACTTTTAAGACAGCTTTCTCAAAGGTCACTACCTCCATAGGTACCATGCCAACGGTAGGTATGAAGGTCGAGAGATTGCGAAGGCCAGAATCCAGTCTGGCTAGTTCCTCAGTACCATCGTAGTGGGCTTTAACACCTTCAGCGGGGCGCAAATTTTCGCGCTGTGCTGAAGGTTCTAAGAAACGGGCGTGGCCGTGACGGAACGGTTCCGTCATAAGCACAGCCCAACTGGCGCTCGTGATGGAACCGTTCAGTCACAAGCATCGTAGGGGTTAAGTCGTATTTTTCTAAACAGGTTCTGGATTTCGCATTATTCCCGAAAACTGTCCTCTTTAGGGGTGGGTACATAGCCAAGGCCTGTCTCAAGTATTGTTTGTTCCAGACCTCGAGAAGTACCTCTAACTCACACAAACTGACCCCCCAAAACTGGGCAATCTATCGATACCTAGTCTCCAATACACAGATGACATAGTCCTTCTAGCCCAAACACCTATAGGCCTACAGCGATCGAAATCTCAACTAGGTGCCTACATTACTCCCGCCCAACTTTCAATCAATCATCAGAAAACAAAGGTGCTATGCTTTTCAAAACGTCATAAAATGAAGAAAAAAGATACATTTACCTGGAAGCTATAATTGAAATCAATATCCCAGGTGTACTCGTATAAATACCTTGGGTTCTATCTTGATGATAATCTCAATTTTAAGTCACAACTAGATCAAGGTAAAACGAAAGCAAAACAACTCCTCTACGCTTTTAAAACTGTTCAGAAGAAGCCAACAGCTCAACAGGGCATCTCCTTAAACTAATCGCTGCTAAATTCCTCCCCTCGATATCCTACGGGTCGGAAATTCTGAAAACAAAAGATGCCACTGTCCTAAACCTAGCACAATCCAGTCTTTTCAAGAGACTGTTTTCAATTCCACAACACATCTCTCAGGCTCAAATTTGACTGGAATATGGACTCAAAAATCTGAAACCTGCTATACAAGAGGCAATGGCCAAATAATACTGGCGGATGAGGGTAGCTGAACACAACACTCTGGCCCACTTCTGTTGGGAAGAGATAGAAAAACAAGCCAGGCTACAGAACTACATTTTAACCATCCTAAAAGAAGGGAAACATCACTTACAACGCATTCATTGCAACGCACTACCATTACAACACAACCATTACAACGCAAACCATTACAACGCATTGCGCTGGGGGGCGCTCTAGGATAGGGAATATATTTAATTTACTATCCAACACCTTCCCTACTATCCACGGGGACTGGAGTTGGAATAGTAAATTAAATAATTCACTATCCAGCGCTTAAAAGCACTATGCGTTGTAATGGTATGCGATGTAAAAACCGCGTTGTAACAGCAGGCGTTGTAATAGCCTGCGTTGTAACGTCACCAATCCTAAAAGAATCCCTCCTGGTCTTACAGCTTGTGGAGGCATGGCACACAATCCCCACATACTCCGGAATCAAAACTGCAGCGAATAAATCAATTAAACAGGTGTCGTTACTAATGGACAAAACTACCTTCACCAGGAATAGTCATGCATGGGGAGTGATACAATCGTATCAGTCATTGAAGCCCCAGGCATATTTAGCCGAACACTTTTCAAAGCATAAAAAAGCACTACCTGACACTGTTGCGGCTGGGCTCTTTTCCTACGAAAGACTTAACTCCGAAATGGAAATGCCGACTCTAAGGACAAGGAGAAGAATCACTGCTACATCTTCTATGCATTTGCCCCTCACTACTAGAAATCAGAAAAACACTGCTCCAAGAGCTACTGAGGAAGGCACAAACAAGGACATGTAGAGGGGCAGTCATACAATGTCTCGGAGGCTTGTCAATTCAACTATCTTGTAGAGCTATAACTTTCTGGAAAACGGCAGCAAAAGAACTGGACAAAAAAATACAAACAAACTAACTGGAGCAGTCCAGAACTGAACGGCCTGCCTAATCTACAAATAGCACCCCTATCTCTTATTTTTATTGTTCGCAAATTTTTATAATAATATTTTATTGTACAATTTGACCATTTTTAAATCTAACTATCAACGACTGTTCAAGCACTTATTTGTGTCACGTACCCATTTTTTGCATTGTCAAAAATTCTCAACCTAATTAACAGTGTAATATGGTGGTTTGTATACCCTTTTATGTTTTTTAATGAAATCATATAAAATTATTATGACTGACTGACTGACTGTTTGTTCCACAGGTGTCAGTTGTCTATGTGATAAATTAACCACTAGACTCTCCTGCCCTGTGTTTTTCTCCTGGTTTCCATCATATTCAGTGCCTGGGTCCTGCCACTGGACTTATTTTTGTCCTCCTCTTTTGCGCCCTTTTCCTCTGCCTAAAAAGGTGGATTGCTGGCAGGGAAGTATTGCGGTTGGCCCTGGGGATACATCGGGAAAGGCCAAAAAGGAGGCTGCAGCCCTTGGAAATTCTGAACAGGGTAGGGGTGTAGAAAATTAGAAATATTGATGTACATAAGCAACGTTCATTTCCCTTTTCCCACTCCCCTCCCTGCGCGTACCATGAATACTGTAAAGCATTAACTACATCCCACTGCCAGCAAAGGCCTGTACCCATGTGTACATGACAGCCATTTTAGACACCCTGGCCTTTTGCCCGCCTAAGATTAGAATCACCGGCTTCCCTTCTGCGTGTATTTGAAACCCCCCCCTCTCTCTCACATGCATAAACCATGAAACCCACTCCCTTTGCGCGACCCTGCCCTGAAAGGCAGGCCTTCTGCTTGACCCACGCAAACCCCCCATTCCCTCTTGAAGAGGCATCCTTCGCCTTAGCTGACATAGCCCTCCCCAGCTGCACCTGACTGCCCCCGCTCTCTCATGTACGGGTCATAAGATCTCTCTCTCTCTATGCGACTCTGTCCTTGTGTCCACCCTGGCTCCCCCTCCCTTCTCCTCACACGGGCAAGTCATAAACCTTCTTCTGCAAGACCCTGTCCTTGAGAGTCACGGCCGCGCCTGACCAACACCTCCTTTCCTTCCATGAATGCCCCCCTGTTGACAAGCCTTCCCTCCGCGCTCGATTGTCCACGCGGCATGAATACCACTCCTTTGATGACCCCTTCCCCCGAGTCCGGCTGACCACACATGTCCGAGGCCATCGCCTAAGCCAGGAGATACCATTTACTGCCCTTATTGTATGAAGTCACTCCTCTTCAAAGGACCCACTGTTGATCCTGGCCACCCCATCCCCTGGGCTATGATCAGGCGCACACATCCAAACAGTTGACAGAACACTCAGCTGCGTGATTGCCCTCCCCTCTTATCAGCAGGTCAAGGGTCCCTATTGTGAACACATGTGGGGTAGGATTGACACGAGGATTATGGGGATATCTCTTCCTTGTTTCACAATATCGTGATTGTAATGCCAAGTGTTTTGTAAAGTATAAAAGTCGGAGTCTCAGCTCACTTGTCAGAGCACCTCCCGAAAGACACTGTGTTTCGTGTCCGAAATGACAGGCTCTCCTCATGAGAAATAAACTCTGCTCTTGATTCCTGCTTCCAGCGCCCGTCTCTTTATTTGGTCATTATTCAGAATGGAAACTAAGAGGCGTCTTGCGCCAGCAGCCTGGGCATCGATAGTAATACGGGCTCATGTTCCACAATTGGCGTCCCAACGCGGGGTCCATCAGTGACATAAGGTCCGGTAAGAGAGATCCAGACGAAGAAGTGAACATCTAAAAGATCGGAGTATACCTGCCTTGAGAGGGCCCTCGCCCGGCTGCCGATCGAAAGAACTTCACCGATTCTGAACGGACCTCTCTTGAGCGACCTATTGTCCTGACTGGAATCCCACAGGAATGCTGCATGGAGAAAGAGAACAATCGGGCGCTGGAGGAGGAAGACGAAGAACTGTCCGTATGGTCCGGTCCGGGTAAGATTACGTAGGGCGTTTTGCGCCTGATTGGTAGGATGGTTTTATCCATCTGATTGATTGATTGATTGTATTGGAATCGGTATTTGTATACTGATATTGTTGGTATTGGTTCATTTAGCTTTGGATGCTACTTGAAATATTGGTTCTCTTCTTGAGAACGAGACATTCTCTGTGTGCAAACAGCGGCGAATAGGAACGTTCGTCCCTCTTTGCAGATAGAGAAGGGTAGGTAATGCAGACTTTTGTCCCCGTTGTAATCCGTCATGCCTACTTTTCTCCCCACTGATTGTTTGAAATCGATTAATAATCGATTGTTGCTCTTTGAGATCTTCCCTGTCTACAAACTGAGACGAGTAGAAATATTCTGTCTTCCTTTTTGGATAGCGAAGGGCAGGTAATGCAGACGTTTGTCCCCGTTGTAATCCGTCATGCCTGTTTTTCTCCCCACTGATTGATTGGTTGCCTGGACATTGTTGTTCCAGGAATTGTTTCGTTTGAGGTATTTTCTGCCTGCAAACAACGTGGAGTAGAAATATTCTATCTAGTCTTTGCAAGTAGTAAAGGGTAGGTTATGCCCCTTTGTGAATTCGTCAGTCCTACCCACTCCCCACTGATTGGTTATTTGGGGGGTAGCTCGCATGGTCCGCCCAGGAGACTACCCTTATGGAGGACATATGCTCCCCACTCATGGGCCATTTGGTGGAAGTAGACCATCTGGTCCGTCCAGGAGGCTACCCTAGTAAATGGAAGTACATCGCTTGGTCTGTCCAGGATGATACCCTAATGAAGGAATATATGTCCCCCTTTTGATCGATAATCTCGTTCCACCCCGGACCATTTATTGGAGGGAACTCGTCTGGTCCGTCCAGAAGTACCCCCTAGTGAAAAGGACACATAAAAATATGAAGTGATCACCGTTCCCTACTAACAGAAAGCTTTAGCTCGAAACACGCTAAGGAAGAGAAGGAAAAATAAAAAGAAATCAGGCTAAGTCAGTAACCCCCTGATGAGCTCTTGACTTCACTAAAAATAAGAAACATTAGAAAAAGTTCGTAATAAGACATATAAAATGGCGAAGATTTGACAGCAAGACAGCCACGAGGTAGCTAGGTTACGCTGCCTACTCCTGCTCCAAACATGTCTGCCTCATTGCCCACCACGCCCAAATAACGGTCACATGAAATAGATACAAATCAATAGGTACCTACCCCCATTCTGGAAGCTCCCGAAGTGCAACAGGTCCGCGGTTACGCCCATCCGGAAGGCGAGGCCTCGAGGCATGCGGGGCTCGCCTGGCCGCGGTCAGAAGGAGAGGCTGTTGGGCAGACGGCCCAAAGAATCATAAGGACCTCTCTTTCTCTCCTCTTCTGCTGCCCTGCAGGCCACGGGGGGGGGGGCTGTCTTGCCTCAGCCACCGACCACCCCCTCCCTCTCACTCTCACCTGATCCGGCCCGCAATGAAGGCCGAAGCCGAAGCAAGGACGGCGGCGCTTGTAGGTAGTCCCGCCACATGTCAGCGACTGGACAATTACAGGTAGTCCCGCCACATGTCAAGAGAAAGGGGGGGATGTCTTGCCTTGGCCACCGACCCCCCCCCCATCTTCAATAGCCGGCACGGCCAATACCAAAGCGGTGGAGACAAAGAACGGCGCGGGGTCGCTGGAAGGGGGAGGCGGCACGAACGAGCCTCCCCCACCTCCCTCCAGGTGGAGGCTTCCGGCGACACCCCAACGCTCTTTGCTTAAAGAGGGTCCACATCGAAAAGCGGTCTTTTGCCCGGGACGAGCACGCGTCCCATGCCTTCTCTCCTCAACTTTGAAGATTCTATGAGAGCCGGGGAGGGGCCCCAACCCCTCCACATGGGCGCCCCCGTCCCCCTCGCCGGGAACAGCGACATCGGTGCACTCCTGCCGGCGCCAGCCTCAGTTTGGAAATGGCTAAAATGCAGCCACGGCACAGACTTGTTCAGTTCCGGAGGAACACCAGAATGACCCGGTAGGAAAATTGTTGCCGCCCTCCCCACTCTTTGACTGTTGTTAGGCTGTTACCACATTGTGCAAAACTTTTTGAACTACCAACGGAAGGTTCTGGTCCAACCACGAGTCATTGGAGACATTCTGACTGTGCTGGAACTCGCCTGACCCCACCCAAAATGGCGCAGACACAAAATTAGACTTTTTAAATAAACCTTGTTGCACCCTGATTGCGCAGCTTTTTGTCCCGAGATATGTATGCAGTTTTTGGATAGTGAAAGTAGATATGAAGGATATTGAGTATGTGCTCGGACAATGAACTGACTTAGAGTGGGTACTGATTATGATTTGCAAAATGAATTGGTGTAATTTAGATAATGAATGAGCATTGGATAATGAATTTATGAATTAATTAAAACTGAATTGCTGACATGCATCATGCTTGCTCTGTAGGGAAGTTTGATACGATTTTATTGCACTGCTGCACTTTATGCAATGAACTGCCACCAACTTCGTTCTTCTTATGTACAGTTTCAATCTGCTCCGTGGCCGGTCCACTGGGTGGTAGGCCTGTATTTATACACCAACACTTTTTATTAAAAGTACTTTGAAAAAGAAAGCATGGTTGTAGCAGTTGCATTAATGAGTTTTGGATGTTTTACTACGATGAGCGAAGAATAAGTATGATGAAAGCTGAAGGTTAAAAGGACCAGATATTTAGCAACCGCATTATGTGTCACAGGCAGCTGGAAAAATGCTTTAGACGCACTTAAATCGACACCACAGAAATGCCACCTGACCGCTACCCTTGCACCCAACAAGAGGGGTTGCGACCAAGTAACTCCTGTAGATACGCAGATCATTAATGGTTATATATATATCTGACATTACTGGTCCCTCTGGGCTTAAACGCCGAGATGGTAAAGAAATGCACTACGTGGAGATAGGTCGAGTATGTGGTAGGTAAAAACATTTTCGGATTACTGCATGCTGATGTGTTTTGAAGGCTGCACCCCCCCCACCCCTTCTTTCTCCTCCCTTCTGCAGGTCACGTCAAAACGTCGGCTGAAGTGTGGGAGAGCGATGATCGAACCACCGACGAAAAAGGGAAGGAGGGAATATGTGCATAGTCCTTATGACGATAAAATTTTTAAAAAGACGTAGACTTAAAACATGACTGTTCCTCCTTAGAACATAGCGACTGGGAAGATGGACTGACATAGAAACTTGACGGGTACTGTATGACGGAAATTGACTCGACATTAGCACGCTAGATAACGCGATTATGACGTTTAATTAGATAGGGAAGGGATTAGGGAAGGTCCTGAGGTAAGGGTACCCAGGCACCACCCGTCAGGGAAGCTAGAAATATTGTTGATGTTCGAAATGTACCACCTCCTTCTCACCCTCTTATAGATATAGCCAAGCTGTCCGACTGTTCTCCCGATCAATACTTGCCGTCGCCTCAGCCTGGAGAACTTCCCACCAAAGGACGAAACTGAAAAATGGTTTAAGATCCAACCATGGGTAAATAGAGCGACCAGGTTAATTTCTGATCAACTAACCGAGATGTAAGTATTGGCAATTGAGAACGCTCGCAGAGATAACAAGCGGGAGGGAAAAGGAGGGAAGGGTAAAAAGAGCTAAGAACGTAGATAAATAGGATAGTAAAGATACGTAGGATATAAAATCGATCTTGTTGGCCAACTGTTGTTTTCTGTTTTGTCGTGAATGTCTTATATATATGTAATACATGTGCTGTCTTCCTTGTCTGAGTTTGTGTGTATGTAATGTACGGATTTATGTCTTCCCTCTGTCTGTATTTGCGTGTTACCTGACCTCTGCCGTTCTGTGTTGTGAGCGCACTAAATGACCTATTTTCGTACACGTCTCTCTCTCTCTCTCTCTCTCTCTCTCCACCCCCTTATCTCTCTCTCTCTCTCTCTCTCTCTCTCTCTCTCTCTCTCTCTCTCTCCCTCTCTCTACATGTCATACGTGTACCAAATGGCTCGTTTAGATTACGGACGGCTCTCACTCTCTATGAGAGTCTCCCTATTTCTTCTTCATATTTATGGTAAAATAGTGCCTCACTGGCACCAGTCTGATTGGATACTTATTGAACGCGAAGGTGTTCAAGAAATTGACCGAAACTAAAATGATTGTGATTTGCCATATTACTACCTCTCCTTTCTACAAAATGAATGAACTCGAATTGGCTAAGAAAGAAAGGACAGGTGAGACGACTGAGGTCCCCTAATCTGGCCCTCCTAAAAAGGGAACTATGTGTCAATGGCACCCTATTCTTTATTGTTGTTAGAGACAAACGTCAATGTCCAGATTGGCCCCCAATGCCCAGATTGTCCCATCCCCTTTTGCACCCAAGCGCGAATAACCGAAGTATCCCCGCCTCACTTGATTGACCCCAGCTGCTATCCCGGATATAAATATGATGACCATGAGTAACTGTCGTCCCTCGAGAGAAACCTGTTTTACCCTGACTCTCGATGATAGCGCCCCCGCCCTGCTTTGAAAAGGTTAGCCAGCCTTGAAGGAAAATGTTAGAACTGTTAAGGCTAAGGTTAGAAAGACGAGACTCCCTGGAAGCTCCGAAATGTTGAATTTGATGAAATGCACAGTTGATAAGAGTCTGACTTTTCTCTATATGTGGCACATATAGATGATGAATAAACTTGACATAAACTCAATAAGAATGCCGACATATGCACTGCCTGGTAATAGACCTCTGACTGTGACCGATGAGCGTATCTCCCAAGTATGTAGGATTGAGGGAGGAATTCACATGCGTAGATGTGTTCTTCTGCCAGTTCTCTAAAAACTTGTTTTGTACCTATTCAAAGATTCACGATCACCGGAGGAGAAGGGTCGGACGTGACGTACGGCCTGGCTGCAGGTCTTGAGACACATGTGACCTCGACCAAAGGTGGAGATGCAGAGCAACAAGATACGGGACGAGACAGCAATTTCAACGTGGAAAATGAGAAATGACGGGCCGCCCTGAAGCCCTCCGTCTGC
Source organism: Lissotriton vulgaris (assembly GCF_964263255.1). Lineage (NCBI taxonomy): Eukaryota > Metazoa > Chordata > Amphibia > Caudata > Salamandridae > Lissotriton > Lissotriton vulgaris. The sequence goes on from NW_028244325.1 coordinate 662,732, forward strand.
TAACCCACGTGTGCCTGGAGTCTCCGTCCCCCTTCTTTGGGCCCCATTGATGGGCCGGCCTGCTTGTTATCCTTTGCTCCCTTGGTCCCTTTTGTGTGTCCCAGGAACTCTGACCCAACTCCGCCCTCTCTCTCCTATCGACTATTTTGAACCACACACCCTCTTTTCCACGTGACTTTTTGCCAAAAGGAAGAACTGCATTCAAATGGGAATAGGGTGTTGCCACGGAAATATAGGTGCCGAGCATAAGGCGCTGCTAAACGGATTGTTTAGGGAACAGGACTGTGGTCTAACAGCAGAGGACTGACTGCACCCTGCAACGCGTAAGGATAAATCCGAGCTGGACCTATAGCTCCACCGCCGGTGCTCAACAGCGCCAACGAAAGTACACGGACTAGAGCCTACCAGTGATGGCTCACTACTAAAAAGACACTGTGACGAAGAGATCTTGTGTATTGAACTGAATTCCGCCCTCAACTACTTGGTCAAAATGTTCATTGGTCACATTTTTAAGTCAGAAACATTTATGCTATGTAATGCTTTGAAACGATAGGAACTTGACAAATGCAATCTCCTATGTGCTGCATTCTGCCAAACACATCAACTGTCCATGATTATATGCCATATGCTAATATTGACAATGCTAATTCTGCGACCGTGCCTGTTTATATGTACCATCATCGATTACGAAAATGAACTTTTGCTATGTAAAAAGGGGCGACTGTAGAAAATTAGAAATATTGATGTACATAAGCAACGTTCATTTCCCTTTTCCCACTCCCCTCCCTGCGCGTACCATGAATACTGTAAAGCATTAACTACATCCCACTGCCAGCAAAGGCCTGTACCCATGTGTACATGACAGCCATTTTAGACACCCTGGCCTTTTGCCCGCCTAAGATTAGAATCACCGGCTTCCCTTCTGCGTGTATTTGAAACCCCCCCCTCTCTCTCACATGCATAAACCATGAAACCCACTCCCTTTGCGCGACCCTGCCCTGAAAGGCAGCCCTTCTGCTTGACCCACGCAAACCCCCCATTCCCTCTTGAAGAGGCATCCTTCGCCTTAGCTGACATAGCCCTCCCCAGCTGCACCTGACTGCCCCCGCTCTCTCATGTACGGGTCATAAGATCTCTCTCTCTCTATGCGACTCTGTCCTTGTGTCCACCCTGGCTCCCCCTCCCTTCTCCTCACACGGGCAAGTCATAAACCTTCTTCTGCAAGACCCTGTCCTTGAGAGTCACGGCCGCGCCTGACCAACACCTCCTTTCCTTCCATGAATGCCCCCCTGTTGACAAGCCTTCCCTCCGCGCTCGATTGTCCACGCGGCATGAATACCACTCCTTTGATGACCCCTTCCCCCGAGTCCGGCTGACCACACATGTCCGAGGCCATCGCCTAAGCCAGGAGATACCATTTACTGCCCTTATTGTATGAAGTCACTCCTCTTCAAAGGACCCACTGTTGATCCTGGCCACCCCATCCCCTGGGCTATGATCAGGCGCACACATCCAAACAGTTGACAGAACACTCAGCTGCGTGATTGCCCTCCCCTCTTATCAGCAGGTCAAGGGTCCCTATTGTGAACACATGTGGGGTAGGATTGACACGAGGATTATGGGGATATCTCTTCCTTGTTTCACAATATCGTGATTGTAATGCCAAGTGTTTTGTAAAGTATAAAAGTCGGAGTCTCAGCTCACTTGTCAGAGCACCTCCCGAAAGACACTGTGTTTCGTGTCCGAAATGACAGGCTCTCCTCATGAGAAATAAACTCTGCTCTTGATTCCTGCTTCCAGCGCCCGTCTCTTTATTTGGTCATTATTCAGAATGGAAACTAAGAGGCGTCTTGCGCCAGCAGCCTGGGCATCGATAGTAATACGGGCTCATGTTCCACAGGGGGGGTTTTTGGATAATTCTTTCTCCTCTGATTCGAACCCTTCCAACTCCCAATGCTGGAGTCACTGCTAGCCGAGTCTCTTCTGTCAGATTCACTATTTGTATCAGAAGAGTAGCTAGTTTTGCTGTTGGTATAGTCTGCTTCCAGATATGGGTATATTTTTTCTTTGTGAAATCTGCTTATATCCTTCTGAAGCTTGCTAACCTTCTGCTTCATCAGAAATTCCTTGTGCTCAGCAATCTCATGGTCGAGCTCTGTCAATTTGGTGTTAAATGCAGTGCCATGTTTGGTAGTCTTTATGGCCCCTTCAGCAACCTGTATTCTAATAATTAGGGCATCAGCTATCCTATTTGCTGAATTAATAATGAGGATAAGTAAGTCCCTGGTGCATTTCCATGCTACCAGGGACCATTCCTTTTTAAAGACAGCATCATCCAGGAAAAGTCTAGGGAAGTTCTTGACTATTAGGCCGTTTGGTGCAATATTGGCCCTGAAGTACTCCGTCATCATTGCACCATGGAGCGTTATTTTCACCCAGTCTCTTTTCATTTTGGTAAGGGCGGTCCAGTCCTCAAATGGTGATCAAGAGGCTTATTGTTCTTCACCTCCCAGGATAGACGGTGTATTCCTGAGAATTTCTGCAGCCTATGCATCATCAATGCAATCATCATCAATCCCAGACTTAGCAGTCTGGGATTGTCATCCATGACGACTGGTATGTCAGAGGATTTGGGGGAAGGCAAAATAGAAGGGCCGGGACTAAATAATAAGTCCTAGAAAATGGCCAATAAATGTAAATGTAAATGTGTGTGTCTTGTAAAGCGCACTGCTACCCGGAGGCGTCCTGGCGCTATAGACCGCTGGGGAACCGGTTCTGGCTTTCCCTGTGAGATGTTCCCTCCTGGGTATCTCCAAGGTGAAACCAGTCATCCCCAGCGTTTGTGGGGGGCCGTTGTGGAGATGAGGCAAGCTAATGCCCAGAGTTGCCGAGTGTGAGCCCTGGTTAGAGTAGGCACCGGGGCGAGAATTATCGAGTCTGCTGACCCTGATTCACGACCCTGCCGCGTCGGGAATTGAACCCTGGTCCCGGGCCGTCCTCTGCTTCCGGGTCTGCCGCCTCTAACCAGTGAGCCACACCACTCCACAGTAGGTGGATATTATCTAGGTGGATATTATCCTTCTGGTAACCTGATGAGTCCCACGGGAGATCCCGTGCAGTACTTATTAAACAACGAGAGGGACAATGAGGGCTTGATAAAGGTCCACCGTACTTGCCCTGGGTAGAACTAGAAGACAAAAGAGGTACAGTGTTCCTGGGTGGCAAGTTGGCCACCTGGTGAGTACTCAGCGTGGTGGGGAGGTGGGGTATACCTCCTTCCAGAACTAGGACCCATTGCAAAGCACTGACAACAACATGTGATATCTAATTCAAATCATCACACATCACTGATATCTACATGCCATGCAAGCACAGGTCATCACACAGTTCAAACCATATATAACACTAGCTGAGGTCACCACACAGAATCATCTACATGAGACCTTTTTAGCTTAGCACCAACATCTATATGAGACTACCAGGTCAAGTGATCACACAGGACCAACATCTACATATTATCACTGGCTCAGGTGATCACACAGTACAACCTAACAGTCAGAATTTGCAGATGTTGTCTAACTGCACATTTTACTGGGAGATATTAGTCAGCAGTATCATAAGATCGCACACTTTCTAAAATACATACACCAGTGGCTGAAGGAGAGCTGTGCCTATGTCTGGAGCCATTTATTCTGGCCTTTGGTTCTGTCAGGACTGGATTATTGTAATTGAAATTACACTGGTAACCTGAAGAAAGATCATAAATTATAAAGATTTCAGAACCAAGATGTCAGGTTTGACATGAGTCTACAAATTGTCTATCACCAATCTCAACAGCCTCCATTTACTTCTGTGGAACAAACAATCATCTCCAACTACTAACGAACATGTAGATAAAAGCCATTGATAACACAGGTTAAAATACTGGATGAAACCGGTTTGCCTGTGATTCCCGACCACCATTTGAGATTGAATTTAGACAGGCTGATTGTCAAAATGGATTAAACTGCAAGCAGCATGGGGGCTGAACCATTAATGTTCTCGCCTCACCGCAGAACACCAGAACCTCGCAACAAGGGTTGCAACCACATAAACTACTGCCAACTTCTGCCATTGCTTAAAAGTACTTGTGTGATAAGACAACTTTCTCTCACACCAACTGTAGGAAGTTGGCTCTTTATGTCATATATCATGATTCTGATATGCCATGTAAGAGTCTAGGGGTCCTCTTGTTAGTGGACAGGGGCTTGCTATGCAATTCCAAATTGCTCTCTTAGGGGGCTATTGTGGTAGAGCATACTTTGTTATACACACAATGATCAATAAATGACACACAAATCTAGAAGGAGTACCCACCAATTTATAAAAATAGCTAGTATCTTTAGATATGTTTAGGTAAGTAAGTTTTTAAATATAAATTCTTTTCACTATAAAAAATTGACATAGTGCTATATTTGAGTACTGCAATATTAACTTATGGAAGGAAGAACAAGTTCTGCATACAGGTATAGTACAGTGAATTAAAAGAACAATTTCCAGTAGTTAAGGTGAGCGGTGGGCAAGATACATGGCAGCACCGGCAGTACACCACCAGCGACATGGCGGCGGCCAGATGCAGGGTGCAAAACAGCAATGGGAGCCCAATGTATTTCAATGGAGATCGGTCACTGCGGAAAGAAGCTGCAGGTTGTGGTCGGGAGATCAGTTGGGCTGAAGCAGCAAGTCACCTCAGGCAATGCTTGGGACAGTGGGGATACCTTTGGGCCTCTTTTCCAAGGCTCAGGGGCGAGGAGTGCAGGGGAGTCCTTAGGTGTTGGGTTTTTCCTTACCGGAGTAGTAGCGGAGTATTCGCGGTACAGGGGGCCTGCATGCAGAGGCTGCAGACGAAGTTGGGGAGTCGGGCAGGGGTGAAACCACGATAGACTATAGCTTTGAAGGGCTGTAGGAGCTTGCAGACACCGGTGGTCCACTTCAAATCAGGCCGTAGGAGAAGGGTGCAATGTTGACTTCGGGTGCCGGGTTTGGGCGGTTCCGGAGGCCTTAGAGTCTTCTCTTTTAGAGTGTCTTTAGAACAGGTACGCTGTTCACAGGAGGCCTTGAGTCTTTTTGAAAGGCAGGCAGTCCTGCCTAGTTTCTGTAGTCACCAGCTGCAGAACGAGTCAACTTTGGAGCAGTTTTCAACGAAGGATGCAGACAGGCCGGCAGGGTTGGTACCAGGTCAGCTGCTACTTCTCTCATCTCTGCTTTTGTGGCTCCTCAGTGTCCTCTCTCTTCTTGGGTCATCAGGATCTGCTTCTCTGGTGCCACTGCTCCCATAAATGCTGAATTTTGGGATATTAGGTAAGTGTAGGCTAGTAGTCAATGGGCTCCTGAGCTTTGGAGTCAATACTCCCCACTATATGACCACTTCCTGTGGGAAGTGGGTATAACCATGGAATAGAATTCCTACGTGCGCCAGCACAAAGATGGCTACTACTTAAAAACCATGTCCACCTCACAGTAGCGCATCTTAGGGTTGATACTAGCCTGGAGCTGGTACGTCTACCTGACTAGCAAATTTTCTCACCTGTCCTGGTACCAAGGCGGTCCTGAACATCCTCTCCTGTGAGGGGGAGCCAGATTTAAAATTTAAAAGCAGCAGGCCTTTGAGGCTTTCCCCCCAAGGAAGGTCCCTCTGTGGAAGGGGGTGTAACACCCTCTTCCCGGACAGGCTTTTGTTCTGGGTCTCATGAGAGCAAAAAGCTCTCACCCTAGGAGGTCAGAACAGCCTCTTGGGTGGCAGGCTGGCAGAAACTTTTAAGAGGCACAGACAAGTTTATTTAAGAAGGAACTTTATTCAAGTTCATAGGAACAAACCCCTAGACATGTCCTCTCTCACCAACTGCCAGTTCTCCTCTCAATAAGCGTGCTGCAGAACTTAACATCCTAGTTACCATGAGTAGAATGCAGAGCATGTTGCTAAGAGACCATAACAAGATACAACACATCTTCCTTCCTTAGTAAGAAATGCGAAAATAAAGATATACATGTTACAGCAATAAAGAAAACAAAATAAATGGAAGAAAGGGAAATAGTGATAAAAATAACATCAATAAATTCACGTCACTTTATAATATTGAGTTATATGATAAGTCAATCGGTCACATTATTACTGTGCCATTTTGAAATCTTCCTCACACGTTTGTCACTGTTTACAACATCACACCTTTTAACCATATGATTGTCACCCTCCTTTGCCAAACAGGCATCAATTGTCACATCGTTGCACAAGGTGATACTACGTATATTCCACACCTTGCCATCACTCAACCAAACACCGTTACCAATAACTTTGGTTATACGTTTGGGTACAGACCATTTTGACAGACCTCTTCTTTGTAAGCCCACACTGTACGTCCTTACCCAATCTCCTACAGTAAAAATGCTTTTGCTCGTTTTTTACTTATCGTTATGCCTATGCACATATTTGTCCTGATGTTTCTTAACTTTACTTTCTAGATTCTTTTTGCATACAGATCGTGAGAAATACTTGAACATCCACCCAGGAGTAACCTACGTGCCAGGTTGCCTACCCGTGCGAAGTTTAAATGGGGATTCCCATAGTCTACTGGGAAATGAGTGGGGAGATAGGTGATTCCTCTACCCTATGGGTTTTGTCACTGCACATGCAATCCATACAGTCGCGTACATGATCCTCTATGTACTTGTCCATATCTGGCCACCAAAATGTTTCTCTGGCCTTTCTCATCATTCGGACATACTACTGTGTCCTTCATGTAATAATTTCAGTAGTTTGGTCTGCAAACATACTAGAACCACTAATCTACCACTTCTGCCCAGTACACCATCCACGACTGAAAGTTCTGTCTATACTATCTTTTCTCTACAGAGCACACCTTGGTGGTGACAGGTTTCTCTGTTCTTAACTCTTTTACATACTTTGAAGTAATCTCGACCCACCTTGCTACTTCTTTAGTTTTTTGCAGAGAGGGATCTTTCGTATCTAGTAATCTCTCTTGAATTTTAATATTGTTTGTTCTGTTTATAAAAGGATCCCTTCTGATCTCCTCATGAAGGTAAATTTAGAGGTGGCCGCAAGTGTGCTCAACACTGAAATGTATTTATTTATTTTATTTATAAAGTTTTATATAGAGCAAACTTGATCCCGAAGGATATCAGAGCGCTTTATAATTTGAGGCAAAGGAGAACATACAATAATCATATACAGGAATAATAAACAGTACCCAAAACAATAATCGGAACAAGAGTCAAATGGGGAGTCTAAAAGGCATTGAATCAAATGTTGAACATCTGCTCTACTGACTCCCCTGGTCGTTGGGATCAAGAGAAAAATGTATGTCTTTCTACTACTATGCTTAACTTTTTACCGTCGTTTTCTTCTAATGCCTTTATTACCTCAATGTACTCATCAGTATGAACTATCTCATCGTAATGTAATTCTACCACCTAAGCTCCTCTTTACTTTCACTGCCACTTTTCTCTGTGATAACAACTTGTTTCTTATCTGTAGTAATAGGTAGAGTTTTTAATACCTTTCTACCCTCTATTCCTAAATTGTGTTTGAATAATGCCACCTTACGAGAATCTATAAAATCCTCCCCACAAATAGCCTCTAAATAGGTTTCGAAGGAGTCAATCCAATCTTCCCATGGTAAAGCGGGCTCTCCAGGACTTTGTAAAAACTTGGGTGGAGATATGAATGAATGAATGAATGAATGAATGAATGAATGAATGAAGTTCTTATAAAGCGCAAACTGTCAACCTACGGGAATCCTGGCGCTATAGTATGAAATGCTATGACCAGAGTGTAAATAGTCAGTCTGTCAGTGTAGAGGAAAATCAGACCCTGGGGAAGAGCCAGGTTTTAAGACTCTTTCGGAACTAAGTCAGGGAGTTAATTTGTCTGATATTCTGGGTTAGCTCATTCCACAGACGGGCACCAGCAACATTTAGTGCCCTACCTCCCATCTTAGAATGCTTGGATCTAGGAATCGTCAGTAGACTGACAATAGAGGAGCGGAGCTGCGTCTTTTTTTTTTCCTGTAATGGGACTGGGCCCAACTCGTGCACCGCTCTAGACACCAGGCAAAGTGATTTAAAATTGACCCTTTCCCTAATAGACAACCAGTGTAAATCTCTCAAAGCCAGGGTGGTAGATGAACGGCGCTGACTATTTAGCACCAGTTTTGCTGCAGCAGATTGGACACTCTGCATATACGGATGCTATAACGGATCACATGTCCATAATGGAGGTGTATCCTACCATTAGTAACGATAATATGAACAATACAACTCAAGTAACATTATACACAATAAGCGTACTGTGATACAGTAATAAAGATATCAATGGTGGAAATAGTCACTGGTTTTAAGTTATCTGGGAAAAAACAGGATTAATAAAACAAGCTAACAAAATCATAGTAGTCACTGTAGTCTAGTCGGCAGAGATCTGTAACTGTTTTGTGTTTTCTCCTTACTATAAGACTGTTATCATCAAAGACTTCTTAACTGTAGTTCAACTGACCTCCTAACCGCCGTTTGATGTCACAAACGCTGGTCTCCTGTCTTTAAACATGCCGAAAAGTCTTCCTAATTGCCTCACCGATAATTCATTCGTTTATAAGCGCAAGTTCGGTTGTCTTTAATTGCATCAAATCCGTTGTTATGCCAACGCTGTGTCGACTGCACGTAACACTATAACACCAATTAATCGTCACAACGCGGCTCCCATACTGCACTGCGTTTGTGACGTAAGTCGCTGCGTAACTTCGTAGTGGAATCCATTAATGAAAGGTAATCCACGAGCGGCTGAAGGTGAGTCGACTTTCAAAACTTACCACAGTGAACAAAGGGCGGGTTTGGCAAGTTGTAGACGTTTGAACAAATTGAAAACGACGTAGCTTCCACGCACTTAATAAGGACTTCTCTCACATCTAGCGCGATACTAATAGATAGACTTCTTCACAATATGGTTTTTACCACACTTAAGATATCCTTTCTTTCATTCAAGGCACATTTCTAAGTGCTATACAATTTCACTGAAACTTAGATCACACCTGAATCTGCATGAATCGGTAACTCTTTGTTCTTACCGGAATCTGCAACAATTGGTACCACTACTCGTGCGCTTTTCGTGCCTTTTTCAATGTTGGTACTCCACTTCTTACTCATGTGCTATAATTGCCTTGTTAATATCAGTGCTCCACTTCTTACTCCCTTGGCAGTGACTAAAGTAGTAGTAAACAATTCCAGTCTTCTTTTACAATGTTCTCGATATATGTAATGAGCACAGCAAACCGACAATCGATCTCCCAGTCAACTGTCAATGTTTAGGGGTTGACGATATGCAATAAGCAAGATCACTTGATCACTCTGCCCTCAGAAGGATTGCATACCATCCTTATCGCTACTTTTAAGAGGCGCTGACAAGTTTATTTAAGAAGGAACTTTATTCAAATTCATAGGCACAAACCCCTAGACACCTCCTCTCTCAGCCAACTCTCCTCTCACTAAGCATCTTCCAGACGCTAACATCCTAGTAACCATGAGAAGAATGCAGAGCATGTTGCTAAGACACCATAACAAGATACAACAGAAACCAGTCAGCAAGGACATCAGAGGCTAGTCGGTTTTCAGGGGGCATCTCTAAGGTGCCCTCTGGGTGCATGTATTGGTAAATACAACACTGGCATCAATATGGGTTAATCAATAGCAGACGTTTGATACCAAACATGCCTATTCTCAGTAAAGCCATCATATAGATATAGCTGGGAATTCGTTTTCACCAGTGTCCAGCACATGTTTTAAGATGGCGTCCCTGGTCACGTGTTCTAACAGTAATAGAGCAGACCAGCACAGGGCCATGTCTGCTCATGTCATATAAAATAGACTTATTCAGCATCCTTCCTTAGGGTTGTCAGGTCTGCTGTAGGGATGACTTACAATTATGACATGCAGTGTTAGGGGACATGGCAAAAAGGGCTGTGTTATAATTATTGTGTATAGCTCACACCCTTGTTTGAAAAAGATTTGCTATGATAGTACAAAATTGCCTTATATTCCTAGTTTGTCACAAAAAAATTGTGTTTGACGTGCTAGTCAGGGATGAGGCTGCCTACCTAATGTGAACTAATAATGATAATAGCAAGTGTCAACAATCACGTGAGACCTGGCCCCACACCTCTTAGTTCTTTTATCAAAATTCACAATTTTATATTATGATGTACATTAAATAGATACATATTTAAAACTGTTACTTTGTGGTTTTTATTGTGGATCGCTGTCAACATTATTCTGTATTCATTTCTCGTATAACATTATATCATATTTTGATCAGCATAATTCCTCAATAATTGTTTTGAAAATGACAATTCTCAATATTTTGTTTTACAAAATTAGCATTCCTTCAAATACATTTTCATCTATGCTTATTAGGTCCTCACACATATAAAACGTGCCCTTATACTCTAGGGGCCAGATGTAGGTAAATCCCATTTACCGATTTTGAAATACCGAATTTTACCGATTCGGTATTTCAAAATCGGTAAATGGGATGTAGGTACCAACATCTGGAATTTTTACCGATACCTTGAAATTCGGTATTACCGATTCGGTAAATACCGAATTGGTATTTGCTATTGAATCCTATGGGCCTTGAAGCCCATAGGATTCAATTCAAATACCGATTCGGTATTTACCGAATCGGTAAATACCGAATTTGCCAAGGGTGCAGGGGGTGTCACTTTGACACCCTCTAGCGCCCCCATAACGGGCATGTGTGCAATGTGGCACACAGACATGCTCTAAGGGCACGTCTGTCTGTCACATGGCACATGTGTACATGCACAGATGTGCATGTACACAGGAATCGGTATTTTACCATGGATTTGTATTCCATGGTAAAATACCGATTCTGAAAGCCATGTGCCAATGGAAAATTGGCTACCCACATTGCATTTTCGGTAACTTTACCGAATCGGTAAATATTACCGAATCGATAAATTTACCGATTCGGTAATAATAACGATTCGGTAAAATTACCGAATATGTGCCCCTACATCTCCATAGCCCTTTACCGATCGGAAACGGCCGAAAATCGGTATTTTCGGCCGATTCCGATCGGTAAAGGGCTACCTACATCTGGCCCTAGATCCTTTGGGTAACCGTTGTATACTCAAGCAGCTAAATCCGCATGAGAAAATGTAGCATATAAGGTCACATTTCACTACTATCGGCATTATATACTTTACTAAGAAGGTCACTGAAGAAGGGACTCCATCCTGTACTGCATTGGGCAACGATTGTTTACACTTGCTCTAATCAACATAGGTATGTGCGACATGTCGTATTTTCACTTTTATCTGCATCAATACACACAGCCTGCAATGGCAGTCTTGCATGTGCCTGGTGAGCGGTCCCTGTGGGTGGTACAATTTGTGCTGCAGGCCTTAGGGGCATTTACGGCCGGCATGTCTCGCGGGTGGCGGAGGTCACATGGGGAGTGTGGGGTTGTGCATGGAAAGGGCGATACATTTAAGAACAACAACAAACAAATAGACATACCTCTCTGCCGTCCGGGTCCTACGTCTTCTCAGCTCCTGTTCCTGCTCCTGCGCTCCTATTCTCCTGGCTCCGGCAGGTACAAGAAGCAGACAGCCTAGCTCCCCCCGAACCTCCCCTAAGCCGATCAAAATGCTACAAGCAGCATTGTCATTGATGGGGACGCCGCCCAGCCAGTTCCCTACGGGGAGGCCATGTTCTCCATGCAGGCAGCATTGCATTGCAGCCAGCATGGAGAAGGACAGAGAGCGCATGACTGGTTTGGGCGGCCCCAGAGGGCCAACCAGTCATTGCGCCAACTAGAGTGGGCACACTACTCCTTCTCAGCCCTGCCTGCTCGCAGAGCAGCCCCGCCAACCCTCCTTCCCACTACCAAACAAAAAATGGTAGTAACTGAAAGTTATTACTATTTTTTGTTTCAGCTTTTTGCACTGATGATAGCAGTGGGGCGATGCTCCTCCATCCTAGTGGAGGAGCTGCCCCTGCTTAGGGGCCCTCTTTAGTACCTCGGGCCCTAGGTACCAGGGTACTATTTACTAGGGACCTATAGAGGGTGCTAAAAGTTTTGCTAATTGGGGCAGCGATTGCCCAGATTTGGGAAATAGCTCTGGCACTGGGGATCAGGTTAGTAGGAAACCAAGCACTTGCAGTCGACATCACATAATTTACCAGGCAAAATGTGGGGTCAACCATGTCAAAAGGTGCCACTTCCTTCACTAACTGCAAAAAATTGTCTCTTTCCTTCACAAATCACATGCAGCCCTCTACAACAGAGGATAGAGACAATATGCCTTCAAAACATTCTCGGTGGGTACTGCTTGACCTCCAGCAAATTCCAAGCCTACGCGTACTGTATGTCGTGAAGTGTTAGTAGGCAACAAGTATCTGTCTGTCGCAGCACAGTGAGCAAAAAACTGTGAACTTGAATGCAACCGAGAATTGATGAAGTTGATTCTACCATTCCACACATCACTTTCTGTTCCCTGTAGCCGACAAGCAGGCACTACGTATAAACAATAACGATAATTGTATTGTATTGTAAATGCATTTTTATATGGCTTACTACCCCTGATGCGGCAGTGAATCGCTTTTTGGCGAGTAGCATCCTACTCCGGAACCCATAAAGGATTAGTGGTGAATTAGTATAGTGAAAATATTAAAGTAATTTTAGTGGTGGATATGTTAGTCAGGTATTTCGAATAAGAAGGATAGTTGAGGGGTTGAAGAGGGAAAAAGGATTGCATTTATATAGCACTAGCTACCCTCGATGAGGTGTTGCAGCGCTTTTTCAGCGAGTAGCATGCTACTTCAGATCACAGAAAATATTATAAGTAGGTTTTAATGATGAATGTCCTTTTTCCACCTGTAGAAATAGAGCATGGCATTGTACAGAAAAGAAGAACACCCAAGCACTGGCTGGCTTCACAAAGAGACAATTATATGATAGAAAAGCGCTATGAAGTACCTAATATACAGAGAAAAGAGATGAACTTTTTATTCCCAACAACAAGGATGGGTTGGCATGAGTCACCCGGCCGAAGATGAAGGTAAGTACCACTCCCATGGTAGTGAGTATGTTCCCGGAAAATTTCTTGCAGCTTTGCTCTAGAAATTATTAAAATGCTTTGAGTCTACGCTATAACTCTAAGTGAGAAAACATCTAAAATATAAGCACAGAGCAATACATCATAAGAGTCTTTGGGGCATACGTATCAAGCTAAATTGCGATAGCAAACTCTAAAATTCCCAGAAATTCAGCGTTTGCAATCGCAATTTAGCTGTGTGCAATGTATGAGTTAGAAAACCACTTGCAAAATGAAGATTTGCAAAATTTGTGATTCCCTATTTTGCGATTGCATTTAAGTAATCGCAAATTGCAATTCCTTAAATGCAATGTGGGCAGAACATTAAAAGTGCAATTTGGCCTTAAGGAATCACAAATTACCACCAACTTCAAGTTGGTGGTCATTTGCGATTTCTTTGATAAATTGACTTTTTGCATTTTTCCTAGTGCCATTATGCCCTTAGGGCATGTATGTGTGCCACGTGTGCACACATACATATTTCAGGTGTGCAACAGGGTGTCCTTTTGACATCCTGGCACCCCTGAAATTGCATTCTCAATTTGCAATTTTCTAATTGTGATTCGCAAATAGAGAATGTCTTTCCATTCATTCCTAAGGGGTCTTCTAGCCCATAGGAATGAATGGGAAGGAATTCCTTATTTGTGAATCTCAATTTGTGATTCGCAAATCAGGAATTAGTAGGATTCTCTAAATTTGTAGCAAATCCTACATACATTGCATTTTGAGATTCTCTAATTGCGATTTGCTAAAAATTGCAATTTGATATTCGCAAAAATCGTTTTTGATACATATGGCCCATTGAGTGGTGTAAAGGGTTTGAAATTGAAGATAAGTCTATCAGCAAAGATATAATTCTGTCTAGAGACTGCTATACTTCCAAACCAAGAAAAAGCAGCACTGGCCAAGCCAACAGGTCTTGACTTGTATAGTCATACCTAAAGAGGCACACAACATATAAGCACACATACCAAACACACCTAAATTCATACTAATAGATATCAATTGACACAAACTAACAGACATAAGGCACCCATGTGATCAAAGATACCTTGAGGCATATATGAGCACGGACAGACGTGTTCAGAACATTTGAAAATGAAACAACAGATATACAAACACCAAAGCGCTCATGTAGACGGACCAACAAATGTAAAAGAACCTATCCGAGCAGGCCGCATTACATTAAGGCAACCATGATTTCAGGTGTACAGCTTTACATAACTTTAAGGAACAGGAGGGCACATGGCATGGTGGCTTAAGAAACCATTGGATGCTGTGCTCAGTAGAGCACAACAGTATGTTCATGACGACACTGGATGCTATTCATCAGGGCAGCACCAGGTGATGTGCTTCATGGAAGCTTTCAGTGTTGTGAATCATGTGAGCACTGACCAAAGTGTTGTTCAGGGCATATGGCTGTGGGTACTAAATGATGTGCAGCAGGGGGGACAATGTGATGTATACCAGAGGACTTGGGTAGATGATAGCTGCTACATTGTGGAGACAGAAAGAATTCAAAGTGTACTATTTCAGGCATGCCCAACTCATTGTTCCCTTCGCTTTCTGGTAACTGCAGTATTTTTTCGAGTATACCTGGGAACCCTCAACATTGTAGCACCAGAATCCAAAGAGATAGAAAAAAGCATTGACAAATGATTGAATGAAATGCAACTTGTACGCATGCTGCTGCTCCAGGGAGTATTCCGTTGCTTTGCTCAAGGTCACAGTGTAGGGCAGTGGTCTTCAAACTTTTTGATGTCGAGACCACCTTGTTAAACCGTTTTAGGTATGAGGACCCCCTTCTGACAAAATTTTCTAGAAACTGGTGCTTCTCGTCCTCAACATATATCAATAAGTATAATTGCCCCTGTTATACCTGCCATCTTTTGGCATGTTTCTCCAGTTTTTTTTCTTTCTGACCTAGTTTTGACTCTGTTTTTGCTGGTTCAGTGTCTCTGCGCACTTCCTCATTGCTGTTCAGTATTAAAGTGCAAGTGCTCCTATTATAAATTGTATTATGGATCAGTGTTTCCATGATTGGGATGTTTGACTTACTGGTAAGTCCCTAGTAATGTGCACTGAGGGTACTAGAATCTGTAAATCAAATGGTGCTGGTGGTCCTGCAGTACTGATTGTGCCACTCACCCAAGCAGCCCTTAAAAGGGTTATAAGACCTGCCACTGCAATGTCTGCGTGAAGTTTGCAACTGCCATGTCGATCTGGCAAGTGCACCCACTTGCCAAGCCCTAATCTTCACTTTTCTTACATGTTAGTCACCCCCTAAGGCAGGCCCAAGGTACCCCTGTGGGCAAGGTGCTGTGTATGTTATAGGTAAGACATGTACTGGTGTGTGTAACCTGTTCTGGTAGTGAATTACAGTGTGTTTCATTTTTCACTATGGAAAGGCTATTTGTCCCATAGGATAGAATGGGAGTTTACTTATAACATTATATGAGCATATCCAAACTAAAGGTCATTGAGCGTAGGGGTATAGCCAAAGGTGTAGCTAAAAACAAAGAACCTTATTTATGAGGAATTGGCGAAGGACAGTACTGCAAGTCTTCTTGCGGCGCTGCCCAATGCCAATGTGAAAGGGCAGGAATAAACTGTAATTATGAAATATGATGCGTTCCAGTTCTTTTATCTTCACAAATTGCTAGCTAGCACTAACGTAGGCAGAATTGTTTTTGTACGGGAAGAGGCACCTTCCTTCCCCAAAACAATCCTGAGGGGCGTTTTCCTATTTCTATGAGAGCTGCAGAATGCAGCACATGTGGAAAGAGGAAAAAACGAGGAGAAATTAGAACATTTCTCCTCGTTACGCCTCCACTGGAGAGGCGTCAGTTTTTGGAGCTGCCCCAGGTTTACATGATTTTGTAAATATGAGGCAGCATCAAAATCCATGGGCTTTGCGTGGGAACCCCACGCAAAGCCCCTGAAATACCTCCTTGACGCAGAGTAAAGCAACGCAGTGACTTGCGCTGCTATGTCTTACTAGGTACTACATGTGAGGCAATGCATAGCCATGCAGGGTAACTTTGTACTGCCTCATAAGTATGGTTGCGATGGTTGCGCCACCGGAGCATCAAAAGAAGTGATGCTCTGGCAATGCAAGCCTCTCATAAATAAGCATGAAATATTCTTATGTTTTTTAGGTATTTCACCTTCAGGTATCTACATATAAAATAATGGGCAGTGTAAATGAAAAATAAATAAAATAAGTTATTACTATTGGGAAATGCACTGTAGTACATTATGAAACATCTATTAGTTAATGCACTCCATAGGTCTGTGTGTAACCAGAGACCCAGAGAATTAAGTCTTGATTGGTGCAGTGGAGAATAGCGATGTGTATTTTTTGTGCTACAAAGTCACAGCCTGTGACAGAAAGCACTGTGAATATGCAAGTCAGATTTTTATACTTGCATTACACACAGGGTAAGATACAATGCTGCAAAATGTGTGAATAGTTGTACAGTAAAATGGTGCTTTCAAAATGTATGTTTTAATAATACCAGACCATATGTAATGCAGTTTTTTTTTTTTACATAACTGTCCCTTCAACACCTCTTTAGGGGCACAAAGGGCTGTGTAAATGCAGTTAAAATTAAAAGAAAGAACTTCTCAGCCCAGTAGTTAACTCTTTGCACTTCAACTAAAAAAAAAACACACATCACATCTTTGTCTTCACAAAGAGCCAGAACTGCTCCCAAGCATCCTTTACACTTGCAGATTACCAGCACATGTGTCTTTCATTCGGGCAAACAGTTGATAACAATCTCAATTAGCAGTCCCAGGATGGCAGACAGCTGTCTTTTTACAGGGACAAGTGAAGCTGGGGACCCCCTTCCTAGGACCCCAGGACCCCCCTGGGGGTCGCGCCCCACAGTTTGTAGACCTCTGGTGTAAGGTATGGTTCAGGGCCAGACTGGGAACCAAAACTGGCCCTGGCAAAGCGCTCGGCCCTCCCCCCCCCCCCCTCCTACCTTCCCCCCAACCCCCCTCCAACCCAGGGGTTGCGGGTGCCACTAAGCTCTTTGCCAGGGACGGTTTTTGGCTGATTTTGTTACAGGGCTGATTTTGCAGCTATGCTGCAAAAACAGCCCTGCAACAAAAAACGGCCCCCCAGGGGATTGCCCGGTGCCCGCTACGGCCAGTCCGGCCCTGGTATGGTTCTGTTATCTATCCCTGCTAGAAAAGCCACGTTTTCAAAGTTTTTTTGAACACTGAGATAGCGTACACTGCGTGTAGCTCCCGGAAGAGCTGGTTTCATGCTACTGGTCCTTGAAAGGAGTAAGAAGGTCACCCAGCTTTGGAGCGGGCAATTCTGGGGATCCTAGCTTGAAGGCTATTGGCAGACCACAGATTTCTTGAAGGACCGAGAAGCTGAGTCGTGTTCTGAGGTCCGCACCTGTGTGATAAAGTGCCTTGTGAACCAACACTAATGCTTTGAACATGATTCTGTTACTTATTGGGAGCCAGTGAAGGCCATGTAGGTGCGGAGACATATGAGTCATTGATGGTAGATTCAAAAGAATGTGAGCTTCCACATTATTGGCTACCTGAAGTCTGTTAATCAGGTATTCGGGAATTCCAAGGCAGAGGGCATTTCCATAGTCCAGCCTTGAGGTAATTTGTGCATTCATAACCGTTTTTCTTGATGTAAATGAGAGACACTGCAAGAACGTTATAAATAAGCACAGTAGGCCAAGACATGTGCCTACAACTGATTTAATTTGTGGTTGGTTCCTGTGAGCCTGGGCGTGAGGGGGGGGGATGGGGAGGAGAAGAGGGCATCTTCATGCCAGAACTTCTGGGAGAGTGTAAACGAAGAATAGATATTCGGATTTGTTTCTGTTGCACTTTAGGTGGTGTACAGCCAACCAGTGGAATACCACAGTAAGGCCGGCTTTATTACATTAGCCCAAAATGTCTTCTTCCTTGCCACAGGATAACAACAGCTGGCTATCATCAACATATGTAAATGTAAATGTAACGCTCATTTATACCGCGCTAACAATCGCTCCAAGGAGCATCTCGGCGCCAATGAAGGACAACCAGATGTAAAAGATGCCTTACTGCTTAAAGAGACCAGGACCGGAGTCACACTAGTGCTCTGGCGGTTGAGTCTGGGAGATTGTAAATCCAGGTTTTCAGTTGTTTGCGGAAATCAGATTCCTTGTCCAGTGCTCTTAAAGGTGGGGGGAGGGCATTCCATGCTTTAGCACCCAATACCGCTAGGGATTTACCCCCACGGGTTTTAAGTCTGAATCCTGGAATGGTCAGAAGATTGGCATTTGAGGACCGTAGTGCTCGAATTGGGCAGTATTTTACAAATTTTTTCCTTAGGTACAGAGGGCCTGAGTTGTGCACAGCACGAAAGGTGATTGTCAGTACTTTGTGCAGGACCCTTTTTGTTATAGGCAGCCAGTGTAGTATATTGAGGGCTTTGGTTGCTGAGGATTTTCTTGGCCATTTCAAAACCAGCCTTGCCGCCGCATGCTGTACCATCTGGAGTTTATGGGTGACCGCCATAATAGTACCAGCATACAGGCTGTTGTAATAGTCAATGCGAGAAGTGACTAATGCAATCGTGACTGTTTTCCTTGCTTCGAAGGGCAGCAAGTCAAAGAACTTCCTGAGCAGTTTTATCACCCCAAAGCAGGTGCCTGCCACTTTTGACGCCTGATGTTTAAAAGATAAATCGGCGTCAAACTGTACCCCAAGGTTACGGGCCGAGGAGGTAGTGTGGGGTGGTATCTCTGCTTTCTCGGGCCACCATAGTCTGGGGATAAATTCGTTTTTTGGGCCTATAGGCATGATCTCGGTCTTGCCTGTGTTGCATTTTAGGTGGTTTTTCCGCATCCACTCAAAGGTGGCCGTTAAGCAGCACTTAAGTTTTTCCTCCCAGACCTGGTTATCTTTGTCCATGACCAGGATCAGTTGAGTATCGTCGGCATATGCTATTACATCTATGCCGTAGGACGATATCAGCTGTATCAGGGGTGCGGTATAGACATTGAATAATGTCGGACTCAGGCTAGAGCCTTGAGGTACTCCCGTTGACAGTGACTTCTCACTGGATCGGAATTCCCCCATGGTCACCACTTGTCGCCTGTCACTAAGAAAGTTTTTTATCCACTCCAAGGCAATGCCTTTAATGCCAGATGTTATTAGCCGGTCAATTAAGATAGCATGTGAGACCGCGTTGAAGGCCGCCGACAGGTCTAATAATATCAGGACGGCCTTCTTGCCTTGATCTAGAGCTGAGCGGATAGTTTCAGTAGTGAACATGAGAGCCGATTCGGTGGAGTGTTGAGTCCTAAAGCCAGCTTGGTTGGGGTGCCATGCCTCATTCTCTTCCAAGAAGCGTGTCAGCTGTTTATATACTGTTGACTCAGTGATTTTACACAGTGCCGGGAGTAATGAAATCGGACGTAGATTTGAGAGTGTGGTGGGGTCGGGAAGTTGTATTTTTTGTAAAGGTTTTACTGCTGCCAGTTTCCATTCTGGGGGGACGTAGGCAGTAGACAGTGAGTTGTTAACGATGGCATTTATGTCTGGGTTAACAATATCAGCGATGAGATGCAGGAGTCCTATAGGACATGGATCAAATGGTGATCCTGACTTGGTTGCCAGAATGGCACGTTTTGTCTCCTCCAGGCTGATTGTATGAAAAGCTGTAAGCTGGGAGGCTTCCTGCCTTGTGTTTTCGTCCTCAAATCTTGGACCGAAAATAGGAGCCTCAAAGTCTTTCGTCAGACCCCTAACCTTTCCTTCAAAAAAGTCTGCGATAGAATCACAAAGCATTTATGAGGGTGGGATGTCCTGCATTAAACATTTGGGTTTACTAAAGTCCTTCACGATTTTAAAAATCGCTTTCTGTTTGCTATTGGCTGTTACTATGGCTGACGTGAAGTAATTTGTTTTAGCTTGTTTAATTTGTGAGTGATACGCTTTTTTGATCGTTTTATATTTGCTACGTTCTGTGCTGAGGTAGTTTTTCCGCCAGCTACGTTCTGCCCGTATTAGCTCCCCCTGTTTGTTTTTGAGCTCTAGGTCAAACCAAGGGGCAGATCTCTTCTTTTTCCCGAGTTAGGTTTGCGTCTTCCCTGTCCGGTCATACTTTTTAGTTCAGTCATCCACTCCCTAAAAGTGTTTAGGTTTGGGGATCCTGCTAACTTAGGTCTACATTCTCTAGCTATTGAAGTTAATTCTGGATGTTTCATAGTGGCTTTCCAGTCATCTTGTCTGACCTGGTTGCTTTCGCAAGTGTGCTTGTTATTGGCATTAGTCTCCGGTGTGATCGTAAAAGGTATTAATACATGATCTGTCTATATTTGGGGTTTCAGCTGGTCTGTTATTAATATATCTAAGTTGGTAGCAATGCAATCAATCGTGTGTCCCGCCTCGTGGGTGGCTAGGGTATCACATATTTTGAGACCCAGTACATCCATGGTTTCTCTAAAGGAGGCAGTGGATGCTTCAGTAGTAGACTCGAGATAGATGTTCATATCCCCCAGCATGGTAAAGTTAGAATATCTAAGAATCAATGGGCTTAGCGCGTCTCCAATACTTCCTAGAAAACCAGTACTTGTGCCGGGAGGGCGATAGATCAGTGCCCCGGAAAAGGAGAAGTTGTCATGAATTTAAAGACTAAAGCCCATCCCTTCCGCATCCTTTAAATCATGGAGTTCTGTCATTGAGCAACCAAAAGTATCTCTATGTATAATGGCCACTCCCCCCCCCCCCCCGTTGGTCGTTACCTCTGTCAACCCTTTGGATGCCATACCCTAGTGGTAGGGCATGTACCAGATCCGGAGTGCACCAGGGTTTGAGCCAAGTCTCTGTAATGAAGAGACAATCTAGGTTATCGTCAATTAAGAGGTCATGTATATGCTGGGCATGTTTTGGCAGAGATCTAGCGTTGATTAAGCCAGCCTTTAGAGTATGAGTAGGGGCGGTAAGTGTGGTAAGGCGGATACCTGAGACCATGAGAATGTACTGTGGCATTTATGGCAACTCACCGGACCAGTCCAGTCCGAAGGGTCTAAATTGTGCAGCTCACATTCATAGTCCGGTTTTATGGCTAGTAGTTCCTGCCTACTGTAATTTCCTTTAGTGGTCCCAGCAGAGTCCTCAGCCCTGTGCCCGGCCCGTGCGCGGACGGGCTGGACTCTGGCCTGACTCCTGCGCGAGTCCGGCGCGTCCGCTGACCGTGTCCGCTGCGCGGAGTCATGGCTGTCTATTTTTATACCGGTGACTCTCGCCCCTAAGGAAGGATAGCCCTACCCAAGATGGCCGCCGCAATAGTTCCGCCCTTGCCACCAGGTCGAACAGCCCTGAAATCGGCTGGACCCTCTGGGGGAGGCAGCGCTATGCAGGAGGAGTGCAACCAATATTTAGAATGGTGAGTGAATTAAAATAATGTCTTCTACCCAAAATCGGCAGAGACACCACAGCGTCGCGCTAAATCCGCGCGCTGGTGCAAGGGGGAGAGGACACAAAGGGCAAGTGTAAACAATAAGAACATTTTAAAAATTGCAGCAAGAGAAAAGAATGACCGCCCGGTTCAAGCCTCAGGCGAAAATAGCAGTGATCTTACGCTATAGTCCTTTTACTCTTTTTATACCGGTGACTCTCGCCCCTAAGGAAGGATAGCCCTACCCAAGATGGCCGCAGCAATAGTTCCGCCCTTACCACCAGGTCGAACAGCCCTGAAATCGGCTGGACCCTCTGGGGGAGGCAGCGCTATGCAGGAGGAGTGCAACCAATATTTAGAATGGTGAGTGAATTAAAATAATGTCTTCTACCCAAAATCGGCAGAGACACCACAGCGTTGCGCTAAATCCGCTCGCTGGTGCAGGGGGGAGAGGACACAAAGGGCAAGTGCAAACAATAAGAAAATTTTAAAAATTGCAGCAAGAGAAAAGAATGACCGCCCGGCTCAAGCCTCAGGCGAAAATAGCAGTGATCTTGCGCTATAGTCCTTTTACTCTTTTTATACCGGTGACTCTTGCCCCTAAGGAAGGATAGCCCTACCCAAGATGGCCGCCAAAATAGTTCCGCCCTTGCCACCAGGTCGAACAGCCCTGAAATCGGCTGGACCCTCTGGGGGAGGCAGCGCTATGCAGGAGGAGTGCAACCAATATTTAGAATGGTGAGTGAATTAAAATAATGTCTTTTACCCAAAATCGGCAGAGACACCACAGCGTCGCGCTAAATCCGCGCGCTGGTTCAGGGGGGAGAGGACACAAAGGGCAAGTGCAAACAATTAGAAAATTTTAAAAATTGCAGCAAGAGAAAAGAATGACCGCCCGGCTCAAGCCTCAGGCGAAAATAGCATATGATATTACTTAAGCCCCGAGGGCTTATGCTATCAGAGCAAGTGGGGTGAGATACATGTGAAATAGTAATGGGCTCAGGGACGTGCTCTGGGGATCCTATCACTGTCAGCTCATGAGGCTTTGAGGAGAAAGGAGAAATCCAAACTGCCTGACCTCTATCTCTCACAAAAGAGGCAGAACAGTCCAAGACATGACCCACTATCCTGATAGATTGGAGATGTGCTAAAAGTCTGGAGTGGGAAACCGTGCAAAGCCAAAGGTCACACTTTCGGCACCTTTTCAATCAATCAATCAATCAGGTGTTTGTTAAGAGCGACTACTCACCCGTAAGGGTCTCAAGGTGCTGAGGTTGGGGTGGGGGGGGGGGGGGGGTGCCGCAGGTTCCAGTCTATCAAGGAAGGGGTCTGTTGAAGAGCCAGGTTTTGTGGTTTCTTGCGAAGATGGGGAGCGATGCTATCTGTCTGAGGTGGAGTGGAAGGTCGTTCCAGGCTCTGGCCGCGTGGAAGGAGAAGGAGCGGCCTTGGTCTTTCTGGTGCGGGGGTACACGGCGTAGGAGAGCTGGGCTTATTGTAGGGTTCTTTGGGGTGCATGGAATTTGAGTCGGCTGTTCAGGTATGCTCGTCCGGTGTCGTGAAGGGCGTTGTGAGCGTGGGTTAGCATCTTGAAGGAGACTCTAGCTTCGATGGTGAGCCAGTGGAGTGTGCGCAGATGCTGGGTGATGTGACAGTGCATTGGCAGGTTGAGGACCAGTCTTACAGAGGCGTTCTGAATGTACTGTAGCTTGCGGGTGAGGTTTTTGTTTATTCCGGTATAGAGTACATTTCCGTAGTCGAGCCTACTGGTGACCAAGGCGTGAGTGATAGTGTTTCTGTGTTCGTGGTAGATCCATTTGAAGGTCTTTCGTAGGAGGCGGAGGGTGTGGTAGCAGGAGGACGAGACGGAGTTGGTCTGGCTGTCCATTTTGAGCTCTGAGTCTAGGATGATTCCCAGGTTGCATGCGTGCACCGTGGGGGTGGGCGGGCTTCCAAGGGCGGGAGGCCACCAGTTGTTATTCCAGGCATCGGGATTTGGGCCCATGATGAGTACTTCCGTTTTGATGGTGTTTAGGTGTAGACAGCTGTTTTTCATCCATTTGGCAACAGCTTCCATACCTTCGCGAAAGTTGTGAATGGTGGTGTAGGGTTCGTTGGATAGGGAGAGGATGAGTTGGGTGTCGTCTGCGTATGACACAATATTGGGGGGGAGCCTGACCCGCTGCGTTCTGCCGGAGAGGAAGGAGCGGATGCAGTCGAGGGCCTTGTCTTGGATCCCTGTGTCGTGGAGTCTGCTTATTAGAGAGCGGTGAGAGACTGTGTTGAACGCGGCTGAGAGGTCGAGGAGGATGCGGGCTGCTGTTTCTCCTTTGTCCAGTAAGGTACGGATGTCATCTGTTGCAGCGAGGAGGGCGGTTTCCGTACTGTGTTTTTTTCTGAAGCTGGATTAGGAGTCGAGGATGTTGTGCTCTACGATGAATGTGCCAAGTTGGCCGTTGATGGCTTTCTCAATGACTTTCTCTGGGAACGGGAGTGGGGAGATGTAGTTTTTGTGGTTGGAGGGGTCCGCCGAGGATTTCTTCAGGAGGGGCTTGCTCTCAGCGTGTTTCCAGTCGTCAGGGAACAAGGCGGTTGCCAGAGCGCTCTCCGGCAACCGCCTGGTCCCCTGGTGTGGCAGAGCATGGGTGCGATGGTGTTAGCGGCTCTGTTGAAAATGTGGTGGGGCTGGGTGTCCGTGGGGACCCCGGAGTGGAATGACTTCATCGTCTTTAGTGGTCTTCGGTAGTGAGGGCTGTACAATTGTCGATCGCTGGCTTCCGGGTGTCGGGGGTGGTTGGTGAGGGCTCAGTGTGTTGGTTGTCTACGTTGAAGTTGTTGTAGATGCTCTTGATTTTGTAGTGGAAAAAGGTGATGAGTTTGTTCCAGAGGTCTTGTGAGGGAGGAATATCGGTGGACTCGCTGGTGAGTTGGGCGAACTCCTTGGGTTTTTTTTTGGATTTTTTTTTTGGAAAACCTTTATTAATACTTCAACCAGTTACAAATATGGGCCTACAACCACCAGGGCCGTCCGCTAATCAGTTTCATCACAGCAAATCAGGTAGGACAAGACTCGGCCTCCCGGGAAGCGAATGTACCACAACTTCAATTAAAACTGGCTATAGAACATACCATGCGAATGACAGGATTCTAAAGGCTACATTTTACAAAATAAAAATAGAAGGATCAGATGCCATACAATATCACAAAGTCACATAAAGGGCGGGCAAAATAGTAGGATATCCACAATTAGAACGATCTCATTTAAGACAGTGGCGCTAAGGCATACAATTCAGGATAAACAAGCATACAATCACAGTTCGCACCAGTTAAGCGCCCGCCCGATGATACTAAAATACCCTAAAAAGTATAGGCATAGATAAAAAAAGTCGATAATTGACAGAAGAATGGACCCACTACGCTGACCCGAAAAGGGAAGAAGTGAAAGAAAAGGCAAGGAAAGATAAGAAAGAGAAAAAGGGCCATAGAAACAATACGGAAAAACAAAATTCCCCTCCCCAACCCCCCACCCTACCCCCCTAGCAGCGTGCCTGTCGCCCCAAAGAACTGAAACCCGAAATATAGGAAGAGCAAAGAGAAAGAAAGAAGAACTAAACTCCTACCCTAAAAGGAGAAATGGAGGAGGGCTATATCATACACATTCCCGGTCTCTCCCCACCGCCTTAACAAAGAATCCCCCACAAAGCTGACACAATCGAGCAGACCACAATAGAAAAGTACACCGGAGGAAACTATAAACCCCGCCTCGGTCTCCGTTAACCTAGTAAAGCAATCCCGTTACCGATGAAACCATAGTGTGAAACCCCAAACAACAGTCTCAGCCTTGGCCCCGTCGATCAAATTTGCTGATTCCCACCGATAAGTAGAGCCCCATCGTCAAGGTGACAAAATTTACACAGAAGTTGCCGAAATATGGTCTGTTAGATGGAAAAAGGATGGCAAATCCCAAAGTAGACAGCCGGTTCCAACGATGCCCCTCCCCGACTCCAAGGCCAGGAACTGTCCAATCCGCCATTTTGATGGACCAGCTGGGAAGGGGGTGCGACACAAACCAACACAGTTCACAGTTCCGACCAAAAGTCTCCAGAATGGGAACAGCAGTTAAATGTTCCGCCGGTTGCAAAACTAAAGATTCCAACCATATAGTAGAAACGCCGATCTCAGCATGTTCGAACAGTTCCACTTCTGTAAGGGCAGGCACAGCTCCAAGCACCGGGTCTGAATGCACCGCTGGGGTGTCTGTCGGGAGGTGAGCTGGCCGCCGGGTCCCGGGCAACGAGTCAGGGTCCGGTCCCAACTCTCTAATTCCATCCGCTGCCGACATCAGATTCCAGATCTCGGCCTCCATAGTCACCTGAAGTGCCTCGAGGGCTGCCAGCACTGGCCGCAATGACGGGCCGCACTTAGGCCGCTCCGCCAGGTTCCGCATAACATCAGGCATAGTGATCCCCACGGAGAGTCGCCTTCCCCGGGGTAAGATTAGTCGGAGCAGGAATGAACCGTGAGGGACAAATCGTTAACATGCGTTAGTGCGTGCCAAGTCTCCAACCCAAAGGCACCGGCGATGCATACGTTAGGCCTCCGGGTCAGGGACCCCCGCCACACCGCCTCGGGCGCCACTCGTCTCCTCACCTCCGATACGGTACCAGGCAGCAAATCGGCAGCAAAGCAATCAAAAAGATGTCGAAAGTTCCATTGACCGGACCCTGCCGCCCTCACCGGTCCACTGTTGTTCATCTAGGACCCGGCTTGACCAGCACTCGAGACCCTGGCTTCCAGACTGGGTTAGGCCTCAAATCAAACCTCAACATTACTCCACTCCACAATGTCGGAAAAGTCTCGGGATCGCTCCATCGGACTGCAGATTAGTTCATACACACGGATATGGGGCGGGAAATCAGGATAGATGACAGGATCTTCGAGCGAAAGACGGAGGTCAACGGAGCCGGGAGACTATGCGGCCATCTTGCTTGCTATCGTAACTCCTCCCCACGGCGAACTCCTTGTTGATGAAGAGTTCTTTGCAGTTGTGTGCATGAGTGGAGATTCTGTCGTCAATCTCTTTTTTCCTAATTTTTCTGATGAGTTGTTGTGGGCTTCTATGGATTTGGTGTTCCTCCAAGCCTTTTCGAGGCAGCAGCAAGTGTGTCTGGACTCTCGAAGTTTGGGGGTGAACCATCTAGCTTTCGTGGCGTGGGTGTTGTTGTTGTTCTTGAGGGGGATAGGGTGTTGGCGCTGTTGGAGATCTGTGCAGGGTTCGTGCTGCGGTGTTGGGGTCGTTGTTTTCCGTAATGGTCGGGTAGAGTTGCTGAGTGATGAGGTTAGTTGGTCGTCGGTGATTCTGGACCAATCTTTTCATGGGAGCAGGTGCTGGTATCTGTGGATGGTGGGTGTTCTGAAGGTGAAGTGGATGCATCGTTTGTCAGTCCATGGGAGTTCGGTGCTGTGGTTAAGGTGATGGGATTTCCTGTTGTGAAGGTGGGGTCGAGGGTGTGTCCTACTGAGTGAGTGGGCTCAGTCACAATCTAGCGGAGTCCAATGTTGTGGAGGTTGTCCAGGATGGATGTGGTGCTGGGGTCTAGTAAGTTGTCGAGGTGGTAGTTGAGGTCTTCCAGTAGGGTTTAGTTGGTGGACAAAATGGCATGCAAGGGAGATGATGTCCGTGATGGAATTGGCATAAAGTCCACGGGGTCCAGGGGGTCAGTAGACGAGGGTTCCTCTGAGGGTGGATGTACGGCTGGCCAGTATCTTGAAGTGAAGGTGTTTCATTAGGTCTGTTGGCTCGACGGGGAGTGTGCTCAGGTGGAGGGTGGATTTGTGGACGATGGCGATTCTTCCTCCTGGGCGGGTGGGGCAGTCCGTCCTGGAGATCTTGTATCCTTGGGGAAT
The DNA here is from genome assembly GCF_964263255.1 of Lissotriton vulgaris. Taxonomy (NCBI): domain Eukaryota; kingdom Metazoa; phylum Chordata; class Amphibia; order Caudata; family Salamandridae; genus Lissotriton; species Lissotriton vulgaris. The sequence goes on from NW_028244325.1 coordinate 690,224, forward strand.
GGCGATGGCGATGTCCGGTCCTGAGGTGGTGTAGGTCCAGGCTTCAGTAAAGAATGCTGGGTCCGTAGTGGTGCTGTCGAGGAGGTCCCAGAATTCTGTGGCGTGTTTTTGGAGGGATCGGACATTGAGGAGGTTGCATTGCAGAGTCTTCGGTTTGGTTGTGTTCTTGCGGGAGGGTTGCCATGGGTCCGTGGTCTTGGCGGGGCTGCAGGTGTGCCGGCAGCGGTGACAGCTGAAGGGTCCGTGGGTGTCGGCTGGCGCTGCTAGCTTGCAGTTGTTGTTGCGGCCAGGGTTCAGAGCGTGGAGTGCCGCTGGGTCGTAGCGTTGGCAGTGCAGAGATCCAGGGTTCCTGGAGCTGGTCGCAATTGGGTCGCGGATGGGCACAGACGGGCTTGCCTTTAACGTGCAGGCGACGCAGCCGCCATTAATTAGGGGTCAGGGAGGGCTGAATAGCTGGGAGGCGGGAGCGGGGAGGGGAGCTAGATTGGGACGGTCGCACTGGTCGTGCTGGGGTGAGAGTGCGCGGGGGCAGCAGAGGCGGGGAGAAACAGGCTGAAAAAGGCAAAAAGAGAGAGAAGTGCTAGTAAGCAAGTATGCAAGAAAGAGTGGAATAAAGACACAGAGGGCACAGAGGGAGAGTGAAAGGGAGAGATTGAGATGGGGTAAAAAACAGAGTGAGAAACGGAGGAAAGACACAGAAGGAGAGTGAAGGGGGAGTTTGAAAGGAGGGAAAAATGACAGTAAATGGAGGAGACCCAGAAGGGGAGTGAAGGGGGGAGATAGAAGTGAGGGGAAAAAAACAAGTGAAAAAGGAGAGAAAAAGCAAAGCGAGAGAATGGAGACAGAGGTCCACTGGACTACTAGGGATGAGGCGCAGGTGAAACCTGCAGGTAGAGGAGGGCGTAGTACATCAATACTCGAGAGTGCAGGGGCTGGGGGGAAGGCCTCACTTAATGGAAGAGCTGCGAGGGAGGGAGAGCAATTTCACTGACAATGAGTCAGTGGTCTTGCACGCTTGTCCCTGCAGCGGCCGCCATTAAGTAGGGGTCGGAAAGGGCTAGACAGCTGGGAGGCAGGAGGGGGAGGGGAGCTGGATTGGACCGGTCGCACTGGTCCTAATAGGGGGAAGGGGGCAGCAGCCGCGGGGAAAAACGGGCTGAAAAAGGCAAAATGTAGAAGGCAAAACGAGAGAGAAAAGTGCAAATAAGACTGCTAAAATGCAAGGAAGTGGAGGAAAGACACAGAGGGCACAGAAAGAGAGTGAAAGGGGGATCTTGAAATGAGGGAAAAAATGACAGAAAATGGAGGAATGACCCAGGAGAGTGAAGGGGGAGATAGAAGTGAGGGGAAAAAAGAGTGAAAAAGGAGAGAAAAAGCAGAGCGATGAATGGAGACAGAAGTCCACTGGACCACCAGCGATGAGGCGCAGGTGAAACTTGCGGGTGGAGTAGGGCCTCGAACACCAACACTCGAGGGTGCAGGGAATGGTGGAGCTGCGAGGGAGGGAGAGCTATTTCACTGACAATGAGTCAGTGGTCTTGCAAAAACCTTTTGGCTTTTCCAATGATGTGCAGCATGGATAAAGATTTTTTTTTAAACTATGTCCGTGCTGGCCGTGCCATTTTGTAGGTGTGCAGACCAGACATGTACACACCTATAAAATGACGCAGGCATGTTTTTAGGTCTCGCAGAGAGACCTATTGGGGTGAAATCAGAAAGTTAAACCAGGCGGATTGCGAGTGCGGATTTCCAACAGTTCACGTGAAATCACGTGACCACAAGCACGTGCATTTTCCCACCTCAAAGCCATCAGCCTCCCTCCCACAGGCTTCCCCAGCGTGCGCAGTGCGCGTTGGCCTCCCTTCTCCTCCCCCCTAATTGCTTTTTTTCACGGCCGCCAGGCATTGAGCTGCTTCAAAGCGCTCCGCCCCCTGCTGCACCCCATATGGTTTTGTTGTTAAAGCGCCTCACCTCCCTCAGAGCGCACACTGCCCCTGCAGCAGTAGTGACACTGTAAATGCGACTGTGATCGTAATTACTTTCGTTTTGTTGCCCCGCATATTAAGGGCTGCTTCTGGTTTAGACATTTTTTGTATTCCCTTTTCCATTAGCGTCATATATTGTCTTCCATCCCATTCCTCTTTCTTATTTTCTGAATATCTTCCACCTCCCCCCCCCTCATAACCGATTTCCCATGTTAAGGTACTCCAGCGCCGCAAGGTCATGCGAATAGCAAGAGCGTTATGCAAATATATGCCTGCAAGCATAGCTTCATCCACGTCTCTTTCTCCTGACTTTTCTCCCTTTCCACACCTCTTCTTTTCTTCCCGTCCTTTTTTCGTATCTCCCTCTGTTCTTTGTTTCCCCTCCACGCTTGTTTCCCCTCTGGCTCCCTCTTGTCTTTTCTGCCCCTCTGCCTATTTCTTCTCTTTTCTGAGCGTCTGTGCCCGTCGCCTCTCTCCCACCCAGACCACATTTCACAGGCCAGAGTGAAGCCTGCTTTCTATCCGTCTGTTTTCCCTACACTTTAAGACCTTTTTTCCGCGCTTTTCTCAGGATATGAGGAAATGTTTTGAAAATTCAGCCTGCTCACCAGGAGCTGGCTCATGTTTTCATTAAAGACGCCCTGTGTTAAATCTGACTCCCCAAAATAACCCGGCCGTTTGGCCCTCGTGCCATAGCTGCTGCTCTGAAGAGATTTCCAGTCGGTTTGGCTGGGTTCGTCTTTAACAAATATGCAAATATGTTTTTTTCTATTTACACAACAAAACCGCTGGTTGCAACTAGATTTGTGCAGCCACCCATTCCCAGGGTCCAGAGATGTCATGTGTGGTACCTGACATCCGGCAGGAGGACGGGTTTATTGGTGCAAAGAAGGGTACTTGGACAAACTATGCCGAAAGAGTGGGGTCATGGGCAGTTTTTACCCCGACCCACACAAAGTATGCCCTCTTCCACCCACCTCAGCAGTAACATGGACACTTGCGCGTAACTTTAAGGATATTGTCCTGTCTGTGCCTCTTTGCCGGGGGAATGGATTCTCTGTGGCATTTTGGAGCGCTAGAACAGGATCTGCGTTGAGGCACTAGCATGCCGGAAAACAGTAAGCACTAGTGCGCTAACCCTGCTTTCTTCAGCTAGTATCAAAATGTCCAATCTCGGTACCTTAAACCCAGGCCCTGAGCAGCAGGAGGCGTGTTAACTAATACCTCAATCATCTTTGAATGCCTGCGCAAAAAATTAAAGTCCTCCCCTGGAGTCCGATGGGATTCCTACTTGACTTTCTCTGTCTAAGCCCAAATGGAATATTTTACATTTGTGTTTTTAGGACCTATAACATTTAAAAGTGGCATTTTTTAAAATAAATTATTGTTATACCTTCCTGTTTTCCACCCCCATCTGCCCTCCTGTTATCCATCTCCACCCACCTTTGCTTTTCCAACCCCACCTGATTGCCAAAGCAAATAGTTTGCCCATAGTTGAGAGCGATTCCGCCTGCGTCGAGCGCATCCACTTCAAAGCCATCTGTTGCTCTGGCTCACTTCTCCACTTCTCCTCCCCCTACTTACATCCCTGTTCACGGCCGCGAGCCCGTGCTTCAAAGGGATCCGCAGTCCCGCCCCTAAAAGATTCTTTCCTGACTCCACTCTTCCATTCTGTCCTCCTTCCTTTATTTATTTAAAATCACATTGCGTGTGCTCAGTTTATTTTAAATGTTTAAAAATGCATTTATAACAGCCACTGGCGCAAGTGTTTAATGCCACATGTGATGGTTAAATGCTGAATGAAAATCACAGGCTTGTCTTTGATACACCGTTTTTTGTTCACACCGTTAAAAGAAATGCAGTACAAATTAAAGGGTCCCTAAACCTTCTATAGAATGGTGCTGCTGACACCATGATCTGAAATTAAAATTACCTTGCCCTGTGTATTACCCCTTATTTCATGTTCTCGCGTGACATCCAATGGAAATGACGGTACACAACCGGGGTAAAATACAGCGACGCCGCGCCAATCCTCCTGCCAACAAGTAACTTAAAAATCAAAACACAGTACACAGCACCCCGGAGTTTTCAAGGGAATGAATCAGTCACTGTTTATAAAAATTTTGCCAGCTTTTAGCACTGCACTGTTAGGCATTATGTAAGCATTTTCAGCCTTTAAAATGCATTTTTCAGAGTCTGGCATTTTTCGTTTTCCGCATCGGAAATATTCCGTGGACTATGGTAAATGATTTGGTTTAACTCTTATTTCCCTATTCTAATCCACCATTATACTTTTGGCTACTTGCCGAAAAGCACTTTTTCACCCTCTGTTTGCAGTCACTTACAGAAATCTAAAGCTGCATTCCATGTGTCCAAAATGTGCTTTGTGCTTCTTCCTTCATTAGGAGTGAGACCATTTCAAGAAGGTAGTAATGATTGGCTTAATATGCACATGTTTTTCATCTGTAGCTTTGCTCTGCTTTAGATGCTGTTTCTGTAGGCACCGTTGTTGAGACTAGAAGTGTTTTATATGCATGTATGATAATCCATGGCCATTTATAACGACTAAGATTCCAGAGTCGCATTGTTCTTACAAATTAGTTTTTTACAGCAATTTGCTGACTTACTGCCACTTGTAAGAATGTTAAGCAACTAGAGACATACAAAAACGCAGAAAACAGAAGCAGAAATTTAGTCGGCACACTAAATTATGCGCCTTGGTCATATAAACTGGCTTATCTAGTCTATGCAACCTATGCTACCTGGAGGAAACTCCTGCTTTGCAAAGATCCATAGAGAGGCGCTATAGTGACGACATGTGAATTCTAGCCTGTCCATGTCCTAATTCCTGCTTTAACTTAAATACTATATTCTCTAGCAATCCACCACCACCATGTCCACCACCACCACGTCCACCACCACCACGTCCACCACCACTATATCCACCACCACTATGTCCACCACCACCACGTCCACCACCCCTACGTCCACCACCACTACCACCACTACATCCACCACCACCACCACCATGTCCACCACCACCATGAACATGTCCACCACCACTGCGTCCACCACCACATCCACCACCACTACATCCACCACCACCACATCCACCACCACCACTTCCCCCACCACGTCCACAGCCACCACCTCCACCACCACCACTACAGCCCCACAGCCACCACCACCACCACTACGTCCACCACCACTACGTCCACCACCACTACGTCCACCACCACCACGTCCACCACAACCATGTCCACCACCACCACCACCATGTCTACCACCACGGCCACGACCACGTCCACCACGAGGCCACTACCACGTCTACCACCACGTCTACCTCCACCACCACCACTTCTACCTCCACCACCACCACATCCACTGCCACCACCAAGTCCACCACCAAGTCCACCACTACATTCACCACCACCTCATCCACCACTACGTCCTCCACCACCACATCCACCACTACTATGTCCACCACACCCACCTCCACCACATCCACCACCACCACTATGTCCACCACCACGTCCACCACCACCACGTCCACCACCACCACGTCCACCACCAGCACCACGGCCACCACCACGTCCACCACAAGCCACCTCACTCTATCTATCGCACTCACTATCTATCTGTCGCCTCACTCTATCTATCTGTCGCCCTCTATCTATCGATCGCCAACACTCTATCTGCCTATCGCACTCACTCTATCGCCATCACTCTATCTATCTATAGCCATCACTATCTATCTATCTATCTATCTATCTATCTATCTATCTATCTATCTATCTATCTATCTATCTATCTATCTATCTATCTATCGCCCTCACTCTATCTATCGCCCTCCCTCTATCTATCGCCCTTCCTCTATCTATCGCCCTCACTCTATCTATCGCCCTCCCTCTATCTATCGCCCTTCCTCTATCTATCACCCTCCCTCTATCTATCGCCTTCACTCTATCTATCTATCGCCCTTCCTCTATCTATCACCCTCCCTCTATCTATCGCCTTCACTCTATCTATCTATCGCCCTCACTCTATCTATCGCACTCACTCTATCTATCGCATCACCACAGTATCACTCAGCACCACCACAGCATCACTCAGGGGCACCACAACATCACTCAGCGCCACCACAGCATCAATCTGTGCAACCATTTAACAACAACTGGTTCAAATATGTTCTCTCAATGTTTCAAGCTTTATTACAAATGTCACAAAAAGATGTTAATATTTCACTTCTGTTCTTGGATTTTCATCACAATAAAATACACTGAACATAATCTTCACAAAAGTTATTTACAAAAGTTTAAGCTATTGCCATTATAAATTACAATAACTTTTATTTAAGTATTAATTATTAAACAAATAATAAAAGCAATTTTTATTTGTAATATCAATACATCTAAGTCACGTAAATAATACACATATTGCATTACAAATGCAATAGGTGTCACATTTGCGAAAGTTAAAACTATTGGCATTGTAAATTACAAAGCTATTAATTTCGCTATTTTCAATACTAACATGTAAATAAAAAATGTGTCATTTACAATACCAATAGCTCAAACTTTCCTAATGCGAGACCTATTGCATTGCAAATGCTTGTTTCTTTTAATTAACTGTACCATACAAGTTAAATCAGCATATAAAAGGAAAGAAGTACGTAATTGTTTTTAAGCTGGTGAGGGTGGGTAGGTAGCAACATGGAGGGCAGCGGGGGCCCATGGAGGGGTTCTCGTAGGGGAAACAAGATGGAGGGTCACAGGCGAGTAACAAGAGAGAGAGCATTGCAGAGCGCCGAGGGTACGGGAGAAGGCGGCACAAGGGTGACGGAGTGCAATGTGAAACTGGGGAGAATCACAAGCAACATAGGGGAACACTCTGGCGAGTGCATGACACAATGCGGTGAGGGAGAAGTACTCAGGCAAGAGGGAGCAACTCGAAGCCGCCGACGCGGCAAGAGAAGTAGAAGTAAACGAGGAAGACAGCTGAAAAAACACAGGTTCTCTCTTGTACTGCCTAAAGAAAAAGTGGCACCTGAAAAGTAATCACTGGAAGTACTCAAGTAAAGCAGTCATGCTCTGGGGGGAAGAGGTGGGGACAAGCATAGGTAGAACAAGTCAAGTTCACACTAGCTAACCAATATGAAGCAAGCAAATAAGAGCGGCAATAAAGCCAACCAATAGTAAGTAATGGGCTGGCTCTTAGCTAATTTTTAGCTGACAAAAGATCTTTTCGCCAACGGACAGCTTGTGCAGTCCGGTAGGCGGGACCTAAGAGAATAATATGCAATATGCAAAACACAGGAAGAGTTGCAATCATTTTAGAAAAAGAAGGAAGGTTTTTTCAGCCTTTCTTTGTAAAGCACCTGGTGCATTTTGTAAAAGGTCAGAACACTATTTGCAGATAGATATAATTTATATGTTTTTACAAGTCCACCTGTAAAAAAGGTCTAGTAGAGTCTCTTTGGCCCTACCGCAAGGACATTTGATAACCAATTTACCATTGTGAATGGGAGAAACATGCTGGGGGTGCCACCGCCCCTCACTTATCCTATCACTTACCTGGAGATAATGTGGATTGCGTAATAATTATTGCTGCGAGAGACGGAGAAAAATACATTTTATTTATTTGTGAGCTACTGCAACATCTTTTCTTGTAGGATGCACACAAAAATCCACATTATTATTTTAAAAGGTTTATTAATATATTAAAGTCTATTTTGTATATGAATAAGAGTAATCTATATATATAAAAACGAAAGTATGTCTGTCTGTTTGTCCTTTATGCATTACTACACCATTCATCCGATCGGCATGAAACTTTGGGAGTTGTTGAGTACACTCCTGCAAAGGTTTCTGGCAAAAAAACAACAACAACATTTTTTTTAAAGTTGTTGAGGACACTCCTGCGGAGGTTTCTGGGAAAAAAATTAAAAATAAAAATTGTGAAAAGATGTTGAGTATACTCCCGCGAAGGATTCTGGCAAAAAGAAAAATGAAAAATGTGTTAAATATCAGCCCCCCGCCCCCCAGGGCCCTCATAATCTTTCCAATAGTGTTTGTTTACAGTTTACGGTGCGACTCGCTTTTGCAATGACCAGCAACAAAGCAAAAGGACAATCGCTGCAAGTGTGTGGGCTAGATTTGGAGAATCCGTGCTTCTCACATGGACAACTGTATGTGGCCAGCTCACGCGTTGGAAAACCTTCTGATTTATTCGTGTACGCACCAGACGGAAAAACAAAAAATACTGTGTATCCACAAGCACATGAATAAATAAACAGAATTAAAACAACACTTTAAAATGTTTTCCATATTAAAATGAATAACTTTCAATAAAAATGACACAATGTAAATTAAATGTCATCATAAGAAGTTTCCTTAAATTTCCTTTCTTCTGAGATCGCAGCAACGCTCGACGGGTGAAGCTAGTCTATATATATAAAAACGAAAGTATGTCTGTCTGTTTGTCCTTTATGCATTACTACACCATTCATCCGATCGGCAAGAAACTTTGGGAAGTTGTTGAGTACACTCACTGCGAAGGATTCTGGCAAAACAAAATAAAAATGAAAAATGTGTTAAATATCGGCCCCCCAGGGCCCTGATAATGTTTCCAATACTGATCGTTTACAGTTTACGGTGTGACTCGCTTTTGCAATGACCAGCAACAAAGCACAAGGACATTCGCTGCAAGTGTGTGGACTAGATTTGGAGAATCTGTGCTTCTCTCATGGACAACTGTATGTGGCAAGCTCACGCATCGGAAAACCTTCTGATTTATTCGTGTACGCACCACACGGAAAAACAAAGATACTGTGTATCCACAAGCACTCGAATAAATAAACAGAATTAAAACAACACTTTAAAATGTTTTCCATATTCAAATGAATAAGTTTCAATAAAAATGACACAATGTAAATTGAGTGTTATCATAACAAGTTTCCTTTAATTTCCTTTCTTCTGAGATCGCAGCAACGCGCGACGGGTAAGCTAGTTACAAATATAAACATTATGAGAATATAAATAAAGCCAACACATGTTAGTATGATGGAAATTGGCAACATACTAGTACTATAGCTAGCAATCTTTGGGTGATTTCAATATTGAAATCCCTTCTTCTCCAGCTCTTGTTACTATCTACATTAGCCCCAAAATCGTACAAACTCTCAAAAGGTGTTTGCTTAGATTGTATACACTCTCTGTCAGCATCATTAAGAGAAAAATTACAGCCTGATTCATCAACAAACCTTTTAGCGAGTCTCTAATACAGAATCATAAGGAATCTCTATTAGAGACTCGCAAAACGGTATTCATGTAGGAATCGCAAAAGAAAATGCGATTCCTACAAATTCCTTATTTGCGATTAGCAAATTGCTAATCGCAAATAAGGAAAAACTCCCCATTCATTCCTATGGGCCAAAAGGCCCATAGGAATGCATGGGGAGTCATTCCTTATTTGCGATTAGCAATTAGCTAATCGCAAATGAGATTGCGATTTCAAGGGTGCAGGGGTGTCCAAAGGACACCCTGTAACACCCCTGAAATGTTAAATTACACAGATGTTACACACACACATGTCCAAAGGACATGTGTGTGTGTAACATGCAACTTAGAAAAATGCTTTTAAAAGCATTTTTCTAAGTTTTCGCTGTTTACCACGAGGTTTGACCTCGTGGTAAATAGCGGCCGAAATTTGCGATTTCGCAATTTTAAAATGTTTCAAGAATAGCATTTAAGGAATCTCTAATAGAGATTCCTTAAATGCTATTCCTCGCAAATTTGCGAGTTTCTAAATAGCGATTTTTGCATTTGGGATGATGAATCCCAAATGCAAAATTTGCACTCGCAAAGGGCCAGATTCTCAGAATCTGGCCCTTTGCGAGCGCAAAAAAGATTGATGAATCAGGCGGCTAGTCTCTTGATTTGTAATGTAAGTTTGAATAAAAAGTTTGAACTCCCTTGCATATCTAAGGTTATTTCTTTTTCTCTAAATATTATAACATATGAATACATGACATACAATTAATGATACTCTATTAAAAATATATAGTTAGTATGTGAAAATATGGAAATGCAATGGAAAATAAAATCATGTAAAATATGAGTAAGTGATAATAAGAGCACAAATAAATGTATGCTCCTGAGTATGCTTAAAAGCAAAAACTAGCTATGACAAAGATAAAATGTACAGCCTTTGGGGCGATTTTGCTTTGCAAATGCCTTCGTAAATGCAGTTTGAAACCTCTATAAAATACGCCAGAGAGCCACTGAATTGAGTCTTGGTTAGTGAAGTGGAGAATATTGACTTGTGTTTGTTTAATGCTATGAGGTCTCAGGTTGGGACACAAAGCACTGAGTATATGTAAGTCATTATTTTAAACTCACAATACACACAGTATAAGGTAGGCTGTAACAAAATGTGCAAAACGGTTTAGGATAAAAAGGTATTTCCAAAATATATAGATTTTTGTAATACCCAGATTGTACATAGTGCAAGTTATTTATAACTGTCCTTTAAAAGCACACACTTCACAGCTCAGCTCGTAACTCCCTTGTAATATCACTCAAAAAGAATAAATGTGTTTCATCAGGTGTCTTCAAGTGAATCCATCAATTAAAGCCAATATCAGCTCCCACGCATCCTTTACGTTTTCAGATTAACCAGTTATGCACATTCACATTTCTTTTGGGCAGCAGGCACCCTGGAAAGAGGGCTTGTTTAGCTGTCTGCCACTTTCTCGGTTTCCTCCCTCATATTTCAGCTGAAACTTTTCAACTCTCGGAAATTACCATCCCGGGACGGTAGTCTTTTCACAAAAATACAAGGGAACCATTTTTCATGAAATAAGGATGGGCACATCGTGCCCCTCAGATCCTGCTCACTTCGACCACTGGCCCTTGTGTAATGTAACTGGTGCTCAAGTAAAGGGCGCTAGTACCGTCAGGTCTAGTTTGCACTATTTTAAAAAATGTGCAATAAAATAATAAACAAAAGGGGAATGACAACAATAAAAGGTCTTGGCCATGGCAAACCCATGTCAGACCTACTGCAAGTAAAGAGCTACAGGCATAGCTTACTGTATAAAAATGTAATGAACGATGGACCAGAGCAAACCCTGGTCCTAGGCACAGACATGTATATGACTATTTAACACAAGGCACTGGCATACCTGATGGGTGGGAACGCGTCTGCTCGTTTCTGTTTGAAATACCACATTGGCGAAGCATCAGCAACTTGGTGGCTGATGTATGGGAATGCAGAGTGTGAAAAGACCTGATTCTGTTAGGGCATATTTAGAACAACAACAGAACATGGATTACAGGTATTTGACAATATGGGCACCTCTACAGTATTCGGAAATACTTGCATCCTGATGGGTGGTGAAACATAGGGACGTTTTGAGACAAAAGTGGAAAAACCCAAGTTATTAAATAATGGCTTCTGGTGGCACCACTGTCTGTCATATATTTGTCAACGTAACATTTCCCATGCTAATAGACAAATGCCTGTTGCATTTTACTGCAATCCTGTGTATATTGTACCCTTCTTTTGTAATAAAAAAACATAAAGGTAACAAAAAAAGAAAAAGACAAGCTAAGTGGTCTCCCCCAAACTTAGTCCATCGCTAAGGCTTCCCTGTATGACATGCAAAATTTGGTCTTTTAGTACCACAACTTCACCCTATGACCTTTGCATACAAAGGACTGCACCACTGATCTCAATCTTAGGGAGACCATAGAAATATGTGACATTACAATGCAATCAAAATGATTGCGGTACGTTACAACGCAGTTTTTATAACACAAGTCGTTACAACAACTAGCGCTGGAGGGCGCTCGACTTAGGAATAGTATGTTTTACTATTCCAACACCAGTGTACGTACAATAGGGAAGGTGTTGGAATAGTAAATCATGCTATTCCTTAGGTTAGAGCGCCATCCAGCGCAAGTCGTTATTACGACTTGCGTTGTAATACCCGCAATGTAAAGGCATTGCGATGCAATGCCCGCTTGGTAATGGATGTCTCCCACCCACAGGGGCACCTGGCCTCCTAGGGTCATCCTCCTCAGCAACATTAGTTTATCTCTAAATAAACAAACTTTTGTGAAAACTCCAAAGAGCCTTCTTCTTATATACATTTAATTCTGCCTCTAAAATATTACTGGCAAACGTAAAAAGAAATCTGAATCAAACGTAAAGGAATGGTGGGTGTAATATACCTTTCATTCATTTTGGCTGTAAATAATGTAGGGATTGTTAATTACAGAAGATGAACCATACTTGATACCAGTCAGTCGGTTTTATGAACAGAGGAAGGGAAGGCAGGGAGGAAGAGGAGAGTAGTCGGGGAGGAAGACGCTGAATGGGAGACAGGTTGTGGAGAATGGAGAAAAGAGAAGGGAAGAGGACGGGAAAAGGAAAGGTAGATGTAACAGGAGTTAAGTAAGAGGGAAATGGCATGGAGAATCGGGTAGTAGAGGGTGTAAGAGCATCATGTCCGGGTCCTGTGTCCAGACCCTCCTGCTTGCGTACTTTGGCTGTTTTTCCATCAATCTCTCAAGATGTGCTTGCTGTGCTCTGACATGGGATGAAATCTGGCTCTCCTGCCGACTCCCTTAAGCCCTAGCAATTTCTGAAAGAACTGCCCATGCTTCTGCCTTCCCTGTGCCAGGTGATTAATCTGTCCATGTCTAAATCTGTCGTCCCCAGATCTTGGAAGCAAGGTAGGGTGATCCCTTTGCTTAAAAAGCCCAATCTGGAAACTGCGATATCTGAGAATGTTTGCCCCATTTCTCTCTTGCCCTGAGTCTCCAAGATCCTGGAGGCATACATCTAGTCCATGCTGATGGGTTATCTGGAGGAAAATAACATACTGGACCTCTCTCAGAATGGATTTCGGCCAAGTCACAGTACGGAGTCAGCTCTCCTAGCTGTGACTGAGCATTTGAGGGGATGGTGCGCTAGATGAGGGTTGAACATCAGCACTGATTTTGTTTGATCTCAGTGGCGCATTCAGCACGGTCTCCCACCAGATCCTACTGCAAAGATAGGAGGAGGCAGGTATCATGGATTCTGCCCTGGAGTGGTTTGCCTCTTTTTTAGCGGATAGGACCTTCCAGGTTGCAGTCCCCCCTTTTGCCTCCATGTTCCATACCATCAAACATGGGATACCGCAGGGCTCAGCCTTGAGTCTAACACTGTTTAACTTATGAGTTCAACCGTTAGCAGTGCTGGCCAAGAGCAGAGGGCTCACAGCATGGTCCCACATGGACGATACACAGCTGGTATTGACACTCTCGGATGACTCCGGATAGGATGCATGTAAGTTCCAGAGTGATCTTGTAGCTATCTCTGAGTGGATAACTGACAACTGTCTCCTGCTTAATGCCAACAAGTCTGAGGTATGGCTTGTCGGGAAGGACTCCGAGCTATGGAGCGAGCACTGGTGGCCTTCCCCCTTGGGCGGTGCACCCGTACCCAAACAGGTGGTGAAGAATCTGGCTGTGTGGGTGGATTCAGCCCTTAACTTTCAGGCACAAAGAAGGTAGCAGGTTCATGCTTTGGCATCCTACGGGGGCTCAAACCGTTGCTAGATTTCTTCGACCCATCTATGATGCAGGTTATTGTCCAGGCTTCTGTCTTGTCCAGACTGTACAAGGCCAACTCGCTCTATCTGTGCTCAAATAAGGCGGAAATTGCAAGAATACAAATATTACAAAACGCTGCGGCGAGTACTATATTGGGTTTGCCCAGGACATGCCCGACCAGTTTTTGGGCTGCATAGGCTGCCTGTTGTTAAACGTATTGAGTTTAAAGTCCTGTGCATTGCATTCAAAATTCAAAATCTCGCCTCTCCAGGCATTTTGGCCAATCTGCTGACACTCTATACTCCCTCCCGTCAACTTTTGTCAATGGGGCAACATCTAGCGGCTGTTCCACGGGCAAGAAGGGTTCATGGTGGTGGACGTTCCCTCTGTGTATTGGCAGCCAAACTTTGGAACGCGATTCCCATCGACATTATCTGCTTGAAAAACGACTTAGCTTTCCGTAAGGCAATCAAGACTCACCTCTTCCCTCCGTTGTAGTCTGCTTCTATTGTCTATGTCTCTGCAGTTTTCTGCCATCAGCGCTGGGACGCCCCTTTCCCGGGCCAGCTGTGCGTTATATAAAACGGCATAACACAACATAACATGTAAAAGATACTAAAGGATTAGTATTCTACATACTCTAAAATCCATTTGTAAATAGGTACTAAAGTGATAAATCACTCTGAAATATGCTGCCGGAACCTCTGACGTACTGGAAACCAATGAATTGACCCAATAAGTTAAAGAGAAGCGAGACCACTTGCGAACATATTACTCTACTATCTACAGCTTACCTTTACTCACAGTGTTTGGCACCAATGTGAAAATAATGTGAACATCCTAATAAACCCGACTCCATCGCATGTAGTTCAATGGTACCTCAATAGAGCATTCTTCTTTACTACTAATATATTATTTTCCAAGACTATTTGAACAGTAAGGAATGCACTGGAATTCGCTTTAACTCTTTTTGCCAAACGTGGCAGAATAAATTGTGCCCCAAACTCAAAGATGGATGACAATGTCTTTAATTTACTAGTCACAAATTACACATGGTGGCGTTCTTGTGGTCATGGTCAGGGGTTCTTGGAGGTAACAAACAGCTGAATTTAAAAGTTTCCAAACCAGAGCTTTGACTGGTGTTATTATGTACTATTTTTCTTCTGCCTCCAGAAATTCAAAAGAAAGCTACAGTGGTATATTTGCTTCACCGCCATGGCCACCACTTCCTTACTGGAAGAGTGATCGTCATGTGTAAATCGTGCCTCAAGCTGTGGGACCAGAGAAGAGCCACAAAAAAGAAAATTAAGTGTACAAATCTGACGAGTTACGCCTTTGTTACGTCTTTTCTTAGAAATATTTTTTTCAGAAGTGCAGGCATTATAATTTAAAGTTTTTTACTTTTCCAAAGTTGACAAACTATTCAACTCTGTTAAAGAGTCAAGTTTCTCACCTTCACATATCCTCGCTTTTGCATAAAATTTGGAAACTGTAACTTTTTTGCTGTAGATTTTTCTTGCAGATACTTTTGAGATTTTGCACAGACTTTGTTTAATGACCCGCTTACGTATACCTATTCTAAACCTTATTTATAAGATTCCTATCCATATGTCTTTCTCATGTGCGTTTTTGTGCTGCACTGTGTTTTACTTGTGTGTGCAATGATGCTAAGATAAGGGACAGGATTTGAAAGATTCCACTGTTAGGGGATTACATAATTGTAGAATCGAATATGTATATGTTCTGCCTTACTGTAATTGAAAACTTACATTTTGTCAGAGATATTTTTAGTTGTAAATAAAGGCACTTCTGTACAGCAAAAATAACACTGAAAATGATATACTGATGGAAAGGTCAAAGACATATAGGGCCTCATTTACGAGAAGTGGCGCATCACTGCGTGAAAGTAGCGATGCGCCACTTTTCAGTACTCCTTCCTTGCAACACCAATGATGCGTCATATTTACAGTATGACACATCATGTCTGTCGACGCAAAAAGTGACGTGTTGCTGGAGTTGTGTTAAAAGTCTGACACAATTCCAGCAATTTTCCTTTCACATGGGGCAAGCCCAATGTGAAAGGGCCTGTGTACCCCTTACGCCTGCCATGAGGCAGGCGTAAGGTTTTGATGCATTGGCGTCCTAGAAGTGGCGCAGCAAAATCTCATAGATTTCGCTGCGCGACTCCTACGACCCTTTCTTGCGGGGGAACGCCCACCGTGCATACATTATACCTGGCACAGGTATAATGTAGCATAGGGTTTTACGAAGTGATGCATCACCTAGATACATCACTTCGCAAATATGGCGCAACATGGCATCTTTTTTACGCCACTGGTGCGTACATGCGAACATGTTTAAAACAGCAGAGGAGCCTCCAGGGGATCTGGAGTTCACCTAGTGCTTGTGTACCTGGGAAAAGGCTATACATCACATAGTCTGCAATGATGCATGAGGTAGGTATCCCGGCCCTAAGCTCGGTGCCTAGGGCCTTCAGCAGGTCCTGTGCGTACACACACTCCCAGAAGAGGTGGTATGTCCTCTCGTCCGCAGTGCACCCTTTCGGGCAGAACTTGTATCAGTTGAGTCCTCTTGCATGCAAGAAGTGCTCTCACTGGTAGTTGTCCTTAGACAGCCATCCAGGCAATCTCCTTGTGCTGGTTGGTCAGGCACTTGAATGCGACATTTTCCCACACATGGTCTGCTGTGGCAGAGGGGAGGGCGCTGATCGGTTCACTGATGTCCTTTGCTCATATCTGACACTGGATGACTATCAGGTTGCACTTGGCTGGGGCAGCTGCATCCAGCCTGTAATCCTTTACAAAATTCTCCACTACTCTGTAGTACCACGGGGTCTCCCAGTTGTACAGGATGGCACTCACCCACTCTGACCATCCGCGGCTCCTCCATGTCGGCAACAGGTAGAAGCGTGCCATCAAAAAGCCGGCATGGCTCTCATCTTCGGTCCTCAGGGTGCTCCTCACGCATTGGCACAAGTAGATTTCCCACAGGATGGTGGTGATGTCTTAAACTCCCTTGCCTCCCTTGTTGTGAGTCTTGTACATCACCTCCCTCTTCACTCTGTCCATCTTCGATCTCCAGATGAAGTAGAAGATCACTTTTTTGATGGCCTTAGCCATGCAGATCTGTAAAGACAGCACTTGAGTGATGTGCGGGAGAACTGGCAGGGTCTCAATCCGCAGGAACAAATACTACCCTTAGATCGAAGCTTCTGGAGGCTCCTGACTCCCAGATTCTGCCTCGTCTTCGACCCAATTACATATGGCTATTATGGACCTGTCAAAGGCCTTTGATTGTGTTGCACACAACAAACTGTGGTTAATTTGTAAGGATATGGGGGTGGATGTCGCCATTATGCATTACATAAGAGAGCTTTATAGGAATGCCACCGTTATGGTCCGATATGGGAGTTTAGGCGAATGCACCAATTTAATCCAAATCAAAACGTGAGTCAGATAAGGATGTGTCTTGGTTCGCTTCTTGTTTGCCCTATATACCAACAAACTAAATGACACCCTGATCAATATCGCGATAGATACTCCAATAGTCTTGACATCCCCCCTCCCAAATGCTTCAATACACGGACTATGTCGTTTTATTGGCAAGGACCTCTTAGGCACTTCAAAATCTTTTTACACACTACACAGCATTCATGCGCGATCTGGATCTACATGTAAATAAAGGCAAAACCTATATTATGGCAATAGGAGGTGCTACAAAGAAGATGATGAGTTACCATCTAGAGGGTGGCAAAATTGAGCAAGTGCAACATTTTAAATATTTAGTTATTGGTTTTAATATTAAACATAACTGGAAGGAGATGCTGCAAAATTGAGAAAACTTAATGCTCCCAAAAAATTGCTGCAATTTTTATATTTTCTAAAAAATTGGGCTGTAAGCCAATTAAAGAAATGGCTAAAAGGTATTTGGCTAAAACCTTACTAATGGCTACAAATCGGGCAGCAATCTAGGGGATAACAGGCGTGACAGCACTTCAAGTCTTAGAAGACAAATTCACTACAGATTGCTGTCAGTCCCACAATCATGTTATAACCTTGTTGCACACCCTGAAGTCAGTATGCCATTCATCACTGATGCTATTAAATTAGCCCCACTCTCTCTGGTTATCAGTATGGAAAAGGGACACTGTGGGTCTGAACCAGAAAATCCTGAAAGATATTATGAATATGGTTCACGCCCACTAAATCCCATGGCTTTTGCATGTCAGGCAAACCTTACCTTCTTTGGGTCTTGCCCTCCTATATGACACTCCTACCCTTTTGTACGCTTCCCTAAATCTACATTGAACGCCATTTACTTAAAGAAAGTTACTAGTAATAGGTGGGGATAGCCAAAGAGAGAAACAGTCTCTATAGTTTTATGAGAGCATACTGCAGAAGCCCTATTATTCTCGTTTGTATCTAGAGTAAGTCAAGACCAACCAACATCGTTATATCCTAACTAGATTTTGATTCAATTTTATTCCGTTAATGCAGGGCCATTCAAATAATTTATTTTCTATAAGCCTTTTACCGCCTTTCATGTGTAACTATTAATTGATTCAACAACTTCACATACATTGTTCTTTTCCCCTTTATATAAAATAGAGAGGAAGATTTTTATTATTCCACTCATAAAGAAATCTTCTCTGAGTAATTCAGTCCTAGCCCTTTCCTTATTTTATCAATTAGAAACCCCATTGGTCTGTTATGCACTTGCCTCCTTTTAATTGGAAACTGTGGAAACTCATAAGGTTTTAAGCAAATTACCTATTGAATCCTAAGAACCATTGTTTTAATTGATTGCACTTGTTTTTAATTTATGATTGCTGCTATTTGATTTTGATTATAACCTGCACTGTTCTTATCTTATGTTTTATCATCTGTGATGCATGTTTTTTTTATTGGTGTACTTGTATGCATGTTTGAGGTGTGAAATAAAGTTGATGATGATGATGATGTTGCCTTGTCTACGCCAGTCTCTCTTCACATGTCTACTCTGGTGCAACTTCTCAGTCGTACTAGACTCCAAGGATCTTCAGGAAGTACTGCTTGATGGGAAATAGCATTTACTTCATATGACACACCCACAGACCTATTAAATAAACGATCTATTTTGCTCTGGAAATAGAGAGAGAGAAATCAGAGACAGTTGGGTTGGATAGTTCTAGTGGCTCAGTGAGAATGGGACACACGTCTGATCATACCCTTGTTCACTTAGGCCATTGTTCACTTAGGCCATTATACACAAGGCGATGCCAGGAATGCTTGCTGAAAAGTCTAAGCACTGGCAATAGCCCGGGGTGGCATAGCATCCCATTGATTTTTTGCCCAACATGCTACTTCAGTTTGGACCCAGTCATATGTAAATCAGTGTTGATCCTGCTCAAATAGGCACAGCCCAGCCCATATTGTCAGGCTATGTCCTCCTATAACTGGAACACAAGTAACCCAATACTGGTTCTCCCATATTCAGGGTATTCAGTCAGGTGCAAGTAGTTAAACTTTTGTTGGTCTTAAACCTTCCTTTCTAATGCATACAAGTCACATGTAAGGTAGGGTCTAACGTGGTGCATTGTGTTTAAAAAGTAGGGCATGTGGGTTTTAAATGTACATGTCCTAGTAGTAAAAAACTGAACTTGAATTAATTTTTCACTACGGAAAGGCCTAGCCCATTCGCTAACACTGGGTTACCTTATTACAATTAATGGGTGCTAACTTTAGATTGGGAGCAGGCAGAGATATGCTGTTTAGACTCAAAGAATTGCAATTTGCAATCCCCTGTAACTGTAAAGTCAAACTGTAAATCTCAATTTTGAAACGCTACTGTTATTAAGTTGGCATTGTCTTTTCCTAACCATTTGTGCCTTCACTGGTGTCCTGGGTAGGATGACTGTGAATGGCTCTGCTGTTGGTGTTTGTATATTCTTCCCAGCCAGAACCTTCCTGGATCTGTGGACATTTCAGTAGGACTGCCCTGCCACCTGAGGACTGCCCTTCTGCTAACAAGTTGGCTGACCTCTTGTTTAGGCTACAGGGAGAGAACTAATTTCAGAGGCCTCCCTGCAACTGCTGAGATGACCTGCTGCTACTGGATCTGCCTGAGCCCTTCTGCTGGCCTCTACTTGGAGTGAGCCCCGATCCACAAGAGGTCACCCTCAGGTCCTAGACTCCTGGCTGACAACAGAGTGTAATCCTCTCTTCTTGACTGTGGGTTCCACCAGTACTAACAGTAACAGTACTAACTTGGAGTGAGCCCCGATCCCGATCCACAAGAGGTCACCCTCAGGTCCTAGACTCCTGGCTGACAACAGAGTGTAATCCTCTCTTCTTGACTGTGGGTTCCACCAGTACTAACGCAGTACAATGCAGCTCGACGCAGGACCCCACATCACAGTCCCTTGCAGCTCCTGATCGGTGGCCGGATCAAAACCCATGCAGCATGACGCAAATCGATGTAGGACCCCTCTCTGGTACTGGCGCAGCATGACGTAATGAGTCACATCAAAGATATAAACTACAATTCTTACCAAGACTAACCTGATCCCTGTATCCGGCACACGCATTCTACCTAAACTTCTGACTTTGCCCTAGTCTAGCATAACCCCATGACTGTGAGTAGCGATTTGTGCTGTTAGGCGCGATACCTACCAAAAACCCTGCAACTGAATATATCCGGTTCTACTGATTGGATTTTTGTCTTTCTGCTATCATATTATTTAGCTACCAGAGGGATAAGCACAAGTGACTTTGGTGACTTTTGTGTCTCACTCTGACAAGGAATTTGGTTGTTGTCTGAGTGGGGATACCAACCCCCTCAACCAATAACATGATTTCTTCAAATGCTGCTTTTACCTGTGCAATCAAGTAATCAGATAGCAACCCCCTCGCTCCCACTGCTAACCCTTTTAAGCAAAAACACTTTATAATAGTCTACAATCGTCCATGTAAAACGTTGTTATTATGTAAGCAATTGAATTTAACCATAGAAGTTTTCGGGTCTCATCTATGAAGGATTTTAAAATTTGAATACCCTCAGATTTTGTTAATCAGAGAGTTTGTAATCACTTAAAACCCTTTTTTCAAATGTATTAAACTCGCTTAGCGATTCAGAAAAGGTTTTCCAAATCGTTAAATGGCTTAAGCAATAATTTCAGAATTGCTACATGGAAGGGGCATGTTTTGGGTGTCCCTTGCAAAAAGCAATTCTGACCCTGTTGTATCATTGTTCTGCAACCATAATCTGGTAGCAAAATATTGAAAATTATCTACTTCGAACAGGAGTGGTAACCATTTTGCAAAAGGGAAAGGGGTCCCCTATTGGAACTTTTCCCCTTTGTAATCTTGAAAAAGGTTTCAGGGAGAATCGCAGCTGTCCACAGGACCACTGACAACTCTCAGTGAAACGTTTAACAAAAAAGAAAACTTTTTTTGATTTAAATGCAGTCCCATTTCCTTAAAAAAAATCTGACTGCATTTTAAAAAGATATATATTTCTTTACTTAAACACAATAACAGACACAGCGGCCTACTGACCCTTGCTGGCTACCATCCCTGTGATTCTGGCCAATCGCAGGATGTCTCAAAACACGACCTGCCTAGTCAATATTAATTATGCATGTTTTTCTGTGACTCCCTGTGATTCGATAATTTGTGAACCAACACAGGCCGCCTCGCAAATTAGAATTTTAAATCTCCATTCTGAAAAACTACTTTTAGAAAGTTGGCTTTGTCTTTTCCTAACCATGTGTGCCTTCAGTTAGTGTCCCTGTCAGATGACTGTAAATGGCTCTGCTGTTGGGGTTTGAATATTCTTCCCAGCCAGTGAACACTGTTTGTGGATGAAATAACAGTACATGAAGCCCTAATCTCTTTATAAAATACAGCGCTGATTGCAAAATGTAATTACTCGTAGATGTCCTTGATCTACCTGTAAACGATACTGATCGGCTTGCCTGGTGTCTGGCTGCACAACATCCGCTCTCCTTATACCAATCTTATCACTTTTGATGGGCTCCCCAAGAGACCCGGCATCTAATTAAACTGGCATATTTGATACATAAGGCTATACATGGAAGAGCAACAACCTATCCGACACTCAAACTTGGTCAGCAGGGGCCGGCACTGATCGGGGTTGGAGAGGTGGCAGCAGGGGGAGGGGGCTTGAGGGGGGTAGGATTTAAATTAAAAAAAATAATTTAACTTACCTGCTTGTCGCGTACTCCTTGTCGCTCCTCATGGTGGTGTTACTCCTCCTCACGCCGGCAGGAACAGGAAGGAGCCTGGTAGCACCCAGGCTTCTCTCAGCCAATCACAATGCTGCAATGCAGCATTGTGATTGCTCTCAGACCAGGCTTCGGGGCCTGAGCTATCTTTTCACCCGGGCTGTAATGAAGCCTGGGTGGAGTAGAGGGAAAGTGTGCATGACTATTATGGTTGGCCCATGAGGGCCGGCCAAGCAGTCATTCATGTTCACTTATGAGTGGGGGCAAACCACTCTTCGGCTGCTCGGTCAGCTGCGCCCCACCCCGCAAAGCTGCTGTGCATGAAAAACGAAAAAATGATAATAACGAAGTTATTAACATTTTATTTTTTCTAATACTGCTGAAATAAAACAGTGGTGCGACTACGAAGTGCCGACTCTCTCCATCTGGAAACTTCTTTCTTTAATAAATTGAGTGAGGAGCGAGGGCGCGACCACTGCGCCTCTGGCCTGGTCGCCCCCTCGCTCCTCCTCCTCACCTCTCCTGCCCCAGAAGCCTCCTGCTGCCTAGAACCTCGCCGCCTTGCCGCCGACGCCGATAGCAGCGCCCCAGCCGCCGCTGGGCCGCCCGCTCTGCCTGCTTGTGTTTTCCCGCCGCTTCCTGCCTGCGGCCCCGCCCCCACGCCAGACGATTGGGCAACGCGATCCCGCCTCCCAGCTGACCCGCCCTCCCGGCTCCCTTCTTATGACGCCCCCTCAGCGACCGCGCAGCGGACGCGCGCAGCGGGAGCACCGAATGAGCGCCGAAGGTGCGCCAAAGGTAAGCCCGTCTGCACCCGTCCGCGCCTGGACCGCGCCCAGTGCCAGGACCCCTGGCCCTAGCAGACCCCAACCCACCCGCCGGACCCACGACGCCGCCACCCTCAATGCCGGCCGATTCCCGGGCTGCTACCGAGCCACCCCGAGACGCACCCACGGACACTTCTGCTGCAACTCCTGCAAGTTCACCTGCATCCGGACCTGCACTACTCCACCACCTACCAAGACCAAGACGAGCCACAGCAGCAGCCACCTGAAATGCATCCTGCTCAACACCCGCTCCGTCCACAGGCACGCCATCGAGATCTGGAACCTGCTCGTCAACAAAGCCCCAGACGTCGCCTTCCTCACGGAAACCTGGATGAACGCCTCTTCAGCGCCCGACATCGCCATCGCCATCCCAGACGGCTACAAGATCATCCGAAGGGACCGCATCAACCACACCGGAGGAGGCATCGCCATCATCCACAGGAACACCATCCGCGGTCACGACCAACACCGACGACACCCTAACAAACGCCGAGCACCTGCACTTCCTGGTCCACATCAACCCCAAGACCACCCTCAGAGGCACCCTCATCTACAGACCCCCGGGACCACGCACACAATTCAGCGAAGACATCGCCGACTTCATCAGCCCGCACGCCCTCTGCTCCGCTGACTGCATCCTCCTCGGGGACCTCAACTTCCACCTGGAGAACAACAACTACCGCAACACCTCCACCCTGCTGGACAACCTCGCAAACTTGGGACTCAAGCAGCTGGTGACCACCCCCACCCACTACGCCGGACACACACTCGACCCCGTCTTCTCATCCAGCAAGGACATCGCCTTCAGCCACGCCACCGGACTCCACTGGACGGACCACAGCTGCGTCCACTTCAGCTTCAGAAGGACCACGATCCACCACCACCAGCAACAGGTTGCACGCAGAAGCTGGAACAAAATCACAGCCGACCAGCTCGCGACCTCCCTGAGCATGAACCCCCCACCAGCACAACGAACCCAGGCCAGGCGGCCACCAACCTCACGAAGTGGATCAGCGACTGCGCAGACGACCTCGCCCCTCTGAGGTCCCCGCCTAGCAGACCCGGCAGCAAGAAAGCCCCATGGTTCACCGACGAACTCAAGAGCTCCAAGAAGAACTGCCGAGCCCTCGAGAGAACCTGGCGCAGAGACCCAACTCCGGACAACATGGCTGCCCTCAAGCTCGCCACCCGAAAGCACCACCAACTCATCCACGCCACCAAGAAAACCGCATTCAAGGAACGACTGGACAACAACGCACACAACAGCAAGGAACTCTTCAACATCGTCAAAGAGCTCTCCAACCCCAACGCCGGAAACAACGACATCACCCCTTCGCAAGACCTCTGCAACTCCCTCGCCTCCTACTTCCACAACAAGATCGCGGACATACACAACAGCTTCAGCACTCAACCGACGCACGCCACGACCGAACCACCGCCCCCCACCACCACCCTCCGCGCCTGGACTCCGATCAGCACCGAAGACACCGTCCGCACGATGAACTCCATCCACTCCGGATCTCCGACCGACCCCTGCCCTCACCACGTCTTCAACAAGGCCGACGCTGTCATCGCACCCCACCTGCGTGACATCATTAACACCTCCTTCGACACCGCTACCTTCCCGGAGAGCTGGAAGCACGCCGAACTCAGCGCCCTACTCAAGAAGCCATCAGCTGACCCCACCGACCTCAAGAACTACCGCCCCATCTCGCTGCTCCCGTTTCCTGCAAAAGTCATCAAGAAGACCGTCAACAAGCAGCTAGCCGCCTTCCTCGAGACGAACTGATCCCTCGACCCCTCGCAGTCTGGCTACCGGGCCAACCACAGCGCCGAGACCGCCCTGATCGCAGCCACCGATGACATCCGAGCACTACTTGACAACGGAGAAACAGCAGCCCTCATCCTCCTAGACCTCTCCGCGGCCTTCGACACTGTCTGCCACCGTACCCTAGTACAGCGCCTCAGCAACGTCGGAATCCAGGAGAAGGCACTGGAGTGGATCATCTCCTTCCTCGCCGGAAGGACACAGAGAGTCCGCCTCCCTCCGTTCAGATCTGAAGCCACCGAAGTCATCTGCGGCGTTCCTCAAGGCTCCTCGCTCAGCCCAACCCTCTTCAACGTCTACATGAGCCCCCTCGCAGACATCGTACGCCAGCACAACCTCAACATCATCTCCTACGCGGACGACACCCAGCTGATCCTCTCCCTCACCAATGACCCCGCCAGAGCCAACCTTCACGAAGGGATGAAAGAGGTAGCCGAATGGATGAAGGACAGCCGCCTGAAACTGAACTCGGACAAGATGGAAGTCCTCATCCTGGGATCCTCACCCTCCGCCTGGGACGACTCCTGGTGGCCCCCCGCCCTAGGCAGCGCACCCAAACCAACAGACCACGCACGCAACCTGGGCTTCATCCTGGACTCCTCCCTCAACATGACAAGACAAGTCAACGCCGTCTCCTCGTCGTGCTTCAACATCCTACGCATGCTACGTAAGATCTTCCGGTGGATCCCCACCGAGACCAGGAAGACGGTCACCCAGGCCCTCGTCACCAGCCGTCTGGACTACGGCAACTCCCTCTACGCCGGAACCACCGCCAAACTCCAGAAGAGACTCCAGCGGATCCAGAACGCCTCAGCACGACTCATCCTGGACATCCCCCGTCGCAGCCACATCTCCGGACACCTGAGAGACCTGCACTGGCTCCCGGTCAACAAGAGAATCACCTTCCGACTCCTCACCCACGCACACAAAGCCCTAAACAAGCAAGGCCCAGGATACCTCAACAGCCGCCTCAACTTTTACGCTCCCAAACGCCAGCTTCGATCGACCGGTCACGCCCTCGCCGCCGTCCCCCGCATCCGAAGAGCCACCACAGGGGGACGGTCCTTCTCCTACCTCACCGCCAAGACATGGAACTCCCTCCCGACCCACCTCCGCCTGACCCAGGACCACCTCGCCTTCAGGAAGCAACTCAAGACCTGGCTGTTCGAGCAGTAGCGGACCCCCCTCCCCTAGCGCCTTGAGACCCTCTGGGTGAGTAGCGCGCTATATAAATGCTTTGATTGATTGATTGATTGATTACGATGAAACAATTTTCTGTTTCCGAAAGACACTTGCAGACATGACTGAATGCCTATTAGTCAACAGAAGTAAGTATTATTGTGGGTGAACAGTTAATACTTAAGTTGAACACTTAAGTTTTTGAGACCTTGCAATTACTAAATTATGTGGGACAGAGCTTATTGGTACTTTCGGTAACATGTCATATTGAGAGTGGTTAGTGGAACCATGGGAGATAAGATGGATGTAGGTATTGGGAGATCATTGACAGATAATATTACGGCAAGATATAGTATTTGGAGAACATCAGAGATCCGAGGTGAGCGGAACAATGTGCCAGTACCAGGATGAGGTAAATAGCAGGCAGCAGCACCAAAAGTTGGAAATTGTTTGATATTTGAGGTTGAAGTAAGGTTACAAAGTACTTGGAGGTCAGTGGTTGTATGAGAAGTTTAATGAAGAAGAAGGGTAGGCTAGATGTGGGACAGACATTTATGTCAGCAAATGGGAGAGAATTCATGAATATATTCACTGAGGGACCGCAAGACGGTTGGTGTTATTAATAGATTGGCAAGTTTTTAGAAGAAGAGTGCTGAATTTCAGGGAGGCAAGACTAAGAAGGAAACAGAAGGTTTTTTTTGCAGAGCTTGCCAACACCTAGAAGGGCTTAATGGCACTATGAGAAAGGAGGTATGCACAAGAGAGACAGATATGAATTGTGGAAAGTGCCATGTGTTCATAAGAATACAGCCTAGAAGTAGGCCTAGCACTCTCCAAGAGAGCTGCAGAATGCTAGGGCTAGTACGTAGAAGGTGTGGCTACCCACTGTCCACTAGAATGCACAGAATTTCGAATGTCATGCTATACATTCTGACAATTTTAATCAAGGGAAGAAATGGGGCCAGCCCTGCTGACTGTCACAGGGCATACACATCTAAGAAGATTTCGATGACATGATGCCTTGCCCGAGGAGTAGTAGTAACATTTCCTTATTTCACGCAGATCCCGATTCTTAGCCTATCCATAACCCACAGGGTTTCTTTTAATTCCAAAACCATGTTTTTACTTTTTGAAACTAGGTGGATGCTGGTAATCTTTAACGAACTTAAAAGTGGGCACGAAACATCCGATTTTAACGTGCAGACACCCATGCAGTAAACTGTGCGAACTAGGGGGTAATGTGGTATTTTCGAGTTTTACAAGAATTCCACAAGAGGTGGTGAACCTTTAATACATTTATATCAAGAGCAAGAGTTGGTGCGTCACCAACACCAAGCCATCACAAGTGTTAAGTGCTAATAAAACGTCCCACCCCATATATAACGATGGAAAGTAGGTTTAGGCGTTCTCTGCAGTGTCCGACGTGGACAGTGCTACAAACATACTTCACTTGAGCAGACAGGCCTTACTTGGTAAGTCCGATAATCTTTATACGCTTCTTGGGCTCTTGTATGAATATTTCGTCTGGTGTTTTTTCCCTTTTATTTCAGCTGGTTTGTAGCTGTTCTGCTGTCTGAGTGCCAGATGTCTCCCATATCTTCGGAGGGCAGTCAAGGTCTTTCCCGCGCGTGACGCAGTCCAGGGAGTTCAGAAGCTGCACAAAGGCATGTTGTAACAAGACTATTCTGTATTCAATCCTCTCCCCTTTGCCCCGCCCATAATATAAAAGTATCCTTCTTTTTTGTGGGGATAAAAAATAATGTATGTGAATTCAGCCCTCGTGCATTTTTCTTGCTGTAAGCACCAGAAATAGAGGCTTCCCTCGCCATCAGACAGTGCGGTTACTAACGGTGCGTGCAAGGCTTATTTGCATGAAGAAATAAGTACAGCGGTGCCACAAACCTTTTTTTTGGTGTCCGCCGTAGATGCAGCTGAATGCCTGATTTTCCATACTACTAGTTTCCTTGTCTTATTCTACCTCGTGCCTGTCTTCCACCACCCTACACTTCCTGGCTCTTTGGGTCACTCGGCAGGTTCAGTTTCATCCATCCCCCCTCCCCCCTTTCGTCACTGTTTCCTATTTTCCCGTTCCTTTTCTCGCTTTCTCTCATCTGGTCTAGATCAAACAAGCACTGGTACCCAACCTAGAGTTCCAGTGCCAACCACTGGCACAAATGAATCCCTGAGTGCCTTCGCCTGTTACCGAGGGTCACCACTGCTCTTCCACGACCCTGTGAAAGAGACGCACTTAAGGTAACCTGTGCACCGCGCCTCTGCTGTTCTAGTGGCCTCCTACCCTACCTGTTATTCTGGCAACATCCTAGCAACCAGTGTGCGCCAGGTGCCACGCTGGAGTACCACTTCTGAGGTGTGGTTAGTAGTTATAGCCAGTAGGTTTCCCCTGTGGTTGTCTATTTTGCTCTCTGCTTACTTGTTTTTTAGAGCTGGCTTTATATATTTAACCAGCCTCATATAATCAGAAACTGTCATAAAGAAAAAAATATAAACACTCCTAGAGGAACTATGGGTCAACGCAGTAAATCCACTGGTCTGTTCGACTGTCATTCATATACATTATTTTCACACATCACAGCATAGAGCATGGCCATTGCATCATCCCACTTCAGAGACTGCATTTTTAATCTGGCTATAAAGAAGTGTTCTTCAGTGCCTTGACTCGTTGGCCTTTCCTGTACAATGCCAAATGATTTTTGTCTTTCCATTACTTATCCTTATTCTTTTTTAGTTATGCTTGTTTGATTAAACGATATCTTCAGGTTACAATAACTCAAAGCCAGTAGTTTTACATTTTTCTGTAATGTGCGTAAAAAGCGATATGGTATCTATCTTAAGTGCACCTGCCTGCTAGCACCTCAGCCAACTGTTTGATAGCCCCCAGGTGTGTGAGTTCTTGAATTGGGGCAGAGCCCATTGAGTGTAGGCATAGGATTCTTTTTCTCTCAAGATTCATGCCATTTCAGACCATCAGCTTTTAAAAGAAACTAAAACTGTCAAAGTAATAGCAAGAATTATGTTTCAGAGACCCACTAAAAATTCAGGCAGGATAAGTAATTACTAATAGTCTGTCTGGAATGGTACCAAGTAACAGATTACCAACTGAACTGTCGGCCAGGATTACAGGTAGGACAGGAAATCATGAGTCAAAATGAATCGGAGAGAATTAATGGCCTGACGTCACAAAGTGTGGCACCGTCATATTAAATGGTAGGGATGCAATGGGGCAGTATTATATTGGAACGTGGTGAGAGGCCGTTCGGGGGAATGATGGCTGGAGGACAGTTGGCGGATGCAAGCAGAGACTGAGGGAGAGCCGCTCTTCACAATGCACCGTTGTAATACATTTGTATGCATATCACCTACTGAGGAGCTGCCTTCTTTAATTTAAAAATTGGCGACGAACGGGAAACAGTAAAGTGCCAGTTGAAGCCTGAAGTGCTGTGTTCCATACATCTGTACTCTTATAGTGAGGCCTCTGGGATTGTTGTGCCTGGATGCATCTGCTCGGACCACCGCAGGACTTATGGTGTAGGCAGTGAGATCATCTGGCACTGAAGTACTGGCGTTGAGGTGTTGGGGCCCATGCGCGCGGGTGGAGCCAAAAGCGTGTGCAGTGCGCGCTGCACATATTGTTTTACACCAGCAGTAATTTTGGATTGGGCTAACTCTGTGATATCATTATGTGACATATGGGCCATTTTGAATTGGGCTGCTGTTGCGGGAATGGTGATTTGCACACCGTAAAGTTTGATTATTAGCAATACTTTATTTTTCTGAGTGGATCCTTGGTGATGTCCTCAGCTTTAATCTGCACACCGAAAATGGTTTACATTTTTGAGTGGATCATCTGTGATCCGCTCACCTTAAATCTGCACACCCTTAAACCTGGAATTAAGCGGCAATTGCTTATATTTCTGAGATCTGCTCACCTTATTTTGTGTACCTTTAATTGGGCGTTCAGCTTCCTGATGATTACCAATTAACTCACCTTGAGGGGCGCATTATGGAGTGAATTCACAGTGATTCACTCACATTCAATTACTGTTGAATTGCATATCTTTGTACAAATTCCATAAATACAGCTAGTACTTGCAGCTATCAGTAGTACAAGTATATGGGTGCAAGTGTAGAACTATGATTTGCACATCTTTTGCACACCTTGCCCAGTTCCTTACTGAAACATGGCAACCAACATTTCAGATCCGGTGTTGGTACAAGCACTCCTCCCTGGATATTTTATCCAGTGGCAAGATTGGGAACTAAATAGTGGTGGGCCTGGCTGTTATTTACAAAGATAAAATCAATTGTCGCATATCTGCAAGTCTGATTCACAATTGTGAAAGTATCTCTTTTGCACTTGGTTTCTACCATACATGTACCTTTTGTGGAGTCTTAATATATCAGCACCCAGAACCTACTGGCCATTTCAGTACAGAACTACCTGAGATAATAGCCAAGTCAGTCAGTCCTCTTCCCAATTTCTCCATATTAGGTAGTATTAATATCCATTTTAATGACACGTCCTCACCTGTTGCAGAGGAAGTGACAGTTTGGGCACTCACCAAAAAGGACATCTACTTGACCCTATCTTTAACAACATTGTTGTCGAAAAGCCAATCCCTGGGGGGCGTGGCCAACAGCCGAACATGGCGGCAGCTTAACTCGGGAGCTCCACAAGGCTGACCGGCCCACGTAACTAATCCGTATGCCCATCCGCACACTAACCCGCCCGAAGAAGTGAAATCGGCTCGGGGGAGCAAGCGGCGCACACTGAGCCGCCCCCGGCGAGAATCCGGCACCGAGAAGTGCTCCGTTCGGCGAAGGCGAAGTGAGGCCTCCGCCTACCCAGCAGCACCGGCCTGGAGTGCGGGACGTGCCCGACCGGAAGTCAACCCTGCCCGGCCGGAGGACATCGACTTTCGCCGGCGCCCACGTCTCACCGCCAACAAACAGGTACCAGTGCGGCTTCTATACAGCGCGGCAGCCAGCGGGCCCGAACACGGCTGCGGCACCAGGATCTGGGAGGCAGTTCCTCCTCCACGCGGTGTAGGCGCCCTCCGGGGCTGAAGCGTCCCTACCTAGTGGAGGAGCCATCTTGACACCACGCAGCCGGGCTGGCGGCACACACGCGCGACAAGGTGGGGCAGAAGGCGCCTAGGACCACGCAGCCCCCCCGCAGCTCGGCGAATTGGACTCTGACCCGAGACTGCGTGGGGTGGACAGGGTACTCGCAGCCTGGCGGCGCCTGCGACTAGGGCGCCCACAAAGACATTGAGAGCGGCGGTGCGACCCACGTGGAAGGGGCACCACCACACCCGACTGCTACCTGCGAGGTGCCCATAGCTCAGACGCCACCAGCGGCGCATCACGGCCACATAGCGAGTCACACTACAACGGCCACGGAGGCAAGGACCACGTGCGTGGCGAGACACTGAGACTGAACCCCAAGCAGACTCAGACCCAGACTGACATCAGGGGGCTGCGGTGCGCCACGATCCGAACTCCTGCAATCCACGACAGCGACGCACGCCCGGGGAACAGTGAGATCAGTGAGAGACTGGGCCAAGAACCACTGGACGGACCAGACGGGGCAGAACCGAACACAGCACTATGGCAGGCAAAAACACAAGGAGTACAACGACGCAAGCGAGGCTTGATAAATTTGCATATACCCAGAGCGGACACTCGCAAGGGCCTGGGCGACACTCAACTGGTGCATCCACAGACACGAATGGGACTGGGAAAGTTACACTGGAAGCCATTATGAAAACCCTCACTGAGGTCCAGGCGACGGTGGGCACCATCTCCACCGAAGTAAACCTGTTGAGAGCGGACTTTAAGAAAATATCGGAGAGGGTGTCCCAAGTGGAGGTAGTCACGAAGTCACTTATCGAGGACACCTCAGATTTACAGGTAGCGATGGAGCGACTGGAAAAAACCACCAGGCAACTACAAGAAAAACTGGATGACCAGGAAGGGCGCTCACGAAGAAACAACGTCCGCATTTTACGCCTTCCGGAATCGGAGGGGAAGGGCGCCATGGACCTATACATAGAGGACCTTATCAAAACCAAATTACAGCCTAAAGGCCTGTCCAACTTCTTCTCTGTCGAGAGGGCACACCGGGTCCCTGGGGGCGCGGCCAAGCCGGGAGCCTCACCGCGGCCGGTGCTGGCTAGACTCTTCAACTTTAGGGACAGGGACGCCATTCTACAGGCAGCAAGGGTGGCACCACCTGTGAAAGTTCAAAACTCTACTTTGGCCTTCTTCCCAGACTATACGGCCGAGGTGGCCAGACGCAGAAAATCCTTCACTGAGGTGAAAAAGACGCTACGTGACAGGGGCCTGCCCTATTCAATGCTCTTCCCCGCCAAATTGCGGATTGTGG
The DNA here is from genome assembly GCF_964263255.1 of Lissotriton vulgaris. NCBI lineage: Eukaryota > Metazoa > Chordata > Amphibia > Caudata > Salamandridae > Lissotriton > Lissotriton vulgaris. The sequence continues at coordinate 722,297 of NW_028244325.1, forward strand.
CTGAGGGGAAGACGTGGTTTTTCGACACGCCTGAGGTGGCACGAGAATGGCTGGATGGTTGGAAGCCGGTGGGCAAACCCCAGCGCCCGCGCAAAGACCGCCAAGACCGCCGCAACGAGAGGACGACGGAACACCGGGCAGCCAGCCCAACTACTGAACAGGGCGCCGCTGCGGGATTGGACTCAGATCTCGAGAGGGATCCGTTGGATTCCGGTCAGCCGAGCAGGGGTTGACTCAATGATACGAACATAGCCCTTGGGACTTCGGACCGATGGAACTGAGTAGGGCGGGTAAAGGCCGGTGCCTGTAGGGGACTCACCAACTCCACAAGCAAGTAAGACTAGATGGGGAGGGGACAAAGCACTCTGCCAAGTTGGGGATGCGGGCGGGACTTCGTCCGTGGAGCAGGGGAGCAGGGAGGGGGTGGGGGGGGAAAAGTTGTACAGTTAAAGTTAAAGTTAAGGTTACTGGTCATCATTATGTTTGTACAAGACACAGTCACACTGCTAGCCGTCAGCGCCAGGTACCCCGGCGCACAGCCCCACACACTGGCATCACCACACTGCTACCCATTGGCATCATGGGACATGAACCCAAATGGCGCAACAAGCACAAGCAGCACCCGCTGAGGGCGGCCCTAGGATGACACTGGTGCCCCCATTGAAACTGCTTACATGGAACGTCAGGGGACTGGGGGACAAAATTAAGCGCGGTTTGGTACTGCAAACCATCAAACGCCATAAATCTGACCTGGTATTACTCCAGGAAACACATCTAGCGGGGACCACTTGCAAAGCACTGAACAGGCGAGGCTACACCATGGCAGTACACTCTGAATTCACCACAGGCTCCAGAGGCACTGGGATACTCCTCCAGAAAAACTCATCCTTTCTGGTTACAAGCCACAAGACAGACGACCAGGGGCATTTTGCGGCGTTCTCAGTCCAATGGGAAGGGAGGCCCCTCAATGTGGTATCGGTGTACATCCCCCCAGAGCTTCATTCTACAGCACTGCCAGCTCTTGGGCAGTTTCTCATCGATCTCCCGGAAGGCGATATGATCCTTGGGGGAGACTTCAATGCCATAACAGACCCCTTACTAGACACCTTTCCCATACGAGATCGCCAGAGGGGGACAGCCACGCTTCCTGGATTCCTGAATGCCATGGGCCTCACGGATGTGTGGCGTCATTTGAACCCCACAGCGAAACACTACACGCACTACTCAGCACCTCACGATAGCCTTTCACGTATTGACTTCTTCTTTCTGGGGGTGGGACTGGGCTCCATAGACAGGCTGGAAATTCTACCGAGAGGCATTTCTGATCACTCCCCGATATCCCTTCACCTTTCTACCAAAGAACAAAAGCGCGCTAGAGTGTACCCGATATATCCCAACTATCTACAGGTTCCTGGTATCAGGAAAAAACTCAAACTGACTACAACACACTACTTTAACGAGAACGTGGGCTCGGTCACCTCACCCTCGGTACTCTGGGAGGCGTACAAAACGGTCCTACGAGGGGCATCCATATCGGCCATCACTGGGCATAAAAGGGAATCCAGAGCTGAACTCGCGAATTTAGAATTGGCACTGCACACGGCGAACACCGCCCATATGGCAGACCCCACCCCTACCACCGCACATGAGTTGCAGCTCCGACAGCAGCAGCACCAAGCACACCTCACCACGGTCACTAAAGGACACCTAGCGAACACCGCACACCGCATATATGATGTGGGAGATAAGGGAGGGAAAATGCTAGCATGGTTGGACAAGCGGGGCGGCAGTAACAAGGGGATACAACGACTATATGATGCTAGGGGCCAGCTACAGACTCACCCAGAACGGATAGTACACACACTAGCGCATCACTTCCAGGGAATATACACACCGACACGATCGGTAACGGAACAGGAGGCCCTGGCGTCGCTTAGAAACATTTCTATCCCTGTGCTCGCTCCTGAAGCACAGCAAGAACTAGATACAGACCTGACGGAGGGGGAGATCCAGTTAGCGATACAGGCATTGCAGTCAGGCAAAGCTCTGGGTCCCAACGGAATTCCTGTGGAGTGGTACAAGGCAATGGACTCGGTGCTGGCCAAGCCCCTCTTGGACATGTACAATGAAAGCGTGGAGACGGCACTGCTTCCGCTCGACCAACGCACGGCCACTATCGTGGCCATTCCCAAACCAGCCAAGCCGCCAACAGACTGCGCCTCGTACCGGCCCATCTCTTTGCTCAATACAGAAGCAAAGATTTTGGCGAAGCTCCTGGCTAATCGTCTGACCCAACATCTGAGTACCCTAATAGACCCCGATCAATCGGGCTTCATGCCTCACAGGAGCACAGCGCTGAACCTACGGAGGGTGCACGGGGTGCTGGCACGGGCACACCTTCTTACAGACCAGGCTGTGATTCTTTCCCTAGACGCAAAAATGGCGTTTGACCTGGTGGAGTGGGAGTACCTGTTTGCTGTCCTGACCCGAATGGGATTCGGCTTAAAGTATCTTGCATGGGTGCGACTGCTCTACACCTTGCCGATGGCGCAGGTGGTTGCGAATGGTCACATATCGTCGACCTTTCCACTGGGACGGGGAACCAGACAAGGGTGCCCGCTATCGCCCCTTCTATTTGCGTTGGTGCTGGAGCCGCTGGCAGTCATGCTCAGGGCGACGCCACTATTCAGAGGCATCACTTGGGAGGACGGGTGGGAGGACAAGGTCTCCCTATATGCGGACGACATGCTGATCTACATGATCAAGCCCAATGAAGGGGTCCCTCCCCTGCTGGCTCTATGCGATGAACACGGCGAGGCTTCGGGCTACACCCTGAACTGGTCCAAGTCCATACTTTATGTACTCAAGGGCCCAGGTCCAGTGCTGCCAGCCGACTGTCCCCTAAAGATCACCACCACCTCATTTAAATACCTGGGAATTTTTGTGACTGCCGACGCTACGGAGTTCTATGCCGAAAACTTGCGGCCGCCTCTGCAACGCTTGCGTGCAGATGTCAAATACTGGGCTACACTACCGCTGACCCTCCTAGGACGAGCGGCACTCTATAAAATGATGGCTCTCCCAAGGTTTCTATATGTGCTGGAAAACTCCCCTTATGTGGTGAACCCAAGATACTTCCGACAGGTCGCGGCATTGGTTTCCAGTTTGCTGTGGAGCAATGGCCCAGCAAGGATAGCGCAGAATAAACTGGTGAAGAGCTGGTACGAGGGGGGGATCGCACTGCCCAATCTCCAACTATATTACTGGGCGTCCCAGCTTAAGGTTGTTAATCATTGGATCCACGTCACACGGGAGGACCCCGCGTATAAGGCGGACTGGTCACAACTGGGGACTGAAGGCATGCTTTCAGTGCTGTACAACTACCCGCAAGTAAAGACCTTGCTTGGCCCAACGCTTCATACGGCAACGCTATGGCATGCAGCACAATCACGTCTGGGGTGGAAAGGTAAAATCACCAGGCTGACTCCGTTGTGGGACACTAAAACACTGGGAAACCTGCGGACATGTAAAGGGTTCGCAGGGTGGGATGCCATAGGGATCTCGGTGGTTGGGGACCTCTGGGACAGGGGCACGGTTATTCCTTTCCCACAGCTCCAACAGCTATATGGTCTGGGTCCCTCTGAAACATACCGGTATGTGCAAATCTGACACGCTCTATTACAAGCAATCCCACCAGACACCACACTCCCAGAATCCTCACCGCTGGAAGACAGGTTGCTGACCAAATTTATGGAGCAGAAGGCGACCTCACTCACGTACAAAAAACTGATAAATAACCTGCCAGACCCCACACAGAAACTTAAAGAAAAGTGGGTGGGAGAACTGGGTGAAATGGATGATACGGAGTGGAACGAGGCGCTTGCTTCGCCACGAGAGGTAGGCATTTCGGCCAGGTTCCGCCTAGTACAGCTTAAAATTTTGCATCGCACCTACTACACTCGCACACTGCTTCACAGAATACAAAGGGCACCACACCCGTACTGTCTCAGGGGATGCGGGGATGAGGGAACTCTCCTCCACACGTTATGGGAATGTCCTCAAATCAGGGAACTGTGGAGGCAGATTATGCGCACAGTCTCGCAGGCTGTCAATGTGTCTGTCCTACCGGAACCCCGTAAGTGCTTACTAAACATCTGGGACCCTACAGACCTAAACAGATATGGACAACTATGGGTCACACTGGCGGTGACAGTGGCCAAACGAGACATTGCACAGAGGTGGGGGGCCCCGGAGTTGCCAACGGTGGCAGGGTGGATAAGGAATATGGACCTCCTAATGGTGAAGGAGAGAGCAGTCTATGTGTTAAGGGCATGCCCCCGCAAGTGGAATAAGGTATGGATGCCATGGAACAAATATAGGGGAGAACCATGTGAGCCCCTGCCGGAGGGTGAGGACTCAGAATCGGAGGATGACGAGGACTAGCAGGAAAAGGGTATGCCAGCACAATGATGGGGGAGGCCGGGAAAATACGGGAACGCAACGCTACCTTAGGCGCACGGCTGAACAAATGTACCTGTAAAAGACTGTATGTGGATGGACACATTCCATTGCTCAATGATGACCATAGTTGGATTTTACTGTTTATTTTTTCTTTCTTGTTTTGCTAAAACTTCAAATTATTAGTCTCAGACGAGTATGTTAGAAATGTATTGTCAGGGAACACCTTATGGATAAGAGGCAGAATTGGGCCACGATCTACATATGCTTGTTACTCATAACTGCTCCAATTCCTGAACGCGGCGGACATTGATAGTTGAAGACACACGATATGTTTTGTTCTTTTCTCCTGCTTACTCATACTAATGGTATGTACATGCAACTGACGAATGAAAGTATGAATATCTCTTTTGAACTCCTGACAATAAAGAATTAAAAAAAAAAAAAAGCCAATCCCTATACCTTGGTCAGATCATCATATGATTTCCTACTCTTGGAGCCCTTCGTTAGCAGTCAGCCTGTGGAAATGGTAAAAAAATGGAGTCGTAGCTGGTCAAAACTCCTCCCTGAGTCCTGGGCGCTAATTCTTAGTAATACCAGAACCGTGCCTGAGAATGACCCAGAAACTGCAAACAATAAGTTTAATAACTGGCTTGATTCCTCTTTAGACTTGTTGGTCCTCAAAAAATGGATGACTAGCAAGAAAGGTTTCTTTTTTTAAAATTAATTTCAGTACTTTTATTGAGGTATTTACAAGGTACAGTATACAGGTATAGAGTCACGGTCCCCCAGGGGGGAAAGGCAGTTGCCAAAAACATTTACGTGCCGGTGGAGTTACATACGGCTTTTGTAGCATGTGTATTACATTCGTATGTTGTATGCGGCGCTGTCCGTGGTATGCGGATGCTTCCCTGGGAGGCTGAAAAGAAAGGTAAGAAAGGGAGAAAGGAGGGAGTGGGAGATGGAGGAATACTAGTGGTGTTAAAAATATCCTTGGTCAGGCTACCATGCCTGTGTGATAAAGATTCTGTGCCGACAAGGCGCTGGTCTAGGGGGGCTTGTGTGAGGACAGGTAGTTGTCCAGGGATAGCCACATTTCTGCATTCGTGTGGGTCGTTCTTGTTTGGTTTGATGTTATGGTGTCTGCTCTCCGTAGGAAGGTGATCCAGTTGTACCACATCTTAAACAATGCTTTCCCTGTGTCCTTCCAGTTGTTCAGGATTGTCTGGATCGCTGCGGTGAGTAAGAGATTGATCAGTTCTTTGTCCCCCTTGGATTCTTTTGCTGGTGACATGAAAGCTGTGGCTAGAGTTTGGAAGTCCAGCTGTATTGAGAGGCCTAGGGCGTTGTTTATGAAGTCGCTTATTCTACTCCAAAACTTCTTTACTTTCGGGCAGAGGAAAATTAGGTGTGCCAGGTCCCCTTTATGTTTGTTGCAGTTCCAGCACACATCACTGTCTCTTATTCCTATTGCGGCTAATTTGGCCGGGGTCCAGTATGTCCTGTGCAGGAGCCAGAATTTGGTTTGGGCTAGGGTGGTGGTGACCTTCTTGTGTGTGGCTGATGTCCATAGTTTTGTTTTTTCGCTTTCTGTGAGATGCTTGCCGGTGAGAGATTGCCAGTATTCTAGGGCTTTGTTGTTTAGGTTGGTTTTCCCTGGGCTTAGCAGTTTGTAGAGGTGTGAGGTTTGGTATTCTATATTGTTTAGGTTCGCTGCATATTGTATTATCGATGGAGTAGCTTTGTTGAGTTCTGCCCTTGTTATTGCCACCTTTATCTTGAGGAAGTTGTAGAGCTCGATGTCTGTTAGTTTGTGTGTGAGTCTTATGGAGTATGAAGGTGATGTGTGTGTCTTGGTCTCCCAACTGGATGGCGATGGAGATGCCGTGTCTGTACCAGGGGGCCATGTTGAGAGTTTTCTCTCGGTATTTTATTTTAGGTTTGAACCATAACGATTCCCACCCGGAGTTCTTGCTGCTCGTGTTCATCACCCTGTCGACTTTGAGGAGGGCATTCTTGGTGTTCTTAAGTACCTGATTGTTTGCGATTTCTGGGTGTTTTTTCGCTGTTAGTAGGGCTATTGGGTCGAGACCTCCTAAGATTCTTCTCTCTAGGGCGAGCCAGGCAGGTATGTACTGTTGTTTGGGGTCTTGCCAGTGTAGTCCCTGTATGGCTATGCATGCTGTTTGGAATGTCTTAAAGTTTGTTACGTTCAGCCCTCCTAGGCTTTTGCTCAGCCTGAGTTTTTTTAGGCTGATTCTTGGTCTCTAGTCTTTCCATAGGAATTTATTTATAAGTTTGTCCATGCGTTTGTGGAAGTCTTCCGTGATGATTAGTGGAAGCATATTTAGCATGTAGTTGATCATGGGGGTCAGCATCATTTTGATCCGTTCCACTCTGCCCCACCAGCTAATGAACTTGGGTGACCACGACTCTAGTCTGTTTTTCAGTTTGTTCAGGAGGGTCTCTTTATTGTGGTCTAGTGTGGACTTGAGGTCCCGTCAGAAGTGTAGGCCAAGGTATTTCAAGAACTTCTTCTGCCAGGCCAGCCCCGAGTCTCCCAACACTACCCTGGTGGTGTGTACGTTTAGTGGCTTACACTCAGACTTATCCTTGTTCAGCTTGTAGCCTGAGGCTTGGGCATATTCTTCTATGGTGGATATGAGCGCGGCTATTGATGGGCCTGGTTCCTCCATGGTGATGGGGACGTCGTCTGCATAAGCAGCTAGCTTAACTGCTTCTCCACCAATTTGGATTCCCTTGTTGTGTTTGTTGTTGCGAATCATGGCTAGGAGTGGTTCCAGGGCTAGTAGGAAGAGGGCAAGGGAGAGTGGACAGCCCTGCCTTGTGCCTCTTTCCAATGTGAGTGGGTCTGAAGTACCGTTGTTCACCACGACACATGCTTTGGGCTCATTGTAGAGTGCTAGTACCATCTTCCTGAAGTTGGATCCTAGACCGAATTTTTTCATACAGCTGTCTAGGAAGGGCCATGACAGTCTGTCAAAAGCCTTTACCGCGTCCAGGGCGATCATGACCGCGGCGTTGGTGCTTTTGGATGCATGGTTGACCAGGTGACATAGGAGCCTAGTATTGTCATGGGACATCTGCTTTTGAGGTATCCCACCTGTGAGCAGTGTATGTGGTTGGGCAGGAGCGTGTTCAGTCACGTGGCTAGGATCTTCGCGTAGATCTTGCAGTCTACATTAATTAGCGAGATTGGCAGGTAGTTCTTGGGGTGCTGTGGGTCTTTGTCTTCTTTTGGTATCACTATGATGTTTGGTTCCGCCATTGTGGGTGTTGTTCTCCCCTTATGGATGCAGCTTGAGAACACCTCTACCATTGTTGGCTTGATTAGCTGTAGGAACTGCTTATAGAATCTCGCTGTGTAGCCATCAGGGTCCAGCGCTTTATTGTCCTTGAGGCTCGCTACTGCCTTCTCAATTTCGTCCCCCGTGATCTCTAGGTCAAGTGTTGCTCTCTGTGGTTCTGTGAGGGTGGGCAGGGTGATCTTGTCTAGGAGTCCGGCCCGCCGTCTTTGTCCAGTCTTTGGTCTTCCCTGTACAGATCTTCGTAGAACTCTTTGAAGACTTTGAGGATTTCCTTGTTCGCTGTGTGGGAAGAGCCTTTTGCGTCTGTAATTGCGACTATTGCATGTTGCCTTTGTTTTCTTTTCAGATATGAGGCGAGGGCTTTCCCCGCCTTGTTGGCTGAGCACAGGTTGATGGCCTTGTATTTGTTCAGCCAGGTTCCGGCTCTCTCACTCAGGATTCTGTTCAGCTCGTATTTATTTTTTGTTAGCGTTGTGAGCGTGTTCCTGTCTCTTAGGTTGGCTATGTGGCCTGTTTCCAAAGCCTTAATCTCTTTCTTGAGTACTGCTTCTTTCTTGCTTCTTTCTCTATTGAGTTTCCCTTTGATAGAGACTTGTGTGCCTCTGATGGTGGCTTTCAGGGCATCCCAGAGAACTTCTTTTTCCGTGCCCGTGTTGTCGTTTAGCTCCAGGTAGTCCTTAATGGCGTTGCCTATCTCTTCTGTGGTCGATTTGTTCCTGAGAAGATCGTCATTCAGTCTCCATCTTCGCGTGATTTTCTTATTGTGTCTTCCTGATAGTGTTAGGCTGATGTGTGAGTGGTCTGAGATTGTTCTTGGTGCTATAGAGATAGCACCAAGAACATGGTTGATGAGGTGGGTATGGGTTTCGAAGATTAGGATGTAGTCTATCCTGCTGTAGGAGTTGTGGGGGTGTGAGTAGAAGGTGTAGTCCCTGGCATCCGGGTTTTGAAGTCGCCAAGGATCTCTAAGGTTAAACTTGGTGCATACATTTTTCAGAGTGTTTCTCCCTTGCATGCTGTGGCTGGATCTTTGTGGATGTCTATCAGTGGCTTGGTCTAGGACCTGGTTCATGTCTCCTGTGACTATTAGGTCTTCTTGTGGAAGTGTGCTCAGTTTGTCCTCAACCTTTGTCCAGCAGGATGCATCTTAAGTGTTAGGCCCGTAGATGTTTGCTATATGTATTGTTTCCTCTCCCCCGGTTAGATTGGTTATTAGGACTCTCCCTTCATCGTCGGCATAGGAGTCACGTAGTTTCAGTTTGGCTTTTTTTATTTATTAGCGTGATGACTCCTCTCTTTTAGTGGCAGGCCAGAGAGCCTAATGATTGGTCTATCCAGTTCGCTCTGATACGGTTTATGTCATCTGATGCTAGTTTTGTCTCTTGGAGGACACACACATCGCTGTTCAGCTTGGCTAAGTGCTCTAAAACCTTCCTTCTTTTTACCGGGTGGTTCAGTCCCTTGACATTGAAGGATACAATTTTGATGATAGCCAGTGGCTGGCCTTGTTGATTGTGTGTCATCTTGTCTGTTGTGTGTCGCCTTTGCTTCTTGCAGCTGTGTATGTGTTACTTCGCTACGTTATAAGGTGTGACCTGCCCAAGTCTGGGGATGGTTGTGTGTGTTTACCTCCGGTTAGCACATTGATAGTGAAGAGAAAATATAGAAGTAAAAGATTAGTAGATATAGAAAGCCTGTATAGCTGTACTCGATGTCCCCCCCTTCCCCGCATCCCACTTCCCCCTCCCCCCATCTTTTGCTGATTGGGTGTGCGACAGCAACGTTCCCTACTCCAAAGTCCCCGAGGCTTATATTAAGTTCTTCCCAAGTCTTAAAGTGTAGTGACCAGTGGGACACTGCATGCGTAACATAAAAGGATATACGTGGGGTTTGGCAGCCCTACGTGGGGTGTTCCTCTGGCTCTTCCCTATGAAGAGCAGTAGTCCGTGCTGCGGAGCGCTGGAGCTGTTGTGGCCGGTGATCCTGTCTGCCGCTGCTGCGAGAGCTGCTTGTCCAAAGAGCGCTATGGGGTAAAAAGTTAGCATTTGGATTCCTGAGTACAGTGGCAGATCAGCTGCGAGGTAGTTCTGTTGTGCCTGTTGTGGGCATCTTGAGGTAGATAGTTCTGAGGTATTTGGGTCGAGGTAGTTCTGGTTGGGAGGTAGCGTCCTCTTCATCGGGTCACGAGAGATGCAGATGTTCTGTTCGAGTGCTCAGTCCGATTTCTCCACACTGTCCGGTTATGCGCTTCTATTTCCCCTACTCCAGCATCTCTGAATACGTTCCTTCTGGAGGACAAATCAGAAACGTCTGATCTCCCCCTCCCATGGATATGAAATCCCTAAAAAATTACCTTAACCAATTGAAATCCGGCTCCCCTAGTGACATGCCCCCCCCCCCCCACTATTCTGTTTCCCCAACTATAATGGAACTCATTAATATCTTCCTCTCCTCTGGACTCGTTACCTCTCTCTGGAAACGGGCTATGGTCAAAGCCCTTCTCAAAAAAACAAGTTTGGATCCAGAAGTATTTGCGCATTACCGGCCAATCTCTCTTCTGCCAGGGATTTCAAAAATTGCTGAAAAGTATGTTAACTCTATTCTCTCTGCTTTCTTGGAGATGCATGAATGTTTTCATTCCTCAAAAACCGGTTTTAGACCCCAAAAGGGCATGGAGACTGCCCTGATGGTAGTAGTTGAAGAAGGCAGAAAAATTCTGGATGTCGGTGGCTCCGCTGCAATTGTCCTGCCTGGCCTTAGCACGGCATACGACACGGTAAATCATCAACTGCTTATCCCGAGACTTAAAAAAGTAGGAGTGACCGGAACAGCACTTAAGTGGCCAGAGAACTTTCTGAATGACAGGTCGTTCCAAGTATTTGAGGATAAATTTATTTCTGAAAGTATGCCTTTGAGATGCGGGGTGTTTCAGAGTACTTCCCTGAGCCCTACACCTTTTATTGTTTATATGAGCCCACTGGCCAAGGTTGTCCAGCACTTTGGCATTCAGATTATCACCTATGCTGACGACACTCAGCTGATTGTTTCCCTTAACCAATCTGATAATGCGGATACTAATTTGGTCGACTGTCTGGAAAGGGTCTCCCCATGGTTGGAGGGCTCATTTTTAAAACTTAATGAGGTTAAGACTAATTGATGTACTTGGGAAAAACCTCCACCCTGAACACCAGCTCACTCTGGCCTGGGTGCTTGGGCGTTATGCCGCCTCCAAAAGATCAGATCAAAAGCCTTGGTGTTTGGCTGGACCATAAACTAAATTTTAAGGAGAAAGCACGGAAGGTGGCAGGTACCTGTTATGGGATCTTGAAGATAAGGAAAATTCTACCCCTGCTGCCTTTCAATGCTAGAAGACTGTTGGTTCAAGCTCTGAATCTTTCTCGACATTACCTACGCCAACGTGTTTTATTTAGGATCTCCGTGCTCAACGACAAAAAAACGACAGACTGTACAAAACTGTGCAGCATGCCTCCTTATGCAGATGCCTATCGGGAATCCGCAAGATCGTCCATCGCCTCTCCATTGACTTCCGGGTGTGAAAATAGTTAAGTTTAAAGCTCTGTGTATTGTCCATAAGACTCTATTATCCAAGGGCCCACCTATTCTCCAATCTATCATCTCTTCCTATTATTCCAATAGGTCCTTATGCTCTGGGAATAAACATCAGGCAGTTGTTCCCAGAATAAACAGATCTCCGATGGTAAACGCCTATTTTCATACAACGCGGCGAAATGCTGGAACGATCTACCTAATCATATCCATCTTGAGGACAACTATTTATATTTTCACAAACTCCTGAAAACCTTTCTGTTTCCTTGATGCCTAACTGTAGTACTGTGATGACTCTGCTCCTAGCGCTAGGTGGGCTCCTGGTAGCCATGCGCTTTAGAAATGCAAATTCTTTCATTCAATTGATTCATTCATTGACAATGTGATAGCAGATGAATGGTCACGACTTCCTGCAGGATATGATACCATAGTAGAAGAGGGCAAGCAAGCAGAGTTTGATGTAGCATTTACATATGAGGGTATGTTGTGTGGAATGAGTTGAATTGTGGACCATGAGGAATTGTTCTCAGAGGACCTTTTGCCACAGGAAATGAAGAAGGATGTTGAATTTCGATTGGTCATGACATATCACTAATGGATGGCCGAATGATGAGGGGGGGACAGTGCCACTATTTTGAAATTCGAGGAAGAAGTTGTCCTTTTTCAATGATGTGGTAATGAGAGGTGATAATTTGTTCGTCCAATAGATGTACGTAAAATGTTGGTGAAAAAAATAATGTAGCACATGATGGTATGCCCAGCAGGATAAGGAAAATTGAGGGGATTTTTTGATGGCTGGCAAATAATGCAATAGTCGGTCGTTGGGTAAGGAATTGTATCTTAGGTGCACAGAGTGACAATAGTGCCAAACCACGCACAGTACCTTTGGTCACTGTGGAGTTACCGGATAGACTTTGGAGGAAATTAGCTATAAATTCTATGGGACGTTTTTCCAGATTACCAACAACGGGATGATATGCTACAGTACTTATTGATTATTTTAGTAAACGACTGGAGGTTCAGATGGTCTGGCAGGGGACTACAGATGTGGCTACAGAATTTTTGTAGGATGTGTTTGCGAGGTAAGGAGTGCCAGAAGTATTGGTATCAGTCAACGAGGTGCAACTAGTAACTGAAAAGATGAAATTGTTTTTGAAGAATCTTGGTATTAAAAACTCCAGACTGGCATTGTATCATCCAGCTGCGAATGGTCAAGTTAAAAGGTTCAACAGGGTCATTAAAGAAGCAATTTAACTGGTAAGAAATTCTGGGTTTCCCTGGCAGAAGTAATTGCAGAGTATGCTGTTGTTGCATAGGATAATGCAGTATTCGGTTAGAGGGAAAATGCTTTATGAACTTTTAAGAGGGATGAAACCGACCACCAATGTAGTACCATTGTGGTAATGGAGAAAAACTGTAAAAATTGTCAATGTAGGGTACAGTGGACTGAAGGAATGTGCGTGTTAGACCTGCATCTTTGGCGTGGTCTGCTCTGACTTTGTTGCTATCGACCTCCTGTTTGGACCTTGTTTTGCTGTCTAAGGACTTTGAGTGCTTTGACACTGCCATTCAGTGCCAAATCACTGTGTTTAAAATATACATACTGGTGATTGGCGTATACATGATTGGCTGATTTGAGTTAGCTTTAAGTCCTTTGTCCAGTGGTAATACATATACCTAGGGCATGTGACTCAAATGCTACTCATGGGCCTGCAGCACCTATTGTGCCACCCACGGAGGTAGCTCTTTAAATGCACCACAGGTTGGCCATGGTGGCGCCTGTGTGTGCAGGTCACTATTACACAGCTTGTCATTTAAAAATTACTTGCCAAAATTCTCCATGTCTCTTGCTGTCTGAGTACTCCATCGGGCTCTTGGGATAGCCATTTAGAAATATAAAATCTAAATTTTTAAGAGCAATAGAAATAATTTTTAGATTCTCCAGTAAAATAGGCCAAAAACCAATTAGAGAATTGTTGTTGCTGTATAAAACTAAATGGGTGCCAATGGCTGGCTATGGGGCCCCTTTGTGGGGTTATACAACCTGCGCAAAATTTAAGACATTAGAAAACTTGTTCTTGGCGCGTTTACTGGCAATACCAAAATCTATCTCTACCTATATATCACATAAGGAATTGGAAGTACCCTTTTTAGAAGACAATTTATATATTAGGCCTATTACATTGTGGCATAGCATTTGGAGTGAAACAGGGACACAGTTTACAAAGGATATAATTCAAGACTGCCTTACTGTAGATGCTTGGTAAAAAATAAAATGGCTTTCCCACCTAGATACTTCCCTGAGAATACTGGCCCCTGACATAGGCGTAACAGATACAGTAAAAATACTTACCTACTCTAAGAAAGAGGTCAGGACTACACCTATGGAGCAAAGAAAAAAGGAGAGAAAATTAAAAGAGAGTAAAAAACGTATGGGGGCAATCTACCGACACCAGGAATTATGTGGCCAAGTATAGAGGTAACCTAGATTCAAGTGTGCACTGCTTAATTTGTTATACTACAATGGTATCAAAAATCTAAATACAGAATGAAAAATCTTCAAATCACTGCATTTATTTTAAACAAATAATTTTTGGTTGTTTTTACACAAAATATAAACTACGAATTACGTAAATCAATACATATATTAAACAGTTGAACATTCACTGTCCATACTCACAAATACTCCATAATAATAATAATAAATCCACATTTGTATTGCGCACAATCACCCGTAAGGGTCTCCAGGCGCTGGGGGCCGTCGGGAAGATTAAGGAATCTATTGTCCAGAGTCACATGGTGCTGGGCTAACCTGCCGCCGGGGTCAGAATCCAGCGTCAGTCGCCCTAGTCGCAGCGCCACACCTCTTCCACGAGAGTTATTCCTGACTAATGCATTCCAGGACAGACATTTCCTTCATCAGGGATAAAGCTGCTGATACAAACAGAAAAAGGCAAATCATGCATTTCAATGGTTCAACGAACAGCTGCAAGGATGAGATTATTTTCAAATTTAAAAGATACACCAATTCAGTGAACTGAGTGCACAAGTGACAACTGTGCTTTACTAGACCTAGCACAGCGACATAGTGTTCATGGTTGATACCAAAACTTGCTTCAAATGTGTTGCCACAATCTCAGAGCACCGTAACACACTAACTCTTTGAGATACCAATACAAGGGGGAAAGGACCCCAACTCCTACATGCCTACTTACTCATGGAGCCCGCAGAAAGATAATCCTTGTGGGCCTATGAACCACATCAATATCTAGAAACAATGAAATTCCAAGAGTGAAATACAAACTTCATTGTGCTCAGTCTGTAAAGCTCAAACCATGCATGAACAAGTCTTACATGTGACCAGTACTCAAACGACTTCCTGGATCACCACAGAAGTCCAATGCAGCTGCGCATCCAGTATGTCCATAGATCTATCAAGAGAGCCCCATTAGCAATTTACTCTTCTGCACCAAATACAAAAAACTGCCACTGTAATCTGCTAATTCTTACCAGTAGTCAGTTCTGTTTCCAATCCACTATGATTCACATTGTCCTGGTTCACCACAGGGGTCAAACAAAGCTGCGCATCGAGTACGTATATGAATCTATCAAGAAAGATCCCTACTAACTAGCTGCGCACATATGTAAAAACTCAAAAATTCCCACCACTGCAATCTTGTAGCGGCGCATCGAACAAGTTACTTACCTTCGGTAACGATATATCTGTAAGAAACAGTAGTTAGTGTTAAGATTCCTTACCTTAGAATATCCCCAGGCGTCAGACTGGATCGGAAATCTTTGCGTAGCAGTACCCTTGCGCGTCGGTAGGTGTAGTCCGCGGCTCCGCGTCCGTCGGCGGCGTCGTGGGCGCCGTGATGACGTAGTCGTAGTACTTAGACGCCGCCTTCGCGCGCTGACGTCAGTTCTTAGACACAGCTATTCTGCGCCAGAAACGCAGAGTCATGTAAAAAACCAACATTGGTGCCATTGAAACTAGGGCCCTGAACGGGGATGACCTTAACCCTAGATATCAGTTCGCAGAACAGGGAGGATGGGTGGGGCGGTAAGGAATCTAATACTAACTACTATTTATTACAGATATACCGTTACCGAAGGCAAGTAACTTGTTCATCTGAAAGAAACAGGTTAGTATTAGATTCCTTACCTTAGAATAGATACCCCAGCAATACCAACCCCGGTGGTGGGTCTGCGAACCAATAATCACACCAGAAAGTCCTGGAGGATGGAACGGCCACAGAAGCCATCCCTCCGGACTTGGCTGTCCAGGCAGTAGTGTCTTGCGTACGTGTGCAGCGAGGCCCACGTAGCTGCCTGACAGATGCCCTGTAAAGGGACTCCCCGGCCCAATGCAGTGGTAGTTGCCATGGCCCGAGTGGAATGGGCCCTCAGGCCAACAGGAGGCTCCTTCTTCGCCAAGGAGTAACAAGCCTTGATACACAAGACGACCCACCGACTGCACCGCCCGTCCCTTCTTAGCGCCCACGTAACCAACAAAGAGTTGGTCATCCACCCAGGACTGGCGTGTGTGATCTAGATAGAATGAAAGCACACGTTTTGGGTCCAGACGTTGGAGCCGCTCTTCCTCTTTTGAGGGATGCGGTGGTGGGAAGAAGGTGGGCAAGGTGATAGACTGCCCTATGTGGAAGGGTCTAGTCCGCAACACAACCTTGTCCGGATGGACAGAAAGGAAAGGAGGTTTGGATGAAAGAGCCTGGAGCTCACTCACTCTCCTGGCAGAGGTGATGGCAACCAGGAAAGCAGAGTAAGAAGGCGGAGAGGACAGTTGTGAAGTGGCTCAAAGGGAGCGCACATCAGATAAGTAAGAATAAGGTTCAAGTCCCACTGAGGCATCACAAACGGAACAGGGGGAAACAAGTGTGTGATGCCCTTCAGAAAAAGAGTTACAATAGGAGACTTGAACATAGAAGGTTGATCAGGCAGCCTTAGAAAGGCTGAAAGGGCAGAAAGGTAGCCCTTGATAGTGCCAAGAGCAGAGCCCTGCTGGGCAAGAGAAAGAAGGAAGAGAAGAACTTCAGAAAGAGGGGCATTGAGAGGATCCACAGCCTTTGCTGTGCACCATGCCACAATTCTGTTCCACCTGCAGGCGTATACCGACTTTGTGGAGGGACGCCTGGCTTCCAGAATAACATTACAGACTTCAGGAGGCAAGTCAAATGGCCTCAACTGTCGTCGCTCAATCTCCAAGATAGGAGGTGGAGACTGGACAGGTTCGGGTGGAGGACCGTCCCCTGCTGCTGCGACAGAAGGTCCTCCTGAAGAGGCAGACGAACCGGGGGATCGACTGACATACTGAGTAACTCGGGATACCAGTGCCTTCGTGCCCAGTCCGGAGCCACAAGGATGACTTGGGCCCGGTCGCGTTTGATCTTCTTCAGCACTCTGGGCAGAAGTGGTATAGGCGGAAAGGCGTACAACAGACCGCTACTCCACTCGCGACGGAAAGCGTCTCCGAGCGAGTGCCGCCTTGGAAATTCCAACGCACAGAACTGACGACATTGTGAGTTCTCTTCGGTGGCGAATAGATCTTACCAAGGCTCTCCACACTGCAGAAAGAGACCTTGCGCCACGTCCGAGTTCAGACGCCATTCGTGATCCATCATGCACCGGCGGCTGAGTTCCTCCGCCCTGGCGTTCAGACAACCTGCCAGGTGTTGAACCACCAGGGTCACGCCCTGATGTTCCAGCCACTGCCAGAGGCGCAGAGCCTCCTGGCAGAGGGTCCACGACCCCACCCCGTCCTGTTTGTTGCAGTACCACATGGCTGTGGTGTTGTCTGTGAACACCTGTACTACACTCCCCCGGACAGAGGGGAGGAATGCCTTCAGTGCTAGACGAATCGCATGCAGCACCAAAAGGTTAATATGGAGCCGGGACTCCGCCGGAGACCAGAGGCCTCTGATCTCCGCCTCTCCCATGTGGCCTCCACAGCCCTGGAGGGACGCGTCCGTCACAACTACGTGCTCCGGTTGGGGAAGGGAGAGGGATCTGCCACTGACCCAATCGCGATCCGTGAACCACCACTGCAGCTGTCTTGCAGTGCCCTCCGAGATCAAGACATGGTGGGACAGGTTGCCCTGATGTTGGGCCCACTGAAACTTCAGATCCCACTGCAGAGCCCGCATCCGCCATCGGGCGTGATGCACCAGAAGGATGCAGGAGGCCATCAGCCCCAGAAGCTGCAGCGTCAACCTGACCGAGACTCGGGATAAAGGCTGAAAGATCGGAATCAGAGCCTGAATATCCTGAACCCGCTGCTCTGGAGGTGAAACCCGAAACTGCGCTGAGTCGAGAATCGCTCCGATGAAGAGGAGCTGCTGGGAGGGGCACAGGTATGACTTCGGCACATTGATGGAGAACCCCAGCTGGTGCAGGAGGTCTGCCGTTGTCTGGAGGTGGCTGACGACTGTCTGGGGCGAGCCCGCCTTCAACAACCAGTCGTCGAGGTAGGGGAAGACTGAAACCCCTAACTTGCGCAGATAATCTGCGACCACCGCCATTACCTTCGTGAACACCCGTGGGGCGCTGGTAAGGCCGAAGGAGAGCACGGTAAACCAAAAGTGCTCGTGGCCTACCGTGAACCGCAGGTAGCGCCGGTGGGCCGGCAGGACGGGGATGTGGAAATAAGGGTCCTGCAAGTCCAACGCTACCATCCAGTCTCCTGGGTCCAGGGCAGCTAAGACCTGAGCCAGAGTCAGTATTTTGAACTTCCGTTGACGTTCCGTAGATCCAAGATAGGGCGTAGGCCCCCTTTGCCCTTCTTGGGTACCAGAAAGTAGTGGGGTAGCAACCACACCCTACTTCTGGCCCAAGAATGCGCTCGATGGCCCCCTTGGCCAAGAGGGCCGTAACTTCCTCCTGCAGAAGTCGCAAGTGATCCCCCGACACGCGGTGGTATTGCGGTGGCATGGCTGGAGGGGTCACCTCGAAGGGGAGGGAGTAGCCTCTTCGGACGATTTGCAGCACCCACCTGTCCGATGTGACAGTGCGCCAGTGGAGGAGGTGATGGCGAACCCTGCCCCCCACAGGTGTCACATGGGCCTGAAAGTATGGACTAGGAGGGTTTTGAGGCGGATGCTGCAGGGGTAGGTGTGGACTGGCCTCGCCGTTGTCCCCGACCGCCTCCACTGCGGTTTCCACGGCCGCCACCGCGTTGGAAATTAGTCTGCGGTACGTGGCTGGCAGCACGTGTGGGGGCGCCCCTTCCTTGGCCATGAAAGGAGCGAAAGGCACCCGTTTGCTGGCGCGGGGCCGAGAGGTCCAAGGACTTGGCCGTAGCCCTGGAGTCATTAAAGCGCTCAAGCGCATGGTCTGCCTTGTCGCCAAAAAGGCGACGGCCATCAAACTTCTGACCATCGGCCGAAAAGTTGGCGGACCTCAACCAGGCGTGGCGATGAATCGCCACTGTCGTTGCCATCGCCCTGCCCAGTGAGCCGGTGGTATCCAGCCCACACCGGATGGAATAACATGCCGCATCTCGACCCTCCGCAAGGGTTTGGGCAAGTTTATAAATCAACAGAAGAGTGACTAAAAAGGTAAAGGGATAGTCAATGGCTACCACCAAGCACGAGAAATTGTATCAAACAAAGAGCAGTCAAACAGTTAGGGTTGCATGCAGAGTGCCACAGGAAGAACCCTCAGGCACCAACAAGACAGTTGGTTGCCATTTGTCTTCATTGGGATCTTTTTAGAAAGTAGTGATAGAAAAGTTAAAAGAAGTTTGGACTACTCCCCGAATTAATTTATTAAGGGGGTAGCTCTAACTTAATTAAAATTCTTGGTAGAAAGAAAGCGGACGGAAATGTGGTTATGTTAGTTTGAACCACCCAATCCTAAACAAAAAACAACAATATAGGTCGACATGTTTCTGCTACAAAGAGCCTAATCTCAGCTCAGCGTTCATCAGGACCATACATAACTACAACAAGTGGGTGGAGCACGCTAAGGCTTCACTGCCACTTGAGGTAGAAGAACTGATAAAAAAGAGGATTACGACCTTATGTGTAATCGAGACACTGGAACTTCCTAGTGTTTCTCCTCCTACGAGTGAGGGATTTAAGTTTGCGTGTCGATTTTACAGCACCCCATGGGCTCGCGGTGGGGGAAAAATCTTCACGTTCGGGCACCTGAATCCCGGTGACTCCCCTCATATAAACCTGCTTGTTGCTACAGAGAGTGGGTGTAGCGGCACAAGAGGCACGTGGTGTTGGAAGATCGCAGGCCCAAACTCAGGGAGGAGAATACCTTTTTGCTGTATTGCTCGTAGCTCTTGGATTCCCGATCGGGCGGCGCAGACGGGAATGCGGTCTGGGAGTTGGAGGCCTGGATGACCAAGCTCTCGGGGGTGGGGTGCGTGGACAGGAAACAAGGGTCTCCCGGGGCCGGGCGGTGGCATCTGGCCACGTACCTCTCTACAGGCGGACCTGTAGCGGGCCTGGACCAAGTGCCTAAAAGAACGTCAAGTAAGGCCTCATTAAACTCAGCAGAGGCTCAGCCGAGCTTGACTGCGGTTTAAGGACCTTAGTGAGGAGGTTAGTCCTCACGGCAGCGACGGGGAGCTCAAGGCCCAAGGCCCTGGCCGCCCACGTCAACACCACACTGTAGGTTGCCCCCTCCTCCGTAGCCACGGTAGGAGGTGAGACAAAACCAGTGTCTGGCGAAGTGTCCAGACCACTGGCATCCCCAAGTTCACCTATCCAGTCCTGCTGGGGCTGACAATCACGTGTCAGAGGGTCCTCCGACCCCTCCCAATACGCCTCATCAACCATCTCCTGATAATCAGGGTTGTCAAAGGATGGGGCCGGTTCGTTGAAGTAGAACTCTCCAAACGGTGTCGAGAGCGGCGCTGGAACCGGATCAAGGAAGGCATCGGGGATGGCGTCGCCCGAAGGCGGTGCCGGAGGTGACACTCTAGGGACCTGCGCCAGTGAGGTCGTCAGGTCAACCGGCGATGACCCGGATCCGGAAGCGGATCCAGCGGGGCCTTGCTGCGCCTGGCCCGAAGGCGTCGGGGCGAAGCACCCGCCGGCGTCGGGCCGAAGCACCCGACCCGCTAGGGCTCCCAGACGGATCCGCGGGGCCCGAAAGCGACGCGGAGCCCGTCGGAGGAGAGAGGGACCTCATGGCCACGAGGAAGCGCTCGATCTCCTCCGGCGTCGCTTGCTGCCCAGGGACCGGAGGGTATGAAGCAGGCCGCGACGCCCGCGACTCTGACCGAGCCGCGTGGGCGGTGTCACCCGAACCCCGGCCACGTTGCGCGAGCGTCGGGGGGAGTCGGAAGAACGATGACGTCTCTTCGACTTCTTGTGCTTACCTGACGACTTCAAGCCCGAAGACAGATGGTGACTCCTGGAGCTATGATGGCTCCGACCCCGCGACCGGTCCCTCGACCTCCGTCCGGACCAGGACCTCTCGCGGCACGGGGCCGACTACCGGAGCTCGAGCCGCTTGCGGGACCGCTCCCGCCTAGCTTTCGACGTCAGGGCTCGGCAGTCGGGACAGGCCTTGTCATCGTGGTCGACGCCGAGACAGTGAAGGCACCGGCTGTGAGGGTCGGTAACCGACATCAGTCGGTCGCAGTCCTCACAGGGTTTGAATGCAGGCATCCCTACCGGCACCGTTCGGAGTCGAAAGACTATGAAAATGATCAAAAGAGATCGTAAAAATGTAGTCAAAAAACGACTAAGGTACCACTTTTTCCAGATCTGCGCTGCTGGCACGGAAAAAGAAGAACTGACGTCAGCGCGCGGAGGCGGCGTCTAAGTACTCCGACGACGTCATCACGGCGCCCACGACGCCGACGACGGACGCGGAGCTGCGGACGACACCTACCGACGCGCAAGGGTACTGCTACGCAAAAATCTCCGGATCCAGTCTGTCGCCTGGGGATATTCTAAGGTAAGGAATCTAATACTAACCTGTTTCTTTCAGATAAGTACGTATATTCTATCAAAAAAGATCCCCATTAACCATCTGCGCACATATGTCACAGCGCAAAAACCCTCGCCACCACAATCTTAGCGCACTTACCGACAATCAGGTCAAGCCTGTCTTCAATCCACAACGAGTCTCAGTATACGGGTCACGCCGTAACCACGATATGAAACAGATCTACTCTTGCGGGACTGTCTACAGAGAGCAAAACGGAGCGCCATATTAAAAGGTCTATTCACAAACGATAGTACCCCTGTCCCTCCTATATCTCGTTGCCTAGAATGTTCAACAATCAACTCCCACGCTCGAATATCACAGAAGAGAACAAGATAATCAAGAGGATGTCGTCCCTCCCTTACACCAACCAACCTCCGCCTCTTCTGAAGATATTTTTCAACAAAGCCGCCTTCTTGGAGTGGTACATTTGTGTGAAAAAATAGGGGAAACAAGCAAGAGCCCTTGACTTGAGCACACATGCAGTGATCAGTGAAGCTACTGACAACACCAAAATTTGTGATGGTCAGCCAAACTTTTTGACAATTGTTAAAAACAGTAAGCACAGATACAATCTCACTAGATTGCACCGAGATATAATTCATGTACAGTTTGCCTTCCTAAAAAAGCAGGGCTAGGTCTAAAAACACCCCAAATTGTCCTTGTGATGGTAAATCACGACAGACAACAATGCACTTTATTTTGTAGTTTTTATAAAGATCTTAGGAAACAGTTTTTATCCCCCTTTTTAATAGAGGTACATATGTTTTTTATAAGGATGCTTTTAATTATTTATGCTGTTTGAGAAAAAGTGAGACCTACCTGTCTGTTATAACTTATATTACAATGGCCATAGGAAGAAGTAAACAATTGGCACACCTAGAAGCTTTAACTCATGAATACCCAGAAAAATCATGATATTAACCCTATAAGGATGCAATCATGGAGAATGTTGTTTTACGTGTGTGTTAAACGAACTGTATATAATCTATCCTGTGATTATGATGTACAATGTATACTTTTATGGTTTTATATCAATAAGCAAAATAAAGTTATTGAATCAAAATGAGTACTCCGTGGGGGCAGGGTACAGTGTACGGAAGAGGTAGGGCATTATTGTGAAGTTCCAAGAAAACCATAGGAACTGCACGCTTTGACAACATAAACATAGATATTAGTGTCTAGACTGATTCTGGACATCCCAAATGATATGTTAGGCTGTAGACCAGCTAGCTTACAGTGCCACCATGAGCCCTCTAACCTTACCAAGGAGTGAATAGTTTCTGGCAACTATCGAATATGACAAGCTTTGATACTTTAGGGATCGTGAAAGCAGTACAATTCTTTTCACTCAGTCAATTGTACTCTCTTAGTCTCAGAGAGATACACAGAATAAACTATGGGGACGCTTTCAATAAGCATTCATCTAACCCTGGTCATTCTAGTATAAAACATGTTTGCTACGACAACCATTAGACAGTAGCAATTTTAAATGTTTACAAGCACCAACATAGCATATAGAAGGTAGAATTCTACCATGGTACTAAGCAGTAAGTATATGCAGACATATAAATATGACAGTAATCAAGTGTACTCCTACGATGGAACACTACTTAAGTGCCCCTAAGTGTAACTAGCATATATGTGGGTGTAAAGCCAAGAATCCCCCAGGAAAAAGCCAACCCCATTAACTGATGGGAGAGAATGAAGGACCCCATCTTGGTCTTGAGTTGGGCACCCCGCTGCGTGTAGTAGCTTCTACACGCTAGGACCTCAGCGTCTTATGTAAGCGTGGACGTTTTTCCTCTGTCTCTCTAATAAAAGTATGGTTCTTTTATACCATAAACATAGCCTCAAGGTACCTACCACAATCGATATGTTATGAGTGTGATTAGGTAAATGAACCTAAATCAATATCTGCAATTATGCAAAGTAGTTCTTTCGCCCTAGGATGATGATTACCATGACGTTTATACAGAGTATGTAAAACCTGTTAAGTACGTCATGTGCAGGGGAATACGAAGAATCCTTTTGCATATAAATGAGGCTAGTTTAAAAGAAATCGATCGACATTTATTCACCACATAACTGGGTAAAGGTCAGTTCTAGACCCGTTATGCAGAACATGGTAGGACAAATGTAGGTGAAACGTAGTTTGCTACTTAGGTCTAGTTTGGGGTACATAACAGCATTTGTACGTGTGCGCTACAGGCCCTAGTAGTGAATAGCACCGGATGGTGTGTTCACTTCTATTAGGCCTGCTTCTCGCATTGATTAACATGGGATCTATGTAAAGGCTATTGAGCTGTATTTGCTACGTGCAGAAGAGTAGCAGTAGGGTGTTTGGTATAGATGGATTAGTAATGACAAATCCTCTCTAATTCGAGAGTGGATTAGACATTACTAATGTGGAAATGGCACTTTAGGAAAGTGGGCATTTCAATGCTTGTGGCTCTCTGTGTGTCTGTTGACCTGTCTACAATTCACATCTAAGTGCTGGGGGACAGCTACATCTGTACATTCCTGATAGACTGCCATAAACTAGGGGCACTCACGGGAAACTGAGTTAAGAGACGCTTTTGAGGTTGGAACTATTCTAAACTGGTTCGATGTATGGAGATCGACAAGATGTACCACTAGGGCAGGAGAGACTGTATCTGTATTATCTGCAGACGTGAGGTGGCCTTGGGCTTGTTGTGCTCCAGGAAGGGGACTTACATTGGTGGAATATGCCTGGATGTTGCTAGCCTGCAGCTTATTGTCAACGGCCATGGCCCGGGTGCCTATGCCCTCTCCAAGGGCTGGTTGGATGGCTTACTGTCCATGAGATCCCAGGGACATAAAGGATCCACGGGAAGCGTGGCAGAAATGGGTAGAAGTTATCGTCTGTTGCGCAGAGGAAAAGATCAATGTGCTCATAAAGATCAGAGGCCTACCTGGGGTGCCGTAACGTGAGGAGTTCAAGGAGTGCTGGTGAAGTCTGACGAGTCTGAGGTAGCCGAGTTTGGAACTGGAAACATGTGCTAGCTCGCACTTTGTAGCATATGGTATCCGAGGGGTGCTGGGAAACTTCTGCAGACCTGAGCCAGAAGCTGGTATTGTCTCTGACCTGCTGAACTGGAGGACGACAGTGCCTGACTCATGGCTTCAGTTTGAGGTCACTGGCTTCCACAAGTACGCCACAAAGTACTCTGTTGTTGGTAACATCATGACTGGACACGTGGTGTCTCTTTGTACCTTGTGTGCACCCACAGCTGGTTGCCTGGAGCAACTGCGGCTTGCACCTGGGGGGAAACATATCTCAAAAGTGGAAGCATGCCAGCTTCTGGTGTCAGTCTTTTGCCTACAGAGAATCTGGATGGACGTAACAAGTAACAGATTCCTTACGCTTTAGGTGGTCCCGACAATCTAATCAAAGTGTCGTCAGCGCGTACAACATGTATCGATGACAGGTATAGGTGGAGTGGCGGAGGACCTGGTTCACAGGGATAGTCCGAACCTGTGATTTATTGACAATTACAACTGTACAGGGTATGCAATATTTGTGAAAGTTGTAGTTCAGCTAATGTTATAGCTGGAAAGTGGAATACCTCCGAACACCCTGTATATATGTTTCTATCGGTTTCAATGAGGAATCGTGGAAAGGTCACAAATAGGTTTGTGTCGCTTTCGAGGCTGAGGCGATAATGGTAAAAGTGAATTCCTATGAAGGGTACACATATGTTCGCTGTCTGCTGCTAATAGTAGAGTTTGACGATTGCATATAACTGTAAAGCATATATCCAGAATTCAACATATATAATGTGTATTTCATTTTGCATTCAATGTGTGTGTGAAACAAAGACCAGTGTTTTATACATATGGTGTGGAGTCTTTTTTGCAGTAAAATCAGTGTGTGACGACTTAATTTTTCTGTTTACAAATGACCTAATTCTGTTAATCGGGCCGTATGTGACTGAAAAAAGCTTTGTACATCTGGGCATAGATTGTTACTTAACTCAGAAACAGTAAGCAAACCCTCCATCCAAAATATTGAACTGTATTCTAATTGTATTTATATAGCACTTACAACACCTGACGAAGCATCAAAGCGCTTATTCAGCAAGTAGCACGCTACTTCAAAAGCATAAAGGATTAGTGGTGAATTTGTATAGTGAAATTTGAAAGTAATTTGAGCGGTGAATATGTTAGTCTGTAATTTGGATTGAGAAGGATAGTGGATGGATAGAAGAGGGAAAAGGTTTGCATTTATACACCTCACTGGCCACCCCTGCTGAGGCGTTGAAGCACTTTTCGGCGAGTAGCATGCTACTTCGGAACCCAACAAGATTAGTGGAGAATTAGTATAGGGAAATATGAAATTAAGTTGTGTGGTGTACATTTTAGTCTGCTATTTGGATTGAAAAGGAATAGTGAAGAGATAGTAGCGGGAAGAGTCTAGAATTTGTTTGCTTTTTTAAAAAGTTTATAGCAGTAGGAGTAGGTTTGGGATGAGTAAAGGGGAGGTGGAGGGGGAAGAGTCAGAGCAAGACCACTGAATCATTGTTAGTGAAATTGCTCCCCCTCCCTCGCAGCTCCACCATTAAGTGAGGTCTGCCTCTGCACTTGCACTCTCGTGTTTTGGTGATCGAGGCCATCCTCTACCTGCAGGTTTACCTGCGCCTCATCCCTGGTGGTCCAGTGGACCGCTGATTCCTTTCTCTCGCTCCACATTTTACTTGTTTTTTTCACTAGTTTTTCTACCCTCAATTTCAGCCTCCTTTCTGCACTCTTCTGCATTTCTGCACTTTTCTGCTTTATTTTCACTTCACCCCCTTTCTCCTTTATTACTCCCTTTCCCACCTTTCCCTTTCCTCGCCCGCTTCCACGCCGCTGCTGCCCCTGTAGCCCCTCTCCCAGCACGAACGGCTCAATCCAACTCCCCTTCCCATTTCCGCCTCCCAGCTGTCAAGCCCTCCCCGACACCTACTTAATGGCAGCCGCTGTGTGGCAGCACCAAAGGCGCGCCAAAGTGAAGCCCGTCTTCGCCTGTCCACGACCCAACCGTAACCAGCGCCATGGACTCTGGATCTCTGCACCGCTAATGCTACGACCCAGCGGCACTACGACACAGCGGCACTTCACGCTCTCAACACCAACTGCAAGCTAGCATTACCAGCCGACACCCAGGGACCCTTCAGCTGTCACCGCTGCCGGCACACCTTCAGCACCGCCAGACCACGGACCCAGCGCAACCCACCCGCAAGAACACAATAGAACTGAAGACCCTGCAAAGCTTTCTCCTCAATGTCCGTTCCCTACAAAAACACGCCACCGAAATATGGGACCTCCTCGACAACACCAACCTGGAGGCAGCATTCTTTACTGAAAACTGGACCAACACCACCTCGGGCGTACTTCGCCATCGCCATTCCCAGAGGATACAAGATCTCCAGGAAGGACCGCCCCACCCGCCCGGAAGGAGGTATCGCCATCTCCCACAAATTCACCCTCCGCCTGAGCCCACTCCCGGACGAGCCCACTGACCTAATGGTACACCTTCACTTCAAGATACTGCGCAGCCCTACCTCCACCCTCCGAGCAAACCTCATCTATCGACCCCCTGGATGCCGCAAACCCTTCGCCAACTTCATCACAGACAATATGTCCACGCATGCCATCGCGTCCACCAACCACACCCTATTGGGATGCCTCAGCTTCCACCTCGACAACCAACTGGACCCCAGCACCGCATCCCTCCTGGACAACTTACACAACATTGGACTCCGCCAGATTGTGACTGAGCCCACGCACTCAGCAGGACACTACCTTGACCCCCTCTTCACAACAGGAAACTCCATAACCTTCAGCCACACCACGGACCTCCCATGGACTGACCACCGATGCGCCCACTTCACCTTCAGAACACCCACCATCCACAGACACCAGCACCTGCTCCCATGCAGAAACTGGACCAGATTCACCAATGACCCGCTAACCTCATCACTCAGCAACTCCACCCCAACCATTGCAGAAAAAGACGACACCAACACCGCAGCCCGAACCCTGCACATATGGATCTCCGACAGCGCCAACACCATAGTTTCCCTAAAAAAAACAACAATACCCACGCCAAGAAAGCTAGATAGTTTACCACCGAACCTCGAGAGTCCAGACGCACTTGCCGCCGGCTAGAAAAGGCCTGGAGGAACACAAAATCCATAGAAGCTCACAATAACTTCAGTGCCGCCCCCAATGCCCACCACCAACTCATCAGAGAAACAAGAAAACAAAATATTGAATACAAAATCTCCACTCATGGACACAACAGCAAAGAACTCTTTAACATCATCAAGGAGTTCGCCCAACCCACCAGCGAGTCCACTAACATCCCTCCCTCACAAGATCTCTGCTACAAACTCAGCACCTTTTTCCACCACAAATTCACGAGCATTTCTGACAACTTCAGCGTAGATAAACAACACGCTGAACCCACACAAACCACCGACGACACCCTGAAGCCAACGATTGACAACTGGACAGTCCTCACCACTGAAAACGCTCTAAAGACGGTGAAATCAATCTACGTACCCCTGCCCCCACCACATTTTCAACAGAGCCGCTAACACCATTACACCCATGCTATGCCACATCATCAACCGCTCCCCGGCAACCAACTCTTTCCCCGATGACTGGAAACATGCCGAGATCAACCCCTTTCTGAAGAAACCCTCGGCGGACCCCACCGACCTCAAAAACTACAGACCCATCTCCCTGCTCCAGTTTCCGGCAAAAGTCATTTAGACAGCCATCACCAGCCAACTAGCCACATTAATCGGAGCAAAACATCCACGAACCCTCCCAATGCGGCTACAGGAAAAACCATTGTACGGAAATCACCCTCCTTGCCGCAACAGACGACATCCGCACCCTATTGGACAAAGGAGAAACAGCAGCCCTCATCCGCCTCGACCTCTCTTCGGCATTCAACACAGTCTCGGACCGCACCCTAATACGCAGACTCTATGACGCAGGGATCCAAGACAAGGTGCTCGCCTGGCTCTGCGTCTTCCTCTCTGGCAGAACGCAATGGGTCAGACTACCCCCTTTCCTCTCGGACCCTACACCTACCACCTGCAGAGTCCCCTCGGGGTCCTCCCTTAGCGCTATGCTCTTCAAAGTTTACATGGCTCCACTCGCCCCCATCGTCAGAACCTATGGACTCAACACTGTGTCATATGCAGACGACAACCAACTCATCCTCTCCCTATCAAACAAACCTAACACCGCCAGACACAACTGTCGAGAAGGCATGGAAGCGGTCGCCAAATGGATTAAAAACAGCTGCTTACAACTAAACACCAACAAAACAGAAGTACTCATCATGTGCCAAACGCCGACGCCTGGAACGACACCTGGTGGCCCCCGTCCTCGGAAGCCCGCCCACCCCAAGGACCACACATGCAACCTGGGAATCATCCTGGACTCAGAGCTCAAATTGGACCGCCTGATCAACTCTGTCTCGTCCTCCTGCTTCCACATCCTTCGCCTCCTACGTACGACCTTCAAATGGATCCGCTTCGAACACAGATCGACCGTCACTCACGTCCTGGTCTCCAGCAGTCTTGACTATGGTAACGCACTGTTCGCCGGGATAAACAAAAACCTCACCCCCAAGCTAAAGGACATCCAAAACGCTGCCGAAAGACTGTTCCTCAACATGCCAATGCCAAAACTCCCAGCACCTGCGCCCACTTCACTGGCTCCCCATCGAAGCTAGAGTCAACTTCAAGATGGTAACCCACGGTCACAAGGCCCTCCACGACACTGGATCAGCATACCTGAACATCCAACTTAAAGTCCACGCACCCCAAAGGACCCTACGATCAGCTCAGCTCTCCTCCGCTATGGTCTCCCGCGGCAGAAAGACCAGATCGGGAGGCCGCTCCTTCTCCTTCCTCACGGCCAGAGCCATGGAACTTCTGCTCCACCTCAGATAGACAACATCTCTCCACATCTTTGCAAGAAACCTCAAAACCTGGCTCTTCGACAGATGCCCTCCTTGATGGACTGGCATCTTCACTAGAGTAAAAATCTACTTGAGCTGCAAAAAGGAAGCTGTGCCCGCTTGCATGCATGATGCCGTTCGCGATGATTGTACAGTGCGGACAAGCACCTGGCACTTCAAACCACTGCGAACTGCATTTATCCAATACACTCCGCTGCTTGGAGAGCTCCCTGTAGCGCGGAGTGGTTTTTTTTTTGCACTTCGTGGAATTTTGCATAGCGGAACTCCACGAACTCCGCGTAGGCTTAGTAATATCATAATGCCTCACCAGCCAATCAGAATGAGAATCCCACAGGCTTCTTGTTGCTGTTTAGCCCTTGTCATGAAACTCACTAAGAGTTCTCACCACAGTGTAGGTTAACCTTAGAGAGTCTGCTACAAAGGCACACACAATTCATGTTACCATTTGGCATCGAAACGCTCACTAATTGTTTTCTAAACCTCAGGTGTCACGTATACGCTTGTTTTAAAAGCACTGATGAACGTTCTAGAGTTATTATTACTCTAGAACTCTCTAGAATTATTGCGTTTATTGTCCTGCTCGTTTGTTATCGCAACAGGCTATTATTTTCTGTTAAAGACCCCCAAAACGGCTATTTTCTTTTAAAGCCCACAAAAACTACACAGAGTCAAAGTGAATTCAGTAACATGTCTGGCCTCACAGCAGGTCCTGAACAATTGTGAAATGGGAGAGGATGTGAGGTTACGACTGGAACTACCTACTTTGGCCCTGGGGAACCACGTTCAAATCTCGGTATCCACACAACATCCTGTGATTCACGTTTAATGTCCCTTTTCCTAATATGCATACAATTATATACGACCTAGTATAATGTAATTGGTGCTGATGTAAAGAGCTCCGAGGGCGGACTATGCGGTAAATACTGTGAAAATAAATAAATATTGAATAAATATTTTCAACCTTTTTTG
Organism: Lissotriton vulgaris; assembly: GCF_964263255.1. NCBI lineage: Eukaryota > Metazoa > Chordata > Amphibia > Caudata > Salamandridae > Lissotriton > Lissotriton vulgaris. The sequence continues at coordinate 752,594 of NW_028244325.1, forward strand.
TTGTGGGCTTGACGCTTTTCCGAAATTTTAGCGAAACCAATCTTCGACAAAATGTTTGCAAGAAGTCGTTTGCTGTGGTGGTATACTTCGAAAAGGATACATTAACCTAAACACTCCAAAATGGTAATGATATATTCTTCTGGGGATCAGTTCCGCGACAGGATGGCAGTGTGATGGAAGCTACCGCTTTATAAGCCCCATACTCTAAGAAACACCAAGAGGTGGCCGCCTTTAATGGTAACTTTCTAGTAAACCGAGATGCTGCGGACAAAGTGCAACTGGCAGAAGAATAAAGCGCCAAAGTTAAATAAAGTTAAGCCCCTTAGCATAAATATAATCCTCCATGCATGCATTTCATCTTTTCTCAACACTATGATGTAATCTGTTTCCCACAAATTCCAATTTAAAGTAGGTAGTGAGGGAAAAAGGCTTTAAATCCAAGGCCTACAGTGGTTTCAGAAAGCGCTCATGGCCACTATCAAAATGCATTAAACATAAAACTACACTTGAAAAGGTTTACAGGGTCTAAATTCAAAAAATTAATCTCTAGTATTTTTTTTATATCCAACATAAGTGACTTAAACATTTCTACCCGCGACCTATTTGGCAACTCTAAGAACGTTTGTTTATTTTATGTTTTGTAAAATTGAATATGAAACTGGGTGGTAATGAATGGAGAACATAAGACGGTTTGAGTGAGGGGTGAAATACAACATAGTAAAACAAAGTAACACAACATAAGGTAGCTGATATTTTGATAATAATGTGCATTTTTGGCTTTCACTAAATTTGTAAGGTGGGGGACAAAAGATCTAGATAGATAGGGATAGATGGAAGGGGAAGTGGATAGACTGAAAACCTTACTTATATTTTGGACTGACCTTTTTCTGTCCTACGTTGGCTCAATATGACCCTCGATGGAGTCATGGGGTCCTCGTCAAAAAGTTAAGTAGGCCATTTAGACAAAGAAGTCTTAGAGAAGAACATTACTAATCATGGTCACATTAAAAGGACTCGCCTATCTTGTTAGGCTTTCTGTCTGGGGCACCCTAGCTCTCCCCATATTCTAACCCAATACTTGCAAATAAACACACCCACTGCCTCCTGCTATATCAAGTCTCTCATAGTTAACGTAGAATAAAGGAAGGGCCCCTCGAATTATGCGATTGTACAGCTGCAGCGAGTTTTGTATAATTATAGATTTGCAGCATTTGCCACATAATTCAGCACGATGGTTGCGAGCAGGGCCATGTAAATTTTAAAGAGAGTGGGTCTCAGTGGTGAGGCCTGAGGCACTCTGCAGCAGATCTCTGTGGGTTCAGAGTGGACTGGAGGTGGTTTGATTCTCTGTGTTTGGCTGGTGAGGAAGGGGCGGTTCTCTTCCAGGGCTTTGTTGCGGTTGCCAGCATCGTGGATTCTTGTGCATAAGGTATGGTGGGAGACGGTGTTGAAGGCCGCAAGAGGTCCTAGAGTTTTAGGGCTGCAGTTATGCCTCGGTCGAGGAGGGTAGAGACGTCATCTGTGGTGGCGAGATGGACAACCTCGGTACTGTGGTGGCTTCTAAAGCCTCATTGGGAGAGGTTCGGCATGTGTTATGATTCAATGAACTCTGAAAGTTGGATATTAATGGTCTTTTCGTTGACCTTGGTTGGGAAGGGGAGAAGATAGATAGGTCTGAAGTTCTTGAGGTCTGTTGGGTAGGCAGATGGTTTCTTCAACAGGGGGTTAATCTCTGCGTGTTTCCATTCTTTCTGGTAGGTGGCAAAGTTGAGGGAGCAGTTGATGGTGTGGCAGTGTTCGAGGGCGATGGAGGTAGCGGCTCGATTAAAAATGTGGTGAGGGCAGGGGTCCAAGAGTGCTCAGGAGTGGATGCTCTTCATGACCTTGAGAGTGCCATCAGCGGTGAGGGGAGTCCAATTGAGCAGGGTCGGCTGGGGTCCGGTGTCGTTGGGTGTGGTGATTGTGGTGGGGTGAGAGGGTCTTGGGTATTAAGGCTCTTAAGCTGTCATAGATCTCCTTAATCTTGCAGTGGTAGCAGGTACTGAGGTTATTGCAAGGTATTGGGAGAGAGGGATTTCTGCTGTCTCTGAACTGGCTTTGGTGAAAAGCTCTTTGCTATTGAGTGTTAGAGTTGTTCCTTTCCTCCATGCCTTCTTTCTTTGTTGTTTTGATGAGGTGTGGTGTGAGGTGACAGCGGTTTTGAAGACCGAGTGGTCTTCCGCGGTCTTGATGCTCCTCCATCTATCCTCAAGCCATTAACAAGTAGGTCTGGACTCATAAACGGTAGGAGAGTACCAGCTGGCTCTACTGGAGTGTTGATTTTCCTGGGGCTTTCTTGAGGGGAGCCAGTGTGTCAGCGCAGTTGGAGATCCATCGATGGAGGTTGCGTACTGAGTTTTTAGCGTCTGTGGATGTCGGTGGTGGGATTTTGCTGAGGGCAGTGGTGAGCTATTCTTCTGTGGCCTTGTTCCAACTTCTGTGAGGGTAGCGGTGGGTGTGGTGGTATACGATGGGTGTAGTGAAGGAGAAGTGGAAGCAGCTGTGATCAGTCTACAGGAATTCAAAGGTGTGGCTGACAGTCATGTTGTACTTGGCTGAGAAGATTGGGTTCCTTTTATGTGGATTGGACACTGTGCCATGGTTAATGTCATGGGGATTGAACATTGCATCACAGTCAATCTCTTATGTATTGGGCACAGTGGCATGATCAATGTCACATGGATTGAATACTGTGGCACGGTCAATGTCATTTAGAATGGATGCTAAACCGTAGTCTATATTGTGTATATTGACACTGCAGCATGTTAAATGCCATGTGGATAGTCGCTGCAGCATGTCCAATATCATATGGAGTGGGCACTCAGGCATGCTCAGTACCAAGTGTATTGACAATATGGCATGGTCACTATGGTGGATTGGTCACAGTGCCATGGTGAATGTCGTGTGTATTTGTTACTTCATCACATACACTGTAATGTAGATTGGACACTGTTGTCTAATGCCACATGGACTGGACCCCTTGGCACGGCCACTGTCATATGGGTTGCCTATTACAGCATGGTCATTATGATGTATTTGGAACCTTCAGAATGGTCAGTGGGCAATGTGTTACATTTGGATTGACAGCGTGGCATGGTCAGTGTCGTGGATTGGAAACTGCACTGCATTGAAATTTGAATTGGCCAATGCAGCATGATTAGTGTTGTGTGGACTGGACACTGTGGCACGAACATGGTCATGTGGATTGGAAATTGAGGCACAGTCAATGTCACATGGATTGGACATTAGTCATCTGAACTGGATGCTACAGCACAGCCATTATATTGTATATTGACATTGCAGTACAGCAAATGCCATGTGGATTGTGTCAGTTGCATAGCCAATATCATGTGGTCTGGGTACTCTGGCATGCAGAATATCATCGAGATTGACAATGTGGCATGTCAGTATCATGTATATTAAACAGTGTTCCATAGAGAACGTCGTGTGGAGTGCTCACTGGAGCATGGCCAATGGCATCCATATTGACATAGTGGCAAGGTCAATGTCATGTGGAGCGTCACTGTGCCATGATCAATATCATGGGAAAGATGCAATGAGGCACAGTCACCGGCATTTAGATTATGCTGAAAAGCTAGCACAAAGAGGGCATGCCCCCTAACAAAATGAGGCTTAGAGGTAGTGGGTGGAGAAAAGAGCAGAATGGAAGCCCTATTGATGGGGGTGTGAACTATAAGACTGAAGTTTCTAAAGAAGGACATGAGTTTAGGTGTAGGGACATCAAAGAGTCAGAAAAAATCATCTGCTGAGCTAGAGGACTAGGTAGAAGATAAATCATGAATAAAGATTCTTAAGGAAGGGGACTATAGGGAGTCATTCATATAAGGATTAAGAGACCAGTAGATGGGGCCACCATATTCACTCTGGTAACTCTTCGCCTGTGGAGGTTGGAAGCACAAACAAGGTGGTAAGATCGTGAGAGCTAGAAATTACAGCAAAAACATAAGAGGAAACTTGGGAGTGTAGCAAAAAGAAGCCTAAACCAGACGCTTATTCAACAAATGTCTTGCTGTGAGGTAACGTGGCAGATTCAAAATACGGAGATTGCTTTATGTGGATATCCCCTCCACTTCCTGTTGTTGAAGAATATTGTGCTCTATCGTTGAGTAGCCCGTCAGGAAGGGACCATCCTCTCCCTTCAAAGCATGGATACTAACTACTTCCAGTAAAACAGGAAGTGGTCATCTAGGAGGTCTGGTGTCCCCCACCCTGGAAGGCATATCACAACAATACAGCAGAGTGTATAAACAAATGCGCAGGATGCTGCAGAGACAGAGGAAGTTTGAAAACTGTGGGTTTTGGACAAAGCTTGAAAGTAAAAGGTCACGGTGGACGCTAAAGAATAATAAGACAAAGGGAATAGGGGGGGCTGAAGGTGTAAGCGAGGGCGACGTGTGACTGAAATAGTTCCAACAATGATGCACACAGAGCGACACCTTCATTGCCTAACAAAAACAAGCGAACTTTCTATATTTTTCTTAAAGAAATGTCTGATCGCATCTCCTACTGACAGTATCTGTCTTCCCTAAAGTACATGTTGTTTTCCAGCATCCCCTACCTTCCGTGAGAGATAAAAGCCGCCACTTGCAACACACACCTTGAATAGCAAAACACAAGGCCTGTCTCTGCCAGTAGACGTGTGAAATCGGAAACGGAAAGTATAGTTAATTAATACTTAGGGTTTGCGCGAGTTTAATACCTCCTGTGAGCTGAATGTTTATACATTCTTTCGCTAATTCTAAGCCAAGCTAAAACAAGGCCTTTCAAATGAGTTCTCACAGATTGACTGCAATGCCTGGCAGGGGTGGAAGACGATACTTCCTGGTGCGCGGGCCTATCGGCATGCAATCTTCGAGCCTTCATATCAACATAGGAAGTTATCTGTTACCTGGAGCAACGCCGCGCTCGCCTGCACAATCACCCCGCTGTTTCGCGGGACATTTAAGAAGCAGCCACGTAAGACTTTCCCATGAAGCTGTCAGGGGAGGATCAGTCTACTTTTTTTTGTAGCTAAGCCTGTGATCGGACGCTTGAATCATTTTCAAACCCGCCCCTTTAAAAGTATAATAAGCTGTGTGTTTGAAGTCGCTCCTCCGTCTACCTCGTCGTCGCCGGGTCCGCTTTTCACCTCGCATCTCTCCTGCGCACATCTGGAATGTGCGGCGCTCTTGTTACCGCCTAATAGAGCGCGGCCTAATAAAAGAGCCAGGCTTAGCGGAATGTGCGGCGCTCTTGTTACCGCCTGACGGAGGAGGGCGCAATCAAAAGAGCCACGCTTAGGGGGCACTTCCGTGGTTAAAAGGCAAGTGGTGTTGTGAGTAGGGACTCACCATGAGCATTCGGAAGCATGGCCTGAAAACTAGCCACCTCCTGTGGGTTTATCGTAAACTGTAGCCTCTTAAGGATTTTAGGGAAAACAATATTGAAAATTATATGTTAGCGTTTAAAAATGGAGAAAAATGACAATAGTAAGAGTAAAAAATCACTTTTCTACGGCCCCCTGGAAGGTGGGGGCCCTGGGCAATGCCAATGCCTAAATACATCTCTGATCGTAAGACTCACAGTGTCGCAAAGGTAGGTGCAGTTGTGGTACAAACAAGCGATGGGCCACACTGCAACATATCATGGCGTCCTCTGAGATTACCACTACCCATGGCATTACTGCTCAGCGATAAGTGTGCAAGTCCAAATAAATCCCCTAGATTTCACATCAGCAAAGTTCTTGACTGCTGCCTTCTTTGGCCCCAGTCGTAATGCTGTGCGTCCCTTGCCTGTTGCTAGGGCTTGGTGGTTTCACTTTCAGTGGCCTGGTGTAATGACGGGGCGGGGCAGAAGTACCACCAGTGGCTGGTGCTCTGTTGAGGGCCCACTACTAATGCATTATAAGGGCAACACACGTGTGTGTTACGTTCCTGCTGTGTGATGTACCCATGCTCATCCAAACCTTGGCCTTTCTTCGGAGAGCACCGATAGTTGGTCACGTGTGTACCATTTGTAATAATCACTTCAAATGATTTACTCATTAATTTCAAACTGACATCGAGCACTCACAAAGCCCACAGGTCTGGCTTGTTTTAGGCTTGTTTGTTGTATGATTTGTCTGGAAGCAATGGCAGCAAACTCACAAAAAAGCACCAAAATGCTGATCAGGCAGCATGCTGTGTAAAGCACAAGATTATACTTCACATGCTTTAAGCCATGACCTTAGTTACTATGATTCCATTTGAGTCCCCCCATACACACTTTGTCATCTCTCTTAAACATTGTGGTCCAGAATAGGCTCTTTCCTTCAGACAGCTAAAAGCTGTCTCGTTGGTGAGACCTATACTTCTGATATAGTAAAAACTGTTAAATTATTGGAGTCAACTCTAAAACCTGTGAAGCAGAAAGGAGGAGTATCTGATTTGCACCTATGCTGCACTCACTCTGCAGTGTCTCTGGGAAGACATGAGCCCAGCTGGTATTACACATCAGAGTGGTGTCTCGTGCACAGAAGTGAAAGACAGTCAAGGGCTTATCATCCTCCACTGTAACATCCTTAGCTGTGATTGTAGATCCGTTAGCTCCTGGTACCACTGCGCCGCTTTAGTAGGGCTACTGTAGTATTTATTCCCCACAAAGTTGATCCAAAAAGCTGTGAAGGTTATTTGCTCCCAGCCGAAGCAGGTCCAAATATCCTCTACTTCTCTAGGAGCAGGGCTGTCAGTAGGGAAAAAAAACAAGGGGGTGCTCTAAAAGGGGCGTGGCAATTTTTTTAAAGGGGTGTGGATTATCCGAGTAGGGGTGTGGTCTAAGTCAAGATAACTAGCATTGTGTGCTTAAGAAAATCATGAAGTCGCATCCAGCAAAGGATAATGATATAGGCAAAACAGTATATTTATTAAGTATAAGCCATAAAATACCAAACACTTTAAAAAAACATGTACAAATTATTTACATTGCTTAGAAATCTATTGCAGGATTTCCCCAAACCCTTGAAGATATTCACTGTGTCTATTTTGCTGGGGTTTCTCACAACAATTTTCTTCAGCAGACCTTCTACCTTTTGCCAGCCAACTCTTTACATACAGCTTTGCGTCAAATGTTTCAAGGACTATTGAGTTTTACCCATAAGCATAAAAAAATGGTCTCCATAGGAAGAGAGGCCCTTGTTGGACTAGCAATTAGGTTCATTGCGCTGAAACCTCTCTCAAAATCTGCATTACATGCTGGCAAGGTTTCCATGCAAACTACTAACTTTTTTAATGCTTCAGAGGTTTTCTTTCCACCGAAATCTTTGAAAAGTCTAAAAGCTTGGATAGCATCTCTTGCTTGCAGCTGCAACTCTGAACACAGTATCTGGATCCATGTTTCACCATAAAGATTGCATTCATCACCAGAAGGCAAGTTGCCTGCAACTAGCACACTGAATCTGGCTATAAGTTCTTTCTCAGAATCCGGGGCACATCGTTTATTGATATTTGCAGACAGACTTTGGTAAAACTGATTTAGATTAAGGGCAACAGAGTTACTTCTACCATGCGGGCATGTGCTGTACAGATAATACTGGGCATATAATGTTATGTTATGTTATGTTATCCGGATTTATTGAGCGCACAGATGCCCCAGTAAAGGGGCGTCCTAGCGCTAGAACAGAACAGAGAGCCGGACAGGTAGTCTAACAGGAACACAACACAACAGCACTAAGGAGCTAGGGGGAAAAGAAAGGTTTTAACGGCCTTCCTGAAAGAGAAGAGCCCATCAATAGCACGTATGTGGGCAGGAAGGGAATTCCATAGCTTGGCGGCAAGAACTCTAAAAGAGCGGCTGCCAGTCCTGGATCTCTTAAAGCGAGGCACTATGGCTAGGTGGAGACCAGAGGACCTCAGAGAGCGTGCTGGAACGTAAGGGGAAATGAGATGCTCCAGAATCTGAGGGGATGAGTGTTTGAGGATTTTAAACGTCAGACAGAGAGATTTGAACATTATTTTCTGAGCTACCGGGAGCCAGTGGAGTTTGTGAATGGTTTTTCTGGCTGAACAGAATTTGGGTAAGCCTACCAGAGCCCTGGCGGCAGCGTTCTGGACGCGTTGGAGACGGGAGAGTTCAGCCTGATTGACTCCAAGAAGAAGAGAACTGGCATAGTCTAGTTTAGACAGAATCATGGCTTGTACAATGAGTTGTCTAGTGGGAGCGTCGAAGAATTTAAAGGTGGATCGAAGCTGACGCAAATTCCCAAAACACGATGCAGCAATCTTTTTGGTGTGGATAGAAAAGCTCAGTTGGGAATAAAACCATACCCCAAGATTTTTGACCTCAGTGACGGGGGTAGGGGTAGGACCAAGCTCGTGCGGCCACCAGTTATCACCCCATAAGTGAGTTTGTTTCCCCACAATGAGCACCTCAGTTTTCTTGGCGTTCAATTGCAGGAAATTGTCATTCATCCAGCGAGCCACGGATATAAGTCCTTCACGGAACTTAGCAGCCTCAAGATCGGAAGCCCCACTAATGGCGACCGCCAGCTGAGTGTCGTCTGCGTAGGACACCATGGATAGGTTCCCACGCATGGCGACAGCAGCTAGCGGCTGCACATAAAGTTTGAATAAAGTGGGGCTGAGAGCCGATCCCTGCGGGACTCCCTGGGCGATCGCATGCGGTTTAGATGCAAAAGGAGGGGTGGTGACCCTAAAGGAGCGATCAGATAAAAAGGATCTGAACCACTCAAGAGCCAGATTGTCCACCCCGGCCTCATCCAGACGTTGGAGTAAAATGTCGTGGGAGACAGTGTCAAAAGCGGCACTGAGATCAAGAAGAACCAGTGCCGCCGTATGACCAGAATCCACCAACATGCGAAGATGTTCAGCCATATACAGGAGCTCAGTCTCGGTGCTGTGACCGGGCCTAAAGCCATTCTGCGAGGGATCTAGGATTTTCGCAGAATGGAGATGGTTGACTAAGATGGTGTTGACATGGGCCTCGGTCAGTTTGGCAGCCCACGGGAGGAGAGAAATGGGACTGCAATTCTCGGATTTTTGGGGATCTAGAGCAGGTTTTTTAAAAATAGGAATTACCTGAGCCTCTTTCCAGGCACAAGGAACAGAGCCTGAGGACAGGGACAGATTAATAAGCTTGCAAAGCGGGGGAAGACAAAGAGAGGCAGATTCTCTAAATTGAGCGGGCCGCAGTGGATCTTTAGGGGAGCCCGACTTCACTCTAGTTACAAGTTTATTAAAATCCTCCGTGGTAAGCTCCGGAAGATGCGTTACTGTGATGGTAGTTTTAGGTTTAAAGTATTTTATTCATCACAACACAGAAGGACAAACAAACATCTCAGGAATATATGGCAGGGCGGAAAAGCTAGCGTCTAAGAGCGCTGTTGACAGTCAACATTCCACCGATCACGCCCGTTCAATAACAGAAGGCACCTGTCGTCTCAGCGTGCTATGACATTTCCCGTAGAACCCCCCCACCCAACAATCCCTCCCAACATCCAAACCCCCAACTCCCACCCCCACTCCCACCCCACGTCCAGTGCACAGTCCCTACCGCAGTACACTTCCAAGTGACAATACCAAGGTGGAGGAGACCAAAAAGGAGATCACGGGGCAGAACCCTCCGGAATCGGAAGCCGCAGAAGGCGGAGATACTTGGGGCAAGTAAGTTCCTTAAATTCAGTAAGCAACAGGGAGTGAAACGGTTGCCAGAGCTCCCCAAACTGGTCTACATCACCCGCCACTGTGAGGGACATTTTCTCCATACCCAACACATGCCACAACCTATGAAGCCAGCCAGTGATAGACGGTATTGTAGCAGTGTGCCAGTGAATTAAGATGTTCTGGACAGCGGAGCCTAATGCTATCGCTATCTGCCTGCCCCTGCGAGAACGGAGAGGATACATCAGATCATTGGGAAGTCCCAACAAGGTATAGGCAGGGAAGCGGGGCAACTCAATTTCAAAGTGCGAATCAATTTCATCCAACACCTCCTTCCAGTAAGGTTCCAAGAGTGGGCAGTCCCATAGTATGTGTGTCAGAGTACCCCGGTGCCCACATCCCCTCCAGCATGTGTTATCTTTGCTACGATCAAACTCATGTACTCGCTCAGGTGTATAATACCAGTAGGTAGAGACTTTAGTCAGCGTATCTGTGAGCCCCATGTGGTAAGCTGAGTGCCGTGCTCTATAGGATATGTGTTCCCATTCTCTAGGGCTCAGTGTCCTCCCCAGCACCCTTTCCCAACGCTCTCTCCCTGGGTGATAAAGGTGTGTCGCTGGCGGCTGTAGTAGTTTGTATAAGTCGGTAATCAGTTTGGAGTCAGAGGTCCGTGTCATGAGCCAACGTTCATAGGGGAGAAAAAGCCGATCGGCCGTCTCTCTCACCTGTGGCTGGAGAGCCCAGTGGCGAGCCTGCATGTAATGAAGCCGTTCCGTCTCCGGGAGGGAGAACTCCTGAAGAAGCTGGGGAAAAGGGTAGGAGGGAGAACTCCTGAAGAAGCTGGGGAAAAGGGACTACCCCCTCCGGGCCATAAAGGTGACATAAGGCTCTACACCCCGCCTGACGCCACCTCGTAAACGCCCCCCTCTCCATCCCCGGAGTAAAGTCTGGGTTGTCCACCAGTGGAGTAAGCGGCGACGGAAACGTAGTGAGGCGACACAAAACGCTGGTGGCATCCCAGACTCGCAGGGGCACCCTCGTGACAAAGGAGGCGTAGAGGTTTTTGGGCCGATGAGGACGACGCAGGAACGGGACCTCCTGCAGGGGCCTCCCCACCACCGCCTGGTCCTGAAAGAGCCAATGCTTATCAGACTCCCACCTACTCCACTCCACAAGATAACGCAACTGAGTAGCCTGAAAGTATTTGCGGAAATCCGGGATACCCAACCCACCAGCCTCCGGGGCCAGCAGCGAGAGAGCCCTACGCATTCTAGGATTCTTACCCTGCCAGACAAACCGAGAAACGTCCGCCTGCAGTTGCGAGATCCAACCCATCGGCGGTTGGAGCGGCAGGGCCCGAAAAAGGTACAGCACCTGAGGCAAGACCGTCATTTTGACAGCAGCTATTCTGCCAAGCCAGGAAAAGATGCCTCGGTTCTACCGGCCCAGTTCCTCCCTAATCTTGGCACCCAGTGCTCGGTAGTTCGCTGACACCATAGCCGGTATGGTAGGAGCAATCTGGATCCCCAGATATGGTACCGCTCCTGAAGACCAGAGCATGGGAAACTGCCGCTGCAGACAGGCTCTAGTGCCCGGCTCGAGAGAGACATCCAGCGCCACCGACTTCCCCATGTTAATTTTGAACCCTGACACCGCGCCAAAAGAGGCCAATTCCTCCGTGCACGCCGGTAGAGCGATGCGGGGTCTATCAATGGATAGAATAACATCATCAGCGTAGAGGGTGATAGCGTGTGTGAAGCCGCCCATCCGGATGCCGGTCACCATCGGGTTATCGCGCATCCGCTGGGCCAACGGCTCCATGTAAAGCGCAAAAAACAGGGGCGAAAGCGGGCAGCCCTGGCTGGTGCCGCGTTCGATAGCAAAGGAGTCAGAAGCGAGCCCGTTAACACGGACCACCGCCGACGGGCGACTGTAACAATTAAGAACCATGGAGCGGAACTTCTCTCCTATCCCCGCCTTCATAAGCACCCGCTCTAGATAAGGCCAATGGACCCGATCAAATGCCTTTTCCGCATCTACCGCCAACATCATCCGTTCTCCCGGAATCCGGGAGGCCTTCTCCAGTAGGTGGACAATTCGTTTTGTATTGTCCACCGTCTGTCTCCCGGGGACAAAACCCGCCTGATCAGGATCGACGAGCCCCGGCAGGTGGAGAGCCAGTCTAGCGGCCAGGATCCCCGTATACAGCTTCAGGTCAATATTCAGAAGGGAGATCGGCCTGTATGACCCGCATTGCTTCGGGTCCTTGCCGGATTTGGGGATAACCGAGATCGTGGCCCGGAGTAGATTGGGCGGAATGGCGCCGGGTTCCGCGAAAGAATTGAAAAGGCGCGTCAAGATGGGGGCTAACGTCGTGCAGAACGTCTTATAATAAAGCGCAATGAATCCATCCGGACCCGGAGCCTTGCCATGTTTAAGTTTGGCTATAGCGGAGACTACCTCCTCAATCCGAATGTCTCTGTCTAAATGATCTGCCTGCAAAGGCTCTAAAGAGGGCAAAGTGACCGAGTCCAAATAAGCGTCCATGGCGACCTCATCCGGGGGGTCCCCCGTATAGAGCTCCTCGTAGAAACCGCGGAAGACAGCTGCTATTCGAGCGTCCTCAGTTTCCAGTTGCCCCGTTGGGTCGGAGACCTCTTTAACGAGCTGTGACTGCCTCGCAACTCGGAGCCTATTCGCTAGCAACCTGCCACAGCGGTCTACCCCGGTGTAGAAGGTGTGACGCAACCTCAGTGCCGCATACTCCGCCCGGTCAAGGTCCAGGCCCTCCAGGAGCTTCCTAGCCACCTTGAGCTGCCGCCAAATTCGGGGAGCCCCCGTTCTGCGATGGATCTGCTCCAGCTCTCTAACCCGATCCGTAAGCTCATCTCTCTTGGCCTGCCGCACTTTATTATCCGCTGAGGAAATCGCTATAAATTCCCCTCTGATAACAGCCTTCATGGCTGCCCACTGCGTGGCCCGGCTAGTGTCCGTATTGTCATTATGGGATTGAAATTCTTGAATCACCTTCTCAATGCGAGCCACCACCTCCTTCCGGTGCAGCAGCGTGTCACGGAGGCGCCACGTCCGAGGGCGGGGAGCCGTCGGGGGCACATTCAGCAGAACCTCAACCGGGGCATGGTCTGAAAGGGAGATCACTCCTATCTCCGATCCCGAGGCCAGCGCTTTCACCGGAGAGGTAACCAAGAGGTGATCCAACCGCGCGTATGTTTTATGGGCATGGGAATAATATGAATATTCCCTATCCGTTGGGTGTAGATGTCGCCACAGATCAATGAGGTCCACCTCCTCCAGCTGAGCTCTACGGTCCGCGGATAGCTCACCGACTTGAGGGGAGCGTTGCGCAGACCTATCCAGTGCGGAGTCAAAGACAATATTAAAGTCCCCCCCGAGTATGATGTGTCGATCCTGGGTAGAGGTGACCTCCTCGACTGCCGCCTGCAGGAAGCGATCCTGCCGCTCATTGGGACTATACAGGGACCCGATCGTAAATAGAAGACCCCCTATCCTAAACCGATAAGCCAATAATCTACCTTTTTGTTCCGTGAATTTGTGGAGAATCTCCCCCCGGAAGTGCCGTGCCACCAGAATCGCCACCCCAGCCGTTTTCGTGGTGCAAGAGGAAAAGAATTGTGAAGGGAATTTATGTGACCGGAGCCTGTGCGTGTCCTGTGATAATAAATGCGTCTCCTGTAGGAGACAGATGTCTGCCTGGGTATTCTCCAAGAGCGAAAGGACAGCCCGCCTCTTAACGGGATTGTTGAGACCCCGAACGTTCAGGGTCACTACCTTACATGTGGCAGGAGGCATGAGCGGTGACATAGCAGAAACCAACAGGGCCCCCCATCAGCAAGGCTGGGAGGACAAAAGCGTTACTCGGCCTGGTGTGCAGCAGAGCATAGAGCAAAGAGCAGGGACATAAAAAGCAACCAATGATGTGCATACCAATGAGCAGACAAACTACCCAGGAACTCACAGCCCGCCAGAAGCTTCGCCCACATCTCCCCACACCATTCCAATTCTCGCTCAGATCATATGGACAAGCCAGTCTACAAATGCCATAGTCAAGCGGAGGCAAACCAAACAACACAGGCAATGTCAGGATGACTAAAAACCCCCATGTGCACTGGACGACCCCCCCTCCCCACCCCCAACTCCCAGCCCCCCCAACAGTCCCCCGTCTTCCCCAACAACCTCCCCTCCCCCAGTCCCCTCCCGCAACTGGGACTGTCTCAACGACCCCACCCCCACTCATCCTCCCAAGACCCCGTAAACCAAGTGTCCCAGTCCGGTCCTTATCGGACAAGCCTGCGGATAGTCAAACAAGTGGACGTCCAGCCACTACGCACCTCTCCGTTCCCCCCTCCCCCCTATACCCCCAAACCTGCAGCTCCACGATAGCGATGTCGATCTCCCCCCGGAGTTCACTCAAGCTGTCTGCGCCACCACAACCGCTGCAGGAGCATCGGCCCCATCCTGCGTAGCAGCACCCGACTCCGCCTGGATCGTGGGGGAGTCCGGCCGTGTCGAGGACGTAGATGACTGTCGGCCGGGGATCGTCTGCCATCCATCTCTGGTGACCCGGCTCCGGCTGGGCGTGTGAGTTCCGTCCTCAGTAGCGGTGATCCCCAGCACCCCACACGTATCCTGAAGGGAGCGCAACTGGTGTAAAGTGCCATTCCACCTAAATATGAGCCGGAAAGGATGTCCCCAAGAGTACTGAGTGCCATGCTCCCTGAGAAAGTCAGTCGCAATTTTAAAAGCTTTGCGCTTCTGTAGGGTGGTTGCGGCCAGGTCCTGATAGAGAGCTACCCGGTGGCCCCGGAACTCCAGGGAGGGTCTTCTCTGAGCCTCCCGTAGTATCCGCTCCTTCAGGGGGTAGTCCGGCAAGAAGGCCAAGATGTCGGGAGGGGGCGCCGAGGTCCGACGCTGCAGGCCTACTCTGTGCGCCCTATCTATCCGGATAGGAAAGTCAGCCGACACCCCCAGCACCTCTCGGAACAGCTCCCCGAGGTATGCCGCTACATCTTCCCCCTCCTCTCGGGACGGAATTCCCCGGACACAGATGTTGTTTCTCCTGGAGCGATTTTCAAGATCCTCCGTGTGCGCTTGCAGGTCGAGATGTTGTTCCCGGAGTCGGATGACTTCCTGCTGCAACTGTGTGATTTCTTCGTCCCTAGCATGGCCCGCTTCTTCCACCGTGGACACTCTGTCGCCCAGACCGTCCACCTCCCTCCGTATCTCGCGGACTTCACCTGCGACCTCCTGTTTGAGCGTCTGAAAGTCTTCCCTCAGTGAGCTGAAAAGGGATTCCAGGAAGGACCTCGTAACCGGTGGTTCTCCTCCACTCGCTCCTTGGGAACTACTCGGGTGAGACGGGGATGGCTGTCCCCGGTCCTGTCTTGCATTGCTCCGGTTCAGCATCTCAGGCAACGTGCGGTCTCCCTTCCGAGACCCTCTGTTCTGCGACATGCTGGCCACTGAGGTATTCCTCCTGGAAATCCAATAGTCCAACCCCTGGTGCGGCTCAGAAACCGAGCTGGTGGACTCCCACGCCGTCCCACTGATGACCTATGGGGCCGAACCGCCCCACCGAGAAAGCAGGAGTCGCGGCGGGACCAGCGGTCTGATCTCTCAACTACAGGCCGCCCTCCAGGGCCCCCAGCACTAATTAGCCCGGCACTGCTCTTATCCCTCGCTCCAAAAGCTCCGCGGCCTCGGGCTCAGTGTCACCAGCGCCACTGTGAAACTTCCCTCCAAGCAAAGCCACTGCAGGTTCCCAGGGACCGCGCGGGGGTCGCAGTGATGTCCGGTCAGCCCTCTCGTCGTCTCTCAGTCAGTCCCACCCAAAACGCCGCCGGGGGTCCCCCCTAAATAAGGGTCCGTCCCAGCTCTACACCGGTGGCCAGGTTCAGTGGCTGCTTAAAACTCAGTGGCCCAGCTCCCGATCACTCGTGGCCCCCAGGGGTATCGGCCGCCACCCTTCTCTCCAGTGTCCCCCAGCTGTCTGACTCACCGCTGGAGACCAGTTCCGTGCTCTGCGATCCCGACCGGTGGGCCGGGGGGCCACCGCTGTGCAGTGTCTCCGAGGTCCGAGCCGCAGGCCGAAGCCACGGCCTCGCGTAGCGAGAGGCCCCAAGTCCGGCACTTCTCCTTCCTCACCCCCGTAGCAGCCGGTCCACTCTCCGGAGGGGTGTCGCAGGGCTAGGCAGGGCCGTCCGGGTCTGGCAGGTAAAGCCTACTGAACTTCCCGACCCGCCAAATGGCCGCAAAAGCAGTCGAGGCCCGGGATCCGGGCCCGAGCCCCGGCCTCGCGTGAAGTCCGAGACCGGCCCGGTGTCGGAGTCTCTGCGTCTCCGGGTCAGGCAGCCCAGACCCCCGGTACTTGCAGAAGTGATAGGGGTAGATATCCGGGGCCGGCGGGCAGGGTCAGCGATTCCGCCACTTTCACCCGGGCCGACGTCCAAGGCCGGGCAGGGTCCGCCTCCTCACCAAGCCGTGTGCTAGGCCCCACTCGCTCTCCGCAGCGGCGCTGTGTCCGGAGTCAGCTAAACGCCCTGAGAAGCGCCAGCGGTCACGCAGCCACTACTCCGCGGCTACACGCCCCCGCTCTGTAAATTGCAGCGTCCCGGGGGGAGAATCAGCGCATTTACAGCAGGATTAGGGTCCAGGGACGGCGGAGCTCACTTTGAGTGCGACCACTCAGCCCGCCATCTTGGCCACGCCTCTTGTGATGGTAGTTTTAGAGGTGGCTATGGTATTCTGCCGAGATCCTGTAGGGCTAGGGAAAGCTCGATAGATACCTTCCACCTTACTAATAAAAAAGGCAGCTAGGTCCTCACAATGGGAGGAGGAGCAAATCTCAGCGGCAGAAGTTCTACAAGTAGTAAGCTCATTAAGTGCCTTAAAGATGAGTTTAGCGGGGTTGATGCTGGCACTGAACTCGCGAGAAAAGTAGGAGGCCCGGGCCCTACAAATAGCTCTGTGATACTTCTTGATGGTGGCGAGGTAAAGAGTTTTCCTGACCGGGTCGTATGACTTACGCCAGGCTCTTTCGGCTTGTTTGCAAGATTTTTTTAACAGCCGAAGAGAGTCGTTGTAGGAGAGTAGGGTCTGCTATCCTATGGTCACCCCAATTTTTGCTTTTTGCTTCACTGGTTTTCGACTTACTGAGGCTGTGGGCCTGCTAATCAGACCCCCAGCCTGCTGTTCTCTCTCTAAATTTATAATACATGTGCTATAGGTACATACCACAATTGGAAATGGACTCCTTGTCAGCCCCTGTACCATGCACTATAGGTGCCCAGGGCATAGGTGCCACCAAGGCCTACCAGGGGCTGAAGCATAGCTTTTGCCACCCCTGGCTGGTTCTTAAATTGACACAACTGGCTGATCACTCAGCTGGGGCAAGTGGGTGTAATCACCCCTTGCTTAGATATAGTATACCTATATCTAAACCTATATCTGGACACATATATAGCCTGTAAGCCACTCCTATGGAAGGCCTCATCAATCCTGGAGGCAGAGTGCGTGGTTTTATGTGAGATGGTGCTCTGGCATGAGCTGGGCCTGTCTGCAGCTGTCGGGAACAACTCCCTAAGCTGATCCGGGATAATGCCATACCATATACTCTTAAGCGCCTTATAATCCTCGCGGTTATATAGCAACTTTGGTTTGGCTTTATCAAAACATGTCGTGTAAGGTGTCATACGAATTGGAATACTACCCCCTCGCCAGTTCTGGCGACGGGGGTAGCATTCCACCCTTCTAGAGGGAGAAGACATGTTACTTTACTGAAACGCGGTTGATTTAAAATGAGCCTCAGATCCACAAAATGGATGCCCCTGCCACAGACACGGGTCTGGCCTCCTGCTGCTGACCGAAACCCGGCAGAGGAGGCCTGGACAAAGAGTTTCCTGTCGCAGGGCGGTGTCAAACCACCCCAGACAGGAGATAGTGGATTGGAGTAGGGAGGTTTCAAAGAAACCAGACACTGCCTGGGGAGCACAAGGCTGCCCCTTGCAGGATCCGGCCAAACCGGTTCTGGGGCCTCCCAGCCCCTGTCCCAGCGCGGCCAGGATCAAAGGAGAGGGGTGTAACCACCCCCTTCCTGGGTCCCACCCATAGGAGGGGACCTAGCAGGATGTCCAACCCCCGAGATTCGAATAAGAGGGGGAGCAGTCCCAACGGACCTCAGATCATCCTGAAGAAACATAAGAAACGAAATCTGGACCCTTCGACTTTCTACACGACGTGAGAAGACTGAAGAATCTCCCTTGTGGTCAAGGAGTGACCACCCTGTGCAAACAGGTACCATCCAGCCCTCGACCCTTGCTTTGTTGCAGTTCCCGCCGGAACTCGAGCGACAGAGATCGACGAGATCAAGCTTGCCTGCCTTCTACCTGCCCGATCCACAGTCCCTGCAGAGCTGAGACCCGTGGAGGCGACCGGAAGCGTGGGGCACGCCATCTTGAAAAGGCCACGAGACGCTGACCGTGCAGCCCACGAGTGACCCTCGAAGCTGTACACCGGGGTTTGAGAAGCCCCAGCCCCGAGCTCCACTTGCACCAAAGCTCACCCCTCCACACTCGACGAGTGCTGCGTGGGGCCCTTCTGCTTGTGTGCGCTCGACGCGTTGGCCCGGTCACTTGCCAGCTGGCTTGTGGCCCCTGTGCCGACAAACTTTGAAATACGACTCGCTTTTCTGGTTGCTCCAGATCTGCACCAGCTCCTGTGAAAAGGAGCACCCACTCTGACCCTCCTGGTTCGAGTGATAAGCAATCTCCCGGTTCCGCGTGGATTGCTTTTGCCAAGTGCTGTTTGCTGCAATCTTGAAGCCGACGGTGCTGACGGCGAGAGCCTACGTGGGACAGATCGTGACCTGCTCCTGGACGTCGCAGATGCCCCAGAGCCCACGTGACAGCGGAGAGAAGCCTATCGACAACCGCCTGATTGCGCCCGACATTGCCTGGTTCCGTCCTGGTTCCACCCTGGTCACTGCTGAGTGACCCAGACTCTGTCCCCTCTGCTTTCAGGTACTTTTCTACTTCGATCCACCCTTGGATCGCACCGGACACTTCTGCTTCACAGCGCCTGCAGCTGCAACAGCTTCAAGCACCAAGAACCTGCGTGACAGAACCCGACGCCACTTCGACCCTGTGCACCCACGGCCTGTGGGTGAGGTAACTTTGCAACGCCGGTGTCCATACACTGGTACACACCTCTAGGGTCTGTGTCTAAAGTTTTGTGTTCCTAGGTTCAGCGGAAGTATCTTTTAATTCACTTTAACTGACTTTTACGCACCATTGACAGTGCATTGGTGCGCGCCGCACTTTCCGTGCTGCACCCGTCTCCTGTGGGCTACTCCCGACTTCTTCATTGCTTGTCCTGACTGCTCCCAGCGAATCTCTAGGCCCTAGGCCTAACCACTGTTCGATAAGTGTTACTTATACCACTTTTTTAAAATATGGTCTGAGTGGCCACCCGCCCTCATCCATAAACGTGCAACTTTATATGTGTAACAGTGCTTTTGATTTAACGCTTGTGCCCCTTTCCTCATAAAGAGTACTGGGGAGTAATTTAGAAATAAATACATATATTTTTATAATATATACTTGTGTGGTGTCCTTTCATTTGATTACAGGATTGTATGTGGTAAAACAGCTCGCTTAACACGACCTCTTAAGTTAAGCCTTTAAGGCTGCTTAGTCCATGCTACCACTAGGATAGCTTGTCTATAAGGTTGACTTACAACCTGACATCTTTGGGGTTTGTTTGGACTGATACCCAGTGGTTCCAGAATTGGAAACACTACATATCAGGCCAACTTCTCACATTGGTGTGCAGCGGTGCGGATTTGAGCTTGCTGTTTGTTTTACCATTGCAATCTTTATCAAATTGAAAGATCACATCAAGTACCTCTAGGTACATATAAATCAAAAGCTTAGCATATTAAGTTCTACTGAACTTAGTAGTTGTAGATTAAAGGGATTAGCACACCCTGACTACAACTCACTAGCAAGGTACAGTAGGAAACCACTTAGTGTAGGTAAGTGCACCACTTACACCTCACTAGCAGTCATGTCTGATACAGGTAGAGCTTCAGGCTCTGCTCCTGTAATAGTTGATCCTATAGGGACAACATCCAGATATGACAACCTTAGCCACAAAGACCTGAGTGCCTTGTGCACAGCCAGGGGGCTAAAAAAGGGCAGAGGCCCTACCATTCCTTCCCTAGTAGCTCTCCTAGAAAAGGATGACCTAGATAAGGTGAGTCAGACTCCCTTAGAAACAGAGGAAGGGATAAACTCCCCTGAGAATGAGGATCTTCAAGAAGAAGTAGAGGAGGAAGAGGAAGACCCAGAGGAAGGCTCTGATTTAGAAGAGCCTGAAGATCAGGATCAGGGGGGAAACCAGGTACAGGTTGCCAGGCTTAACCAGGCCAACTTGGACCTACATGGGAATGGAGAGGGCCAGCACCACTCCAGATCTCATAACCACATTCTCCCAGGTAACAGGAGGGTGAGATCTCTATCAAGGGATTCTCATCTTTCTAGTGCCTCAAGAGAATCTCAAAGAGGAATGACTTCCTCCCAGAGAAAAGAGCATAGGGCCAGGATGAGGGCTGTCCAACTCCAAATAGAAAGGGAAGAGGTAGCCTTGGCTCAAGCTAAACTTGCTTTAGCAAGAGAAAGAAAATTGTGTGGCTTAGATGCCACTGGTGGCAGCAAAGTTCCTAAAGAAAAAGACAGGGCCTAGGACAATAGAAACCTGACAAAAATTGTGCCCCCCTACAAGGAAGGGGATGATATCCACAAATGGATGACTGCTCTTGAGAGGGCCTGCATGGTACAGCAGGTCCCTGAGGATCAGTGGGCAGCAATTTTATGGTACTCCTTTTCTGAGAAAGGGAGGGACAGGCTCCTCACTGTTAGACCTGAGGATGCCAAAGACTACTCTGTTCTGAAGAGTGCTCTTATTGAAGGGTTTGGCCTAACCACTGAGCAATACAGGTTGTTGTTCAGAGACACCCAAAAAGCACAGACTCAGGACTGGACTGATTTTGTAGATTGTGCCACTAAGGCTCTGGAGGGTTGGCTGCAGGGAAGTAAAGTTTCAGACTATACAGGATTGTACAATCTTATGATGAGAGAACAGATCCTTAATAACTGTCAGAACCAGCTGTTGCATCAATACCTTGTTGACTCTGATTTGACCTCTCCCCAAGAATTGGGAAAGAAGGCAGACAAATGGGCCAGAACAAGGATTAAGCAGAAAAACCAGAACCAAGGTGACCAGAAGAAAACAGACCAGAAGGGTGGGAATCAGAAAGATAAAGAAAAGGACCAGAAGTCTTCAGGCCCCCAAACTAGCAATAAGGAGGGGGGTTCCCAAAATGGAAACAAGAAAAAGAAGAATGATGGCCCAAAGAAACCTTGGTGTAATACCTGCAAATCAGTTTCACACTGGGGCAGTGAATGTACTAAGAAAAATCCAGTCCCCACCACTGCAGCTCCTAAAGCAACTGCACCCCCTAGTACAGTCAGCAGTGGTGGTACACAGCCAAAGGGTTTAGTAGGGTTGACCCTGGGTACTGAGGTGGAATCTGGCCTAGTCAGAATCCCCACACAGGCAGTTCTCCTATATGATGTGGACTTAACTTTGCTCACTGCAGTAAGCCCCAGTAACCTGGGCAAATATAGGCAGACTCCCTTAATTAATGAGAAACTGGCTCAGGCCTACAGGGACACTTGTGCCAGTGTCACAATGGTGACACCTGGCTTTGTGGACCCTGGACAGATTGTACTAGGTGAAAGTTACCTAGTGACCAATGCAAGCAACTCCACTACTTCCCATAGTGTGGCTGTTGTGAACTTCTCCTGGGGAGGGGTAGATGGCCTAAAGAAAGTTGTTGTGAGTGCAGACCTCCCAGTAGACTGTCTGTTAGGCAATGATCTTGAAAGCTCAGTTTGGTCAGAAGTGGAGTACAGGACTCATGCAGAAATGCTAGGTATTTCAGCTCATGTCCTTGCAGTGACAAGGTCTCAGGCTAAGAAGTGCCTTCCTGAACCAGTGGTGGATCTTGAAACAATAGACCAACCACAACCCAAGAGGAGGAGCAAGAGGGTTAAGGCTGTGCCTTCCCACTTGCCCCAGGTTGAGGATCAGGTTTCACAGGAAACTGATTCTGCAGTCCAAGAGGAGACTGTCTCAGAGGAGCTTGAACCTGATCAGGTTGAGTTTCTGGGGACAGGGGGACCCTCAAGGGCAGACCTGGGGCAGGCCCAATTAGATTGCCCTTCACTTGAACCCCTCAGACAGCAAGCTGCTGCTGAGGCTGCAGGGAATGCTCAAGGTACCCATAGAGTGTATTGGGATGAAGGACTCCTTTATTCAGAGGCTAGAGACCCCAAGCCTGGCACAACCAGGAGGTTGGTTATACCTTTGAAGTTTAGGGGCTTTCTTCTTACCTTGGCCCATGATATTCCCCTTGCAGGACACTTAGGCCAGAATAAGACTTGGGACAGGCTTGTTCCACACTTTCACTGGCCTCATATGTCAGAAGATGTCAAGGAGTTTTGTCGCTCCTGTGTCACTTGCCAAGCCAGTGGTAAGTCAGGTGGCACAACAAAGGCCCCCCTGATACCACTACCTGTGGTGGGGGTACCCTTTGAAAGAGTTGGAATAGACATTGTGGGTCCCATGGATCCTCCAACAGCATCTGGACACAGATTTATACTGGTGGTAGTGGATCATGCCACCAGGTATCCAGAGGCAATTCCCCTGAGGACCACCACAGCTCCTGTGGTGGCAAAAGCCCTCATTGCAGTTTTCTCAAGAGTGGGCTTTCCAAAGGAGGTTCTTTCAGACAGAGGTACTAACTTCATGTCTGGATACTTAAAAGCAATGTGGAAAGAGTGTGGAGTAAACTATAAGTTTACCACACCCTACCATCCACAGTGCAATGGGCTTGTGGAAAGGTTCAACAAGACCCTAAAGGGAATGATAAAAGGTTTACCAGAGAAGCTTAGGCGGAAATGGGACATCCTTTTACCCTGCTTGCTCTTTGCTTACAGAGAGGTCCCACAGAAGGGGGTTGGCTACAGCCCTTTTGAACTTTTGTTTGGCCACCCTGTAAGGGGTCCACTGAGTTTGGTGAAGGAAGGATGGGAGTTACCTCTCAAAAAGCCTAAACTAGACATTGTGGACTATGTACTTGGTCTCCGCTCCAGGATGGCTGAATACATGGAGAGAGCATCCAAAAACCTTGAGGCAAGTCAGGAATTACAGAAAGCCTGGCATGACCAAAAGGCTGTTCTGGTTGAGTACCAGCCAGGGCAGAAGGTGTGGGTGTTGGACCCAGTGGGGCCAGCAGCTCTCCAGGACAAATGGACTGGACCCTACCCTATCATTGAGAAAAAGGGAGAAGTCACCTATGTGGTTGACTTTGGCACCCCTAGGAGCCCCCACAGGGTGCTCCATGTCAATCGTTTGAAAGCATTTGTTGACAGGGAGGACATGAGTCTCCTCATGGCCACAGATGGGGAACAGGAGGAAGAGAGTGACCCTCTCCCAGACCTGCTTTCCCAGAACCCTGATGATGGTTCAGTTGATGGAGTAGCCTTGGCAGGCAGCCTCACTGAGCAGCAACAGGTGGACTGCAGACAGGTGTTGCAGGCCCACAGACACTTGTTTTCACTCACACCCAGTCAGACTAACTGGTGCACCCATGAGGTGGATACTGGTGACAATCTGCCTGTGAAGAATAAGATCTACAGGCAACCTGACCATGTCAGGGATTGTATAAAGGCTGAGGTGCAAAAGATGTTGGAGCTTGGAGTGATTGAGCCATCAGAGAGCCCATGGGCTAGCCCAGTGGTCCTTGTGCCAAAACCTCATACCAAAGATGGGAAGAGAGAAATGAGGTTTTGTGTGGACTACAGAGGTCTCAATGCTGTCACTAGGACAGATGCTCATCCCATTCCAAGAGCAGATGAGCTCATTGATAAATTGGCTTCTGCCAAGTTTCTGAGCACATTTGATTTGACAGCTGGCTACTGGCAAATCAGACTAGCTGAAGAGTCAAAAGCCAAGACAGCATTCTCTACCCCCAGTGGGCATTATCAGTTTGTGGTGATGCCCTTTGGTTTGAAGAATGCACCTGCCACCTTCCAAAGGTTGGTGAATCAAGTCCTTGCTGGGCTGGATGACTTTTGTGCAGCATATCTAGATGATATTGCTGTCTTTAGCTCCACCTGGGAGGATCACCTGATCCACCTGAAGAAGGTTCTGGAGGCCCTGCAAAAGGCAGGCCTGACTATCAAGGCTACTAAGTGCCAGATAGGGCAGAGCAAGGTTGTGTACTTGGGCCACCTAGTAGGTGGGGGTCAAGTTCAACCACTGGAGAGCAAGATCCAGACCATACAGGACTGGGCTCCTCCAACTACCCAGACACAAGTCAGAGCCTTCTTGGGCCTGACTGGGTATTACAGAAAATTTGTAAAGAACTATGGGTCCATTGTGACACCATTGAATGACTTGACATCCAAGAAGATGCCCAAAAAGGTTCAGTGGACAGTTAGCTGTCAAAAGGCATTTGATGACCTGAAGAAGGCCATGTGCTCTGCACCTATCCTGAAGAGTCCTGACTACTCCAAACAGTTCATTGTACAGACAGATGCTTCTGAGTTGGGGGTGGGAGCTGTGCTTTCACAACTTAATCAAGATGGTCAAGACCAGCCCATTGCTTTTATTAGCAGAAGGCTGACCCCCAGGGAGAAACGTTGGTCAGCTATTGAGAGGGAGGCCTTTGCTGTGGTTTGGGCCCTGAAGAAGTTGAGGCCATACTTGTTTGGTACTCACTTCCTAATTCAGACAGACCATAAGCCCCTCTTGTGGCTAAATCAGATGAAGGGTGAAAATCCCAAACTGCTCAGGTGGTCCATTTCCCTACAGGGGATGGACTTTACAGTGGAGCACCGCCCAGGGACTGACCATGGTAATGCAGATGGTCTCTCCAGGTACTTCCACTTAGAACATGAAGACTTATCTGGTCAAGGTTAAGTTTAATGTCCCTGCGTTTGGGGGGGGGTTATGTAGGAGAGTAGGGTCTGCTATCCTATGGTCACCCCAATTTTTGCTTTTTGCTTCACTGGTTTTCGACTTACTGAGGCTGTGGGCCTGCTAATCAGACCCCCAGCCTGCTGTTCTCTCTCTAAATTTATAATACATGTGCTATAGGTACATACCACAATTGGAAATGGACTCCTTGTCAGCCCCTGTACCATGCACTATAGGTGCCCAGGGCATAGGTGCCACCAAGGCCTACCAGGGGCTGAAGCATAGCTTTTGCCACCCCTGGCTGGTTCTTAAATTGACACAACTGGCTGATCACTCAGCTGGGGCAAGTGGGTGTAATCACCCCTTGCTTAGATATAGTATACCTATATCTAAACCTATATCTGGACACATATATAGCCTGTAAGCCACTCCTATGGAAGGCCTCATCAATCCTGGAGGCAGAGTGCGTGGTTTTATGTGAGATGGTGCTCTGGCATGAGCTGGGCCTGTCTGCAGCTGTCGGGAACAACTCCCTAAGCTGATCCGGGATAATGCCATACCATATACTCTTAAGCGCCTTATAATCCTCGCGGTTATATAGCAACTTTGGTTTGGCTTTATCAAAACATGTCGTGTAAGGTGTCATACGAATTGGAATACTACCCCCTCGCCAGTTCTGGCGACGGGGGTAGCATTCCACCCTTCTAGAGGGAGAAGACATGTTACTTTACTGAAACGCGGTTGATTTAAAATGAGCCTCAGATCCACAAAATGGATGCCCCTGCCACAGACACGGGTCTGGCCTCCTGCTGCTGACCGAAACCCGGCAGAGGAGGCCTGGACAAAGAGTTTCCTGTCGCAGGGCGGTGTCAAACCACCCCAGACAGGAGATAGTGGATTGGAGTAGGGAGGTTTCAAAGAAACCAGACACTGCCTGGGGAGCACAAGGCTGCCCCTTGCAGGATCCGGCCAAACCGGTTCTGGGGCCTCCCAGCCCCTGTCCCAGCGCGGCCAGGATCAAAGGAGAGGGGTGTAACCACCCCCTTCCTGGGTCCCACCCATAGGAGGGGACCTAGCAGGATGTCCAACCCCCGAGATTCGAATAAGAGGGGGAGCAGTCCCAACGGACCTCAGATCATCCTGAAGAAACATAAGAAACGAAATCTGGACCCTTCGACTTTCTACACGACGTGAGAAGACTGAAGAATCTCCCTTGTGGTCAAGGAGTGACCACCCTGTGCAAACAGGTACCATCCAGCCCTCGACCCTTGCTTTGTTGCAGTTCCCGCCGGAACTCGAGCGACAGAGATCGACGAGATCAAGCTTGCCTGCCTTCTACCTGCCCGATCCACAGTCCCTGCAGAGCTGAGACCCGTGGAGGCGACCGGAAGCGTGGGGCACGCCATCTTGAAAAGGCCACGAGACGCTGACCGTGCAGCCCACGAGTGACCCTCGAAGCTGTACACCGGGGTTTGAGAAGCCCCAGCCCCGAGCTCCACTTGCACCAAAGCTCACCCCTCCACACTCGACGAGTGCTGCGTGGGGCCCTTCTGCTTGTGTGCGCTCGACGCGTTGGCCCGGTCACTTGCCAGCTGGCTTGTGGCCCCTGTGCCGACAAACTTTGAAATACGACTCGCTTTTCTGGTTGCTCCAGATCTGCACCAGCTCCTGTGAAAAGGAGCACCCACTCTGACCCTCCTGGTTCGAGTGATAAGCAATCTCCCGGTTCCGCGTGGATTGCTTTTGCCAAGTGCTGTTTGCTGCAATCTTGAAGCCGACGGTGCTGACGGCGAGAGCCTACGTGGGACAGATCGTGACCTGCTCCTGGACGTCGCAGATGCCCCAGAGCCCACGTGACAGCGGAGAGAAGCCTATCGACAACCGCCTGATTGCGCCCGACATTGCCTGGTTCCGTCCTGGTTCCACCCTGGTCACTGCTGAGTGACCCAGACTCTGTCCCCTCTGCTTTCAGGTACTTTTCTACTTCGATCCACCCTTGGATCGCACCGGACACTTCTGCTTCACAGCGCCTGCAGCTGCAACAGCTTCAAGCACCAAGAACCTGCGTGACAGAACCCGACGCCACTTCGACCCTGTGCACCCACGGCCTGTGGGTGAGGTAACTTTGCAACGCCGGTGTCCATACACTGGTACACACCTCTAGGGTCTGTGTCTAAAGTTTTGTGTTCCTAGGTTCAGCGGAAGTATCTTTTAATTCACTTTAACTGACTTTTACGCACCATTGACAGTGCATTGGTGCGCGCCGCACTTTCCGTGCTGCACCCGTCTCCTGTGGGCTACTCCCGACTTCTTCATTGCTTGTCCTGACTGCTCCCAGCGAATCTCTAGGCCCTAGGCCTAACCATTGTTCGATAAGTGTTACTTATACCACTTTTTTAAAATATGGTCTGAGTGGCCACCCGCCCTCATCCATAAACGTGCAACTTTATATGTGTAACAGTGCTTTTGATTTAACGCTTGTGCCCCTTTCCTCATAAAGAGTACTGGGGAGTAATTTAGAAATAAATACATATATTTTTATAATATATACTTGTGTGGTGTCCTTTCATTTGATTACAGGATTGTATGTGGTAAAACAGCTCGCTTAACACGACCTCTTAAGTTAAGCCTTTAAGGCTGCTTAGTCCATGCTACCACTAGGATAGCTTGTCTATAAGGTTGACTTACAACCTGACATCTTTGGGGTTTGTTTGGACTGATACCCAGTGGTTCCAGAATTGGAAACACTACATATCAGGCCAACTTCTCACAGTCGTCATACCATGGACTAGGATGAGAGCGCCGTTGTTTAGTCTGAGTAGCAGGAATAAGCTTGTCCAGCACATTAGTCAGCCAGTTGCAATAGAGATCGTAACCTGACTCAACGTCAGTGAAAGGGCCCACGGGAACAGAGCCCAAAAGCTGATGAAAATTGCTTAGTTTCAGTTTTTTCCAGGGGCGCCTGAGAATGGCAGAAGTGGGGGCAACTATAGGAGGACCGTTGAGCAAAAAATGACATTCAATTAGGTAGTGGTCTGTCCAGGCCATTGGCCTAGGGGACAGAACTTTGACCGATGTACGGGAGGTAAATAAAGGGTCCAAAATGTGACCACCAACATGTGTGTTATGTTCAACTAATTGAAAAAGTTGGAGGGCCTCCAAGTCGGCACGAGTACTACTGGCAGCCGAGGGACAAGGGGAGTCAAAATGGAGATTAAGATCCCCAACTATGCTAAAATTGGCAGTTTTAAGGGCCAGAGAACTGACTGCGTCGGGAAGGGCGGCCCTAAAGGCAGCATCCGGGCCCGAGGGCCGGTAAATAAGTAGGCCCGAGAAGGCAAAATGCGGATTAACAGAGACCGAGAAGTAAGCACTTTCGCATCCTGCAATACCCATGGCCTTCCAGGTGCATGAATAGCTGGTTTTAATAGCTGCTGCAATGCCACCGCCTCTAGAGTCACGGTTAAGGGTGTAAATCGTATACTCCGGAGGGATTGCTAAGTTAATGGCAACCGAGGCGTCATTATGGAGCCAAATTTCAGACATGAAAAAAATATCAGGAGACTCATCAAGTAAATTACGAATGTCAAGATGGTGCTTCACCAGGGATCTAACATTAAGATGGTAGATCTTAAATAAAGTAGGATCTGGTGCCAAGGAAGCAGTAGTATTAGGTGAGGCTTTACGGGAAACAGAGCAATGAGTAGAGATAGGGGTAGGTAAGGGACGTGAGAAGGCACATCCGGGGCACCTAAAAGGGCCACACAGAGGATGGAGAGAAGCCTCAGAGCAGGGAGAGAGAGTCGGGCGGAGGTAAAGCAGTTCTGCTTTAGAATACATGCCTGTAGAAAGATGAAAGCCAGAAACGTATCAGCAAGGGAGGAGAGCCCTGCCCTAGCGCTTCCTCAGCGCTGACGGGCGCAGACGGGCAGGACTCTGGCACGACTCAGGCGCAGTGAAGGCGCGGACCGCTGCGAGTCACCGCTGCGCGCTAGAGAGCAGAGTATAAGAAGGGCGGGCGGAGGAGGGCCGCAAGGCTAGAGCCTTTCAGCGCGTGGACACGCCGGTGTGCGTAACGCAGCGCTCTACAAATGTCCCAATAATAATAATAATAATAATAGAGCGCTTGGTCCGGCGCCTCTAGAACGGCGCGTCCTCACCCAAAATGGCACCCAAAAATTTAGCAGCAAGCTAGGAGCCCACAGACCCGGACCCGCAAAGCAGTGGTGCAGATGACAATTATGGTGCAAGTGGGGGCCAGGAATCCCTATTAAAATCAGGGGTGAAACTCAAATAAAATGAACCAAGATATCAAAAGCGGTAAGTTTTAAAAAAGCGCGAGAGCGCTATGCGGCAAAGCGTTGCAGCGTGAAGGTCCCAATCACACTGAGTGTCCAGCAAGGAGTTCCATAACAAGGAATAGATTCCTTATGAAACAAGCCGTACTGGTTTCAGCAGTGAGTGGTACAACAGTGACCCGGGGGCGTGCCAGGAATGTGACTGAAGGACCCGGCGCACTGCTGCAAACACACTTGTAAGACCCAATAAACAAAGTAGACAACAAGCAGCACTACAAAGGGGCATGGCAGGAGAGGTGTTAACGGTGACCCAAGAAATAGAGAGGGTGACAATGAGCAACTGCGAGGGCTGCCAACCAGATGTGAACTAGTATAATAAACTGGAAAGCGAGGGCAGCTATTGGGCTAATGTCTAGAAGAAGTCTTGAATATGGATCTCCCCCCAGTGGTGTAACAAAGGCCCCCCGCAGCCCCCACGACGCGGGGCTCCCAAAGCTTCTGAGGGTGGTCAGAGGGAGGCCCCTCCAGGTACTTTGCAGCGGGCCCCCTCAAGTTTCGTTATGCCACTGAAATACAAGTAGCAAACTGTAAAGAGAAGGCAGGCCCACCGGTAGCGCCTGTGATCATAATCTCCCCCCTCTGCAAACTCCGGTTACCTTAGGATGTGAAGGGGGCTCTGCGGTCCGCGCTGATCTCTGGTGAAGCCGCTTTCGCCAGTGGGAGGCACCTCAGCCTCAGGTTCAAGCATCTCCTTTCCTCGATGACAAGAGCGTAGGAACCCCGGTTGCTAGGGGACGCCTCGCGCCTCTCTAGACGCAACGTAGCTCTGCCTGACGAACCTCCGCGTTGCTGGGGGAAATCCTCGTTGCTGTGACCAAACCGAGCGCAGCTCAGAAAGGACGATCCCGGGCCGATGGTGGTGAATACTGGCATGGTGTTTTCAAGGTTCCTTCTCAGAGCGGCGAACCCGGCTTCGGGCACACAACACAGCTCGAGAGGGGTGGTTGAGTCAATGCGCACACAGAGCTCGGGGGCAAAGCAGGCGCTCCAGAGTTCCTCAGCAGTGCGTTAATCCGCACACGCTGAGCACGAGAGACTCAATCCTGGGGCAGATCACGTTTGAGGCAGAGCAGGCCTCATGACCTTATGCCCCAGCTGTATGCCGATGGGCACACCAAGACAGATTTCAGAGGGGGGCAGCTACACGAAGGCACAGCGCAGAGACCCACACAGCAGATGGGAGGGTGGGTGCTGGAGAACTTTGGTATCCCTGAGTTCCCAGCTCTTCTTAGGCCCTGGGAGACAGGCAGGCTTCAGAGGGGCAAAGCACGCAGCACAGCTCCTCTTCAAGTTAGGGGGACACAGCACAAAGCAGACAGTCCCTCCTCAGCAATCACAGCAACTGTAGGTAAGCTCCCAGACACTCAACATGGATTCCTTCTTGATCACAAAGTTTCCTAATCTATTTTTACTAGGGCTCCAGTCCTACTTTTATACCCCAAAAGTCTTTGTTCTTTTGTGTGAGGGGTCCTGGACCCAATCTAAACCAGTTCTGGATGCACACTGCCAGTGCACCTCTTCTTCCTTTGTGAGTGTGGGCCGGGGCCATCAGACGCACTGCAGGAGGTGGAGCCAGCATTGTGGAAGGCTGGCACAGCCCTAATGAGACCCAGGTGCTACTCCTCTCTCAGCGTTGATGTTAACTGGCGCCTCCTCGCCCTAAGGAGATGTCTTCCATAAGGAGGGTGCCCTATATTTCTGGGCTGCCCCCAGGTGGACAGGTGTCCATGCGCTATTGTGGCTGCTTTGTCAAGGGGAGACTGGAGTGTCAACTGGCGCAATGTGGATGCTTCGGCCGCCTAGACCTCGCACTGGCCAAGGGACCGTGTTAGTGACTGGCGGCAGGGCATAAGGAGCCGGCACTCCAGGGGGAAGACACAAGGTGCACAGCTGCAACTGAGTGGCGTCTCCTACTTAGCGGCTCCGCGCGAAGTCTAAGTGGTCTATCGGGGCCTCTTTGGGGCTCTTTCCAGTCTATTCTCGGGACCCTGCAGCATCCCCCGATTTGTTAAACAGTGTCCTCACAGGCCTGCCATAAGCTCTTGCAAGATGGATGCCTCACTCACGTCTCCGTCTGCGACGCGATCGGGGCTAAATCACACCGCTCCTCGGCCTTTGAATTGGGGCCGCCAGAAGGGCGAGAATGCGTCCTGGGCACGCCCTGTTGTAGGCCTTAGATTGGATCGTCGACAAGTCTCCCGCCACGGGACTTCGCTTCGTCGCTCCAGCTCAGAATTCGAGCATCGATCAATGCCCAGGATGTTCCTGCACCTCGAGAAGGGGTAGGAGGCAAGAATTAATGGGTTCGTGGAGGATCGGTTACTGGGCTTGCAGAGCTACTCTAGAACGCGGCCATCTTTGGGCCAGGAAAGCTCCGTCCTCTCCTGTCCTAGCAGTACTTCTTCACACAAATATCCACAACTTAGACCTCCTTGCATAAAGACTAAGTGGGGGCAGTTAACTGCATTTGATCAGCTGCCTAAGATAGTGTATGTCTTCCTCACCCTGAGATGCCCTTTCACGAAATCAATCTAGGCAGGGCGCTGGGATAAGCTTGTAAACTGGTGTAGTGTTTGTGACAAGCAAAGCCATCTGATAACCTTTTTTTGGTTTGTCTATAGCCCAGCATGTTCTTGCAGTGGGTACTGTAAAAAGTTGTTTGTTGACTCTTTAGCCTTTCTGTTTACCACAAAAGCCATCCTTGTTTAAATCACCTGTTGTGATGTGGTTTATTAAAGGTTTGCCCCACATGTTCCTTCCCAAGCCATTTGTGATGCCTCAATAGGACCTTAATGTGGTCTTAACATTCGTTATGTGTAGCCCTTTTGTGCCTATGTGTGCTGCTCACTGTCTCTGGACACTGGGGACAGTTTTCCTCATTATCAGTTCATCACATGCGTAAAATGGAGGCACTGTCAGTGCAATTGCCTTGCATCACGTTTTTCCCAGACAAATTGGTGCTAAGCACTCAGCAGCTTATTTACCAAAAATCATGACTCCATTCCACACTGGACAATCCACCACCAATATCAGCATTCTATGCTCCCCGATCCACAGGACCAGCAGGATAAGCTCACGGTTGGACCATAAGAGGTTTTGAGCTTCTACACAGATTGTACCAAGGACCATCGAGTTGACGAGCAACTTTTTGTGTGCTTTTCTTGGGCGAAAAATTGGAAGGCTTTGTAGAAACAAGCACTGGCGTTGCCAATAGGTTTCGCATTTGGAAAGTTGGAGCTATTGGTTTTGTAAATGACATTTTATATTTATATATCGTTATTGGCATTATCAATAACAATATATAAATATAAAATGTCATTTACAAAACCAATAGCTCCAACTTTCCAAATGCGAAACCTATTGGCAACGCCAGTGCTTGTTACTACAGCCGCCTTGCGAATTCAAATGCTTTCTTGAGTTATGCAAGCCAAGCTCCAGACTCTGGAATCAGACTCGGACACAGAAGGGGTGGGTGGGGGGCAGGGGTTGGCACACTAATCTTATTGTACAAAAGGGTTAAGTTTGCTATTAAACCGCGCAGGTCCCCATCGAAGCCCACATTTATGGCCACTATGAACAACGACTATGTGTAATTAAGCTGACGTCGGCACCGCGTTGTTTTGGGCAGTAGATACTGCCGAGGCGGACATGTTTCACCGGCTGATGGAGTTTATCGACCAAGGGTAAAAAAAAGAGGACTTTGCAAACTAGATGAATTTTACAGCCCTTGGAGGCAGCCGCGTGCAGCTAGACAGAGGGAAATGTCCTCGATATAAATCTGAACTCGGGGCTAATGGATAATGTGTCCCGCCTCCTCAAGCGAGTGCAAATGTGTCTCCCAGACTCCATTGTGAGAGTACATTTAACTCAGAGAAGCTGGTCTCACGGGGCTAGCAGTAAAACAGTCCCCTGTTAGAGTGGTAAAAGAGATGCTGACATCCAGCAAGGGACACTTCTGCATCTATATGAAATACAGCAGCAATTACCAGGAGAAATCGGGATAGAATCACAAACACACTGCCGTGATAGCGACTCTGGGGGAAGTTATGGCTAGGTCTCATTAAAAAGGACTTTGCTGCGTTGCTGTGTGACAAATTACAGCAGTTATGGTTAAGTCTATCTTTCCATTGAAAAGGCTTTGGATGGATTCTTGTGTGGCAAATTACAGTAGTTATGGTTGTGTCTAACTTTCCATTGAAAAGGCTTTTAATGGATTCTTGTGTGGCAAATTACAGTAGTTATGGTTGTGTCTAACTTTCCATTGAAAAGGCGTTTGTTGAACTCTATACCTCTACAGCGTGCTGTCCGGCGTAAAGCGCTTCGACGCCTCGGCAGGGGTAGTAAGAGGTACATAGATGCCATTGCAATTGTCTCCTGCGATAGTCTCGAAACAGAGACACACGACTAAAATACATTGTAACCGTAGTTCATGATAACGCACTGAACGTATACCTACCTGCATTTGTTCATAGCAGAGATGGGAAACTTCATCTCCCAGATGTCGCTTAAACCGGAAGCGGAAGTCTAGTTGCTGGAATAGGAAGTGACCGTTGCTAAGCAAACGTGACAAGTGACCTGTAACGGCCTTATCGACAAGCTGAAAAGGGTCTGCGGGAGCAGGTGTGTGCAGGCGGCAGTGCTGTCAGATGTGATACACATTTTGATCTGTTATGTTTAGGAATGCAATGGGCTTTGCTGGGACTATTCAGTGCACGCATGGGGCTTTCATTAAGACGCAAAGTTTGGAGATATGCTGAACTGTTGCTTCTAATAACAATCACAACTGTGTTCTGTTGGCTTTTTGTGGCTGTGCAGTCGCTGGGAGCTGGGATTTGCCGGAGGGAAGCCGGATGGGGGCGGGAGAGCCTGGTGGGGGGGCGGGAATGCGAGCGAGGGGAGGAGAAGTGTGGCAGGGAGATGCGCGTGCTTGTGTGGTCACGTGACCCGCTTTTGTGGTCACGTGACTCACATGCACTGCAAGAAAACCGCAGTGGTTTGACGAGTCGATCAAGCCCTTGAATTTTTGCCTATTACATTCGCAAGCGAATGATAAAAGGCGAAACCTAAAAAAGACACTGATAAGGTGGATAGTCCTTTGCATTAAGATCTGTTAGGCACTGGCCAAGCAGCAGCCACTGATGGTCTGAGACCTTTTCACTAGGACCAAGGCCACTATTACTGCTTTGATATGTCCTTGAAGTATGCAGAATGCGATGTGGGTGTGGGTGCATAAGTTCATGAAGCACTACAGCCTTGTACAGTCAGAACCGGTGGGAAGGATAATTTGCCTGCTCGTTTTGCAAGACATTTTGGTCTGAGTTCACTCCACAGACCCTCTCTACTTTTGGAAGGTACTGCTTTGGTATACATTTTAAGGTGATGAATCTATGTTTAGAACTATAGTGACAAACATAATAAAATTATGGGTGGCAATGGGTACTTGGTAATGTGGTTACGTTAATGTTTTTTATTACAAACACATAGACTCCTAGAAATACCTACACGTGCAAAGACAATATAACCAATTGAAAAAACATGTTTTGTTAGCTCTAGAAAGACAGGAATTGATGATACATCGACTGGATTATTGTATCCAGCGTTAGACAAATATCTGTAAAGTATAGCTCCTGGTGAAGAGGAGCTGTGGTACCCCTCATATTCACACTCACCTGGAGGTGAGTGGACGATTAAAAAAATTTGTGACCAATAGGTGGAGACTGTTGGTCCCCCCTACTGAGTTGCCTCTCCTTCCCCCTGCTGCCTCCCCCTTGGCTTGGGAAAATTCAGGCCAAAATTAGTATGACCCACGATGGGTCATACCTATTTGGCCTGAATTTTCCAAGCCCACTTTCACACTCTTATTTTACTGCTACTTACTTGTGGAATTAGAATGAAGGCGGGGTTCTCTCCTTTCACCCAAAATCATTTATTTTGCCTCTAGGGCTTTACACCGAGTTATGGGTCCACCCCCTTCAACGCCTACTTATTTAAATCACATAGTATTAAGGTGGCAAATGAGTGAGCAATTAACAAACAAGACATGGAAATATTTAGGGTCACCTATGACAGAGTTTAGGATTGAGTAAAAGGGATAATGAGATATAGCCCACTCTTCACACACTGGTTCTGAATGCATATGCACTTTCTGCCTTGCTATATGTATAATTTGCAGCAGTGCTTAGGCACACCCGGTCCAACTGCAGTCAATGATTATAACATTCATGTATGATCTAGCTAGGGATGTGACATAGCTTTGAATGCATGTTTTCTTATTATCAATCAAAACTCCAAAACTACCACCATGAACCTCTATGAATTATATTGAGCACTCCATTCTCTTGCTATGTACCGATGGCTCCTTGAAATGTTGCTGCTCTAAAATTAATCAATAAATATAAATAAAAAATAAATATGGCGATAAGTAAAAGGGAAAAAATAAGTAATAGAAATCAGAAAATAAATGTTTTAGGCACAGAAAGCAATTTAAGTGTAAGTGCTAAACAGAGCTGGCGTCCAAGTCAGATCTTAACTAATGCAACATACAGGTCAAGAACTATTAGGTGAGACTTACGGTGCATATCTGAATGCAATGTCCCTCTGCTTCTGTACTCATAACATCTTCGAAAACATGTACCCACGAATCCACCACCATATCAGCATTCTATGCTCCCCAATTCACAGGACCAGCAGGATAAGCTCACGGTTGGACCATAAGAGGTTTTGAGCTTCTACACAGATTGTACCAAGGACCATCGAGTTGACGAGCAACTTTTTGTGTGCTTTTCTTGGGCGAAAAATTGGAAGGCTTTGTAGAAACAAGCACTGGCGTTGCCAATAGGTTTCGCATTTGGAAAGTTGGAGCTATTGGTTTTGTAAATGACATTTTATATTTATATATCGTTATTGGAATTGTCAATAACAATATATAAATATAAAATGTCATTTACAAAACCAATAGCTCCAACTTTCCAAATGCGAAACCTATTGGCAACGCCAGTGCTTGTTACTACAGCAGCCTTGCGAATTCAAATGCTTTCTTGAGTTATGCAAGCCAAGCTCCGGACTCTGGAATCAGACTCGGACACAAAAGGGGGGTGGGGGGGAGGGGGGCAGGGGTTGGCAGGTGAGGGGGCTCACTAATCTTATTGTACAAAAGGGTTAAGTTTGCTATTAAACCGCGCAGGTCCCCATCGAAGCCCACATTTATGGCCACTATGAACAACGACTATGTGTAATTACACTGACGTCGGCACCGCGTTGTTTTGGGCAGTAGATACTGCCGAGGCGGACATGTTTCACCGGCTGATGGAGTTTATCGACCAAGTGTAAAAAAAAAGAGGACTTTGCAAACTAGATGAATTTTACAGCCCTTGGAGGCAGCCGCGTGCAGCTAGACAGAGGGAAATGTCCTCCATATAAATCTGAACTCGGGGCTAATGGATAATGTGTCCCGCCTCCTCAAGCGAGTGCAAATGTGTCTCCCAGACTCCATTGTGAGAGTACATTTAACTCAGAGAAGCTGGTCTCACGGGGCTAGCAGTAAAACAGTCCCCTGTTAGAGTGGTAAAAGAGATGCTGACATCCAGCAAGGGACACTTCTGTATCATTATGAAATACAGCAGCAATTACCAGGAGAAATCGGGATAGAATCACAAACACACTACCGTGATAGCGACTCTGGGGGAAGTTATGGCTAGGTCTCATTAAAAAGGACTTTGCTGCGTTGCTGTGTGACAAATTACAGCAGTTATGGTTAAGTCTATCTTTCCATTGAAAAGGCTTTTGATGGATTCTTGTGTGGCAAATTACAGTAGTTATGGTTGTGTCTAACTTTCCATTGAAAAGGCTTTTAATGGATTCTTGTGCGGCAAATTACAGTAGTTATGGTTGTGTCTAACTTTCCATTGAAAAGGCGTTTGTTGAACTCTATACCTCTACAGCGTGCTGTCCGGCGTAAAGCGCTTCGACGCCTCTGCAGGGGTAGTAAGAGGTACATAGATGCAATTACAATTGTCTCCTGCGATAGTCTCGAACAGAGACACACGACTAAAATACATTGTAACCGTAGTTCATGATAACACACTGAACGTATACCTACCTGCATTTGTACATAGCAGAGATGGGAAACTTCATCTCCCAGATGTCGTTGAAACCGGAAGCGGAAGTCTAGTTGCTGGAACAGGAAGTGACCGTTGCTAAGCGAACGTGACGAGTGACCTGTAACGGCCTTATCGACAAGCTGAAAAGGGTCGGCGGGAGCAGGTGTGTGCAGGCGGCAGTGCTGTCAGATGGGATACACATTTTGATCTGTTATGTTTAGGAATGCAATGGGCTTTGCTGGGACTATTCAGTGCACGCATGGGGCTTTCATTAAGACGCAAAGTTTGGAGATATGCTGAACTGTTGCTTCTAGTAACAATCACAACTGTGTTCTGTTGGCTTTTTGTGGCTGTGCAGTCGTTGGGAGCTGGGTATGCCGGAGGGAAGCCGGATGGGGGCGGGAGAGCCTGGTGTGGGGGGCGGGAATGCGAGCGAGGGGAGGAGAAGTGTGGCAGAGAGATGCCCGTGCTTGTGTGGTCACGTGACCCGCTTTTGTGGTCACGTGACTCACATGCACTGCAAGAAAACCGCAGTGGTTTGACGATTCGATCAAGCCCTTGAATTTTTGCCTATTACATTCTCAAGCGAATGATAATAGGCGAAACCTAAAAAAGACACTGATAAGGTGGATAGTCCTTTGCATTAAGATCTGTTAGGCACTGGCCAAGCAGCAGCCCCTGATGGTCTGAGACCTTTTCACTAGGACCAAGGCCACTATTACTGCTTTGATATGTCCTTGAAGTATGCAGAATGAGATGTGGGCGTGGGTGCATAAGTTCATGAAGCACTACAGCATTGTACAGTCAGAACCGGTGGGAAGGATAATTTGCCTGCTCGTTTTGCAAGACATTTTGGTCTGAGTTCACTCCACAGACCCTCTCTACTTTTGGAAGGTACTGCTTTGGTATACATTTTAAGGTGATGAATCTATGTTTAGAACTATGGTGACAAACATAATAAAATTATGGGTGGCAATGGGTACTTGGTAATGTGGTTACGTTAATGTTTTTTATTACAAACACAAAGACTCTTAGAAATACCTACACGTGCAAAGACAATATAACCAATTGAAAAAACATGTTTTGTTAGCTCTAGAAAGACAGGAATTGATGATACATCGACTGGATTATTGTATCCAGCGTTAGACAAATATCTGTAAAGTATAGCTCCTGGTTAAGAGGAGCTGTGGTACCCCTCATATTCACACTCACCTGGAGGTGAGTGGACGATTAAAAAAATTTGTGACCAATAGGTGGAGACTGTTGGTCCCCCCTACTGAGTTGCCTCTCCTTCCACCTGCTGCCTCCCCCATGGCTTGGGAAAATTCAGGCCAAAATTAGTATGACCCACGATGTGTCATACCTATTTGGCCTGAATTTACCAAGCCCACTTTCACACTCTTATTTTACTGCTACTTACTTGTGGAATTAGAATGAAGGTGGGGTTCTCTCCTTTCACCCAAAATCATTTCTTTTGCCTCTAGGGCTTTACACCGAGTTATGGGTCCACCCCCTTCAACGCCTACTTATTTAAATCACATAGTATTAAGGTGGCAAATGAGGGAGCAATTAACAAACAAGACATGGAAATATTTAGGGTCACCTATGACAGAGTTTAGGATTGAGTAAAAGGGATAAGGAGATATAGCCCATTCTTCACACACTGGTGCTGAATGCATATGCACTTTCTGCCTTGCTATATGTATAATTTGCAGCAGTGCTTAGGCACACCCGGTCCAACTGCAGTCAATGATTATAACATTCATGTATGATCTAGCTAGGGATGTGACATAGCTTTGAATGCATGTTTTCTTATTATCAATCAAAACTCCAAAACTACCACCATGAACCTCTATGAATTATATTGAGCACTCCATTCTCTTGCTATGTACCGATGGCTCCTTGAAATGTTGCTGCTCTAAAATTAATCAATAAATATAAATTAAAAATAAATATGGCGATAAGTAAAAGGGAAAAAATAAGTAATAGAAATCAGAAAATAAATGTTTTAGGCACAGAAAGCAATTTAAGTGTAAGTGCTAAACAGACCTGGCGTCCAAGTCAGATCTTAACTAATGCAACATACAGGTCAAGAACTATTAGGTGAGACTTACGGTGCATATCTGAATGCAATGTCCCTCTGCTTCTGTACTCATAACATCTTCGAAAACATGTACCCACGAATGAGGTGTCTTTATGTTTCTGCTTTAGAGTGTGAAACTGTCAAGATTTAAAAAATGGTCATGATACCGAACTGTTAATGGCAATTTGGATGAAGAACACCTGTCTGTAGCTCAAGTCAGAAAAGACAGAGGCGGTAGTCTTCGGAAAAAACTCCTCGCTATGGTCCTGGCCTGGTGGCGGTATGAACTAGGATACAACCCATCTAACCAAGCTAAAAACCTAGGATCATGATCATCACTAAAAACTTGATGGCAGATTAATCCAGCCACCTCCTCCTGCTTCCGCACCCTTAATTCCTCAAGAAAACCATCTGAACACCCGTCATACATTCAACCGTGCTCTAATAACCCGCAAGTAACAGTACGGCAATACACTTTACATAAGAATCTCCACTCAACTCATCAATAGGATGCAGGTCATCCTGAAAGCAGCAGCTAGACATACAATGAACAACTCCCCCCCCCCCCCACACTCCCTCCCTCCTCTGCCCAAAGGCCTCTACTGACTCCCAATCCACAAATGCACGTTCTACAAATTACTCACATACACATGCACAATCTAGTTCCTGGTTACCTCAACAGCCGTATCTGATTTCACCACCTCCCCACCTCCTCTCCTTTGTCCCCTGCATCTGAAGTGCCAGAGCTGGCGGGCGCATCTCCTTGTAACTGGTTTCTAAAGACTGAAATAATCTCCACCCTCATATCAGAATAACGATCAAAATTAGTAGAATTCCAGAAGAAACAAAAAACCTTTCTCTTCCTTTACACCCAAGATAGAGCAGATTCCCCTCTTTCTGTTAGCAACAGGATAGTCTACTGAGTATGATGTGTGCTCCACAAATGTATGTAATATAGCATAGCATAAATAACATTAAATGTTTTCTATTCATTTCCCCAATACACCTCTTTACTGCTACATTTTCATTCTTGGCTGGCTTCTACTATATTTCCTCTGGTCTGAAGTGCTCTGAAGCCATGGCACATAAAACTAAACACTAGTTCATTCATCCTGCTAATAGTGCTCAGGCAGCAGCCTGCACAATGTCTATGTGCCCAGTTGGTCCCCCTGGCCAGATAATATATAACCAGTGGCAGCCGCTATCTACCGTGCGTGACTGGGTGGGAAAGGTGGAGGGGTTGGGGGAGACAAGGGGGGGGCGCAAATTAAATTAATAAATAATTTAAAAAAAACATTCATCTTCAGGCCGGCCACCCAGTCGGCCGGCGCATTTCAGTCTGTTCACTGCCACACGCTCCTCGGAAACAGGAAGAACCCAGGCTCCTAACTCCCCTAGCCAATCACAACGCTGCAAAGCAGAGTTATGATTGGTCTGAGCACTGTAGTTTGTTGCTCAGACAGGGAATGGGGGCCTGGGCATGTGCAGCACCCAGGCTGTAATGAAGCCTGGGTGCAGAACATGCAAAGTGCGCATGAATGTTATGGTCGGCCCGTTGGGGCCAAACAGTTATACACACTTTACAGTGGAGCGACCACTCCTCCTCCTGGCCTCTGCTCTGGCAGTCCAGCCCGCCCGCCCGCCCCAGGAAACGAAAAACGAAAATGATAATAATGCTCGATATTATCATTTTAGTTTTCATTTTTTTACAGTGCATAAAGCAGTGGGGCGCCGCTGCTCCGGCTTAGCAGAGGAGCTGCCACTGTACGACTAGTGCGGCATACCGACCCCTTGGTCATTGCTTGAGTGTCCGCCTTACCAATCAGACCCTGGCGGCATATCCTGCGTTCTAAATTCTTCTGACCAATACAGAATCATGTAACAGACGTTTCACCCTGCTTGTTATCCATCATTAGCCTCCTCCCCAGCCTTTGCAGGTTAGTAGAGCAGCCACATGGGCATCGTTGTGCTCTTTAAGATGCATTAAGCTGATGGCTTCCAATGAAACGTGGTGATGGCGACAGGGAGTCCATATATCTCGCATGTGGTGTTTGCTCGGCATTTTGTACTGCAATTTCCCTAGGGCACTATCGCAGAGCACAACACTGCTCTATTCAAAGATCTGTTTCTGGCTCATTACTGGACATGGATCGCTTTCCTTTGCTTCCCCACCCAGTTCTTAACACCCCCACACATTCTCCGGCTGTGCCATACCCACCACATTTTCTATTCCAAATGGGAGAGCAACTGAGGCTATTGAACTGATGCAGTCCTTCGGAAAGATGTATGGATTTGTACTCACCGTCGGTGGGTGTATATTCCCAATGCAATACCTTAATTAAATATGAATTTTAGAAACTCTACAGACACTTTTCTTTCAGAGAATCGTGCCCACATTAAACCATCTCCTGTATTAAGTATGTGTCTAACTATGCAGTGTTTAAGTGGCAACTAATGCAGGAAACATCCTGTGGTAGAGAGACTACTCCTTTTGGCATTTGGCAGCCATCCTTGGAAACGGATGACTCGCACAGGCAACTCACTAGTTTGCTAAGAGAGCTGTGAAATTCAATAATTCTCATGCACAATCACGTGGGCACTTACAATCACTGCTTCCCAAAAATGGTCTGGAAAGAGAAAAATACATAACACAACAGACACGAGGGGCACAGAGGGCAGACTCCAGAGATTTCTGCCACCCTCCCATTAACACTGATACCATTTTAGAGTCTACCAGTGGCGGCTTCTCGATGGAGTGCTGCGTGCTGTGAGGCGGGGCGGGAGAGGGGTAGAGTGGGGGGTAGTAAACTCCAGCATACGGTCGAACGGAGTTAAGTAAATAAATAAATAAATACAACGAATTACATTGCATGCGCTGCAACGCCAAATGGCGATGCAGCACGCGCAATGTAATTCGCCTTGTTTATTTAT
Organism: Lissotriton vulgaris; assembly: GCF_964263255.1. Taxonomy (NCBI): domain Eukaryota; kingdom Metazoa; phylum Chordata; class Amphibia; order Caudata; family Salamandridae; genus Lissotriton; species Lissotriton vulgaris. Next base: position 794,838 of record NW_028244325.1, read on the forward strand.
TTATTTACTTAACTCCGTTCGGCCATATGCCGGAGTTACTACCCCCCACCCTGCCCCACCCCTGCCCTACTGCCCGCAGCACTCCCTCGAGGAGCCGCCACTGGAGTCCACAGAAACAACAAATTAAGGATGTTTAAAAAGTTCAGGGGGGATATGTACAAGGAAGTGGAGGAGAAAGGCATTAGGCTTCCTGGCTTAACACCTCTCTCCTTCACTTCTACAACACAAGGCTGCACCATATGTAAAGAATGTGGTGCAGCCTTCCGTTTCTCCCTGCAATGGCGCTAAGGTTAGTAACTTATCGCCAACGCAGGCGCCCTTGCACCAGAGTGCAAGGGTGTCTGCGTGCAGGGGAGGATTGTTTATGTGTAAGAAGGTGTCCCTTCTGTACATAAACAATCCTAGAAATGCCATCCTGTCACTCTCATGCATGCTGCTAAATACAGCACACATGAAAGTGACAAAATGGCATTAAAAAAAAAAGTCTGTTTATGTGCAGTAAGGGACACCTTCCTACACACAAACAAACCACATTTAGTTTTTTCCTTGTGTGCTGCACTTATGCTCGTATCAAGACTGAAGGGCCCTCGAGACTTATTTACTCCAGCAAAAGCCTACTACGGCTAGATCCCTGTCGCAATCTTTCACCAGATTATGGCCATAACCTATAGCCTTCCATCAGGAATGGTAAGTCAAACCCCAGCTGTCAGCATTGTCCGTTTGTTCTGACAAGGCGCTAGCGCAGACGGTGCAAGATTCCACTAGTTAAGGCCTAATGGCGCCACTGTGTCTCAGACTGCTACTGAATCGCACCTGCAGTGCCTACTTTTAAATGCACGCTCCATAATAAAGCACCACGTTGAATATAAACTACTAATTGAGTCCCATCTGCCGGCCTTTGTTTTTGTCCCTGAAACCTGGGTCCACCTACAATCCGACCATGACTTCATTGTGGCGATACCTTCTACAACTTTGACAGAACTGTTCAGGGGGGGTTGTTATTGTGCTTGTGTACACCTCCCTTATTAAAGTGCGCCGTATCCTCTGTCTGCTCTCTCTTGTGAAGCTTTTACTTTTTGTGCCCAATTAACGGACAACATGTCCTACAATTGCATGCCGACTTGTCACATTCTGGATCCCCGCGTACATTTTATCACAGAACTTAATAGCTTTCTGTAGGAAAGTAGGAACTACTTCTATAGTTACTCCCACTTTTTGCCTGGTGCTAAGCTATATTATGAATTGACTAATCTGCCTGGGATACTTCTAATCAGGACCCCAGTCTGTCTGCTTTCTCCCTAAATTGTTGTATTGAGAACTTAGGTACACTCCAGATTGGATATAGGGGTACCTTTATTAATCCCTAGTATATGGTATTAATGTATCCAGGGCATAGGTACCCCAGAGGTCCTCCATGGGCTGAAGCATGCATTATGCCACCCATGTGAGACCATGCAAAATAGAACTACAGGCTGGCCATTGCAGCCTCTGTAAGTTGGTGCATGCACCACTTACTACTGGTATAGATTTACTATATCTAAGAGTCACTGCACTTAAAACGTATAAGTCACCCCATAGCAGACCTTTGCAATCCTAAAGGCATGGTGCTTGGTTCTAAGTGAGAGGGTGCCCCTGCATGAGCAAGACACCCCTGCAGCCTACGTAGTCCATTCTCCCAGGTTGTCTATGTAACAGTCATATACTATAAAGAGGGGCATTGCATAATCAGACTATGATCATCTTGAAAATGGCTGCAACGAATCCTATCATATTTGCTATAAAACATGTTGGAATCATACCTCAACCGTAAACATGTGGGAGATATGATACTAAGCATTGGAAGAGCCTTCTGTTAGGATAACAATAAAGTGAGATCGTGCACTGCGTGAAGTTTCAGTGAAGTTTATGAAGTATGTCATGCTCCACAAAATCACACTTGCGGGATGAAAACATCCATATGAAACGGGATATTAACCCCGCATATGAGATTCAAGAGACATTATCTAATATCATCCAGAAAGCAGCAGATAATGGAATTATCAATGAGAAGGTTAAGAAATACCTTACTAAAATCAACCCTAGAAGTCTGAGTTTTTATATGTTGCCAAAAATCCACAAGGATCCTAAAAAACCTCCCTGCTGCCCTATAGTATCTACGCGCCGCAGTATTCATGAGCAAGTTGGTAAACTAGGGGAAGTATATACTTGGGCAGACGTCTATGCTAAGAGAAGACAGAACCGTCCCTATACAGCCCACACGGATCCCTCGTCAACAGATACTGACACTTCTAAAACATTTAGACAGACCACGGTCAGAAGTCACACTGAAGGAGAACGACTAGCTAGTACCAGCACTTCACCTTTGGTCTCTTTTTTAGAGGGAGGCCAAGACGAAAGGGATGACCCAGGAGGTCCAAGAGGAGAAAAACCCAAGGAGAGGAGCAAGGAACCACCCCAGACACGGAACGTGACTTCGAAAAAAGACAAGAAGAAAGGAGCACAATAAATAATTTGGCTATCAACATTTCTGATTTTCATTTTAACGAGACACAAATCCATACACTACAAAAAGGAACATCTTTTGTACCTACCGCACACGCCAATCATTTGGAAGTTATCATAAGTTTTTCTTAACTTATGAGGAAATTAAGACTGAGGCATTTTTTTTAAAACATCGTAACTGAACGGAGAACGGAAAGTGAAGATCAACTCAAAGGTTTAACATCCACCAGTTCCTTTATGGCTCCTATGAGCCATAAGACCCTGGATTTATTCGTACAACTGGTTAAACAAGATTATCTAAACTCAATTATCGCAAAAGATCAAAGGCCAAAAACCTGTCTAATAAAGAGTTTGAAATCCTTAGAGCATTAGCTAACAGCACAGCTATTACGTGCAAAAAGCTGACAAAGATTGCACCTTAGTTATACTTAACACATCCTACTATATGGAACAAGTTAATGAGCACTTGCGGGATGAAAATATATATATGAAACTGGATTTTAACCCCACATCTGAGATTCAAGAGACATTATCTAATATCATCCAGAAAGCAGCAGATAATGGAATTATCAATGAGAAGGTTAAGAAATACTTTACTAAAATCAACTGCAGAATTCCAAGTTTTATATGATGCCAAAAATCCACAAGGATCCTAAAAAAACTCCCTGCCACACTATAGTATCTACTCGCGGCAGGATTCATGAGCTAGTTGGTAAACTGCTAGACCATTATCTTCAACCGTTTGTCCAGTCCATGAGATCTTATGTTAAAGATACCACTGATTTTTTTTAACAAACTAGGCGAAGTGATAAGTAATAGCGATGAAAGATACTTCTATGTTCCATAGACATCAAATCCTACTACACTTCGATACCTCACCAGCTTGGTATAGAGTCAGTGGAGAACGCTTTAATGCAGATGAAATATGATGGACACATGAAAGTTTTTCTCATGGAATTACTTGAACTCACCCTCATGCATAGCTACTTTAAGTGGAAAGAGAACTGGTACTTACAGAAGAGTGGCACTTCCATGGGGAATCGTGCAGTACCGACGTACGCAAATATTTTTATGCATGAGTATGAGGAACAACACATCTTGAATTCTTTTGCAAGGAAAGAAGAAATTCGCCTATATTTACGTTATTTTTATCTTATGGAAGGGCACTGAAGAAAACCTGAAGACAAACATTGAAAATCTCAATACAATTAAATTGATGAATGGATGCAATTTACACATGACAAACAGACCAACGCCATAAACTTTCTGGGTGTAGCCATCTCAGGAACCCAGACTAGTTTGAAACTAACTTATATCAAAAACCCACAGATTGTAACAACACATTGATGTACACCAGTTTTCACCCGCAACCACTCAAGCAACATCTGCTATTTTCTCAACTTCTATGAGTGAAGAGGATTGTCTCAGACCTTGTGAAAAGCATAGTACAATCCCACCACATGATCCAACGTTTCCTTGATAGAGAATATCCGGATGAAATTTTGATACAATCTCTAAACAGGGCCAATAGGGAGAGCAGAACAGAACTATTGGCTATACAAACATTGAGAAAGGAACAAAAAATTACCTGCATGAGTACATTTTCTACCATGAGCCATCAGTACAAAAAAATTGTTAAGAGGCACTGGACTCTTCTAAGAATGGCACAAGATTTTAACAACATCTTAGGATACACCATTATTTGCATATACGAGATCCAAGAACATTGGTGAAATCATTAAGCATCCTACAGAGGTTAAAGGCACTCATCTACATAGAAGCACCATTCGTTGATGGAATTGTAACAATTGCCATAACATTTTGAAAGGGAATTTCACTGCTCATCCTATGAAGGGATACAAAATCTCACTTCTTGTAGATGCCACTTGTGATACTGCGAACATTGTGTACTTGCTGAAATGCCCCTGTGGGAAAGTATATATTGGCCAAACTGAACGCAAACTGAAAGTCCGACTTAACGAACACAAAGTAACATTAGAACTAAATCGACGAAGTCGGTGGTAGCAGCTCATTTTATTGAAGCAGACCATCATGTAAGCCACATCAAAGCATGCATATTGGAGATTATCCAACTTCACGAAGGAAGAGACAACAAGAAAATGTTACTTATGAGGGAGAATTTTTGGATCTATAACCTCAATACACTGAAGCCTAATGGAATGAACAAAAGGACTGACTTTTTATGTTATCTGTAATTGGTTTATTCTTATGATTCTTCTGTACCTTTTTTGTGTTTTAACTATATCAGGCTATTATTTGAACTTCATTGTTTTATTTGTTCGGTACCTGATCATAGTATTCATTGCAGTTTCTTTAAAAGTCATGCACTTGACATTCCCAAGTGCTCTTTAATATCATGCTGCATTTTACTAGTTTCACACCACGCTGCTTTTTTGGTCTCCTGCACTTTAGAGATTTCTCCTACTTTGTCATTTGACACATTGAACACCTGTATAGCATTTTTATATCAATTAACTTTATCAGTTTGACTTTCGAACACAAACACGTTTACTACGTTTCCGTACCTTTCACTCAACACATGCGTCACGGCACTTCCGCTTTTAGCCACACCCACACCTGCACACAAACACGTTTATCACGTCTTCAAACTTTTTTCTAATATGCGCGTCATGGTACTTCCGCATTTAACCACACCCACCGCGTCATACGCTGTGTAGTTTTCCTAATGACAGACACGAAGCTGCCGGTTCACCGCGCCGAATATGAATAACATTCACATAGGTAAGCGTCCAGCCTTACCTTGTTGGAATATAAATCTTCGAGTTCATTGATTGCTCACAGCACCATATTTAATTTGTTTTGCCTCACATGTTGGACATACCATTTTACATTGTTTATGGGTTTCACTGGCAGTTGCTCTGTCACACAGCTTCACGTAGATGAGCGCCTTTTCACAGCTGAGTTAAAAAAAAAACGTCTTCACCTTACCATTGCTACCATGAATATGGTGCACGATCTTTTCACGATGCTTTTTCGCTTATAACACCGCAATATTACCTTCACCACTGAGCTTATTATCAAGTGCACTGTTAATCATCACTGCGCCGTCTTTTGTTGTAATTCATTAGAGATCACCCTCACTAGACCGCATGTAGCACACAGTGGTGATGGGTTAACGAAGTGGCGATACCCCATTAGTTACTATCATTATGTTACATTTATTGCAGATATTTCCCTGAAGAAGGCCCAGCGCCGAAATGCATAGGGATGGAATTGATGTGATGTTGATGTATGCTGGAATACTTTAACTTCATTCATTTTAGATGAAAACTGAAGATAAAAATTCATATGCATTAATGTTCTGAAAAAGACAAGTAAAAACAGACAAATCCACATTTGCCTTCTTGTTGTACTTTGCTATAATTTGCAGCACCTTAGCATCAGTGCCCAGAGAGACAACTACACAGCTGTGGAAGTGTTACTTGGATTTATTCCATTACGCTCCCAAGCAGGGAATGATTTTCTGGAGCACGACATACTTCAAAAACTTCATTGAAACTTCACGCAGTGCACGTTCTCACTTTATTGTTATTATACATCATACCTGCTCACTGATCGTGGCATGCAGTAAAATGCAGTACGAAGAGATCACCAATCTCACTGAGTCAAGAGCAGAAACTTTTGCTTTTGCAAATGAAGAAATTTCACGCATTTATTAGTTAATTCAAGAGGACGCCACTGCATACCCAACCAACCGCACCAAGTAAGACAATTGTTACTTACCTGTAAACAGGTGGTTCTCCAGTATTGGTGTCTTTCATAGATTCACACGCTTGAATATTCCCCGTCGTCGAAGTGGGAGTCCCACGATAAATAAAATAGCAATAATGCTAAATATATATATATTCACTGAAAAAACCATAGGTTTCACACCAGTTATAGTTAGGAATTAGCATTTAAAAAACCTCTTACATTCACTGAAAAAACCAAAGGTTTCACACCAGTTATAGTTAGCTGGAAATTTTACTGACATAAAACCATAGAAATTCCAAACTTATAGTTAGTTGGACTCGATAAACAAGCGCGCCTGCAATGCACTGCTGATGACGTCACATATTACATCACTCATGACATTGTCAGTGACATCACTCATGACATCACTGATGACACCAGCCAGTGAATGTGTGTCTTTCTTTAAAATTAATATGTTTAATATTTGTATTTGTAAAGGTTGATGGAAGAATAAATGGTTAAATAAGTGTGTAAATGGATGTTTTTTTTTAAATGATTGGTTAACTGCCTTATTAAGTGTATTTTATTGAATACATATATTAGCGAGTAACTTAAATATTGAAATATATGTATCAGTGTTTCACTTTGTGTATAAGTAGCTGCATGGGTTGGTGACTGACTCACTGTTTGTATGTGTTTTGAAGACAGCATATGTGCAGGACTGTATGGGTGGATGAGTGTGTATATGTGTGTGTTGGTGAGTGAATGACTGTCTCACTATTGTGTTTTTTAGTAACGACGTATATTTTAATCTAGTGTATGTGAGTTTTGATGTATATAAGTGAGTATATGTGAGAGTAAGAGATTGTAAGAGTTCCTGTTTAAATAAGTATATGTTTATATAAGTGATTGTTAAAGAGAGTAAGTATGTGTAAGTTTCCTTAGAAGTAAAGAGGTAGTGTGTGTATAGTTTTATATGCAAATAAATGGATGTTCAATAATTTATTTGCATGTGTGAGTATGGGTGTGAGTAACTTTTGGATGACTGTCGGTGTATAACAGGATGTATAGATGTATCACTACATATGATGAGTGAGTATATGTATGAGTGACTATATAGAACTGTTTGTAAATGAGTGGATGTGTATATAGATGGTGGAATTACTGAATTGGTTGTTGTAACTGGTATGGGTATCTCCATTTTTTTGAAAATGTTAGTTTCTATTTTCGAATATCTATTTCAAGGGTTACATTACACTAAAAGGAGGTCTGTCACTCTGTCACAAGGATGGTGTCATAAGTGATGTCATGAGTGATGTCACTGACGATGTCATGAGTGATGTAATATGTGACGTCATCAGCAGTGCATTGCAGGCGCGCTTGTTATAGTGAGTCCAACTAACTATAACGTTGGAATTTCTATGGTTTTATGTCAGTAAAATTTCCAGCTAACTATAACTGGTGTGAAACCTATGGTTTTTTCAGTGAATTTAAGAGGTTTTTTAAATGCTAATTCCTAACTATAACTGGTGTGAAACCTATGGTTTTTTCAGTGAATTTCAAAGGTTTTTTAAATGCTAATTCCTAACTATATATAGGGCCTAAAACCTATGAAATGTAATATTTTTTATAATGAATCCTATATTGTATATTTATATAATAATGTTTTTTTTTTTTTTGCCCTGGTGCGCTCCCGTGTGCGCACTGAAAAGCGAATTTTTTCGGAGCGCCCCAGGTCGCGCACCGGTGAGCGTCCCGTTAGCGCTATTGCCGCGAACGAAAACATCATGACATATCGCGTAGCCGCATCCGCGTGATACGCACGACATAAGCGCACCCGGAAATACTCAAGCGAATACGATCGCGCAACGTAATCGTCTGACGCGCTTACGCGACACGCCCCGTGGCGCGCCCCCGAGCGCGACCGTGGGCATGACGCGTAAGCACTTCGGGTCATGTGACCTAAAAATAACACTTTTTATTGGTGCAGAACAGTTTTGGTTTCTAAATGATAAAAGCCCGGGTCATGTGACCTAAAAATAACACTTTTCATTGGTTCAGGACAGTTTTTTTTTCCAAATGATGAAAGACCCCACCTTTTTGCCTTATTCTGACTTTGTCCTTTGACTGAGGAAGACCTGTTTGGAAATCCATCAGAAATATTTTGTACTTTAAAATGGCTACAGTAGCAGCAGCAGCTGGAGCATCTGCACCACCACCACCACCACCACCACCACCACCAAGAGAACCACCACAACATTACACTGGTGGTCAAGAAGAGGAGGAGGAGGAGGAGGGGAGAAGGTGGCTGCAAGAAGACAATACCCCATACAAACCAAGGCAGCACATTGTATGGGAGTTTTTTTTCTATCCCAGAGGGCAAGAAGAAAGTCAATGCGCCCAAGGTGACTTGCCTAATCTGTGGCATGGAACTTTCAATGGGGAACCCTAACAAAAAATATTCTTTTGGTAATAATACCATGATTAGACACATGCAGCGCAAGCATCCAAACAACTATTCTGCCGCAGAGGTGAGAGAACTGGCCAGTAACCCTCCCCAATCTTCAACCACCACCTCCAAAAGAAAGCAACCCACTCCATCGGGACCAGAGACAAGGGAGACGATCCCTTGCATACAACCACGGTTTGGGGAATTCAGAATTATATGTATTTTTTGTGGTAAGACCATCTCCTATGGTGAACAGAGCATAAAGCTCATCCTCCTTGCTGGTGACAACCACAATTGCCCCAAAAAACCCTAATTTTTTCCTGATTTTTTTTTTGCTCCAGTTGAGCCATTTTCAATTCCCTGTTTTTTGTTTCTCCCCATAAAAATAACAAAAAAATATAAAATAGTTCATAAAAGCCAAAAAAAGTACAAAATGTTCAAAAAACATTAAAAAAATATAAAACAACAAAAAGAAGAAAAAAAACAGTTCTTTTTAGAACTACCTCCAATTTTTAAAAAAAGGCTAAATTTTTTAAAAACTCTTTCATTCTTTTTTCCCAGGGAACGCTTCCCAGTACGTTCCGCGGTGCGCGTACTGGGCGCTCCCCCCCGCGCAAATAAAAAAAAAATAATTTTTTTTTGCCCCGCGGGGCCCTTTTATAGAACCCACATCAAACCTAGGGGGTCAGGGGGGGTGTACTCTGCCCCCTTATGGTAATTTCCCCCTTTGTTTTTGCCACCTCTTGTGTCTCGATCCTACCGAGACATAAGATGGCGGCCGCTCCGGACTGTTTGGAATGTTGACAAACACCCGAGAGCCAATCAGCTTTCCGCGCGCGAACTCGTGTAGCGCGCTGGTTAGCGCCCCGGTGCGCGTACTAGGGCGCGGCCATAGATATATATATTTTTTTTAACCTAAATTACTCAAAATCCACTGGAGAACATATCCTGAGACATAGCAAAGGCACATCGGGCTACCAGTCCCTACAATTTTGCCAAGTTTGGTGGAAATCCATGCAGCCGTTCAGGCTAAAAGTGAGGTCGACAGCCCTATGGAAATTAACATGGGGAAAACACGTTTTGGGACCCCCCCTTTTATCTCGGTCCCCGCTTGACGAATCCCCCCCAAACATTCAGGGAAGGACCCGAGCACCACGAGGCAAATTTGAGGAAATTTTCAGGCTGATTCCTCAACCGGCGCCAAAGTTATTCACAATAGAATGTTGAGATTTTGCATTGAAAATAATCCTTACTATAACTACCTACTGGCGACCGCCAGTAGGTAATATATATAAATATATATATGTACCCATAATACATGATAAAGAAGAGGAAAACATAATAGAAACCTCAAAAAACGATTCCTACATAGGAATGCACGGTAAAGAGAAAAAACTACTTGTAACACATTAGTGTCATTATGTTAGTCCAAATTACAGCCAATCAGGCGTCAGCACCCTCTAGCACCTTCTCCTCAGAAGCTCAAGCCCTCAGATTTTCGCACCAAAAGTAACAAAGAGTGCATGAGGAGAAGAGCGCCTCTGAGGGGAGGAGGGTGGGTCGCATGTGAATCTATGAAAGACACCAATACTGGAGAACCACCTGTTTACAGGTAAGTAACAATTGTTCTTCTCCAGTATTAGGGGTGTCTTTCATAGATTCACATGCTTAAATAGAATAGAAAGCAGTAACCTCCGAGAACTGAGATTGCTAGGCAAATATATGGAAGAAAACCTAAACAGTACTAGAATAATACAGTCATGTTACACATCATAGCAATCACAGTAAAACATCAAGGAGTGGGGAACAGAGGCTCACCTTATTGAAAAAGATGGCGAAGCACTGCCTGTCCCACTGCGGTATCCGCTTTATTGATGGCATCCAAACAGTAATGCTTGGTAAAAGTGTGCCTGCTGGACCATGTCGCTGCACGGCAAATTTGATGAAGAGGCACACCAGCAAACAAGGCAGTGGATGAAGACATCGCCCTCGTAGAATGAGCCCTCACTGAAGACTGCAATGGTTTACCAGCTTGTTGGTGGCAGAAGGCAATGGCTGAGGAAAGCCATCGAGCAATAGTTGGCTTGGTAACTGGATGTCCCTTACGCAGTCGTCCGTAGGCAATGAACAGCTGGTCGGATTTGCGGAAGAAGGCAGTTCTGGCAATGTAAAATTTGTTTGATGTCCAAAGAGTGCAAGCGCTGCTCCGCTGGAGACTTAGGGTCCGGAAAGAAAGTTCTCAGGAACACAGGCTCATTCAAATGAAAGTCTGTAGGTACTTTAGGTAGGAAAGAGGGGTTGGTGCGGAGCGCCACTCGGTTAGGCCTGAACTGAAGATAAGGCGGCTTGATAGTGAAAGCGTGAAGGTCGCTCACACGACGAGATGAGGTCAAAGCCAAAAGAAGCCCAACCTTCCAGGTGAGGAATTTGTTATCCGTTTTATGGATAGGTTCAAATGGCGACTTCATAAGTTGGGATAGTACAACATTGAGGTGCCAAGATGGAGGAGGGCGCCGAACAGGTGGGAACTTGCGGAAAATCCCTTTGAAGAATTGACGTATGATTCTGAACGAATAGAGAGAAGAAGAGCCATCGTGTCGGAAACGAGATATTGCAGCTAAGAAAACTCTCAGGGTAGAATGAGAGAGTCCTGACTGAGCAAGGCTTAGGAAGAATGGAAGACGCTGCTCTGGAGTGGAATGGATGGGATGGACATTGGCTGCCACACACTAATGGCAGAATCTCTTCCACTTGAGTTTATAAGTTTTTATGGTAGACGGAGCCCTACTTCCAGTGTGCACCACAAGGATGGGGGACACTCAGTGTTGTGTAAAATACCCCTCACACACCAACAGGCTCCTTGGTGTCATGCTTCATCATCGGGGTCTTCGCACCCCGCTAAAGGGATGCGGCACGCTGCGACCTGCGACTACTATCTATTCTATGCGGAATTTGTTAAGCGCACGGACACCCAGGGGTTTCATGGCGTTAGAGAAACAGAAGAGAGGGATCAGAAGATGTGGAGTTCTAGCAGTACGCTTGTGTAAATAGCCAGGTCTTCAATGCACGTCTGAACTCAATCAGCTTGGAGCAGCTCCGGATGGACAAGGGCAGAGAGTTCCAGATCTTTAGGGCGAGGTGTGCGAAGCTGGATCCGCCGAGTCGTTTCTTTTTAAAGGTCGGCGCCTTGAGAAGGGATAGATGGGCAGACCGAAGCTCGCGGGGCGGGATGTGTTTGACAATGAGTTGGTTGATGAACCTAGGGCTTTTTCAGTGAAGAGCCTTGAAAATTATGCAGCCTGTCTTAAAGGTGATCCGATGGGTGATGGGGAGCCAGTGGAGGGAGGCTAACAGAGGTTTGGCTGACTTCCTGCGATTGCTCTTGAAAATTAATCTGGCTGCTTGATTTTGCACAATCTGCAGGCGTTTAGAGATGGTGAGGGGAAGGCCGAGGTAGGTCGAGTTAGAGAAATCTAATCGCGAGAGGACTAGTGCGGGACTACGCGGGAGCGTTGACAAGGTTGACTATGTGTGGTGTGTGTTCAGTGCAAGTGAGGGGATATATGTGAGTGAAGGGTGTAGTGAAAAATTAAAAAGTACCTGGCTAGTGGGTGGTGTGAAAAAACTTTATTCAGGACCCCTAGCTGGTGCTATTAAAAAGATGTGCAAAAAGGCGAGGTCAGTTGTCTTAATTAGGGACAAAACCTCTGGTGTGCGTCGACATGTTTCGGAACTGGTGTTCCTTCTTCAGGACGGGGCACAACTTCCCAACCCTACTCACGTATTTCTATAAAAAGGTGTTATCTTAAAATCTTTTTACTGAAAAGTGATAACAATCTCACGGAGGCTAACAATGTGCTTACAGCGGTATTCTTGGTTCATGCAATTGCATGCCCTGGAAAAAAGAGAAAAACCCAAATGAGTTTGGTTACCATAAAGGACTGGCTCAGACAGGTGCAGTCACCTGGAGCCCTAAACAGTTAAATTAACCTGTAAAGAAAAAATGGGACACACATGACACACAACATAGAGGACACACTTATAGTTTTTTGTATTTGTTCTGTAAGACATACTCATATTTACTGTTGTATATTGCATCATGAGCATATCCAGAACATCAAGGTAGGTAGGTGGATCCACAATCTGTGAGGGTAAAGAGTTGATTTCAGTGTTTTTACTCTTTTTACTCACTGTTTGATTCCACGCTAAATCGGGGTATCAGGGAGTCTCTTTTGTGTAATATACTCACGAAATCCGCCTGAATTGGCCTCCTTCTACCACCCCGTACTGCTCCGCTGTGAATGTGTTAGCGGGCAGGGCTGTGGTATATATTGGGTATTTAGGTGTTATTTGATTAGTTGATTAGCGGAAATGGCAAGCGGGCCATATAAGGGACATCCGTATATCCACCTATCATGAACATGCTCACGGTCTCAATGTGACATGTGTTGTTTTTAACTCATCTCATTCGTTAATTGCCGGGTTTTCTAGACAGACCAAATTAGGAGTATCCGCTTCTCTGCCTTTCGTGAGCTCGGACACGGGTTCCTGCTGACATGTATCCTTCTGAGCATGCCCGGTCATTAAGCGTTCCGAGAGGTTCGCGCATGCGCATATCGCATTTGTTCCGCCCTGGTTTGCTAGTTCTCGGCGCATGCGCAGTTGGATGGATCGTCTCTCTGTGAAACACTGTTCTCATGTGATGTGTACCACATTCATGTTGGGACTTCCAAAGTGTTACTAATTTCTACCGCTTGCCTCCGTATTTTGGATATTGCTTATTTAATTACTGGGGCATCGCATAGGGCGCTCCATAGTTTTGTTTTATCACCTGGGCCATGGCAATAATGGAAAACGTTATTAACATAATCCCCAAACAGTGGAATGCGCACTCCTTAGGGGTGTTCCGTGAGGTAAAACACATCAGGTTGATTTAGATTTTATAGTCCCTTCTTTTTCTGAAACTAAAGAAATGAGTTTAATGACGTTATTGTGCTTCAGTTATTATCTAGTAATTTGGCTCCATGGAATATCGTCATTAAGACCTATGATGTGGGTTCCCAAGCGAAACACCCATCGTTGTTCTTTCTGGAACAGGCCTATTTCAGATGTTAAACGTTTGATTACCGTCCAACGTAAGTCGTTGATGCAATGTTGATGTTCCAAGAAATGTGATGCCATCTTGGTGGTCGTTTTTTTACAGCGTATATTGCTTTTATGTTCACCTATCCTCACTTTGACAGGTCGGGTGGTCATGCCTATATACTCTAGACCACATGGGCACGTTATCATGTAGACTACGTTCTTTGTGTTGCAATTGGAGAAATGACGTTGTTCCCATGACGTGCCATTCCTAAAGGTTAGGGTTCTGCTTTTCTGGGTTTGATGACAGCAGCTGCAATCGCCACAGGGGAAGTGTCCTTGGACCCCAGTCACATTCTGTCTCCCAGGGGGGTTTTGTCGTGGTCTAGTATGTACCAGCATGTCTTTAATGTTTCTGCCCCTCCGGTGTGCATACATTGGTTTCTCAAACTCTAGGTCTCCACAGTTCAGTATTCCCTAGTGTTTGTTTATGACTTTCGATACCTGGTTTGATATGGATGTGTATGTCGTAACACAAATTGGTCTTTTGCTTGCTTCTTTGTCTTGTGGGTTATCCTCTATGAGTGCCTCCCTGTGGTTGTTCCTTGCGCGTTTCATCGCCTTGTCAATGGTTTTGACAGGGTATTGTCTCTGTATTAATTTAGTTTTTAAATCCTTGGCCTGTTTATTAAATTGGTTCAATTCTGTGCAGTTTCTTCTGAGACGTAAGAATTGTCCATACGGTAGATTCTCCCTTAAGTGTCTGGGATGGAAACTATCGTATCGTAATAAACAATTCCTGGAGGTGGGTTTGAAATGGGTGGTACTTTTCAGCCTTCCATCCTCAGTGTATATATTCAAATCCAGAAAAACCATTGCTGTGTTGGAGATCGTACTTGTAAATTTTAGGTATTCATTCTGGTTGTTGAGCCAAGCTACAAAATTTGTGGCACTGTTTACATCCCCATTCCATATGATGAAGATATCATCTATATACCGTTTACAGGTGTTAATCTGGGAACGGTATGGATTGTCTTCATGTAGGATCTTGTGCTGTTCCAGGTGGTGAACGTATAGTCCCGCTAGACTGGGAGCGAAGGTGCTGCCCATGCTCGTTCCATGGGTCTGTAGGTATAGGGTCTCTTTATATTTGAAAAAATTGTCTTTCAAAGCCATGGTGATGCATTCCAGGACCAGGTTCCTTGGTGTTTGGTACTTCCATGTATTACTGAAGAGCACTTCCTCTATGATTTGTAGTGTCTCCTCATGAGGCAGGCTAGTATATAAGCTCTCCACGTCGAGGCTTAGTAGGAGCTGTGTGGATGGATCAAATTCCTTGTCTTCAAGCAATTGTAAGACCGCTTTTGTGTCCTTCAAATATGTGTCTGTTGCTTGTACCATCGGTCGAAGGAAAGCATCCGAGAATTTAGACAGTGGCTCCAGAATTGACCCAATCCCGGAGACGATGGGTCTTCCCGGTGGATTCTCAATGTTTTTATGGATCTTCGGGATGCAGTAGAAGTATGGTGTTCTTGGAGTAGGTTGTTGTAGGAAGTCAGCTTCCTTTTTGCTGAGCCAATCATGGGCTAGACCTTCCTCTACCATGCCGCCAATACGGATTCGAAGTCCTTCCGTTGGATCTCTTTCCAAAATTTTGTAGTTTCGTTCGTCCGATAGTAAACGCTGGCATTCTTTATCATATGCCTCCAAGGTTTGCAGTACTATCGCTCCCCCTTTGTCTGCTGGTTTTATAACGAGCTCACCGTTGTTTGTTAGCTCTCTTAGGGCTTGTTGTTCTTCACCACTTGTGTTGTAGAAAACGTTCTTCCCTTTTGTATTCAGTTGGTTGACCTCAGTGGTCACTGCCTTTTCAAAGGTTAGGATTTCTACAGGGATTGTAGAATCTGGTGGGGTGAAGGTTGACTTCAACTTTAAGCCAGTATCTGTTTTATCCTCTGGTAATGGCTTGTCCTTGAAGAAGGCCTGTAGTTTTAGTTTCCGGAAGAAATCCTGTAGCTCCATGTTGAGTTTGAAGATATCTGGTTTCTGAGTTGGTACAAACCCCAGGCCTTTGTTTAAAACATTCTTCTGTGTCGTTGTTAATGTCATAGGTGTGAGATTCACAACTAGGTCCCTCTCTTGCTGGTTGATGGCTGGTTGGGTAGCGATCCCGTCATGCTCCGGGTTGTCCGGGCGTTGGGTTGCTCCTGGTCTTCCCACGCAACTGTGTTGCCTTTCCAGTTCTTGCCTCATGTGTTCTGGCGTGCCCCTAAAAAAGGTTGTTGTGGCCCTCCATATGGTTGTTGCTGGCCGTAGTAACCATCGCTGTATTCTTGATTCCATAGTGGTCCAAACTGAAAAGGGTTGAATTGTGGTGGGCCCATAAATTGTGGGAATTGATTTTGTGGTTGATAACCGCGCCATCCCCTTTGTCTAGGGAACTGCTGTCTCCTTTGCCTCCAACCTCCTCTGCGCTGTCTGTTTCCTCTGTTGCCGCTTGAATTGGAACCTGAGGAGCCGTTATCCGAAGTGTCGCTATCCGCGTCACTGTAGGTGCTTTTGGAGACATAATCCACCTTCGTGTATGGATATGCATTTTCGGGGGTGAATTTTGCCACATCTTTGGTTAGTTTGTTAGTTTTACTCTATTTCAGAGTGAACTCGAAGTCAGTCATTTGATGATTCAATTCCTCGAGTCTAGTTTTCAACTCTTCTGGTGGGATGTATGTTTTTAGTTGGACCTCTATTTTGTTTATTTCAATTTTGAGTTCCTGTGTAATCCTGGTAGCTGTCTTGATTATGAGTACTAACCAGTCTCTCGAACAGTGCCATGAAATCAATGACCACTCTTTTTTAAAAATCAAATCGTTTTGGAAAATGAGTGATTCATTTTTAACAATCAGACCAGGTGGTGCCATTTTGTTACGAAGGTACTGGGTCATAAACAAACCGTGTAGGGCAGCTTTTATTTGGTTACGTCTTAGATTAAGTAACTCATTCCAATCATTGGTTTGTGGGCCTGTTTCTTGGTTACACAGGCCTTCGAAAAGGTTAGTATCAGATAGGATCTTGTCAATTTCGTCCTCTGCAAAAGTGAGGCCGTGTTCATCTTCCATTTTTGGTGGACCGCTGGCTTCTTTTATTATACCTAGGTGTGTGTCTCTATGTGTGTGATGTGTGTATGGAGAAAAAACTCCCGCAGCTCTGCGCTGCCTAAAGACTGAAATAACAACGAGGGGAGGTAGAGTAAAAAGATAGGATTCCTACTCCACAGGCACTGATAATTAAACAAGAAGAATCCTAATTCCAGTGTGCACCACAAGGATGGGGGACACTCAGTGTTGTGTAAAATACCCCTCACACACCAACAGGCCCCTTGGTGTCATGCTTCATCATCGGGGTCTTCGCACCCCGCTAAAGGGATGCGGCACGCTGCGACCTGCGACTACGCGGGAGCGTTGACAAGGTTGACTATGTGTGGTGTGTGTTCAGTGCAAGTGAGGGGATATATGTGAGTGAAGGGTGTAGTGAAAAATTAAAAAGTACCTGGCTAGTGGGTGGTGTGAAAAAACTTTATTCAGGACCCCTAGCTGGTGCTATTAAAAAGATGTGCAAAAAGGCGAGGTCAGTTGTCTTAATTAGGGACAAAACCTCTGGTGTGCGTCGACATGTTTCGGAACTGGTGTTCCTTCTTCAGGACGGGGCACAACTTCCCAACCCTACTCACGTATTTCTATAAAAAGGTGTTATCTTAAAATCTTTTTACTGAAAAGTGATAACAATCTCACGGAGGCTAACAATGTGCCTACAGCGGTATTCTTGGTTCATGCAATTGCATGCCCTGGAAAAAAGAGAAAAACCCAAATGAGTTTGGTTACCATAAAGGACTGGCTCAGACAGGTGCAGTCACCTGGAGCCCCAAACAGTTAAATTAACCTGTAAAGAAAAAATGGGACACACATGACACACAACATAGAGGACACACTTATAGTTTTTTGTATTTGTTCTGTAAGACATACTCATATTTACTGTTGTATATTGCATCATGAGCATATCCAGAACATCAAGGTAGGTAGGTGGATCCACAATCTGTGAGGGTAAAGAGTTGATTTCAGTGTTTTTACTCTTTTTACTCACTGTTTGATTCCACGCTAAATCGGGGTATCAGGGAGTCTCTTTTGTGTAATATACTCACGAAATCCGCCTGAATTGGCCTCCTTCTACCACCCCGTGCTGCTCCGCTGTGAATGTGTTAGCGGGCAGGGCTGTGGTATATATTGGGTATTTAGGTGTTATTTGATTAGTTGATTAGCGGAAATGGCAAGCGGGCCATATAAGGGACATCCGTATCCCCACCTATCATGAACATGCTCACGGTCTCAATGTGACATGTGTTGTTTTTAACTCATCTCATTCGTTAATTGCCGGGTTTTCTAGACAGACCAAATTAGGAGTATTCGCTTCTCTGCCTTTCGTGAGCTCGGACACGGGTTCCTGCTGACATGTATCCTTCTGAGCATGCCCGGTCATTAAGCGTTCCGAGAGGTTCGCGCATGCGCATATCGCATTTGTTCCGCCCTGGTTTGCTAGTTCTCGGCGCATGCGCAGTTGGATGGATCGTCTCTCTGTGAAACACTGTTCTCATGTGATGTGTACCACATTCATGTTGGGACTTCCAAAGTGTTACTAATTTCTACCGCTTGCCTCCGTATTTTGGATATTGCTTATTTAATTACTGGGGCATCGCATAGGGCGCTCCATAGTTTTGTTTTATCACCTGGGCCATGGCAATAATGGAAAACGTTATTAACATAATCCCCAAACAGTGGAATGCGCACTCCTTAGGGGTGTTCCGTGAGGTAAAACACATCAGGTTGATTTAGATTTTATAGTCCCTTCTTTTTCTGAAACTAAAGAAATGAGTTTAATGACGTTATTGTGTTTCAGTTATTATCTAGTAATTTGGCTCCATGGAATATCGTCATTAAGACCTATGATGTGGGTTCCCAAGCGAAACACCCATCGTTGTTCTTTCTGGAACAGGCCTATTTCAGATGTTAAACGTTCGATTACCGTCCAACGTAAGTCGTTGATGCAATACCGCTGTAGGCACATTGTTAGCCTCCGTGAGATTGTTATTACTTTTCAGTAAAAAGATTTTAAGATAACACCTTTTTATAGAAATACGTGAGTAGGGTTGGGAAGTTGTGCCCCGTCCTGAAGAAGGAACACCAGTTCGGAAACATGTCGACGCACACCAGAGGTTTTGTCCCTAATTAAGACAACTGACCTCGCCTTTTTGCACATCTTTTTAATAGCACCAGCTAGGGGTCCTGAATAAAGTTTTTTCACACCACCCACTAGCCAGGTACTTTTTAATTTTTCACTACACCCTTCACTCACATATATCCCCTCACTTGCACTGAACACACACCACACATAGTCAACCTTGTCAACGCTCCCGCGTAGTCGCAGGTCGCAGCGTGCCGCATCCCTTTAGCGGGGTGCGAAGACCCCGATGATGAAGCATGACACCAAGGGGCCTGTTGGTGTGTGAGGGGTATTTTACACAACACTGAGTGCCCCCCATCCTTGTGGTGCACACTGGAAGTAGGATTCTTCTTGTTTAATTATCAGTGCCTGTGGAGTAGGAATCCTATCTTTTTACTCTACCTCCCCTCGTTGTTATTTCAGACGGAGCCCTAGCCTGAGCCAGGATGTCTCTGCATTCCTGAGATAAGTTCAAATCTGCGAATTCAAGGTGCTCAGGTCCCATGCCCACAATTGCAGCGTGGAGGGGTCTGGATGTCACATTAGGCCCCTGTCCATTGATAGGAGGTCTGGACGAGCGCGCAGAGGAATGGGCTCGCATTGCGACAACAGAAGCAGTTCTGAAAAGCATGCCTGTCTGGGCCAACGAGGTGCGATCAACAGGATGTGGCAAGGCTGTCTCCGCATCTTCCACAGCACCCGCGGTATTAATGAAATAGGCGGAAAAGCGTAATCGAATAGATCGCACCAGTCTATCAAAAGGGCATTCCCGCACGACCCGTGGTGGGGATGCCAACTTGCATAAGACGGGCATTTACGATTCTCCGGTGTTGCAAAGAGGTCTAGATCTGGGTGACCCCACTGGCGAAAGACAAGATCTAGAGTCGGCTGGTGCAGTTCCCATTCGTGTGTTGAGGAAGTGGACCTGCTCAGAGAGTCCGCCAAAATGTTGGACACGCCCGGAAGGTGGACGGCTGTCAAGGTGATCTGGTAGCGGAGAGCCCAATCCCAGATCGACTGGGCTAAGTGAGATAGATGATGAGACTTGGTTCCTCCCTGTTTGTTCACGTAGTGCATACGGGTGGTATTGTCTGTTTGGATCAGCACTGACTCCCCGTGAACTACAGGGAGGAATGACTTGAGCGCTAGGAAGATCGCCATCAACTCCAGCCTGTTGATATGCCACTTGCGTTGGGGCGGAGTCTATTTGCCCTTGATGGATAGGCCCTGGAGATGAGCGCCCCACCCCTCCAGGGAGGCGTCTGTCGTCAGCGTGAGATCTGGTGCGTGAACGAGAAAGGACGTTTCCCATTTCCAGGTTTGTAGGTTGTGCCCACCAAAGCAAGCTCTTTCTAATGCGGGTTGTGACTGCAACAAGGTCGTTGAAGGACCCGGAGACCTGGCGCCAGTGTAAGTCCAGTTCTTCCTGGATGGGACTGGCGCGCCACCTGCAATTTGGGATCAGTGCGATACAAGATGAAGCCATTCCCAAGAATGATTTTAACGTTCGAACAGAAACAGACTGTTTTCTTCGAATGAGGGAGACCAGACGAAGTATCTTGTGACGTCGCTCGTTGGAGACGAACGCTTTGAGAGCTTCATGTCTAGGATCGCTCCCAAGAAGGATCTGGTTTGTAGAGGCGCAAACTGTGACTTTTCGACGTTGATGGTCAACCCCAGGGACTGAAACACCTGCTGGCAAAGGCGAGTGTCCTGACATAGCTGATTGTGGGATTGAGACTTTAGAAGGCAATCGTCCAAATATGGAAAGATTTGAACGCCTTGTAGACGCAGGTGAGCCACCACAGGGGACAGTACCTTCGTGAACACACGAGGAGCTGATCGCAGCCCGAAGGGCAGAACTTTGAACTGAAAATACATTGGCCCCACCTTGAAACGCAGGTACTGGCGATGTTGCTGAATAATTGGGACATGAAAGTATGCGTCTTGAAGGTCTATGGTGGTCATGAAATCCTCGCTGGATAGAAGACGCAGGATTTCCAGTAACGTTAGCATGCGGAACGATTGGGACTTTAGGAACTAGTTGAGAGCCCTCAAATCCAGAATGGGTCGCCAATCTCCGGTCTTCTTGAGTATGAGGAAGAATCGAGAGTAAAACCCCTCTCCTGTTTGATGTTTCGTGACCACTTCGACTCCACCTTTTCACACAAGAAGACAAACCTGATGGTAAAGCTCCTCGAGATGTGGAGGAGGCAGGCCACGAGGTGGAGTACAAGGAGGAATCTCTACGAACTCTAGGGCATGACCCCGTTTGTACAATGTCCAAAACCCAGCGGTCCGAGGTGATCGAGGACCACTGAGAATAAAACAGAGAGATTCGACCTCCAACACTTTGATGGTGAGAAAAGTAATTGGCGCTTAGAGTTGGATCGCCGGTAAGTGGACTTTCCTCTGTAAGGCCTGGAGGGCTGCTGACGAGATTGCTGATTGAGCGTGTAACGTTGGCCGCTCTGATTGTATGAGCGGTATTGCTGCCCACCACGAACGTTGGCAGAAGTGCCGCGTCCGCGGGCACCTCGAAAGGACTGCTTCCGAAATTGTAACGTGCCCAAAGACTTTGCCGTATCTGTGTCTTTCTTAATGGGCTCCAGGGCGTCATCAATATGGGATCCGAACAGTGATTCCCCATCATAGGGCATGTCCAGTATTTTGGATTGGACTTCTTGCCGGAAGGGTGTGGACTTTAGCCAACCTTGTCGTCGGAGTGCAGTCGCACTTGCAAGCAGACGGAAACCTGTGTTAGCAATATCGACTGCGCAGTCGATCATTTCTTCTGACGTTCTCTGTCCATTGTGAAGAATCTGTAGAGCGTCAGCCTTGGAAGCATCAGGTATGAGTTCCATCAGATCTAAAATGTCTGACCACATCTGTCGGTCATAACGTCCCAAGATGGCTAAGGCATTGGCTGCCCGGACAGATGTGGAAGCCATCATTGAAAACTTGCGGCCAATAGCATCCAGGCGTCGACCCTCTCGATCCGGAGGGGCTGTGATTGGAGCGCTGGGTTCCGGGCTCGACGCTGTGCGGCCTGAGTCACTACAGAGTCCGGCTTGGGGTGAGAAAGCAGGCAAGCTGGAGAGCCAGTCGGGGCCTTGTACTTTTTCTCAAGGCGCGGTATCTGTGCAGGTAAGGAGTTTGGAGCAGTCATGAGTTTAATTCCTTCCTTCCAAACAAAATCGATGATAGGAATTGTGTGGGTCTGCTTATAAGGTTTATCTTTAAAATCATAAAGGAAACAGTCCTCCTCATGTTGTGATCTTGGTAATTTGAAGCGCAGAGCTGCTTTATCCATTAAAAGATGGAAACAGGCGATATCTACAGGAGGTGAATCTCCAGAGTTCCCTGGCTGAGGCGAGGGTGTCTGTGCCCGATAATCATCCCATTCCGCCATATCCTGGTCGTCTGCTTCAACCGAATTGTCTGGACCTCTCCGTCCTCACGCTCCGGGACCGCCTCATCATCCGCATCCTGCGGATAAACCGTTGTCTGGATTCTAATAGACGCCTGAACCTGAGACGAAGTTGTAGGCGGCCGAGAAGGTGGAGGCAGTGCTACGGGAGCCGGAAATGGTGCCGGTGTACTCTGTGGCGTAGCTGGGAAACGGCGGTTGTAATCATCCAGCATAGGCTGGAGATTTGAGATTAGAGTTAAAGGAATGGTAGCCTAGTTTTGGAGAAGTCATCGTCGACGGTACGGCCGTCGACGGAGTGGTCGTCAGGGCCACTGTCGACGGGCGATCAGCTGTAGACGAGGTCGTCGACGAAGCAATCGTCGACGGAACGGCCGTCGTCGCCAGTAGAACCTCTGTAGACGGAGTCTTCATCGACGAGGCTTTGGTCGACGATGTCTTCGTCGACGAGTCCTTGGTCGACGGTATCTTCGTCGACGAGATCTTGGTCGACGGGGTCGCCGTTGACGACGACGAAGATTTCTTTGAGACTTTCGTCGACGAGGATTCTTTCTTCTTCGTCGACGAGGATATGGGAATCGTCGACGGAACTGGCTTAGAAGGCAATGAAACCCTTGTCTAAGTGGATGCTGTCGACGAGACCGTCGTCAACGAAGAAAAAGCTGATGTAGTAGTCAGCGTCGTCGTCGAGGATGCAGCAAATGCCGTTCTTGTCGTCGGAGCGCTCGTCGACGCTCCCGTCGACGGCGGAACTTTAAGAGGAGTGGAAACACCTCGAGAGGCAGCAGAAGACGCCTGAGAGCCAGGTCTCGTGGGCGTAAAGGTGGTAGGGATGGCTGAAGACGCCTCAGGAGCCAGAGGCATGGCCAACTTCATCTTTTTGAGGAAAGGAGATGGAACATCCTGTAAACTACCACGCTTGGATGCTGCTGAAGAAAGTCCAGAATGAAAACTTTCTGCGTCTGACAGGACTGATTCCTTGTCCTTTAGACAATGAAGCCAAAGGAGAAGGTGGCCTTCTCTGTCCTTCAGAGTCTGTGTAGAAAACGTTCAACAGAATTTGCAGCTGCCAGCCTCATGATCAGGGTATAAACAGTATATACACTTCTGGTGGGGGTCCTTTTCAAAAAGGCGCAGCTTCCCACAAGAAGAGCAAGGTCTAAATAAATACTTCTTACTTAACATGTTGAGAAAAACACTGGAACTAGAAGAGTAGAGGTGAAAACTGAGCAGAGCTCAGGGAGACTCCCTTCACACGACGTGCGGTGGAAAATCTGAGGGCTTGAGCTTCTGAGGAGAAGGTACTAGAGGGTGTTGACGCCTGATTGGCTGTAATTTGGACTAACATAATGACACTAATGTGTTACAAGTAGTTTTTTCTCTTTACCATGCATTCCTATGTAGGAATCGTTTTTTGAGGTTTCTATTATGTTTTCCTCTTCTTTATCATGTATTATGGGTACATATATATATTTATATATATTTATATATATTTAGCATTATTGCTATTTTATTTACCGTGGGACTCCCACTTCGACGACGGGGAATATTCAAGCATGTGAATCTATGAAAGACACCCTAATACTGGAGAACAACAAATTAAACAACTAATGCATTTGTCAGGTAAAGCAATCAATCAGCGTTTACACGCGAGTACTATGATCCGGTACCATAAGGCACAAAGAATCCCACGGGCCTAAGAATCTCAATAAAACCATCTCTTTGCAAGAATTCCCCAAAATTCACAGATAAATGGTATGCAATTCTTAATAAGTGCTCCCTCGACCTTATTTTACTAGTCATCGAAGAACTGTCTAACATCCTGGAGGAACTTAATAATGATATCACCTCAGTCAAAGCAGAATTGGATAAAACCATGTCAGCCGAAGAACTAGCTAAGACACTTGAGGATATCAACTCTCAATTACAGAAACACTCTCAGGAAGTTAATGAGAGGAAAATAAGGAAATACCGTAGAGAGACTTTAGACTACAAGCTAGGCGAAGTATATACTTGGGCAGACGTCTAAGCTAAGAGAAGACAAAACCGTCCCTATACGGCCCACACGCATACCTCGTCAACAGAAACTGACACTTCTGAAACATTTAGACAGACCACGGTCAGAAGTCACACTGAAGGAGAACAACTAGCTAGTACCAGCACTTCACCTTCGGTGTCTTTTTTACAGGGAGGCCAAGATGAAAGTGACGACCCAGGAGGTCCAAGAGGAGAAAAACCCAAGGAGAGGGGCAAGGAACCACCCCTGACACGGAACGTGACTTCGAAAAAAGACAGGAAGAAAGGAGCACAGTATATAATTTGGTTATCAACATTTCTGATTTTCATTTTAACGAGACACAAATCCGTACACTACAAAAAGGAACCTCTTTTGTACCAACCGCACACACCAATCTTTTGGAAGTTAACATACGTTTTTTTAAACTTATGAGGAAATTAAGACTGAGGCATTTTTTTGAAAACATCGTAACTGAACGGAGAACGGAAAGTGAAGATCAACTCAAAGGTTTAACATCCACCAGTTCCTTTATGGCTCCCGTGAGCCATAAGACCCTGGATTTATTCGTACAACTGGTTAAACAGGATTTATCTAAACTCAATTAGCGCAAAAGATCATGAGGCCAAAACCCTGTCTAATAAAGAGTTTGGAATCCTTAGAGCAATAGCTAACAACACAGCTATTACGTACAAAAATGCTGACAAAGGTGGCGCCTTAGTTATAATTTACACATCCTACTATCTGGAACTAGTTAATAAGCACTTGCGGGATGAAAACATCTATATGAAACTGTATTTTAACCCCACATCTGAGATTCAAGAGACATTATCTAATATCATCCAGAAAGCAGCAGATAATGGAATTATCAATGAGAAGGATAAGAAATACCTTACTAAAATCAACCCCAGAAGTCTGAAGTTTTTATATGATGACAAAAATCCACAAGTATCCTAAAAAAACTCCCTGCCGCCCTATAGTCAGGAGACAGCACGGCGGCATGGGGCTGCCTGGAGGCTTGTAAGGGAACTGCGGCGCCTGTCCCTGCCTTGGTGAGTGGGGTGTGGCACGACCTGGAGATCCGGGCCGTGGAGGTGGACGCGGAGCACCAGGGACGGCTGCGGCTGCGAGCTGGGGCGAGAGCGGGGGTGAGCATAGAGTGACGGCTCAAGGCGAGGGGCCTAATGTGGACTTGCTTGCAGCCCCTGCAGTGAGTGAGGCTAGAAACGCTGCTAACCTGGCCCTGGAGCCCCTGAGGCTGGGAGATAACGAGTGGAGGTGCACTACGGGAACTGGAGGTGGTCTGTGGAGAGTGATTTGCCACCCGCGCGGGGCGGCCTGAAGTGGACCTGGGGACTTGGTGCCCTCGAAACAACCATGGAGGTGAGGGAGCGCCGTTGAGGCCTGGGACTGTAGTAGCGGTGGAACTGGCCCAGAGCTGGCACAGCAGAGGCGGCACACCCTGGGCAGGGCCGCAGGCGGTGGTGGTTCTATGCTTGGCCCTCCTTTGGAGAACGAGGAGTTGAGCCTCTATTGCTGGCAGCGAGCACGAGTCCAAGCACGCAATATTGTGCTATGGGATAGATGGCGGAGATGGGACCTTACCTACAGTGCTCCTGAATTGAAGCTGATGGGAAACAATAGCGCTCTGCCGGCTGGGGCACACAAGCTGCTGAGTGGGGATACTTTTGGCGAGAAGGCCTCCTGATCTTGACTGGAGTGGATTTGGACCTTGGCTCTCTTTAGGCGATCAGGACATTGTGGGGTACCTATAAATTACTGGACACGCACTGGAAGTCCTGGCCATGGGGAAACCAAAAGGGAAGAAGGATGGAGCATACCAGCTATCGAACAGCGAGGCTCCGACCCAGACTGAATTCGATGCCCTGGAAGCATCCCAGGACCCCAGAATGCAGCAGCAATTTGACCGAATACTGGCAGCAATTGCGGTCTCCCGCACGGCCCTCCAACAGGATTGCACAAGTGGCGACGGGCCTTGGCCTCCTGAGAGCGGATCACTGTAAGCACGTAGATAGAGTAAAACAAGTGGGAGGAATGCTCCAGGATGTGGCACCAGCCCAAATTGCGCTGGTGAACAAAGTGACGGATGCTTTGGACCGTATCCTGGCATTGGAGAAACGTGCTGAGGATGCTGAAAGTAGAAATCGGCAGAATAACATGCGCGTAGTGGGCCTGCCTGAAAAAGTGGAGGGATCAGACATGGTGCAGTACCTGGAGAATTGGTTGCAGACGGCGGTGGTACCTGAGGGATTGTACCCTTTTTACACACTGTAGCGAAACCACCACAGCCGGGGCGTCCTCCGCGCCCGGTGGTAGCTCGCCTGCTGCAATATAAGGACAGAGGCTTCTTGATCCAAAAAGCACGCACCGATGGCCCATATCAAGTCGGAAACGGCAAAGTGACTCTCTTTCCGGATGCTACCTTGGACATTCATCACCGCCGTGCGTCCTTCATGTCGGTCAAAAAAGAGTTAAGATCGGAGAGACTCCAGTACTCCCTGTTGTTGCCAGCTAAACTGAGAATAATATTGGATGGTAAGACTCATTTCCATGACACCCCAGACAAAGCATGGACGTGGTTGGAATCTTACAGGAATGGAAAGGATCGAATGGAAATCCAGGCCCCGGACCCTTCGGGGGAACTTCAACTGCGTAAGTCACAACGGCTTCGGCACCGGCGGCGGGGTCTGCAGAAGCCATCCATGTCGCAAACTGAGGTAGAGCGGCGGGGGTGCTGGAAGCGGTGTCGGCTTTGTGGGGTGAACAGATGGTACAGTCGCCGGAGTGTACGGACTCAGAGAAGGACAAAGCGCATTCGGACACTGAGACCTCAGAGGCGGACAGTCTACGTTTACTGCAGGTCATTCCGGCCACAGCATATGGACTGTTGGATGAGTAATGGTTTGCAATCGGGTAAGCTGTCGTGGGAATGTTGGGAGCTGAGAGTAGGCTTGTGAACACTGTTGCGGCTGCAGGGTGCTGGTGCTTGGTAACCTACGGAGGGGGGTCTTAAGGGATCGCTCTGCGATGAAAGACTCAAACGATTTGTAGGTGCATATTTAACACCGGGTAAGATCCGGAAGTACTTTAAGGTTGAACATGCAGCATGCCCTTGGTGCGCAAGTGAGGGGGGTGGAACTAGAACACATGCTGTGTGAGTGTCCAAAGCTAGGGGATTATTGAGACGAAGTGGGAGATCTGTTGACATGTTGAATGCATTCACCAAGCGACACTTAGACTTTGACATGGAAACATGTATACTACATTGGTTACCTCATACCACCAAGACAAAGGTGACAAGTAAATTCGTAGATATGGGGTGACTGCTAGTAAAGAGGGAAATAACGATGTACTGGAAATCACAGGAGGTTCCCAACAGCAAGAGATTGAGGGCTGAACTGAATAAATGTGGAAGTAGCGAGAGTGTTATTAGATTTCAGGAGACACGCCCCTTGAATAATGAGAAGGCACTGGATTCGGCGACAGCATGGGAGACGTTGGTACAATCTCTGTCTGACCACCAATCAGAGGAGGGATAGGTGGAGGAAGTTGTAATTAGTGGGGGCCCTTGCATGCCCATTATGGGAAACCTTGAATTACAGTTTGGTCACGAAATACGCTTTGGATTTTGTACTAAATGTGATACACACCGGTGGGGAGGGAAGGGGGTGGGACTTAGTTGGGTTTTGGAATAGTTTTCGGTAAGCTGTTTCAAGTTATCCATACATAGAAGCATAGTATGGTTAACATATGGACCACCCTGCCATTATTGTATTGGGACCTGATGCATTATTTGATTGCTTGTGAACTGATGTGCTTCGGAGGAACTAGAACTTGGCCTGGAGAGTTATGACTGTAGGCTGTACAGTATTTTGCACTTTTATTGACATGAAACCAATAAAATATGTTTAAAAAAAAAAATGAGTATCAGAAACAGCGCATTTTGAATTCTTTTGCATGGAAGGATGAAATTTGCCTATACTTACGTTATATAGATGATATTTTTATCTTATGGAAGGGCACCTGAAGACAAACATTGAAAATCTCAATAAAATTGATGAACAGATATAATTTACACATGACACACAGACCCACATCATAAACTTTCTGGATGTAGCCATCTCAAGAACCCAGACTGGTTTTGAAACTAACATATCAAAAACCCACAGATTGTAACAACACATTGAGGTACACCAGTTTTCACCCGCAACCACTCAAGCAACATCTGCCATTTTCTCAACTCGTACGTGTCTCAGACCCCGTAAAAAGCATAGTACAATCCAACGACATGATCCAACGTTTCCGTGATAGAGAATATCCGGAAGAACTTTTTATACAATCTCTCAACAGGGCCAATAGGAAGAGCATAACAGAACTGTTGTCTATGCAAACATTGAGAAAGGAACAAAAAATTACCTGCGTGAGTAAATTTTCTACCACAATCCATCAGTACAAAAAAATTGTTAAGAGGCACTGGACTCTTCTAAGAATCGAACAAGATTTTAACAACATCTTTAAAGATACACAATTACTTGCATATACGAGATCCAAGAACATTGGTCAAATCATTAAGCATCCTTCAGAGGTTAAAGACACACTTCTACATAAAGGTGCCATTCCATGTTGGAATTGTAACAATTGCCATATTATTTTGAAAGGGAATTTCATTACTCATCCTATGAAGGGATACAAAATCCCACTTTTTGTAGATGCCACTTGTGATACTGCGAACATTGCATGTTTGCTGAAATGCCCCTGTGGGAAAGTATATATTGGCCAAACTGAAGGCAAACTGAAAATCCGACTTAACGAACACAAAAGTAACATTAGAACTAAATCGACGAAGTCGGTGGTAGAAACCCATTTTATTGAAGCAAACCATCATGTTAGCCAAATCTAAGCATGCATATTGAAGATTATCCAACAAGAAAATGTTACTTAGGAGGGAAAAATTTTGGATCTATAACCTCAATACACTGAAGGATAATGGGATGAACGAAAGGACTGAATTTTAGTTGGTTTATTCTTATGATTCTTCTATACCTTTTTTGTGTTTTACCTATATCAGGATATTATTTGAACTTCATTGTTTTATTTGTTCGGTACCTGCTCGAAGTATTCATTGCAGTTTCTTTAAAAGTCATGCACTTGAGATTACCAAGTGTTGTTTAATATCATGCTGCATTTTACTAGTTTCACACCACGCTGCTTTTTCGGTCTCCTGCACTTTAGAGTTAGCTCCTACTTTGTCATTTGACACACTGATCACCTGTATAGCATTTTTTATATCAATTAACGTTATCAGTTTGACTTTCGTAGACAAACACGTTTACTACGTTTCCGTACCTTTCATTCAACACATGCGTCACGGCACTACCGCAATTAGCCACACCCACACTCAAACACGTTTATCACGTCTTCACACTTTTTTCTAATATGCGCGTCATGGTACTTCTGCAATACGCATTTTACCACACCCATCGCGTCACACGCTGTGTAGTTTTGCTAATGCTAATGGTTCACCGCGCCGAATTTGAACATCATTCACATAGGTAAGTTTCCAGCCTAAACTTGCTGGAGTATAACTCTTTGAGTTCATTGATTGCTCACAGCACCGTATTTAATTTGTTTTGCCTCACACGTTGGACATACCATTTTACATTGATTACGGGTCTCACTGTCAGTTGCTCTGTCACACAGCTTCACGTAGATGAGCGCTTTTTCACAGCTGAGTTTTTTTTAAAAACGGTCTTCACCCTACCATTGCTACCATGAATATGGTGCACGATTTTTTCACGAAGCTTTGTCGCTTATAACACTGCGATATTACTTTCACCAATGAGCTTATTATCTAGAGCACTGTTAATCATCACTGCGCCGTCTTCCATTAGAGATCACCCTCACTAGACTAGCATGTTGCACATATTGGTGATGGGTTAAAGACATGGCGATTCCCCATTAGTTACTTTCTTTATGTTACATTTATTATAGATATTCCCCTGAAGAAGGCCCAGTGCCAAAATACCTTCTGTTAGCCTCTCAGTGCTCCCGGGATTAGTATTCCAGAACCGGACAGCACAAGATGGTTGCTGCCAACCAGAGACACATTTCGACCCTCCTGCTGCTGAGCCAAGCTCGAGCAGAGGAAAGTGGAACGATAGGCATCCTGTCACAAAGAGGTGTTACCACCTCTCAGACGGGATTTAGTGTATTGGGACCGGGTGAGTGTGCTTGCCAGCACCAGAAAGTCTGAGTGAGGGTTACACTTGGTGTCCCCATGCATAGTCCAGTTAAAACCAGTCTGGGCGCCATTGTCTCCCACTCTTGCACGAAACTGGTCAAAGGACAAGGGAATAACCTCCCCCATGGCCAGACCCTCCCCTGGGAGGGTACCCTAGATCTCTCTCAACCCTTTCCCTAGGGTACTTAAGGGCGTACCGGGTATAGGTCCCTAGATTCATAGTGGGATAAGATTCAGATCAGACAACACTGCATTTCTACTGTCTGGGCACTTTGGACTTCCCTGGACTTCGTTTGGGCCTGACTAAGTCTCCCTACCAGACTGCTGCATCGTCTTTGCCCGTGCATCATACAGGAACCATCCAAGGCCTGTGAGGCATCAAAGACACTTGAAGAAATCTCCCTTGGAGTGAAGGAGTCACTCCCCTGCATTTGCAGGCACTGCAATTAAGTCGACCGGTTTGCAGATCCTAAGCTCCTCTGGACTACGTGGGCTTTGCAACACAGGTGGTGGTTTTTCACAGCTTCAGAAGCCTGCTCTAAGCTTTAACCAAGGTCGAGGCCAGTATCCCTTGTGGGTGGTTGCAAGATCCGAACCCCTGTGCACAGCTTTCAACTAGCAGTTGCAAGGGCGTTTGGGTTTCTTTCCAAGAAGATCTTTGGATTCCAAGTAGCCCTTACACCGAGCACCTCCTGCACCCATATTCTTCAGCCACACTGCATCGTGTGCATCGTGGCCTGCATCATTTGGCAAGATACTAGTGGTCCTCTAACGACTCCAGTGCTTCTGGCCTGTGGGTCCACTTGAGGGTCACACTTGATTCTTTCGGGCTCCCCTGGTGCTCAGGGTCTGCCATGACTCCCCTGGCTTTGGTGAGTCCCCTGGACCTTGCTGGTTCTGACGTTGCTCCTTCTTTGATTCCTGCATGGCTTACCTTTGCCAAAGCTTGTTGGTGCTCCCTCCAGACACGATCCCTCAGTACTCGACATCCTTCGTGGGACAGCTCGTGCACAGCTCCTGGTCTTCCTCTGCGTAGACTGGCCCACACAGCTGCAGAACCAAGGTAATCGTCAACCTCCCTGAAGAACCCGACATCGGAGGGCACTCTGAGTGGCATATACTCTGTCCCCTCTGCTTTGAGGTACTCCTCTTCAAGAATCCACGTTTGGATTCACACGGACACTTTCTCCTCTACCAGCAGTGGCACTTTCCTGAAGTTCTCCCTTGGGGTCGACTGCCGTTTCCGACACCACTTCACACATATGGAACCGGCTTCCCTGGTTTAGGTAACATGGGTACTATGGTATCCACGGAGGGGGTGGCGCTCCAACCTTCTGTCTTCCACTGGGTTTCTTCAGGGTCCACTAGGAAGGGTTCTTAATCTTTAATAACCCAACCGCGACTTGCACATAGAGTTTTACGGAGCATGCAGTAGGGTACGATCACCTTGGATGGTTCCTTGGGGTCTCAACGCTTCTATGTCCTCTCAACACTGTCTTGACTCGAGTTGTTTTTCTTATACCACATTCTTCGTATATGGTTTTGTCCCCCTTTAGGGCCACTGTGCATTTAGTGCTATTTACTGTGTTTCTTTGCTAAAGTATTGTGCGCATTGTGTTTATCGCTATATAGGAGATATGGAAACGTACTAGTGAGTATTATATAATAAATTAATATTTTTTATAAATACTTGGTGTGATTATTTTTCACTTATTTTATACTAAAGGATTGCATTATGGTAAAACGAGCTGTTTATACTCCTTCTGGAAGGAAGCTCTCCATAGCTACCACTCAGAGAGAGCTTTCTAAGTTTGTCTAAGACCTCTTAAATCACCATAAGGGTTGTCTGCACTGGTGCAAGGTGCCCATCTACAGTAGTGGACATCATATAACAGATCATTCTCTCACATTGGTGTGCAGCGGTTGAGATTCAAGCTTGCATCGTGTTACCAGATAAATCTTTGTTTTGACTAATTGAAAAGCCATCGCTAGTGCTAGCACATATAATATAAGCCTCAAATTAGTAAGTTCTACTGAACTTGGGGTTGGGTAAGTCAAGAGCTTAGCTCACCCTTTCTCCGACCTAAGAGAGTTTAGTTCCTACTAGGTGAGGAAGGTGCAACACCACACCACACTTAGTATGTCTTCCAAAGGAGCTGCCAGTGGTACTCTGACTTCTAGATACAGTGAACACTTGTTCCAAAAACTGAAATCACTGTGTGCCTCTAGAAAGATGAAGACAGTGAAAGGAGCAACTAAACACCTCTTAGTGGTGTTACTGTTAGATGACCTCAGGAAAGCCTCAGGGTCAGATGAGCAGGAGAGAGTGGGTGGGGCAGGGACAGAAGCAGGGCCAACTGACCGTAGGGGGCACCGGGCAATGCCCCCGTGCTCCGCACTGGTAGGGGACCGGTTATGGGACCCTGGGGCCCGTTTTTGTTACAGAGCCCTTTTTGCAGCAAAATCGGCCCTGTAACAAAATCGTCCGAAAACCGGCTGCGGTAAAGAGCTCGGCAGCACCCACAACCCCCAGGTATGTGGGGGCTGAGGGGGGCGCCGAGCACTTTGCCAGGGCCGTTTTTGGTTCCCAGTCCGGCCCTGGACACAAAATAGGCCAGGGGGACCCCTCTATGACCTAGAACCTAACCCTGACCAGGTGGAGCCAGATGACACCCACCTGGACAATTCAGACCTCCCAGAGGAGAACAAAGAGGGCTTAGTGGAAGCCCCTGTGATCCTCCTGGGAAGTTTCTGAGTAGACCAAGGAGGTCTAGATCCTCCTCTGCTGAATCCAATGCTGAATCCAATGGATCAGGCCAATAAGCCTCCATTTCTCAGAGAGGATAGGAAATACCAACTCCTGGAGCTTGGGAAATCAAGACTTTGGCTCAGGCAAGAGCAGTTGGCCCATCGTTAGAAGTCCAGAGAGCTAGGAAAAAGTTGGGACTAGAGTACCATGGTGACAGCAACAGTATACCTAGAGTTAAGGGACATTCCTTTGTACATAGGTACCTGAACAAGAATGTCCTTCACAACCATGTTGCGATGACATCCACAAATGAATAATTGCTTTAGAGTGGTACTGTAACATTCAGAATGTCCCTCAAGCAGTGGGCAGCTATCCTGAGGCTCTTCTTTGCTAACAAAGGTAGAGATAAGCGTCTCACTGTTAGAGAAGAGGATTCTGACAAGTTCTTAGGTTTGAAAAGTGCTCTGATCGATGGGTTTAGCTGAACCACTGAACAGTACAGGATTAAGTTCAGAGACACCCAGAAAGCACAGAGTCAGGACTGGGTAGACTTTGTGGATAGTGCTATTAATGCGCTGGAAAGGTTGGTTACTTGGCACTAAGGATTGTATAATTTGATCATGAGGGAGCAGATCCTTAATAATTGTCAAAACCTGCTTTTTCATCAGTGCATGGTTCTCAGATCTAACTTCTACCTAAGGAT
This sequence comes from Lissotriton vulgaris, assembly GCF_964263255.1. Classification (NCBI taxonomy): domain Eukaryota; kingdom Metazoa; phylum Chordata; class Amphibia; order Caudata; family Salamandridae; genus Lissotriton; species Lissotriton vulgaris. The sequence continues at coordinate 829,014 of NW_028244325.1, forward strand.
TGGGAAAGAAGGCAGATAAGTGGGTCAGAACCAGGGTGTAGCAGAAAACCCAGAACAATAGTGGTGACCAGAAGAAGCAAGATTTTTCTAAAACTCAAGAAAAAGGAAGGTACAAGGACAACAACTAGAAAGAGTCTTCTCAAGGTCCCCAAAACCCTGCATCCGGGGAGAGGGGGAGTCACAATCAACAAGAAAGGGGTAAAGAAATCTTGATGTTACTTTTGTAAGGTGAAAATCCATTGGACAAAAGATGCTGATTGTCCAAAAGCCAAGGAAAATATTCCTACTACCACTGTCCCTAAGGCTACTGCGCCTCCTAGCTCTGGTACAAGTGGTAGCACAGGGAACAAGGCAATATTAGGGTTAACCTTGGGTTCTGAGGTGGGTTCTGACTTAGTCGGATCTCCAGCTCAGTCTGTTCTAGTCTGTGATGGTGGCATAGATCTTGCCATCTTACTTGTCAGTCTCAGTAACCTGGGAGCGCGGGGACACACCACCAGGCCCTTTATAAACCCTAACTAAACTAAACTAAACTAAGTACAGAAAAAAGCGTTTGATCAATGGAAAGCAGACCAAGTGACCAATGCTAATAATGTCAGGACTGGCCATTCCTTGGCAGTTGTTAATTGCAGCTGGGAAGGGGTAACTGGACCTAAAAGGGCTGTGGTTTCTTCGGACCTACCAGTAGGTTGTTTGTTGGGCAATGATTTAGAAATTTCAGCCATGGCTAAAATAGAGTTCAGGAATCATGCAGAAATGCTGGGCAGCTCTGCAAGTGTGTTTGCTGCGACCAGGTCACAAGCAAAACAACTTTCCACTGAACAGGCCCTGGATCCAGGAACAATGGACCAGGTGCCTTCGAAGAGGAGGAGCAGAAGGGGCAAGACTGGCACTACCCACAGAATCAGAGTGAGGATCAGTCTCTTGAGGGAGATGGTCTTGGGCTCTGTGAAGAAACTGCCCCAGATGAACTTGAACCTGATCAGGTCGAGTTCTTGGGGACAGGGGTCCCTTCCAGAACAGATCTGAGTTTGGAACAGTATACCTGATCCTCCCTTGGTTCCCCTAGAGAGCAAGCTGCTGCTAAGGCTGCTGGGAATGTCAGTAGGTCCCATAGGAGCTAGTGGGAGGAAAGACTTCTGAACTCAGAGGGTAGAGACCCCATGTCTGGTGCCATCAGGAGGTTGGTTATACCACAGAGGTTTAGCGGTTTCCTGCTCATGCTTGCATATTCCCCTAGCAAGACACTTAGAGCAAAGCAAGACTTGGGACAGGCTTGTCCCTCGCTTTCAATAGCCCCACATGTCTTATGACATAAAGTAGTTGTATTACTCCTGTGCCACCTGCCAAGCCAGTGGCAAGTCAGGTGGCATCACACTGGCCCCATTAATCCCACTACCAGTTGTCTGGTTCCCTTTCAGAGGGTTGGGATTGATATCATTAGTCCCATGAACACTTCATCATCCTCTGAGAACAGTAATATTCTAGAGGTGGTGGACCATGCAACTAGATACTCAGAAGCTATTCCACATAGGACCACTACAGCTTCAGTGGTGGCAAGGGTACTCTTGGGAATTTTTTCCAGAGTGGGCTTCCCTAAGGAGGTCTTAACTGACAGAGGTACAAGCTTCTTGTCAAGTTATATCACTGCAATGTGAAAAGAGTATGGATTGAATTACAAATTCAACACACCCTACCATCCTCATTGCAATGGGTAATTTGAAAGATTACACAAAACCTTAAAGAGTATGATCATGGGCCTCCCAGAAAAGCTTAGGCGAAAATGGGATGTCCTTCTGCCCTGCCTTCTCTTTGCCTATAGAGAGGACCCTCAGAAGGGGGTTGGTTACCGCACTTTTGAACTTCTGTTTGGGGATCAAGTTAGGGGTCCCATGAGTTTGGTGAGGGAGGGATGGGAGTTACCTCTCAAACCGCCCAAACACGTCATAGTGGACTATGTACTTAGTCTCTGCTCCATGATGGCTGAGTACATGAAAAAGGCAAGTGAAAACATGGAGGCCTAGCCAAGAATTGCAAATAGCTTGACATGACCAAATGGCTGTCCTGACTGCTTTCAAGCAAGGCCAGAAAGTGTGTGTTTTGGAACCTGTGACTCCAGCAGCTCTCCAGGACAAGTGGAGTGGACCCCACACTATCATTGAGCAAAAGGGTGAGGTCACCTACCTGGTGGACCTTGGCATTCCCAGAAGCCCCCATAGGGTGCTTCATGTGAACAGGCTAATACCTTTTGTGGACAGGCTGACATTGGCTTGCTCATGGCAACTGATGAGGGACAGGAGAAAGAGAATGACCCTCTCCCTGATCTCTTCTCACAAAACCCTGATGGTTGCCCAGTTGATGGGGCAGCTTTGACAGGCAGCCACACTGATCAGCAGCAGATTGATTGCAGGTAGGTACTCAATCAATTCCGGCATATGTTCTCTCTAACTCCAAGTCAAACTACCCGGTGTATCCATGAAGTGGACAGAGGTAAGAGTCTACGTGTGAAGAATAAATTCTATAGGCAGCCTGATCATGTCAGAGTTTGCATCAGAACAGAGTACCAAAAGATGCTGGAGTTGGAAGTAATTGTGCCCTCTGACAGCCCTTGGGCTAGCCCAGTAGTCCTGGTACCTAAACCTCACACAAAGGGTGGAAAAAGAGAGATGAGGTTTTGTGTGGACTACAGAGGACTCAATGCAGCTATTAGGACTGATGTTCATCCAATTCCAAGAGCAGATGAGCTTATTGACTCTTTGGCCTCAGCTAAGTTCTTAAGCACATTTGTACTCACTGATGTCTATTGGCAAATCAGACTAGCTGAGGATGTCAAACCAAAAACAGCATTTTGAACTCCTAGTGGGCATTATCAATTTATTGTGATGCCCTTTGGGTTGAAGAATACACCTGACATATTCCAAAGGCTGGTCAATAAAGTTCTCACAGGCCTGGAAGCCCGTAGCGCAGGATATCTTGGTGATAAAGCTATCTTTAGCTCCATCTGGGAGGATCACCTGGTCCACTTGAAGAATGTTTTGGAGGCTCTGCAGAAAGTAGGACTCACTATCAAGGCTTCTAAGTGCCAGGTAGGGCATGGTAAGGTTGTGTACCAGGGCCACCTTGTGGGTGGAGGCCAGGTTCAACCACTTCAGAGCAAGGTCCAGACCATAAAGGAATGGGTTGCTCCCACTACCCAGACTCAAGTCAGAGCTTTTTTGGGCCTGACTGGGTATTAACGAAGATTTGTCAAAGGATATGGGTCTATAGTGGCTCCCTTAAATGGTCTTACATCAAAGAAAATGCCCAAGAAAGTTAAGTGGACAGTTAGCTGTCTCGAGGCATTTGATTACCTCAATCAGGCCATGTGCACTGCTCCCATTCTAAAAAGTCCTGACTACTCTAAAAGATTCATTGTCCGAACAGATGCATCTATGTCAGGGTAGGGGCTATGTAGTCACAACTTAACTGGATCAACTGGATGCTTAACTGGATCAACCAGTAACTTTTCTCAGCAGAAGGTTGATCCCCCAGAGAGAAACATTGGTCAGCTATAGAGAGGGAGGCCTTTGCTGTGGTCTGGGCCCTGAAAAGTTGAGGCCATACCTGTTTCACTCACTTCATTGTTCATACATACGCCCCTCTTATAGCTTAAACAGATGAAAGGTAAAAACATAGATCTGGGAGTAACTATGCCAATGCAGATGGACTTTCCAGCTATTTACATTTACATTTAGAAAATGAAGAATCAACTAAGCAAGGTTAGTCTCATCTCCTTACGTTCCGAACAGCACAAAATGGTTGCTGTCAACCAGAGACACAATTCTACCTCCTGCCGCTAGGTTAAGCTCGACCAAAAAGTGGTGGGGCATACTCATGCAGCAGGCAAAAACGCATTATGGAATAATATCCAATTGTCTTACCTTAGGCAATATCTCTTCACTGCCCCTTTCCTGGTCTGATCATAAGGAAATCCTCTTTGAAATTGGTTATTTATCTTCCAGACATGCTGCCCCTGGCCAACCAAGATGGATTTCTGCTAGCTAGTGGCATAACATTCGGGCCAACGATTTGACCTCTCCATTAGTCAGCTCCACTCCCAAAGCTACAGACGATCTGGAACTAGAACTAGCACAGTACACTCATTGGCTAGATGATGCAGGCCATGCCCTAGCACCAGTAAAAAAGCCATTATTAAAAAGACAAAAACAATTTGCACTCTGGTTCAATGATAAACTCAGGCCAGCGAAGCAGGCAGGAGAAAAAAATGGAGACTTGACTACTCTGAGGTGGAGAGGACAATTTATAGAAAATGTATAGCAGAATATAAAAAACGAATTATCTAGGAACAGTCCTTTTTCTATACCACCAGAGTGGTAGAAGCGTCTAATTCGACGAAGGAGCTATTTGCGACAGTCAAAATACTTTTCTCAGCTAGCGTTAAGGATTGTATTGACCTTAGTCAAACATTCTGCGATACTTTGACAACTGCGTTTAGGGATAAAGTGGAGGGGGTCTTTAACACCTTTGCTTCGTCTGCGCCATCTCTACTATCTGATACTGTTACTCTTCCTTATCATTTGCCAAACAACTCTTTCAGTGCCTTTGTATTAACCACTACGGAGAGAGTTGTTGACTTACTTAGCACAGCTAAATCTGTGTCTTCTAGTAACCCCTGTCTTCCAAAAATCGCAGCACAGGTGGCAGAAACCATTGCACCCAAGACTACTGCGTTCTTCCACCTTATTTATCTCGATGGCTCATTTCCACTAGAAAGGATAAAAGCTTTAGTCCTGCCGCTCATTAAAAAACCTGCTCTTGATCCTTTTGATACGTACAACTACCATCTCATCTCATGCCTGTCACTTCACACCAAGCTGTTTGAAAAGATCATGAGTGAGCAATTGGTCAAATATGTACAGGACAACAATCTACTTGATTCCACCCAGTTTTGTTTCAGTCCTGGGCACAGCACTGATTCTGCCATTTTAAAGGCCTCTGAAGAAATCATGAACTCAGTCGATAATGGTGGCAGGGCGGCTCTGATCCAGCTCAACCTGTCTGCGGCCTTTGATACGGTAAATCATGGGCTGCTCCTGGATAGGCTGAGCAGGATAGAGGTGACGTCTGCAGCTTGGAAGCTGCTGGACTCTTTCCTAAAAGGACTTGTTCAGTCAGTTTATCTGGAGGATTTTTCATCAAGGGAATTTCACTACCATGTGCTGTACCTCAGGGCTCAGCCATCAGTACCATGCTCTTTTAACATTTATGTTTCATATTAGCAGCCCTCATTAAATCTTACAGCTTCACCATGGATTCTCTCCCTGAGCTTGTCAGGAAAGTCAAAAATCTGGGTGAAATCATTAATGATTCGCTCTGACTGATGGATCAGGCCAAAGCTATCACTACTGCTGCTTTCTACACCCTGAGACAGGTGCGGTGCGTCCATTGGGGCGTGGGGGCATAGCCCCACCCGCCCTTAGCTTCCTCAGCGTCTTTGAACTTAAGTAAACTGATTCAGTTTACTTACGTTTAAAGACATTGAGGGAGAACTGACAATCATATCAGTCAGCATGACGTCGGACCGCCCACCCCTTCAGAGTCTGAAGGGGGTGGGCGTCATGTTGACTGACATGATTGTCAGACCAGTGGGGGCATCAGGAAGCAGCACAACACAAGTGCGCATCAGTGGGGACGGAGGGCGAATTTTCGCACCGTGCCTACTCATGCGCACTGGTGTTGACTTGTTTGCGCATGCCCATCAGAAGCCCTTCGAACTCCTAATGGGCGCTCGTCGGGCGAAGAGTAGCCGTGCCCATAGACATTCTTCTTTGCGCTGCTGGCAGCGCCAGGATTGGCTGAGAGGGGCTGTAGGTGCCTAGGTAGGATTTTTAAAATATATTTTAATAACCCCCCCCCTCCCCCCACGCGACCACCCCCCCCCCCCCCCCCCCTCGCGAGCCACTACGGCAGCATGCTGCTTTTCTTAGTGGACACTACGTGACTTGAAAGAGATGGCCCCACACTCACGGGACCAGTTAAAAAGAAACACGCATGGAGTCTGAGTCCGGTAGTTTCCTGGCGAAGGCATCTATCATTCTTCGGTATCAGGTTACACATTGCTTGATATTTATGCATCTTCGTAATGTTTTTCTATCGGACTATTCCGTTGATGTCTGTCTACACACATACCTTGAGATGCCTATAAACAAATGGGGCCATTCAGGAATGTGCAGACTAATGCACTGAGGCACTATGATATGGGTAGTCTTTGCTGGGGTAGCAAAATATTGTTTCAGTTCCTTAGTCAGTCTAGTACACACAGTTTCTAGTTATCAGCAATTATGTCTAGAGTGTCTCTTGGTGATTCATCTGTGCTAAATACCCAGCGTTAATGAGCATTATTGCCACCCTAACACAATGAATTGTCACTGCAATTATGATGTTACGGACTCTGACTTGTGGTGCTCCCTTTTAGAGAAGGAAATAAATGTAGTCCAGCAAGCCATATTTAAATGCAGCATGACGTAGTTTTAACAGAGTTCACTATAAGATTAGCGCGAAATGGTTTTTTATTTTCAAGATTTTATTGAAACCCTGTTTCTAATAACAATATGGCAATGCTTTCTCTATTCAATGTGCAGGGGTTTGGTTATGCACTAGACATTTAAGGGGGGCAACATGATGCACTATGTATTTTTCAAGTTACCTACTATATTTTTCACGTAGCACATTGTTTATGTCAAGTAAGCACGTTGCATGCCTCCCTCTCTAGCAACCACTTTCGATTGACAGGAGGGCGTCCTTTGTAACTAGCATCCACGCTAAGAGATCTCCTGCTGTTCCTTGTCTGATCTAAATAACGTAACACTTTCTGGCTTTGGCTGAGCATTCTGGTACGTGTCGTCTAGATATTCCCTTTAGGAATGCAGGACTACATTTAACACCGGGACTAACTGAACTCCTCACACCTGACACAGGGTTGCTTGAGATCTGTGTTAGTCTTGACATATATGTAAAGGTCAGTCAGTGTCTTACTGCTACAGAGTAAAATGCTCGATAGACCCTTTATTTTAGCTTTAAATTTAAAAAAAGTTAATTCGTAATGTTGACTGGAACACCTTTAGGGAGTTGTTGGTGGCGTTTTCCAACTGGCATGTGGTATATTTCCAGCAGATGTACAATTCTAAAAAATAACTCCTTGCAGATAATTAGAAAGGTGAAGGGCTGTGGAGAATCACTGCAAGGCAGGTTCTGGATGGAGTGGCATCGCCACTATGTGGGTCACTATGAGCTTTGTTCATTTTAATGCATAACTGGCCATAGCGACAGAGGCATGGTGTCCAATGCAGGGGATGTCGCTGTTTAGGTTTCGCTGGGGGGCGGAGCCGTAGGCTCCTCCTCCAGAGAAATCTATTGAGTACAGTAAGGCACTATGGAACACGCCCCCCGTCCCATTGGCTAGCTCCATAAATGGAGCCTAGCCATTGGACGAGGGGCCTGTCCATCAATGCCGGACCAGACACGGGGGCGTTCCCGAGATTCTTTGGCTTTTGCCGACGTCACGCGACGCCGGGAACGCCCCCGAGTCTGGTCCGGCCGGGCCGTGCTTGCTGCTGTCCTGCCTTGTTAACTACATTAGCAAATGAGGAATTAACCTTCACGAAACCGTGCCCGTGAAATACGCTTCCAAACGTTCCCGACGCCCCATTTTGCCAGCTGACTAGTCCCCATTGGTGTCGATGTAAGTAACTGTCTGCATAGAACATTGGGGACATCTAATAATTTACTATGGCGAAAATTACAATTGATTCATGTAATATTTTGGATTTGGCATTTGTGACTAACAACGAAATTTTGAAATGTCATTTCACCAGTAGTATTCCCCTTGAAAACTCAGCTGCACGTTGATTCCGCGTTTCCCATAACGCAGACACGTGAAACGGGTGCAGTGAAAACTATCTAGCTAGGTGAAACTGTAAGCAAGACCAACTCAGTTTCATACAGTGGCGCACATAGTGCACAACCCATTTAGGGAATGTTTAACCCGTTCGAATAAGGAGGTGAAAGGCGACATACAGAGCCGTTGTCTCAAACTGCCTCTGCGTCTACGACCCGGGAATGTCATATTTACAGACTGTAGCGCATGCGCATCTCGGACAAAGCACTGTCGTGTGTATGAGAGAAAATAAAAGTTGAAATGATGGAGTGTGTGATGCGTTCGCCCACAAACCTTGTGAAGTAAAAGCTATTGTTATTTTAATAACCCACAGAAATGTTATTTAAAATAAGCGCAGCGAAATTACTCTAATTGGTGTAATATTGGGTGCCAGCCTGTGGAATAATTTTGAGAGGGACAAATTTGCTCTTGGTGCGAGAGAGCGGAGTTCTAGTGCCGGTTTTAAAGCATCACGAAATCACGCAACTGTCACCAATCTAGGTGTCTCGGTTGTTGCAGTGTCCTGCACCCGACAACTTCCGGCTACGGAGGTCAGGCCGGTGCCACCCGGACAGGGTCACTCGCCCTTCGGACATGCACCACTGAGAGAATATGAAGGCACTCTGTGGAGGGCACTAATCTTCACCGGAAATATATACCTATGTTATGAGACATATGAGACACGATCTCCTTGTACCGCCGAGTGCCGGACAAAAGGGCCGGTTCTACGCCAGGCGTGAGAAGCTCGCGCAGCCCTGTTGTTTTATTTCCTCGTTGCACCATCTGGAACCCCGCAGACGTGTTTTCTACCTATAAATGCAGGATGACAGAAACTAGAAACGAAATAAACCGTGCCTATTGACGATACCAGTCTCCCCCTGATAATTCCAATCTGGCAACTCAAACACTGTACGTGTTCAAGAAAAAAGACAGCCACAGTTTTTTTTTTCCTAATCAATAATCCCTCCTTGGGCAGCATCCGACTCCATATATGATTCAAAGTATATCTGTACAGCGCAGATACTGGATGCACGTTGTATTTTCTCCATATTATGAGGCTCATCCCCTTCACCAGTTAGAAATGGCCTTCGCTGGATGCTGTGGACAGAAAATTGCTCTTCGGAAATGAGGTAATTTCCGGAAGACCCCTTCGCATCTTGAGCGGTTATGATGTCTAGTCATGTTTACTGGCTGCTTGCAGGTGGTGTTTTATCGGTATTAGAACTTTCTTTGTTACGACCAGATTTTTCGGCAAGGAATGAGCGCGAGGTTGACAAGCTGTGACCAACGTGACAGACGTTTGAATCTCACGAAGGGTAACTCCGCACTTACGCCGTCAGAGTCGATAAACCGGTGGTAGTAGTTCCACCAGTTTGCAGCGCTTTAACGGCAAAACTGAGCTTAAGCGCTTGTGTTTATTGTTGTTTTTCCACTGCACACAAACAGCCTTTTGTGGTAGACACTTCTAAATGCTCATGACCTTAATGCAGGCCCTTGTAATCCGCCCAGCAAAGCCCCGCCCAGGGATGCGAGAAACGTACGGCCTTGGGCCCCCCTGTAGATGCCCCCCATCAATCCCAGGGTCCTCTTCCTGTGCTATGGTCTGTAATTAAAGCCCATGGCGTTGAGCTCCACTCTCAAAGGCCCGGTGCAGGGGTTCTGTTATTGTTATCCTTTCCCAGTCCCTCCACCCCCAGGACTCTGACACCCCGCGCTCAGGGGCCATTTCCTCGAGCCCTTCATATGCAGATGTTCGCACCTCGAGTGGCTGTGGGTGGGGTCCTTCCAGGCCGGACCTTTTCCATGGCCAAGGCCCCCTGCCAGGGAGCTAGCATTGACCGGCGGTTCAGCTGGGAGGTGGAGGAGGGGGCCGGGGTTTTATCAGACGTCCCCGTGCTGGTCTTACCCCTTCTCCTCTCTTCCTTCTTTAGAAGGGGTAAGTGAATCCCCTCCCCCTTTCACTAAATATTTTGAGTTCCGGGTGCGCTGTGAGGAGGAGAACTGCTCAAACAGCTACATCAATCACTCCCGCGGGCACCTGTGCACAGTGCGCTTAGGTACACCTGTCATAAACTGTACAGCGCTTAGAAGCAAACCAGGACAACAGCGGTCCGCACAGCTCAGTTCTGAATAAAGCCTGCAACTTTGCAGAAATAGCGACCTGAGTCACCGTGTGGGACGGCTCAGTCCATAGTGTAATTTGTCATCCGTGCCACTGTGCACCACTTAGGAGACAAGATGGTCGGCGAAGATGAGTGTGGACAACGAAGAAACCCGCAGCTCTGCAGGACAGCGCCCAGGACCGTTGTGTGCACAGGCTCTGTTCAACATGTACCCGAGTATTCGGCTGCAGTACAGTGCTTAGAAGCAGAGCAGAGCCTGCGACTATGAGGCGCTTCTGCAAGCCATATACAGTATTACAGTTTCCAAGACACGTAATTGCTTCTCTTTTAAATAATCCCCTTTTTAGGTTCTGTTCCTTCCTTCAACAAATCTCGCACAGGGTGAAACGCCGAAGATGCGCCACTCCGTGCCAGCAGGAATAAGAGGACTTTGCAAACAGCAAAAAAAACTGGAGCACATTAAAACTTGGCTGTGCAGCCAAAGTAGTATATTATAACCAGCCACGTAAGAGGGCCGATCTGCGCTTGCGCAGAGTCCCCATCTCCAGACCTCACACGCGTCACCCAGCATCACAGGCACTGGTCACGCTCGAACCCACGCCATCTTAAACCTTTGCACCTAGGGTCTCTGTGCAAACCAGAGCGCTCCACAGCCCGGGGATGAAGCGCTGTGTAAATGTCACAGTGCAGTACATGGTATAGGCCAATTCTACTACAGTACCTGCTTCAGTGCACACTTGCACTGAGAGCAACTGCTGTGCTGTGAGAGCTGTGTGGGCGGATGGCTGTGAGAGCTGTGTGGGCTGTGAGAGCTGTGTGGGCTGGGAGGGCTGTGTGGGCTGGGAGGGCTGTGTGGGCTGTGAGAGCTGTGTGGGCGGATGGCTGTGTGGGCTGTGAGAGCTGTGTGGGCTGTGTGGGATGTGAGGGCTGTGAGGCCTGTGAGAGCTGTGAGGCCTGTGAGAGCTGTGAGAGCTGTGTGGGCTGTGAGAGCTGTGTGGGCTGTGAGAGCTGTGTGGGCTGTGCGGGCTGTGAGAGCTGTGTGGGCTGTGTGGGCTGAGAGAGCTGTGTGGGCTGTGTGGGCGGAGAGCTGTGTGGGCTGTGAGAGCTGTTGGCAATGTAAATAACAATGCCATTTATTTATAAGTAAAAAAAAAAAAGAAATGTCATGAGCAATGCCAATAACTCGAACTTTTCCAAAGGCGAAACCATTGCATTGTAAATGCTTGTTTTGAGACTGTGTGCAATGAAGGGTACAGCCTGTTCACGTCATGCAAACATCCATTCCAGCAGTTTGTCTGTGCACATGTGGCGACTTACACATTGGTTCCGGAGTAGCGTGCTACTGTGTTTGCAAACTACTGCTGTGTTCTGTATATTGTGCTGAGACCCCTCATCATGCTTACCTCTCTCACTGACACCCCAGGCCCTACTGCACATTGCTCGCTCCTTTAGAAGTAGAGCAGCAGCATTTGCTCTCTTGTGAAATGGATCCAAATATCTGAGTCAGGCCCAAAGTGCGAGAAATGTGCTTACTGTGTAACGTGCACTTCTAACAGTGGCCAGTCCTCTGATGTATGGCATTAAAACTGGCCATGTGCACATGGCCCTTAGTAAACACTGATGACAAAAACATGGATTAAGTTGCAAACAATGAATGTTAAAACGTTGAGGGAATGCAATTTAGCGATTTAGTTCCTCTCTTCTTTTACATGTTCTCTTAATCTTGCATTCCCCATGAGTTCGCTATTTTATCATATTGTTTATCTGTATTTTTTTTGCGCATACTTTGAGGCTTAAGCCATGCCAGGTGTTTATGAGGGGCTTTGATTGAGCACGCAGGTGGTAAGGCTAAAGCCAAACAAAGTGCCTGTCAGTGGGTAGGCCTCTCTGCAGGGCACACAGAACAATGTTTGTGTATTACATTTGCAACTGAAATTCTGTGGAAATGTGTGTGATGGGGGTTCACTGATGTCAAAATATTTAAGGCAAAAGTAAGAGAAATTAAGATGCTTATATTTGAGGTAGTTGGGGACGGTGAAGTCATATATTTATTTATTTATTTTATTTTATTTATGACATTTATTGAGCGCGACGAATACCCTAAGGCGTCTCGGCGCTAGACCGTTCAGTTTGTTTCCATAATGTGCAGATAATTTCACTGATTAAATAGCCATGTCTTTGCTTGTTTCCTGAACTGGAGGAGAGAGGAACTTGTCTTAATGTGAAGAGGAAGTGCATTCCATAGCTTGGATGCTGCTACAAGAAAACGACGATCTCCCCATGACACCGTCTTTGAACGTGGAACAACCAATTGATGCTGCTCCGATGATCGCAGGTGTCTCCTGGGATTATAGGGTTTTAATTGTTCCTTAAGGGTGTTGGGTCCTTGGTTGTTAAGGGTTTTGTAGACAATGCATACGGACTTAAACTTTATTCGATTTTTTATGGTGAGCCAATGATATTGCCTTATTGTTTCAGCAATAGGGTGAAACTTGGCAGTCCCAGACAGCAGGCGTGCTGCCGCATTCTGTATAGACTGAAGCTTGTTTATGACTCTGACCTGGGCGTCAAGAAAGAGTCCGTTGCAATAGTCCAATGAAGACAGGACTAATGAGCAAACCAGTGTTTTAATTAATGCCTCTGGTAGGAAAGGTCTAATCTTCCTTATCATTTTTAATTTAAAATGAGCCGTTGTTGCAACTTTATTTGCATGGTCCATAAAGCTGAGCCCGTTGTCAAAAATGACTCCCAGGTTCCTGACCTTTGTGATTGGGATGGGGGGTGATCCGTGGTCCGTAGGCCACCAGCAGGATGGCCATTCTGGGAGAAGGGAACCGAAGATGACTACCTCGGTCTTCTCCGAGTTTAGTTTTAAGCAATTTGTGGCCATCCATGCACTTATTGCTTTCATTCCATTTTTAAAATTATGGGCTACCTGCTTTCCATCCCCCTTAATGGCCAGGACCAGTTGCGTGTCATCCGCGTAAGATGTTAGGCCCATCCCGTATGCTCTGATGACATTTGCAAGGTCCGACACGTAGATATTGAAAAGTGTCGGACTAAGGGATGAGCCTTGGGGGACACCACATGGCAGCGTGAATTGAGTGGATTGAAATGGTCCAAGGGAGACTGCTTGAGTTCTCTCCTCGAGAAAGGAGGCTAGCAGGTCTTTGGCAGCATGGCCAATGCCTAGCCTTTCGACACGGTCGATCAAGGTGTTATGATCGACCGTGTCGAAAGCTGCTGACAGATCAAGTAGGACCAGGATCGCAGTCCCGCCTTGATCCCTTATGGCTCTAATGTCGTCAGCAGCCTTAATAAGGGCAGTCTCGGTCCCATGAAATCTCCTGAAGCCGTATTGCGAGTCATCCAGCAGACAATGCTTCTCAATATACTCTGTAAGCTGAATATTCATCGCCTTTTCGGTCAATTTGGCCAAAAATGGTAGGCTCGCTATAGGTCTGTAATTTTTAAGTTCGCATTTATCGAGGCCAGGTTTTTTTAATAAGGGCTTTAGTAGAGTTTTCTTTAATAGCTTGGGATAGATTCCTGAGGATAGAATGGTATTGCAAACTTGTGTCAGCGTAGGTATAATTGAATCCCAAACTGGTGATAGCACTGACAAAGGACAAGGGTCCAAAGCAGAGCCAGATTTTATAGTAGAGACTAAGGTCGATATAGAGTCATCTGACAGTTCCTGAAATTTAGAGAAAGCAATAGTCTGCTGTGGACCTGAGAGCGCGCCATTCGTCCTAGATGATTTGACTGTGAAGGCTTGAAAGATATCGTCCACCTTAGTAAAAAAGTATTTAGCCAATTCCTCACAGAGGGCTTGGGAAGGAGGGGGAATAATATCAGGGGCATTTCCTGCCAATGTCTTGGTAATTTCGTACAGTCGTCTACTAGAGTTTTTTGCTTGCTCAATTTGGTTGGTGTAATATACCTTTTTTGCTTTGATGATCATGTCTTTATAAAGTCCTAAGGCATCTTTGTAAACTTTCTTGCTTGCTGTATCATAGGTTTTTCTCCAGCATCTTTCCAAGTTCCTGTTAATTTGCTTTTGTTGTCTTAGCTCAGTGGAATACCATGGGGCAGTTGGTTTGGACCTATTCTTAGACACAGTTTTGATGGGGGCTGTATTCTCGGTGGCCTGGGCAATCCATGTGTAAAATTGTTGTGTAGCTACATTCGGGTCGGTAGAAATTACTAGACTGGTTTTATCCAGTTGTGTTTTCAATTTAGTATGGTTAATATTCTTCCAGTCTTTAAACGGCGCATGGGATATTGTGGCAGAGTTCTTGTTACGTAAGGAATTGGTGGTAATTTTACCAAAAATGGCATAATGATCTGTCCACGGCATTGGGCAGATGTCCGTTATTTGAAGGCCATCCAGGTTGGAAAATATAGCGTCTAACGTATGACCTGCTACATGCGTTGCCTGCGCAACTAATTGTTTCAACCCCAAAGTTGCCATGTCTGAAATGAGAACGGCTGAATCAGTTTGATCAGCCTGGTCTAGATGAAAATTAAAATCTCCTAAGACTGTTAGCGTTTGTTCTGTAGCTAACGTTTCCATCATGGTCGTGAGATTGGCCAGGAAGCCAGTTTTAGCCCCAGGGGGGCGATAGATCAGTAATCCCTTAAAACTAGATAGAGAACAGAGCATATGTGAAGACAGGCATTCGGGGAAGAGTGAAAAGAGGATGCTGAAGAGATAAAAGAGGGGGTTGAAGATGTACAGATGGACAAGATATGCTGAGAAAAAGAAGATACATATCTGGCATAAAACACACATAATTGAAGGCCAAAACTCCTTCCACAGGCCTCAATGCTATTTATTTCACAGACTCACTATTTCAGAATTTAAATGAAATGAAATGAAATGAAAAACAATTTTTAACGCGCAACTAAGCCCAGGTGGGCGTCAAGGCGCATAACCAAATAATACCAGCTAACAGAGAATAATCCTAATTACGGATATGCCCTGACAAAACACCAGGTCTTGAGCGCTTTTTTAAAAGAAGACAGAGAGGGTTGCATCTTAATCTCAAGAGGTAACAAGTTCCAAAGTTTGGGGGCAGCAATGGAAAAAGCTCTGTTTCCCCAGCTAACCCTTTTGGCATGTGGGACAACTAGCAAATTCATCTCTGAAGATCTCAAAGATCTACCAGGCTGGTAACGGGTCAGCAGGGCACCAAGGGGATCAGAAGAACCCTCTGCCAAAGCTCGATAGACAAGACAAAGGATCTTAAACGAGATCCTGAGATGAATGGGGAGCCAATGAAGGCTCTTTCTGGCCATCGTGGCAGATGAAGCATTGGGAAGTGCTAAGACAAAACGAGCAGTTGCATTTTGAACGACCTGTAATCGCTGAATGAGCCCGTTGTTGGAGTCTACATAAAGCGCATTACAGTAGTCCAACCTTGAACCTATCAGTGCCACTGCCACCTGTTTACGTGCTGAGGGAGAGAGATAGTGAAGAATCCTCCTGAGAATCTTTAACACCCCCCAGCAGGTGGCCACCGTACGGTTGACCTGCAGAGTCATGGATAAGGAGGTGTCAAAGATTACCCCAAGATTTCTTGCCGACTGGGAGGGAGATGGACAGGTTCCCAATGAGGAGGGCCACCACTCATCCGACCAAATATCCTGGTCCTTGCCAAAGACCAGGATCTCAGTTTTGTCGCCATTCAACTTCAGGGAATTCTGAAGCATCCAGTCAGAGACTGTCTGCATACAGATCCTGAAGTTGGTGGCAGATGATGAAACTGAGTGGGCCAGTGACACCATAATTTGGGTGTCATCGGCGTATGACACCAATTCCATCCCCTGAGATTTTACTAGCCTTGCAAGGGGGGCGACATAAATGTTAAATAGGGTCGGACTGAGAGCCGACCCTTGTGGCACCCCACACTGCAAGGACCTAGCAGGGGAAAGGAACTCACCAAGCTGGACTCTTTGCTCCCTGTGCTGTAAAAAGGAGTGCAGAAGGTTCAGAGCCATGCCAGAGATCCCTGCCTCCCTCAACCGAGATGTAAGCGTTGAGGGAGACAGGGTGTCAAACGCCGCTGTGAGGTCCAGTAGCACCAACACAGTAGTTTGGCCAGCGTCCACCTTCCTACGGATGTTATTTGCCACCATAGTCAGAGCTGTTTCAGTGCTATGCGCCTTTCGGAACCCATGCTGGGAGCTGTCAAGATACCCAGATGAGTCCAGGAAGGCCGTAAGATGGCCGTTGAGGTTTGTCTCAAGAATCTTAGCAGGAGCGGGTAACAGTGAAATAGGTCTGACATTTTTCAACTGTTCTGGGTCCAGCGTGGGCTTCTTGAGTAGGGGCTTCACTATCGCCTTCTTCCATATTAAGGGGAAGGTACCTTGGGTTATAGCACCATTCATAACTTCCAGGAGTGGCGGGAGCAGTATCGCTCTGCATTCCTTCAGTATCCTCAGAGGGCAAGGGTCTAGAGGTGATGAGGATTTGATCCTATCGAGGAGAAGCTCAAGTTCTTCTCGAGTAAGTAGTGGAAAGACCGTTAGACTATCCGGGTGGTCTCTAGTCCAGGCTTCTAATTTGATTATGTTGATTCAATGTTAAATATTTATAAGAAATAATTGTTGTTACTCATTTATCTGAACCTGCTAACACCCAGTGACAAAGCCAATCATACTGACATGGTTTAAGTGTATGTCAGTTGCTGTGCTATTTATCTGGATAAAATTACATCTCAGAGAGAAACCTTATTGCTGTCGGGCTCGCTCGCTATGCTCGCTCACATACGTGTTGTTTCGTTCTGCATACGACACACCAGTTTCAAATTCCACCAGCCAACCAATGCCCTGAGATTTATAAAAGAAATTCTACCATTTATTCCCAATAACCTGCAGAAAACAGTAGTCACCTCCTTAGTCATGTCAAGAATTGACTACGTGAACAGCCTGTACCTAAACGCCCACCAGCTGGTGCTAAATACATTGCAAACATTACAGAATGTGACGGCAAAGATTTTATTCAAAATTCCCAGATTTCACTCCCGGGCCAACTCTATTAAGTAGCTACATTGGCTTCCGGTCAGACAGAGAGTGCTATTTAAGGCTCCCTGCGCTGTGTACAAGGCTCTGCACAATCAAGGCCCTGAGTTCCTCATTAACAGCTTTCGGTGGAACATGCCTTCCAAGCTGGTATTAGTTCCCAGATTCAGGCGTGCTTCTTGGGTCGGTAGGGGCTTTGTGGTGGAAGTTTGTAAAGCTTGAACTAACTTCCCCTTGCCATTAACACCGATGCCAAATCTGTTGGCCTTCAGGAAGGCTATGAAAACGTTGCTATTTAGGTCCTTTTGATCCTGTTTTATTAGGGTTGCACTGACACCATGGGCACTTCATCTAGCGCCAAGATGCCCTTTTGGGCAATCAAGCGCTTTATAAACTTTGTAACGTAACATAACAGTAGATCACAGTTTCAGGGTCAGACTGGCCTATCGGGTTTGTCAGCCATTTTATTTACTGTTTATTTTTGGCTTCCCAGATATTAAAATAAACATTTCCTGCAGAAAGCTCAAATGCATGCAGTCTTCTATACTTTGCGAAACACTAACACAGCATGTCATTTTTAGTTCAAAACAACCACAATTTGCAAACATGTGCCACTTTTTTAGCAATCTCATTCACTAATGGGGGCACTTTTATTTTGGTGTCAGTGCCTAATTTTTCCAGTGGGACCCAGCACAGATTTGAATCCTGTTGGGCTAACAGTGTATGCCCATCCACTCTATATCCCTCCACTACACTTGTAAGTCAGATAGAATAAGTACTGATAAACATTTTTTTTACAGTGCCAAGATACCCGTTGGTGCGAATGTGTACTTTACAAAAATGTGCTGGTATGTTTCCATCTACCAGTTCCCACTTGTTATTTTGTCCAGCCACTCTGCCATCGACATTCCATACCTAATATTCTATTTATCTCTGTATTCACTGTTCTATAAACAATGTCTTTCCTTTTGCTTGGTGCTTGAGGGGGCTGTTGACTCTAAGAGCTACCTTTTTGATAGAGTAAGCCATAAATGTCTGAAAGTGTAAGTATTCCTTGCTGTCGAAGTTTGAACACTCCCAGGCATACAATTTGGTAAGTAAATGGCTTTCATGATAACAGAACAGAGTCGAAGAGGAGGAATGCCGAGCTGGCAAGGATATTTTGTTGCTATACCGATATGGGCAGGTGGAGAGGATGCTGGGGCTAAGAAATGTGCAGTAGAACGAACAGGAGCACTAAGCTCACTCAGAGCTAGGGGTGCTCTGTGATTCTGGGCAAATCACTCAAGCTACTGGTGCCTAACATTTTTTGCTCTTAAGTGTCATAGTTTGGTGCTCCTGTACAGTGCCTTGATGCCTTTGAGCCAAGTTTGCGATATATAACTCTAGAATAAAATAAGCATTGGCAAAGCCAATAGGTCGCGCCTATGCGAGAGCTATTGGCTTTGGCAATGTAGCCATATTGTACACCAATGTGGCGCCCGTTCAGCATGGCTAATAGTTAGTGGTGTGGGGTTTGAGCAGATTGGAGAGGAGTAAATTGGGGTAGAGTGGAGTAGAATGGAGAGGGGTTGATTTGGGTAGATTGGAATGGGGTAGTTGGGTAGATTGGTGTGCTAGATTGTAATGAGGGAGATTGAATTGGGGTTGAATGGAATGAGAGGGGTAGAATGGGGAAGAGTGGAGTGCAATAGAGTGTAATGGAGTGACGTATATTGGAGTAGAGTGGAGAAAATTATATTTGAGTGGAGTAGATTGGGGTAGATTAGAGTGGGTCATATTGGATGGGATAGATTGCAGTAGGATAGTTTGGGATGGAATAAGGCAGTGTGGGATGGAGTGGATTAAATTGGACTGGAATGGGGTAATTGTGCAAAGTGGACTGGAGTGTGGTAGATTGAGGTACAGTGGAGTAGATTGGGTGGACTGCTGGGTAGATTGGAGTGGGGTACATTAGAGTGGAGTGGGTGGAGTAGAATTGGATAGATTCTACAATCTATCCAATTCTAGTAGAGTGAGATAGACTAAGGAAGAGAGGGGTGGGTTCGATTGCTTCGATTAGAGTAGGGTATATGGGAATGGGGTGGGGTAGTTTGGGGTGGAGGGGGTGCAGAGGGGTGGGTGGGGTGAAGTGGGGTAGAGGGGAGTAGATAGGGGTAGATTAGAGTGCAATAGATTGGGGAGGAGTAGATTGGGTGAAGTGGGAAGGGGTAGATTGGATTGGGGTGGAGTGGGTTGGGTGGAAGTGGAGCTGGGTAGATTTGAGTGGAGCGAGTTACCCTGAAGTGTAGTGGAGTGGGCAGTTTTGGTAGAGTAAAATGGAGTGGGGTAGATTAGAGTGGTGTGGGGAACATTGGGATGGAGTGTGGTAGATTGCAGTGTGGTACAGTGGAGGTAGATTGGGTAGGGGTAGATTTGAGTGGTGTAAGTGTAGTGGAGGGACATAGAGTGGATGGGCATACACTGGATGGGCATAGAGTGGCGTGGCTTGTTATGTCTTGGAGGTATTGGAGTAGTGTGAAGTGTCTTGGAGTCGAGTGGCGTAGTGTGCTACTAAGTGTCTTAAGTAGAGGGATGTTGAGTGTCGTAGAATGGAGTGCCTAGGTATAGAGTGGAAGGGCGTGGGGTGGTGTGTAGTGGTGTGGCGTAGAGTGGAGTATGCATGGTGTGATAGCGCCCTGCCATTACAGATAACACATTTTCAATTCAAATGACCATTATATTTGCACTGAAATACGGTTTTACTAAACACAAATGATTATGTGTGCAAATCCGCTAGAATAGAGATGTGTTTTGATCATGTACAAATATTTGTTCCCACCACACTTTAGAATTATGGAAAAATGTGCTTCTTTTGTACTACTTATGATACATTCTGAAATATTAGCACAGTTGTTATATTTGTGTTGGGTGCCAGTATAAAAAAAACATCGTAATCCTCTGCTCTTATATGTTTACTCAGCAGGATAGTCACATAAATACTCATATAAATACTCTCACTTTGAAGTCTGAGAAAGAAAAATAAACACCAAGCTCCTAGGAAGAGAGAACCTCACATTTGACCTCTATCTTTGAATTAAAAATTTGCGAACATTCGTGACAAGTATTTTCAATTCTATTATGGAGGCGAGGATTACGCTTCTCATTGTCTTTGCTTTATTACAGCAGCCAATAAAAAACGATCTTTTTTATTTAACATATCATCATAAACTACAAATCCCATGAGCACACTGTACTCCATAACCATAGAGACTGTGCCTATATAATGTCTAACCGAGGCATACATGTCCTCTTTCTTTGCAAAACTGTGAC
This sequence comes from Lissotriton vulgaris, assembly GCF_964263255.1. Classification (NCBI taxonomy): domain Eukaryota; kingdom Metazoa; phylum Chordata; class Amphibia; order Caudata; family Salamandridae; genus Lissotriton; species Lissotriton vulgaris. The sequence goes on from NW_028244325.1 coordinate 849,414, forward strand.
AGGTATGTCCAACATCTTCAACTTACCACTTTCTTGCACGCTGTCCTTGAGGAAAACTTTCAGAAGAACCAGATAATCTGAAGAACAACAGAAAAACTTCGGGTTTGACGGACCAACTCTTGCTTGATAACCCCGGTGAAGAAACACCAACTTCGTAGAGGGAGATCACTCTCCACGGTAACCTGAAGCCAACAAGTGCGATTCTCACTTGCGATTTGAATCTGAAACAAAAAGAAATTATGTAATAACGATTACCCCTGAACTATGAGCCAACAGCAAATCATATTACAGGTGGGGGAAGAAATATCCAATATGATGCCATTAGAGCGATATACAGACAGAAATCGTATTTTCACAATTTTCATGAAACCTCAGATAAAGACATAACTGCCGGATGAGATAATCCTCACCTCCGTTGCCCTTAATAGAATTGAAAATTCTTGTCACGAATGTTCGCAAATTTTTATTCTATGTCAGGACCGGAGGCTCCGATTATGCTTGTTCAAAGCTGAGCCAGCACCACCTATGCAACATCCCCAATAGGTTTGTAATAGAAAGATTTACATGTAGATTCCGTTGACCAATCGGCCGTATTCATGATGTCAGCGAGGTTTACTCCCAATGAACAGGATTTAGACGCCATTGCGCCTCGAACAGAATGGGCGCCAAATTTAGATACATCAATGCCTACTTCACTCATGAGCCAACGTACCCATCTTGCTAAGGTAGCAGTAGTCCTGACCTGAAAGGTTTTTATTATTTTTTTTTTTTTTTATTTTAACCTCATATTGCGATAAGAATGTGAATAATAAGGTGTTCGGGGGAAATGACGGTCTGTTCGGGTTATATGCCTTCACTGCCCCGGGACTCTGCTGAGTATCCCAAGGGAAGTTTCCCAGCTTTTTCTCAAGACCCGTCAAACTTCTCCTCTTTACCTTTATCCAACACAATAATTCCAAGGATCTGTGATGAGCTAGCCCTAGAGCTACTCGGCAGAAATCCAGTACTGCCAGGAAAATTATTGTCTCCGCTTTAATCACTGGTAAGCAAAAAGAAAAGAAAAAAAAAAAAAACAAACGAAAAAACGAAAAAAAAGAAACAAAGAAATAAAGAACCAAAAAGAGTAAAAGAGAAGAAATACTGATCAAGGCACAAGAATAAGGGTTTTGATGATTACTCAGGAGTAAAAAAATTTACCCATATATCCCAGTACTGCATTCTTTTTGTACTATTCCCTTTCCTATCCAGCCTGCATACCCTAATTACAGAGTTTAACCAGTCCTCATATGTTGGAGGTGTCGGTTTTATCCAGTTTAAACAGATCTCTCTACGTGCCAATAATATCAGTGTAAACATTAGCTTTTCCTGGGGTTTACTTAATCTAATAGTGTTTGAAGCGATCCCAAAAATAATTAAAGAGGTACTTACAGTTATTGGGGTTCTCATTAGAGCCGAGAGTGTCTTACCAATTTCTTGCCAAAATTGCGCAAGCCCCGAGCAGTGTTGAAACATATGGATATCATCTGCCTTTTCTTCGCCACATTTACTGCAGGCTTTTATTGATGCACCTTTGAACCTTGATAATCTCTTTGGAGTCCAATACGCTCTATGTATTGAGAACAGATGATTTCTTTTTAGAGCAGCGGGTTTTACACACTCCCAACATAGTTCAGAGGATTTTTTCCATATCATCTTTAAATCAATTTCTTCGTTGGTAAACTCTCTACTCCATATTTTTTCTGATATTGATTGATCTTCTTCTCCTGCCTCAATTAACGCCCAATACCATTTTGATATTTCTTTTGTTATTATGGCTTCCTTTGTCATTTCCTTTTCAAAGTTTCCTGGATCTGTTGTTTCTCTCGGGATAGCATTAGCCCAACTCTTCAGTTGGTAATATTTAAACTTCGACACTTTCCCTTCCGTTATTGTATGTAGATGTTCCCATGATATTAATTCATTTTCACATAGGAGTTGTCCCCATTTTTCAAGACCTTGTTGTCTAATTACACTGGATAATGCATCTTTGAGACATTCTGGTGTTCCAGGTGAATCCCAAATTGGGGCCATGTTGCTGTAATATGGGATCCTCAAAATACTTCTAAATTGCGTCCATAATTTGACCGCATTAGTTAATAGCTTCAGTTTCACTTTCTTAAAAAATTTTGGATGGCCAAATTTGAAAAGGAAATAGTCTTCTCCATTTGTGATATGTTGAAGGAAACTTGGGAAATTACCGTGTTTCATTAACAACGTTCTGAAATTTTTAAACTGAAAAGCCCTGCAATACTCAATAATGTCTGGACTTGCAATGCCCCCTTGATTTTTCCTTCTCCTGAGTTTGTTCCAAGCAATTCTTGTGCTTTTTTTCGACCAAATAAAACTGGATAATTCTCCTTGTATTTTCTTTAGGGCAGCTTTATTAAACTCCAACGGAATTGTATTAAAAAGGTATGTAAATTTGGGGATGATGGTCATTTTTACTGCGTTTGATTTACCCAAAAAGTTTAGGGGTAGACCAGACCATGTTTTAAGAAGACTTCTCATTTCTTTTGCTACTAAATTTAAATTTAATTGGGGAATTTTATTCAGATCTTCAGTTAGCATGATCCCTAAGTATCTTAATTTTCCTTTGAAAAAGCAGGTTTTGTCGTACAGTTCCAACTCATTGCCTCTGTTTTATTAATATTTATCGAGTAGCCTGAGACCCTGCTAAAGTTATTCATTATTTCCTTAATTGGTAATTCTGAGTTATTGTAGTTGTCTGTGAACACCATAAGATCATCTGCATATAAAGCCACTTTTTTTCCCAATTTTTGTATTTAAAAGGTGTTATTTTGATGTGATTTCTAATTGAACAAGCTAAAGGTTCAATATATAAATTGAAAAGAAGTGGCGACAAGGGGCAGCCTTGCCTCGTACCCCTCTGAATGGTGATGTTACTTGTCAAACTCCCGTTCACTAATATATTTGCTCTAGGGTTTGAGTAAATTTCCTTCACCATGTGACTAAAATTACTTCCCAAGTTATTTTTTTCTATGACATTGTTTAAAAATTGCCAGTTTACGCGATCAAAGGCTTTTGCCGCATCATAGGTGATGATCGTGAGGGGTAGCTGTTCTGATATAGCTACATCTATTGTCGCTATTAATTCATGTGTTATTTCTTGAATTTGTCTGCCCTTTATGAAACCCTTCTGGTCCCGATCGGTTCGGCATTAGCTTTGATAGCCTTTTTGCTATTATGTTCATAAATAATTTATAGTCACAATTAAGTAGAGATATTGGTCTGTAAGACTCACAGGTTTTTGGATTTTTCCCCGGTTTTAATATAAGACTTATTGTGGCGTCATTCCAAGAATCAGGGATTTTTTCATGCTCCATGTATATCTTATTCATGACTTTTGTCAAGTGCTCAGTTAAAGGCTCTTTTAAAGCAATGTAAAATTCGTTGGGACCTGAAAGGTTTTTGCAACGCAATAAACAGTAGACCGTGTATATCAGAACAAAATTCAGAGGCACTTACCTCGTACGATTTTAAACATTGTACCACACATAATTTGGGATTATATGGAAACAATGGATAAGACACCGAGGTAGAATTACATTTGGTGCATCTAGACATAGTAAAAGTGACTCCCTCTGTGGAAAATCAACGACCAGCCAGATCTAAAGCTCTGATGTTGGACACTTGTTTGCAAGAAACTAGACATAAGTGCATAGCCAACTTGGCTGAAAGCTGCTTTCGTGACAAATACTTGTTTGCAGGCCAAGCTTCTAAGTACCGGCGAACTACTGACACATCCCACAGGAATTCATATTTGGGACATGGTAGTCTGACCATCCTAATGCCTCTAAGGGTATTCCCCCATTGGTTTGCCTTCAAGTTGAGAGTGTCCTGCCGAGAATTGTTGACTGTCCTATACGCAAAGCCCGAGGAAGCCAAAGAAGCTAGGAAATTCATGACCATGGAGACATCAGCTGTAGTGGGATTGACGTCTCGTCGAACACACCAGCTACGCCACTTGTTCCATGCTGATGAATACCGCTTGTGGATATTATCTGACCATGCATGTTTGATGAGCTCAGAAGCGTCCGCCGAAAGTCCTGGTACGTGCCATCTGTCCCGGAAACTCGCCATGCCACAAGTGGCAGCTAACCTTCATCTATTAGAGGATGAGGGGTCTTGTGAGGGTCCAGCAACAGATTCCATCTCTGAGGGAAGAGGACTGGTACAGCACAAGACATTGCACAACACCATTGGGAACCATGCCTGTGCTCTCCACAGAGGGATTACTAACACCATTCCGCCCGTTGCCGCCTGGGCTGGGCTAGGACTCTAGTGATCATGACAAAAGGCGGAGAGGAATAACAAAGGACTTGGGTCCCTGTCTGTAGACACGCATCCGAGGCAAGAGCCTCCGGATATGGATCAACCCCTGATCTTTGGACTAGGTAAGAGTGGTCTGCCTAATTCAGACACTCTGTTCATCACCACCCCCATTTCTGAATCGTTTTTGGCCACTATAGGTGTGGCAGGGTATACTCAGACATGAGTCCCTTTCTCACTGCACCATCAGGATTCAAGCAAGCCGGGCCGACGACGGCTGAAATGCCAGAAACCGGTCCCCGGTAGCTTGTCTCCTTTCTGGTGAAGAATTGGCTTAGTAGTTTAGTCTGCCCTGTTCCCATGATGCACTGGGCCAGGGACAGACTGATTTGCATATAGCCAGGTTCTGAACTGGGATGGTGCAGTGAGATAAATAACGGTGATGGATCAAGCCCTGATCTTTGGACTGGGTAAGAGTGGTCTGCTTAATTCAGACACTCTGTTCATCACCACCCCCATTTCTGAATGGGTCCCTGTCTGTAGACACGCATCCGAGGCAAGAGCCTCCGGAAATGGGCGCCAGCTGTAAAACTCCGGGAGCTGTTTGTTCAGACATGACGCAAATAGATCCAACTGACAATTACACCATAAGAGGTTCAGCATCCGGAAAACTCGAGGGTGTAACCGCCAATCACTGTAATCCCATAGGTAACGGAAGTGCCAGTTGGCAACTTCGTTCTTGCGTCCCGTAAGGTATTCTGCCACCACCGACAGTCTGTGTTGCAAACAGTAATGCCAAAAATCCTTGGCAATTTCCGCCAGGATACGAGACCTCGTACCTCCCATTTTGTTCACGTATCGAACCACTGATACGTTGTCCATCCGCAAAAGGTTGCAACAGTCTGTCTTCTATGGGGAAAGTCTGCGGATGGCGTACAAACTTGCCAGCAACTCCAGGCAGTTGATATAGAGAGAGAGTTCCTCCGGAGACCATCGGCCCCCCGTTAAGATCGGACCGCAGCAGGCACCCCAGCCCCAGCGGCTGGTGTCCGATTCGATCAGTACCTCGGGTTTCGAGCCGAAGACGGCTATCCCATTCCACAACTCCATGGGATCTAACCACCACAATATCTCCAACCTCGCGTCCTCCAGCATCTCCGCAAAGGCCTGAACCGAGGCCTTTGCGGAGATGCTGGATCTTCAGGCGTTGGAGTGCGCGGTAATGAAGGGGCCCTGGGAAGATTGCTTGGATCGACGAGGCCAGTAACCCCACAACTCGGGCAATGGACCTCAAGGACATATCCTGCCTGCTCACAATCAACTACAATTCTCTTTTGATCACTCTCATCTTGTAGGAGGGCAGGAGAAGCTGGCAGCTGCAGGAGTCTACTTGAGACCCTAGAAACTCTATGGACTGCATGGGGATCAGGACTGATTTCTGGGAATTCACCACAAATCCAAGGCTCTGAAGGAGCTGGATGGACCATTCCAGATGAGTAATCGCAAACTGAGAGTACTGTGCCATGAGAATGATATCGTCTAGATAGACGATCAGTCGCACCCCTCGCGTGTGTAGGGACTCTACCATAGGACGAAGAAGTTTCGTGAAGCACCAGAGTGCTGACGAAAGTCTGAAGGGAAGGACGGTGTATTCGTAATAGACGCCGTGCCCTAGAAACTGAAGGAAACACCAATGCGGGGCAAAGATGGGGACGGATAAATACGCGTTCTTGAGGTCCAACCGGACCATCCAATCCCCTTCTTGCAGAAGATCGCATAACAGGTGGTCGCCCTCTATTTTGAAGTGGCGATAGATAATTCACCCATTGAACTCTTTGAGATTCAGGACCAACCTGAACCCGCCCCCTTTCTTCTCAATCAGGAATACATTGCTGAGGAAACCTTGAGGGTGACATTGAGTAACTGCAATCGCCCCTTTCGACAGGAGGGAACGTATCTCTTCTGAGATAAAGGTCTGATCTTGTTAGGAAAAAATTAGGGGAAGGGGCGGAGAGTTTGGGAAGGTGTCTCGTACAACTCCAGGTTGTACCCTTGCACCGTCTCCAAGACCCAAGTATCTTGTGAGAGGGAGCGCCATTGTTATAGAAATAGTTGAACACATCCCCCCAAGATCACCTCTGAATATGGGATTAATCTCACCTGTAGATCCAGCGCCCTGGTGGTTTCCGTAGTTGCCCCCGAACTGTCCCCTGCAGAATCGGTTTCTCACTCTTCGTGAAGGGTAGAAGTTTGGATTGCCGGAGGAGTTGTACTGATAACCACCTCTGTGGTGCTGTTGGCCACGTGGGGCGCCTTGATTGTTTTCTTGGCAGAACGACTGCCCTTGACTTTGTCCGGACCTGGTAAAAATCCGGTATGAAGGCACGGCGAAGTGATTCCTGCACCTTGTCCAGGCCAATGACAGTGGCCACGAATTTTGTGAGCTCTTTTAAGAATGGTTGGCCGAAGAGGAGGCCTTGGGCCACAGGTCCTGCCTCTGACGAGGATAATTCGGCCAGTTTGTGGTCCAGCTTGAGGAGTATTGACCTCCTCCTTGCGCTGGACATGGCGCAATTGGCGTTGCCTAATTTGCACACTGCCCGTTGAACCCAACCAATGAGGGCGTAACGATTTATGGGTGTTCCAGATTCTTTAGCATGAAATCACATTTCCAGGAATTTAGTCAGAAGGCCCGAAAGGTCCAGCAACTTATCCTGGCATGACCGCCAATCGCGGTCTATGCCTTTTTTGGGGTCTTTGGCATACTTCTTTAAGTAAGTAATCATTGTCAGGTCCACTTCAGGTGTTTTCACGACCCGCGCTGCCAGGTCAGGTCTGGTACATTCCGACCTCAGCCGGGCTCTGACGTCCTTATCAAAGGGTCGACGGAGGTGAGACTGAACGTAATCTGCCACCTCTTCGGCGGGAGCCATGCCTTAGAGTTAGGGTGGACAATGTACGCTGGGTCAAAGTTTAAGACCTTGGGTCGCGTAGGTTGGTGTGATGTTCCTTCCTGAGATTTTTCACCGGTTGAGGACTCAAATCTTACTTTGACTCTGTGTCAGTATTGGAGTATGAGGAGGTGTCTCCCTGGGCGCCCTGGGTAGACTCCGATTGATCTGATCTTGAGACATACGTGGGATCGTTGGCTACGGCTATGGAGAGTTGAGTAAAGTCCTCAGTATGAGGATTGGCAGGTTTTGGGCCCTTTGCCTTTGGATGACCAGAAGCAACCGGAATCCATCCCTGCTGCATGGCCTACTTATTCAGGTTGCGCTTAAGGGTGCAATAGCCTGCACCAGGGCAGAGTTCACTGAATGCTGCACACCAGAATCCAAGGCCTCCAAAAGGTCCTGCTCTAGGGAGCCTGACGGCTCTGCACCATATTAGTCATCCTCATACTCGTAATCTGCCATGGTAGGGTGAGCGCTTCCAATCATATACCTGAGAGAAAAAACAGAGGAGTAAGGGGGGAGAGGCACAACCCCAGGCAAGCCAGGCTAAACAGCCAAACAAAGTTTAGGAGTGGAGGGAGGGCCTGCCTACACTTCTGTCAAAGACAGAAAGGGGACCAAGCGCGAGCCTGACGCGTGGTCCTCAAGCCCCCAACTCCTGCTCCACTAAAGATTGACTCGGGCGACTTGCGCCCAGCCGGGATGGCTGGCGCGCTCCCTTTTGCCACAGAAACTAGGATCAAAGCGGGTGAGTGGTCTCAGAGCTGCGAATACCAGCGCCTCAGGTACGCGCCAGCAGCGAGCCCGCCAGAGCGCAGCGCGCGATACAGAAAGCCACAGAAAGCGAACGCTAGCGAAATACAGCAATAAAATGCATGGAATAAACATACATATGGCTAAAATATAAAGCGGTGCCCCCAAACCATACGCCACTAATACAAGAAAAGTAGTAAGAGAGAGGAACTTAACTAGCTGCAGCGACAGCAAAGAAAGAGGACGTGTGTGCCTCGGTTGGACATTATATAGGCACAGTCTCTATGGATATGGAGTACAGTGTGCTCATGGGATTTGTAGTTTATAATGATATGTTAAATAAAAAAGATGTTTTTTTATTGGCTGCTGTAATAAAGCAAAGAAAATGAGAAGCACGATCGGAGCCTCCGGTCCTCACATAGAATTCCCAGCAAATATGACAAGAACAAGCTTTAAGGTTTGTTTACAGAAAGCAAGTTTGTGGAAGAATACAGTTGTCCATTAGCACTTGCCGTGCCAATGACTATCGTGTATCCCATTTTCTTTATAGATGTATGTTGGTTTTTTTTCTTCAAATAAATGACAACAAAAGTTAACAGTAATAGACTCCAAAACAGTGGAAATAAATGCGGCGTCAACATATACATCAGAATATGCGCTCTCAGGTCACATGTAAGGACAATAACCCCACATCAATACATTACATCACTACCTTCAATAATCCTCACTTCAGAACACTGCTGGATGCCACAGTCAGTAGCAAAAAAGGGGCGTGGGACACATAGTCTTCTTGTCTCTGTAGAGACGTGTAGCTTAAATAGAATGACAGTTTCAGCCTGCCCACACCCATCTTGCACGAGGAAGTTATGCCATCTGTGTGCCTGTACAACTTCAGCAGTAAACAACCCAGGTCATCAGGGCCAGTATGGTCATTCTGACAGTTAGGCATTTTCCCAGTGGGTAGCAGGCGAGGTGGCTACTTCACCAGGGTAGACTGTCATCACCCTACCTTTTCTCGTCGAAGTCTAGTACTAGTCGAACTAGTCGAAGCCTCCTGCGGCGTGGGGCTGTTTTGAACATTTTTGCACGGATGGTTTTAGCTTCCACTCTGGGCCTGCAGGTCATGGCTGGAGTTGATTGTTCTCGAGTGCCAGCCACTATCCTCAGCGCAGTGTATTCAGTAGTGGCTCACAGCTATAGACCACTCGTACAACCACAATTCTAGGGTTCAACAATGATTTCTATTACCTTACAGTCGTTTGTTTCACAGGAAAAAGGTCAGGCAGTGAATCTGCCCTCCTGGTGTACACACCTAGAGTTGGACGGCAATCTCAGTATCAGACCTGTCAGCTCCCACAGTACCACCGTGTGTCACACGAAATCATAGCTTTTCACACGGTCACTCATTAAGTACCTATACTAAACAGGAAACAAAGGGTGAACTGGAAACTCCTGCAGAGAGTGTGTGTCCAGCTCGTGTGCGATACATTACAGATTGTGAAGCAGCCTCCCAATGGACAATACTAAGCTGCATAGAAGCCTTTGTTTATTTTTTGGGGCATGGCTACCAATGAATACTTAGAGAGAACCTGACACGGGGTGTGGCTTAGGAGCCGACTGAATTAACAGACCTCCGGCCCTCAGGTCTCTGAAACCCTTAAAATCCGGACATCCAGCTGACCCTGTAGTGACAAAAACGCTTCCGATCTGAGGCGGAGTGCTGAGGCAAAAGAACGACAATAAATTGGAGGGGGCTGTGGCGCAGGAGGAGTCTCTACCCATCTGGCTGGTCAGAGGCCTGCAGACGGAGGCGCGAGCACCTGGCACAGCCGGAGGCCGGGAGACGGGTGAGGAGGCACTGGTGAGACGTTGCTGCGTCACCGAACACCGCTAACAGCCGGGGTGAAGAGACGGGCGGCTGCTTATAGCGGGTGGAGCCAGAGAACAGCAAGCGCGTAGCAGGCAAAGCGGACAGGCAAGCAGGCCTCACATTGTTCAACTCTATTTGGAACCACTGGGAAATCTCCTAAGTAAATCCGGGGTCCACTATCATCTCTACACAGACGACACTCAAATCTACCTCAAGGTTGCCTCTACTCACAATCTCTCCGTCCTAAACTCTACTCTGGACTCCATTCAAAACTGGATGTCAACACATCAACTGATTCTGAATCCCTCCAAAACTGAATTCCTCCTCCTCTCCTCACTTTCTCCTCCCCCGGTTCAATCATGGATGGGCCAGATGAATCTACTGAACAATAAACCCATCATTGTCGACAGCGCAAAATCCCTTGGTGTCATACTCGATACAAAACTCAATCTACTCTCCCACATTAATTCAATTGCAAAGTCTGCTCGATACCAACTGCGCCTTCTTTGGGGGATTTGTTGCTTCATCCCGGCGCATAACCATAAAACCCTGATCCAATCGCTGGTTCTCTCCAGACTGGACTACTACAATTCTCTTCTTACTGGCCTCACCAAATCCCATCTGTCCCCCCTGAAGTCTGTTCTGCCTTCAGCAGTTCCTTTCATTTATGGGGACAAAAGAAGCGACCACATTACACCCATGTTATCCACCCTCCGCTGGCTTCCCCTTCGAGGCAAGATCTATCTACAAGACTGCCTGCATCACCCACAAAGCCTTGCACTCCTCCTCTCCTCGCTATCTGGCGAATAAACTGAAACTCTCTGGAGGCTCTAGAGCATTATGAAATGCGGAAAATTTACTGCTTGAACCTCCCACTTTCAAGAAGGAAAGATCGATGGCCCAATCCTTTTCAGGCAACGCAGTGAGAATCTGGAATTCACTTCCGGCTCAGCTACGGACCACCCCCTCCTCCCAGGCCTTCAAAACTGACCTCAAAGTTCTCCTCCTTCAAAGACACTTCCAAATTTAATTCATGTCCTCTCTATTAACTGAAGGAAGACCTTTTATTATAGAAAATTCTATTCTCCATGACTATGGAAGTGCCTTCCCAGTGTGTTCTTGAGGTTTGAGTGTCTGCCTTTTATTGCAGTATTACCCTTTTACCTGTGTTTGGTACTCTTTTGTAACATCCCACGTTACTTTTCTCTTGTAACACACTGTTTGCTACCTCTTACATTTTGTTTGCTTTCGATACTTTCACAAGTGCCACCATTGCCTGCGTAACGTTTGTTCTTGTGTTTGAGTGTCTGCCATGTATTGCCTTATTTTACCTCTAATTGTACTTTGTACGCTTTTGTACCCTGCACACATGTCATTTTTTCCTCCTGTAATGCACAGTTTGCTACCTCTTGAATTTGTTTGCTCACGATTGCCACTATTGCCTCATGTAACTTAGCGTTTGATTTTGGAATTTGTTCACTTGTAATGTTCTCATGTATCAGTTCTGTTCCTATTGTGAAGCGCTCTGACACCTTCGGGTAAAGTCCGCGCTATATAAAACACATAAATAAAGAAATAAATATCAGAGGTTACGGCCTTGCTCCCCCGCCTTCACACACATCATCACAGGGGAAGACACAGCTATCGGGTCAAATACCCGGCACGCCCTGAGCCTGTAAAGTCAGGAGTCACCCCCAACCACCCCCAACTTCTGTCCCCCGCCGGAGGCACAGTGCGCAGAGACACACGCGGCCATATTGCAAAAAGGAGGTCCCTGACAGGGGTGCAGAGGTGCGCAGACGGTCGGGACCAGCTATCAGAAACCAAGGAGTCAGGAAATACCCACAGAGCCTGCATCGAAACAAAGGACTAAAGGCATATATAGGAGACCAACTGGACGGCACTGTGGTGGTTGGCCCTGGGAACTAGGAGGCCGGAAGAACAACGGTCATGCACAAGAAAACGGCAGAATGGTGGAGAGCGACAAGAGGTAGCTGGGACTAAGGCACCAGTGGAAGGGGTAGTACAGTGGGCAGCCTACACAGAATATACTAGGGGAGATAAGGAACAACAAAGGTTTCAAGACACCACAAGGTGAGATCGACCCCAAGTGACAGATAACGCACAAGAAATGGGAGAGGGAACGTAACAAGGCACAAGACAGCTGACAAGTGAGACCCCACATGCCGTGTATAAGCTCAGACTGCCCTAAGAAAAGGAAAAAGAAAATAGACAGCGAGTTGGAATCCTTGGACACTTCAAAAATAGAAGGTTGCCACAAGACATACCCGAATGAAGCCAAAGGGACAAGCAGAGGCGCAGACTAATAAAATGAATAAATAAGTGGTCTCAATACAAGCAGCGACGTCCCAGGTCCAGGATCCGGAAGAGCCGGCGGAACCCTCACTGAGCGTGATTATGGCGGCCATAGCGGATCTTAAGGGCACAATAGATCCTAAAATCGATGCAGTAACTGTGGACTTCAATCTCCGGGGAGAGGTTCTCAGAAAAATGTCGGACAAGGAGGCTGCAATGGAAATGAAGGTGACGCAGCAGCATACCAGCACGAAGACCTTAGAGGAGCGGGTCCAGGCCCTCACAAAACAACAAGAAGCAATGGCGGCCAAACTGATAGATCAAGAAGGGCGGGCACGTAGGGACAGTATAAGAGTGGTGGGAGTACCGGAAGGCATGGAGGGGCTTAGTGTTGACCTTTTCCTGGAGGACTTGATACTAAACCACGTGAAGCCAAAACGACTGTCCAACTACTTTACTACTGAGCGTGCAAAAAGAGCGCCCATCCTAAGCCTAAGCCAGGTGCTCCGCCCAGGACAATTCTTTCAAGGATCCTCAATTTCCGAGATAATGAATCCATACTGCAGAAAGCACGCTTCCATGGGAACTTACAACATGATCCGGTTCTTTCCTGACTTTACACTGTATGACCAATGGCAGAGATGTGCCTTTGAGGGAGTAAAGAGGGAACTACGGGCCATAGAAATCAAGTACTTTTTGATGTTTCCGGCCAAACTGAGAGTCATCACCGAAGGGAAAACGCATTACTTTAACTCTGCAGAGAAAGCATTGGAGTGGTAGGAGGGGTGGCCCAACGTGGGCCACAACCTCCGACGTGAGAAACGACGAGAACAGCAAAAGATACCATTGGAGAGCACTGAATAGGAGAGCACTGGCCCTGGTATTGTACAATGTGGAAGGAAGGTCTGGAAAGTGAAGAAGCCCATGGAAACCTATGCTGAGGACTGTGAAGGACAGGTCGTATGCCGCAGTTGTGGTGGGGGGTCTACGAGACCGAACTCTCAACCATACAGACAATCTTGGCAGTTACAAGTCAACCAAGTTGCTACAGGACAAAAACAAACATTTTAAGATTTGGGGGTGGGAGGGACCTGGAGGAGGTGCTCCTATAGTTCAGCACCTGCCAACCCCAGTATAGTTACTAGGTTCAGGGTGACAGGCACTCTGCGAGTTAGGGAGGTGGGGGGTTGTCACACCCGTCAGCAGGGTAGCAAGGAGGGGGGTAGTTGCAATTGGGGAACAATGTGTTTACTATGTTTCTTATTTACTATTGAAACGTCGGTGTGAGATGTTTGTACAGCATGCTGATATTGTGGTGGGGAAACCAATACAGTCATGGCATCTGCAGTGGCTGTGACATCCCTGGGAACAGATCATAATGCGGAAGGTCGTCACCAGGGGTAGCGTAGAGGATACACTAGCCTTAAAGTCATGTAATGGATTGTGAATGGTTTGGTGAAGTGTACTAAACACATGATAGTACTACAGTACCTGCATTCACAATCCCCAGATGTGGTACTGCTCCAAGAAACCCACCTGAAGGGCAATAGGTACCAAGCACTAGATAGGTATGGACACAAGCTAGCCGCCCATACGGGCTACATAATCAGATCAAGAGGAGTGGTAATACTTGTAAAGACAGGTCTCCCACAGGTGGTGGAGAGGATTTGGCACAATCCCCTGAGAAGATCTGTGGCCCTCACAGGAAAGTGGGAGGGACAGACTATCAATGTATACCGCCAGCCATACAGTGAGAGGCATTCTCAGAGCTGGGGACCCTACTGGTTGATCTCCTACCAGGACTACTGATGTTGGGGGGCGACATGAACTCCACTATCAACCCAGGGCAAGATAGGGAAACTACGACAACTAGAATGAGAGGAGGAGAGCCACTTAGAGCGTTTGTAGAAGCCATGGGCTTCGTGGATCTCTTGCGGCTATATAACCCCAGAACTCGCCAATACACCTTTTACTCAGCATCACACCGCTGCTACTCTCGCTTAAAACCACGTATTAACACACAGGGGGGTTGAAGCGTGGTTCTGTAATGCCTGGATTGGTCCACGAGATATCTCAGACCACTCTCTGGTGGATGTGGCCATGCGGGGGCCGATGCAAACCAATACTCTACTACCCAGAATACATTTGTGATTCTCTAAAAACAAGGAAGATACCGAAAAGGTCAGGGAGAGGGCGCAACTCTATTTCCAGGAGAATTAGGGTACGGTTGACATGTCCTGCACCCTGTAGGAAGCATTTAAGCCAGTCATAAGAGGACATATTCAGGCCAGCATAGGTGGCAGCAACAAGGAAAAAGGGTTACATTGGGACAGACTGGAGATGGACGTGGTAGAGATGGAGGAAAGTTTCATAGAGGGAGGTAGAACTAATCAGGCACTAGCGCACTGCCTAGACATCAAGAGGAAGGAACTGCGAGATAAGGTGAACAGTGCCGCGAGATCGGCAGCACTGGCCATGGAAAGATGAGTATATGACCTGGGGGACAAGAGCAACAAAATGATTGCTTGGTTCGAGAATAGGGATAGGGACAGAAATTGGATAGCAGAAATACGCGACAAACATGGAGATAACTATAGTACGGGAAGGACATATGGCAAGTGTTATTCAGAATACTATGAAGAGGTCTACACATCCTGCCCTGACAGGTCAGAGACAGATTTTAGGGAGCGACTAGCCGAAATGAGACATCCGGTGTTGTCCGACAAGGATAGGGAAGACATAGAGAATGATATAACAACTGTAGAAATAATAGGTGCCAAGCAGGACTTACAGGCAGGGTAGGCCCCCGGACCAAATGATTACCTGGGAATTTATTCAAATGTGTGGCGAGTGTGGTTGCACCATACCTATTGGATATGTTCAATGAGGCGAGAGAAAATGGGGGTTTACCAGTAGATCAGCGAACAGCAACCATTGTTGTAATTCCCAAGGCGGGCAAACCAGCAGACCAGTGTGGGTCAAACCGGCCTATATCCTTGCTAAATATGGAGGTCAAAATACTGGCTAAAGTCCTGGTGAATTGCCTTCTGAGGCCAATCCCGACATTGATACATCCTGATCAGTTTGGTTTTATGCCTCACCGCAGAACCAGTCTCAATCTTAGATGCCTCTATGGGATAATGCACAAAGTAAGATCCAGTACAGGGTTGGAAGCAGCATTTTTGTCACTCAGTGCTTGTATGGCATTCGATAGTATCAAATGGAACTACCTGTTCGAGGTCCTGGGAAGATTTGGGTTTGGTCCCCGCTTTCAATCCTGGATTACATTATTATATAAAAAGGGTGCCCTCTTCCCCGTTTCTATTTGCACTGGTATTGGAACCACTAGCATCATGGGTGAGGGGGGATTCAGTGATCTCCTGAATCCCAGGGGGGAACAATGGGAAGAGATAATATCGTTATAAGCAGTTGATGTCCTTCTGTATGCAACAAGACCCCGATTCACAATTAGCCGGTTACTACAGATTGTTTTATTATTTAGGGGGTACTCAGGATACCAGAGTAATTGAGATTAATCTCTCTTGTGCATGCTATCAAAAGACCCCCCTGTGCTCGGTGAGGAAATGTATTTTATTGTATTTTAGTTTGGTAGTTTTATATAGCCGAACATGACCACAGAGTGTATCAGAGTGCTTTACAGATTGTGCAGTAGGGCGAGTAAATGGAAACACAAATAATTAACATATCGATAAGTACAAAGACTTAGAATGTCCGACATTCTCAAGAGCCTAGCATCTAGGGCACAAAACAGCGTCAAATGGCCAGGGAGTCAAGTGGGGAAGGAAGACTGAGACATATATGTCTTCATCAAGAGCTCTTGAACCTCTGATTTTAAGAGGGCAGAGGAAGGGATCACCTTGACTATCGGGGGAAGAGAGTACCTGATCCTTGGCGCCATACCTGAAAATTTACGATTATAGGTGTTTTTTTCCTTGTATTTTTGTGGTTTGAGTAAGAGGGTGCTGTCACTTCTAGAGGCTCTTGAACAACATGAGAGCTCCAGTTTCTCAGTGAGGTACATCGGGGTCTTGAGGTGGATGGCTTTGTGTGTCATGCATGCAATTTTCAGCTGTATCCGAGCTTCATAGGGGAGCCATTTTAGAACAAGCAGGTCCGGAGAGATGTGGTTGAATTTTCTTGTGCCCGTTACAAGCCTGGCCGCAGCTTTGAAGGTCACCCTAAGAGGAGCTGTTTTCATTCTGGGCAGGCCACACAGCGTAGCACTGCCATAGTCCAGCTTTGCGATCACCAATGCTTGCACTGCAACCTGTAGGTCATTAGCAAGGAGATAAGGTTTTAGCTTCCTAAGGATATTTAGTTGGTAGTTCACTCCTATGGTGAGGGAACTGATGTGTTTTTGCATGTTCACACTCTTATCTAGTATGATCGCAAGCTAGGCTGCCGAGTCCACGAGGTGAGGTCTACAGTTAACAGCCGTAAGCTAAATCTACCATTGTTCAATGTCCGGTGATTGCTGATGGAGTAAGATAAGGAGGAATTCTGTTTTTAGAGCATTTAGTTTCAGGTGGGTATGTGTTAGCCAGCTTTGTGTTACAAGTAGGACTAAGTTGAGGGTCTGAATGTCCTCAGGGGAGGCGATCTTTAGGTATAATTGAGTATCGTCCGCATACATGTGATAGTAAATGCTGGATGATTTCAGCATTTCTGTTAGAGGCTCCATGAACAAGTTAAAGAGCGTGGGAGAGAGTGCTGAACCTTGGGGAACACCCAGCGAAACCTGTGTAGGATGTGACAGGGATTGGTTCAGCTTGAAGCTAAGGTATCAATTGAGAAGGATTGAAGAGAACCAATTAAGCACCGGCCCAGACAACCCCATCCTGTGTTCCAGGAGGTCAATTAGATTATCATGTTTGACAGTATCAAATGCTGACGAAAGGTCAATAAGGATCAGTAGTCATGACTCATTGTGGTCCAACATTCTTATTGCGTCATCGACAATGTGCATTAGGGCTGACTCAATGGTATGGCCCGAGCGGACACCAGATTGGCATTGGTTCAAGAGTTGGAAATGGTTGATAATTTGGGCATACTTGTTACGAAGACAGATACAGGATTTCTGGAAGGAAATCTACAGCCACAATTGGAACACCAAACACGAGATGTCGCCCACTGGAGGACTCTGCCGATCTCCCTGATGGGGAGAGCAGTCCTATTCAAGATGATGTCGCTGCCAAGAATGTTGTATATTCTTCAGAACACCCCATATCCAATAGCCGACAAATTATTTAGGGAAGTTGACAGCGAGCTAAATAAATTGCTGCAGGATGGACAAGGGGCAAGAATTGCGCTAGCTAAACTTCAGAGAGGAGTGTTTGTAGTTGGTTTGCCTATACCAGATCTCCAGAAATTCTACTGGGCATCGCAATTAATGACGATCAATGTCTGGATATTTATAGGTAGGAACAACCCAGCACATTGACTAGATCATTGAGTGATGGGGGCTAGAGGATACTCAGGAGCATTATATTGACGGGCAGGAAGAGAAAGTATGCCGCCACACACTAAGACTGTATTGAACGTGTGGACAAGGGCTAACAAATTCCTAGGGTGGGACAACAGATCGACAGAAAGAACCTCGCTGTGGGATAACAATATGTTACAAGAGGTGGACAAACATCAAGGTTTTGGCAAATGGAAGTTAATAGATATAGTACACCTAGTAGATGTATGGATGGGCCAGGCAATACCCTTGTACACAGACCTACAAAGAGAATACCAGTTAGCAGAAAGAGAAAGATATCACTATCTGTAATTACATGCACTGCACAAACATATCAGAGAAGGGGAACAACTCCTTGCAGAGAGCACACTGGAAGACTGGCTTATATTTGACCTAATCCCAGTAAAGGCACTATCCTGCACATATAGGCAGATTATCAATAATTCCCCGGAACTGCTCAGGACACTATAGGAGGCATGGAAGTCTGTTGTTGGTTTACTGGACGACGATGACCGGGCGGAGGCCGTGCAAAGCCCTAGAGAAGTAGTGATTACAGCAAGATTCCAACGTTTACAGTTAAGAATTCTCCATACGTCGTACTCCATCAGCACTTATGTATAAATTGGGACGCACTCTCACGAAGGATTGTCAGCGGGGTAGCGAACAAAAAGGCACGTTTTTTTCATGTAATTTTGGTATGTCCTGCAATACAATGATTCTGGGGGAGGAAAACGCGGGTAATGTCAGCGGTGATCGGGCAGACAGTTCCAACGGAGCCCAGAAGGCACATACTATGAGTATCGGGTATCAGACATGGCAGATTACCAACACATTTGGCTACTGGTGGCGGAAATGGTGGCGAAAAGGAATATCACAGGGGCTTGGGGAGCCACTCAACCACTTGTTCTAAGTTCTGCTCTTTTCCAGCAGCTCTGCTGCACCGTGCTCTGCCTCTGACCCCACCCAGGCAGGGTTCTAGAGTGCGCCGTGCCTCACACATCTTGCTGGTGCCCGTTCCTGCGCTTGCCCTACTCGCTGTGTTGGTATTGTTATATTCATTCTTGTCCCTGCTGTATTGCTTTATTCTTTTTACTTATTCTTAGCTTTGTGGTGATTTTTATTCTGTTTCCCCCCTGCGTTGTGCCCTTCTGTTGACTCGCTTCGTGCCCTTCCCGTGCCCTTTGTGCCCCGTTTTTGCTACTGTGCCATCAGCTGTTTACTACGCCCCGTTGTTTTCTGCCGAAACCTCTGCCCCTGACCACCCCCGCCTTCCAGCTGCACATCCCTTACCCCTCCCCTACTTAATGGCGGCCGCTGTGTGACCAGGCTCGCCAAAGGCGCGCCTAAGATAAGTTCGTCTGCGCCCGTCCGTGACCCTACCACGACCCGACTGCAACCAGCGCCAGGGACCCTGGATCTCCGACCATCCAACACTACGACACCAACCCCCTCCTCGCACTCAACACTGGAAGCCACAGAGACTGCCATAAGGCCTCGCTTAACAAGACCCACAGCCAGTTCTCCTGCCTCCACTGCCGCCAGTCCTTCATCACAACCGGGCTTCCAACACCGCTGACGCCAGCAATGGCAACACCCTAAGATGCATCCTCCTCAACGTACGCTCCGTACACAAGCAGGCCATGGAAATCTGGAACCTACTCGACTGCTTCTCGCATGACAACACTTTCCTCACGGAGACGTGGACCAACGCCTCCGCTGCCCCCGACATCAACATCGCCATCCCGGACGGATACATGATCCAAAGGAAAGACCGGTCCGGCAACCCGGGATGGTGCCTCGCAATCGCCCACAAGAGCACATACCACCTCGCCACCTCCAGCAAAACCCTCGCCTCTGCCGAACACCTGCAATACCAGATCTAGACCACCCTGACACCACATTCCAAGAAACCCTCGTCTAAAGACCTCCCGGCACCCCGGACTCCATTCATCACCACCATCACCGACTTCATCGCGCCCCACGCCATTACTTCAATAAAGTACATACTCATTGGAGACCAGAACATCCATTTCGACATCCCCCGTGACCCCTACGCTACCATCTCGTCACCAGACCGACACATAGAGCTGACACACCCTCAACCCCATCTTCGCTACAGGAAACAGCGTCCGCTACAACCACGCAACGCAACCACCATGGACGGACCACCACTGTATACACTTCACCGTCGACAATCCCACGCCCTCCACAGAGGAACTGGAGCAAAGTCACGACGAGCAACTTAACTCCACGCTCACCCGAGACAACCATACCTGGACATCTGACGCAAACAACGCAGCCAGAGTACTCCACACTTGGATCTCCAACTGCGCAGAAGAGATCGCCCCGCTAAGGAACCCCGACAAACAGCGCCCCAGGAAAACCGCCTGGTACACCAGTGCTCTCCAAGAAATTGTCGCACCTGCAGATGCCTGAAGAACTACTAGAGAAACAACAAAACAAACGAAAAGTACTCCACCTACAAAGTAGCTATGATGGACTACCACAACCAAATCTGAACCACCAAGAGAAACTTCATCCACAACAAAATCCTCGCCAACTCCACCAACTCCAGGGAATTCTTCAGTGTCATTCAGCAATTTACCAACCCATGCCAAGAAGCCGCAGATATCACCCCGTCCCTAAAGTCCTCTGCGAAAAGCTTGGAACCTACTTCCACCTTAAGTTTAAAACCCTCTAAGACAACTACAACGACCATTCTTCAGACGCCACCCCCAACCCCTGACCTCCCCAAGGCCACCAGCCAACCCACGATCTCCAACTGGACACCGATCATGACCAAAGACCTCGCCTCCACCATCAAAGGCATCCACTCGGGGGCCCACACCGACCCCTGCCCTCCTCACATCTACCACAGACCGTTTTTCAAGGGTTCTAATTCGTCAGTGCTGTGAGTGATCCATTGTTTGAGTTCGGTGGCAGCTTGGTTTGGGTCCGACGGCGGGTGGGTTTTGGTTGAGCGATGTGAGGAGTTGGTCGGTGGTGATTTTGTTCCAGTTTCTTCGAGGAATAGGTTGTGGGGCGTTGTGGGTCGAGTTGGTTTTGTAGCTGAAATGAACACAACTGTGGTCCGTCCAATGGAGAGTTGTGGTGCGATCGAAGGAGATGTGTTTGCTGGAGGTGAAGATTGGTCGAGCGTATGTCCGGCTATATGGGTGGGGGTGTCAACAAGTTGTTTGAGACCGAGATTGGCCAGGTTGTCAAGAAGGGTGGTGGTGTTGCTGTCGTTTTTCTTTTCCAGGTGAAAGTTGAGGTCTCCTAGTAGAATGTAGTTCTCGGAGGCGAGGGCATGTGGACTGATGAAGTCAGTGATGTCTTCGCTGAATTGTTTACGGGTTCCTGGAGGCCTGTAGATGAGGGTGCCTCTGAGTGTGGTCCTAGGGTCGGTGGGGATCTGGAAGTGGAGGTGTTCGGCGGTTGTAAGGTTGTCGTCGGAGCTGGACGATGGCGATGCCTCCTCCTGCTTGATTGGTGCGGTCTTTTCGGGTGATCTTGTAAGTGTTCGGGATGGCGATGTCGGGTGTTGATGATGCGTTCATCCAGGTTTCTGTAAGGAAGGCGACGTCCGGTGAAGCAGTGTCGAGTAGGTCCCAGAGTTCAGTGGCGTGTCTGTGGACCGAGCGGGTGTTTAGCAGGATGCACTTCAGGTGGTTAGAGTCGGAGCTGTGTTTGGGGTTAGTGGATATGGTATCACTTCTTGTTTAATAACTTTTTAAATGTATGTATTGTTCCTTATCTTTTATGATCTGTGATCGAAATAAAGATTAAATGATGATGGTATGGATCTTGATGCTGGTAAATTTGCAGGAGTGGCAGGCGAAAGGACCGTGGGTACGTCCCGGGGCAGCTTCGTAGCATTGTGGTGTGCGTTCGGGGTTAAGGGCTAGGAGGGTCGAGGCGTCATATGTTAAGCGGGAGGATTGCAGGTTGCGGGGCCAGGGGGTCTGGCGCTGGGCGCGGTCCAGGCGCTGACGGGCTTACCTTTGGCGCACCTTCGGCGCTCATGGGGCGCGACCGCTGCGCGTGAACGCTGCACGCAAAAGCATCTGTCATAAGTGGATAGTGGAGGGGGAGGGGCGAGGGAGGGTTAGCTGGGAGGCGGGGCGGGCTGCAGAGGACGGGCTCCGAGGCACAACAACAACTAAAATGGCAGCGAAAACGAAACTAGAGATCGGCTGGGGCACAGAGACCAAATTAATGACTCAGACAATGTGATTTTCAAAGCGCGACAATGATCGAGTGAAAAGAAAAACAGGCAATGTAAATTCCAAACAAGCAACACAAATAGCGCTACGGCTGGTAAAGCGCGAAACAAAGTACAGTGATAAAATCTCTTTCAAGCGCTACAAATATTTCTGATATTCCCCAATGCTAATCGCGTTATAGCGCTATGCTCTATGGGCGCCTGCAGAAATGAGAGCAGCAGATAATTCAAGAGCGTAGCCAACGATACCAGTTGAGGGCTGGGAGCGTGGGGGAGCGACCGCTTCTGAAAGCGTCAGGACATGTTCAAGTGTAACTGCCATTTGTGATCAGCTTGAGAACGTTAGCTGAGTTAATCCACTCTGGCTTTTAAAGATCCTGCCAGGTGCTGGGAAATTAGGGAATTGCCTTGAGCGGTCAGTAATTTAGAGAGGCATTGAACAGCCTGGCAAAGCACCCACCATCACAAACTGCACAGTTTGTGGCAGTACTACATGGCGGTTTTATTGTCTGTGAGCACCTGTACCTGTTACACCTTGATGGTCGGGAGGAAGGCTTTCAGTGGCAAGCGCAATACCCATTATCTCCCACAGACTGATAAGGAGATGGCTCTCTGCTAGAGACCAGAGTTCTCTTATATCCACGTATCTTTATGTATATGTAGGGATATTTATAAAGCACAACTGCTTCTCCAAAAAGTGTCCTTGCACTGATTGCCGAAGAGTGTCAGCAGGGGTAAGAAAAGCTATGGGCTGGAAACAAGCCATGTTTTCAGCTTTTTCTGAAACACAGGCATTTATTTGATGTTTCTATAGGTCAGGGGCAGTTTGTTTTAAAGGGACAGGCCCAGAAAGGAGAGGGCCTTTCCCCCTTATCTAGCCTTCTTGATACGATGGGGTACTGGCCATGAAGAGAATCGCAGAGTGGAGGTTTCTCGGTTGGCCATAGTACAAAATCCTGTTTTTTAAATAGCCATGACCCATTCAGTATAATGCTTTCTGGGTCACAATCATCGTCTTAAAGATAATCCATTTCCTCACTGGCAGCCATTTTAGACTTCTATAAAGCTTAGCACGTGAGCATCATGGGGAAGCCTATCCATCAGGTACTAAGGCATGACTGAGTAAATACCGTTTCCATAGTCAAGGCATGAGATGATCAGGCCTTGAATCACTTGTTGTCTAGCCGCCAAGGACAATAGGAACAGAAACTTCCAAAGGAGTTGAAGGAGTGCAAAGGAGGTGCCCACTACCGAGTTTACTTGGGTATGGAATAGAAATTGACTGTGAAATTTAAATCCCACATTTTTCACCATCTGATTTCTGATAAGGGGGGAGCATTTGGTGGCCAGAAAGACTGCAAGGGGGTCTCTGCATCTGAACCAAAAAAAGCAGCTACGTCTTTCCTGCATTACATTTAAGTTGGTACACGGACAACCACCCAAATACTGCTGAGAAGCAATTACGAATTTTCTTGCCTGGCCAGTGTTCGTTGTTCTTCCACGAGAACAGCAGCTGGGTGTCATCTGCATAAGACACCATTTTTGCCCCTAAGGTATCTGCCAAAGTAGCCAAAGGTGTGAGGTAAATATTAAACAACGTCAGGCTCATGGCAGAGCCCTGAGGAACACCAACATTCAGATGATTCTCCCAACTCAAAAACGATGCATAAATCGCAACCATTAATTCTGGTGTGTTAGAGAGAGAGGTCTCACACTGAATTAAACTCCGACCACTGCAGAATTTCTGCAGTTTCCTCTGACAGCTGAATAGAATTTCTAATGGTGCTAAACCCACTGAATCTTCAGTTCTCACTGCAGAGCCAGCATGGGCTATCTGGTGTGGTCCATTAGAAAGAGTCCAAGAGTCCCAGAATCCTCATAGTCAGTCTCACTGTGACCCAGGTCAAGAGTTGAAATATCAGAAACATTTCCCGAATGACCTAGATTCATGGAAGCGAAGAGTAGGCTTGGCGGATGAAAAGACTGTGGCAAGTTGATGGAAAAACCCAGCAGTGTCAATGGGCCTGCCATCATCTAGACATACTGTACAACTGTTTGAGGAGAGCTCACTTTCAGCAACCAGTTGTTGGGGTATTGAAAGAATTGAATTGGGAAGAATTGGGAGCTGGAAAGATTTCTCATCCTCCACATATGAGCTGCAACCACTACCATCACATTTGTGAACACCTGAGGTGTACTGATAACGCCAGAGAGGAGGACCACAAACTAAAAGTGCTCTGGGACAATCTGAAACTGTAGGTAACACCTATGAGATTGCAGGACGTGGATGTGAAAATATGTGTTTTGCAAATTCCACACCACCATCCAGTCTCCTTGATCCAGGGCAGACAGAACTTGGGCCAAGTGAGCAATTTGCACTTGTCCTTCTGAAGAAAGAAGTTCAGAGTGTGAGATCTAGATAGGGCGAAGACCTCTGTCCTCTGTCCTGGCACCAGATATAAGCAGTGTAACAGCCTGTCCCAATCTCTGATACTGTCGCCCTTTCTACGGCTGCCTTTGTTAGGAGGTCTTATGCTTCTCCCCAGAGGATGAACAAGTTGTTTTCAGGATTGTGTTGTGGTGTGGGTTGCATAATTGGTGGAGTAGATGGTACAGGTTAACCGTGTTCTACAAATTGGAGCACCTATTGAGCTGAAATAATGCCCCTCCTATGGGGAGGTGAAAGGTGATGATACCTCCTACAGGGTTGTTTGTGTGATGCTGAGTGAGACAAAAAGTGGTTTTGTGGCAGCTGCAGGGTGGGATTCAGTAAATCATTGCCCTGAGGGCCTGGATGCTTATGGCCTACTACCGTGTTTTTAACTCGAAAAAACGGGGAGGCTTGTTGTTGAGACAGGTGTGCTTGGTGCCCATGCAGGGATCCCCTTCCGAAGCCTCATATGATGCAAAATTGTTGAGGGGACTGGTATGGAAGTGGCGCAGGCACAAGATTGCGTGAAGTGGCATTGCTGTCAAGGAACGAGTTTGCCTGGTCTCTGAAGAGATAGGTACCATTGAAGAGTATGCCCATAAGTGACTGTTGGACGTCGCTTGAAAATCTGGTGGGTCGGATGCAAGCGTGGCACCCAAGCACCACTCTGGTCCTCCTCACTGTTCTACCCAGGCAGTCTGTATAATCCAGGCCTTACTTGATGCAATACCTCACTGTGTCTTGGCTATGCTGGATGAGGCATTGGAAGTTTGGCTTTAGATCATCTGGGACAGTGGGCAAGATGTCTACCACTATGTCCCATAGCAAATGGTGGCAGCTGGTTATGACTGACCAGGGCGTGGGAGGAGGAGTACGGCAGAAGAGAACACCTGTTTGGAAAATTTCTCCATCCGTTTCGCCTCACTATTTAGCCGGAAATGCATTTAGGTGCAGATGACTCGCAGAGGCCTGCACCACCAAGCTTTCTGTAGACAGATGTTGCAGTAGGAAGGCTGGGACTCCTTGGGTAGGTATGTGCTGCCTTGCAATTTGCTTATTGACTGGAGGCAAGATCCTGGTTTTCCCCAGATGTCCAACAGTGTGTCTGTGTGGGCTTCATTAAATGATAGTAGGGGCTCCTGGCTAGTTTGTCTGGTGCGAAGCACTTCCATAAGTGCATTTGTCTTGACATCTGTGGTAGGCAAGGTCAAATACAAAACCCTCAGCTTCTCTTCTTATTACTGCAGAAAAGGAGGCAGACTCTTCAGTGGTCACATTAAGAAGTGGAGAGTATAGGTTAGGGCCAGTGTTAGTTTCAATGGGTGCAATTGCACCTAGCGCTGACACAAGGTGGGGCTGTAGTGCTGTATTTAGAAATAATTTAGAGATTTAAAAGCACCTGGACAGTTTTCAACCAACAATAAAAATGTCAAGCTAACTGGTGATTAATTGTCTATCTGAAGAGTACCGCACCACACCATACATTTGTCCCAACAACACACGTATACAACATTTTTGAACACAGACGTTTGGCTGCCTAGATTCAAACAAGCACCTCCTGAGAAGTTCAGCTGTTGCAGCTCAACCTCCATGCATTAAGGTGGAGATTCCAAAGTCCTGCGTGCAGAAACGTGCCCTGTTGTTGCGACAGCAGGTTCTCTTGAAGGGACAGCCTGATCGGAGGACAGATACTCAAGCACAGGACTTCTGATTACCACACTCTCTGCGCCCATCTCACACTAGTGTATGACTAAGGCCAGGTCACTAGGGCGACTTAGGTTAGGTCGGTCCTGATCTTCTTTAGAACGCAATGCAGGACTGGTATAGATGGAATGGCATGCAAGACTCCAAAGTTTGAGATGAATGCCGTTTCTGTACTGTGATTGGGCCTGAATCTAGATTGTGTGGCGTTGATGAGCTAGTAGTTGCTGATGTGTTCTATGTGGCTTTGGTTGATTAGTTTCTCTAAGATCTGTGCCAGGTATGGTAGGAGGGAGATGGGTCTGTAGATGGAAAGTGAAGTAGGGTCAGCAGATAGTTTCTTAAGCAGGGGCAGAACGGTGGCATGTTTCCAGTTGTCTGGCAATGTGGCTGAGTCGATATAAGTGTTGAGTATGGGCTTTAGTGCTTTACAGACAGTAGGAGTCCTTTAGTGAAGGAGTGGTGGGGTAAGAGTCAGAAGGAACCCCCCAGTGGATGGTCTTCATGGTGGCAGTGATTTTGATGGTGGTGATGGCAGGCCATGAGGTCAGGGTACGTTCATTGACCATGAGGGAAAGTTGAGTTGCTATGTTAACGGGGCCCAATTGAGTGTCGAAGCTGCTACATGGATCTGTTTTTGTTGCAGAGGAATTCTGAGAGCTTTTTGCAAAGGTCTTGTAGGGTGGCGATATTGCTGGAGGCGTCAGGATGCGCTGTGAAATCTTTGATGGTGACAAAGATTTCCTAGTACCTGTTAGTGCTGGCTTCGATAAAAACGGTAAGAGCTGCGTGCTTGGTGTTCCAAATCTGCTGGTGGTAGCGTCTTAGGGTTGATTTGACGATGTCTCTATCTACAGTGTCTTGACTTGTTCTCCAATTTGTGCTCCAGTTGCTGCTACAACCTTAGTACCTCTGTGTACCAGCTGGCCTGTAGTTAGATTCCTTTCATTGGGTTACGCACGAGGAGAGTCAGGTGGCGATCTAGTTATTGGTTTTCTTGATAACTTTCAGCAAGTACCTGTTCGACGTTATGGGATGCTAACCCTGCAAGAATCATCAGTTCCTGTCTCCCACTAGGTAGCTGTGCTCTATTAAGAGTACAGTAAAGGAGTCTGTCAGGATAGTGCTGTGGAGGGGTAGTGGCAGTAGAATGGGTGGTCCGTTGACTTTGACCATAGCAGCACCAGGGCGTCGACTGCAATTCTGCTGGGCACACAGCTGAGTTTGAATGGGTTGACTGTATGAGGTGTCTCTGTCAAAGTCACAAAAAGAGCAATGGGCCTTGGTGAGGTGGTACATATAAGCCCAGGGAGCGTACCGGGCCCTACTCTCCTTGAACTACTCTAGAGTGGAATCCGACTTGTACCCAAATACACAAGTCTCATAAAGGGGTATGTCCATGAGGGACGACTTGACTTTGCCTGAAAAACCAGGGGACTGCATCTAAGCATGGCGATGAATGGCTGCTCAACTGCCAATGGCCCGCCTGCTGGCGTCCAAGTCACAATGAATTGTGAACTTGGCCGCGCCACAACAGCCCCGTATAGCCTGGGCGTGGACAGGTCAGAGTTCTTCGGGAACAACTGTGAGGACTACAGCAACTGAATCCCAAAGGGTATGGGAATAGCACCTCAGGAAGTATCTGACATTCACTGATCTAAGAGCAAAACTGGTGGACAAGAAGACTCTCTTTACAAACGTCTCCAGCAGATTCTGACTCCCTATCGGGAGAGTAGTTGGAAATGTGTTGTTTGGTTTTGTCCTGCTTGTAAATGCCTGAATCCACCACGCTTGGGGTGCTGAGTTAAAATCACAGGGGCGCTGGGTCAGGGTGGTGATGTATGGTGGTTTACTGGCGGGCCACAGCAAGTCTGGTCCAAGCCTCCAATGGGGTAATCATTAGAGCCTTTTTTAGAAGGCAAGAGGGGCTCAGTAAAAGTTTTGACTCAAATGGAGGATTTCTGTCAGGACATTGGTCTTGACCTCCAAGGTGGGGAGCTGGAGGTCAAGGGCTACAGCTACCCTATGCATCACCATGGCAAAAGAAGTGTCTCCTCAGTGGCAGGACCAGGGGCTGAGAGGAGCCCTGACTTAGGAGAGGTATCAAGGCATTAGGAGAGTATCAAGGCATTGGCCGGATGGTCTTCTAGCAGCCAACTGGCGCCAAGAGCAAATCATAGAGCAGTATTTCAGATGAAGGTCCTTTCAGTTGCGTGGGGCTCAAAAGTGCACCAGAGGGAGGCGACGAGGATCCAAAGAATTGGAAAATGGCCTTGTGGTACTCTGCGATCTGTTTGCAGCCCACGACACTCGGTTGTGTGGAGACAAATTGCAGGTAAGGCTCCATGGTCGATCGCATTCAGCAGTGAAATCAAAACGTATGGTGCCGCCTGCGCCTTTTCAGGAATGTTTGAGTGCTGGGGAGGGGCACAGTCCTGCTTTGATATCTTGAGCTATTTCTTAGACTTACTCAACAAGTTTGATTGAGACAAAGACCGACCTATGGAATTACTCCTGTGACTTCTGTACCTGTATCGGGCCCGGAAACTAACTTTTGATTTGGACCTGTAGGTCATGATATAATTTCTCTTTGTGAAATGACTGGCGAATCTAATCATCTACAATGTAGTCATTGTCTGAATTCATGCCGAACTGTGATTGCAGGGTATGTGTTCTCCCTTGTGGCGGCAGCATATCAAGAGGATGGAGGTGTGCTTGTACAGTGACTGACCATGTCTTTGGTAGAGGTTATAGCAGCACAGCCACGGAGGCAGAGAGGACATTAGGTACCTTGTGTTTCAGCATCATTGGAATGGGCATCAGCATTGAAGTGCCGAGAAGCAATTGCGGCG
Organism: Lissotriton vulgaris; assembly: GCF_964263255.1. Taxonomy (NCBI): domain Eukaryota; kingdom Metazoa; phylum Chordata; class Amphibia; order Caudata; family Salamandridae; genus Lissotriton; species Lissotriton vulgaris. The sequence continues at coordinate 878,327 of NW_028244325.1, forward strand.
CTGGGGTCGGAATCGGAGTCGGATGGTCTTCTAGCGGCCAACTGGCGCCAAGAGCAAATCATACAGCAGTATTTCAGATGGAGGTCCTTTCAGTTCCGTGGGGTTCAAAAGTGCATCAGAGGAAGGCGACGAGGATCCAAATAATTGGAAAATGACCTTGTGGTACTCTGCGATCTGTTTGAGCCCCCGACACTCGGTTGTGTGGAGAAAAATTGTAGGATAGGCTCCATGGTCGATCGCATTCAGCAGTGAACTCAAAACTTATTGTGCCGCCTGCGCCTGTTCAGGAAAGTCTGAGTGCTGGGGGGAGGGCACAGTCCTGCTTAGATATCTTGAGCTTTTTCTTAAACTTACTCAACAACTTTTATTGACACAAAGACCGACCAATGAAATTACTCCTGTGACTTCTGGATCTTGATCGGACCCGGAAACTAACTTTTGATTTGGACCTGTAGGTCATGATGTCATTTCTCTTTGTGAAATGGCTGGCAAATCCAATAATCTGCAATGTAGTCATTGTCTGAATCCATGCCGAACAGTGAATGCAGGTTATGTGTTCTCCCTTGTGGAGGCAGCATATCAAGAGGATGGAGGTGTGCTTTTACAGTGACTGACCATGTCTTTCGTAGAGGTTATAGCGGCACAGCCACGGAGGAAGAGAGGACATTAGGTACCTTGTGTTCCAGCATCATTGGAATGGGCATCAGCGTTGAAGTGCTGAGAACCAATTGCGCCGCTGGGGTCGGAACTGGAGTTGGATGGTGTTCTAGCGACCAACTGGCGCCAAGAGCAAATCATACCGCAGTATTTCAGATGGAGGTCCTTTCAGTTCTGTAGGGCTCAAAAGCGCACCAGAGGGAGGCAACGAGGATCCAGAGAATTGGAAAATGGCCTTGTGGTACTCTGCGATCTGCTTGCGTCCCCCGACACTCAGTTGTGTGGATACAAATTGCAGGATAGGCTCCATGGTCGATCACATTCAGCAGTAAAATCAAAACGTATGGTGCCGCCTGCGCCTTTTCAGGAAAGTATGAGTACTGGGGAGGGGCACAGTCCTGCTTAGATATCTTGAGCTATTTCTTAGATTTACTCAACAACTTTGATTGAGACAAAGACCGACCTATGGAATGACTCCTGTGACTTCTGTATCTGGATCTGAATCGGGCCTGGAAACTAACTTTTTATTTGGACCTGTCTTGACGAAGAGCTTGCAGATGTAAAGTTTCGCTTTGTGGTTCCGAGTGGCCATCGGGTTCATTGGCACGCTATCACTCCAGGCCTTAGAGTCATGACTAAACCTAAGGCATCACAGGAAAATTTGAGGAGGATCTGTCTTAGACATTTGCTTGCAACAGTTTTTACAGGGCTTAAAATCTGTCGTTTTAGGAGGTGATTTCTTCCTTGTACACTGAAATTAGAAACATTTTGAAGAGGTGAGTGTTTCAAAAAGACAAGAGGTCTCCCAGTGTCTGGATGCGTGGAAAGAAAGGAATTAAAGTCAGTATGCGGGAGTGCAGCCTATCTAGCGTCTGCACAGCATTTCCGAAATGGACCAGCGTCACGGGAGCCGCAAGGCGCCACAAACAGCCATGCAGAAGTACTGCTTATTAGTTTCTAGCTCCAGTCTGATATCTAGGGAATATTCAAAAGGTGGGGAATCTGCAGTTGAAATTAATTCTTTACCAGAACCAAAAAGCAATAGGGCCTATTAACTCTTTTGACCTCCATGCAGTGAAAACAGCTAGTGTGATCAGAGGGTCTTTAATTCAAAGGATGGCCTGCTTTTCTCCATGAGTTCTAGCCGCTAAGCTATCAAAAGGGGCCTTTTCGTCCGGGGACTGGATTGTTTCCATCCATGGGGTTCAAGTAGCTAGCCTAATAATGAGGATGGCCTATTGCTCAGGGTGCTAGCTTGAATACGCCCATGCAGTCAAACCAGCTAACAAAGAAGCCTGGTGGCCTATTGATAGTGGCTAACTGGTTTCCTATCCACACAGTCCAAGTATTGGCCAGGGGGCTGGCATGTTTCTCCCCATGAGATCCAAGCAGCCTCTACTAATCAGAGGACTAACTCTATTCTCTCAATGGAGCCCAAGTTGCTAAACTACTGCTGAGGAGACCGGACCAGCTAGTTTTCATCCAGAAGATCCCAGCTGATAGCCAATTTTTTGTGTAAAAGTCAAGTGACTGCACAGCTTATTCCTGAAATTGATCACATCATGGTAGCTCCAGCAACAGTGATTTATTATTGAAAGTACTCTGCTGTAGTGCCTAAATTGTTTTATCACATTGGAACACTTCAACGCTGGGCAACATATTTCAGTGTACTTAGTATGTAGAATGTCTTGTACTGGGAATTCAGCAAAACTGTCCTAGGCGTCTCTGCGGCATAATCCATAAACCAATTTCAGAAAAGAAATATAGAGCTTGAGAATCCACAAACCCTTTATTCTATTTGGTGTGTTCCATTGTGATTGATAAGCTCTCAGCTGACGAGCAGTCATGCAAGACAAGAAAAGAGAATCAACGCCTCAGGTAAGATAAGCAAAGGCAAATAGCATACCCGAGGAGGCCCAGAGGCAGGGAGGGATTACAGGTTCAGCATACAGGGATGGTTTATTGGTACAACCCATACTCTTTACTTTACATATTTCAATACACATGTTTGGTTAAAGGCGAGCAAAAAAAAGAAATAGATATAATTCATATGGCCGCCAGGGCAAGCAGTAAAATATAACTAAGACTGCATAACAAGCAAATATACTGTATTAAGATTTGACGCATATCATTTGTTAAATACGTTTTTGTGACTGTTCTACACACTATGCGCCCCTTCCCTCCATAGGAATCACAGAACATTCACACAAGTAGGTCATGGGGGGGGGGGGGAGGGGGGGGTTATCTAGACAGCATAATACTATGAGACTCATATGCTACGAAGGCATTTGGAGAAAGTGGTCACGATATGCAAAACCAACGGAATAAATTGGCATTTGGTGAACCGAACTATGAACTAATAATTCGGTTAAAAAAACAAACAGATTACAGGGTGTAGTAATTCAGACTATCTCCTGAATATTAATGGGGTAGGTTGTAAATTGCGCCCCACTATGATTAGCTGCTGTCGCTATGATGGTGGCCTGCTTGGGTCAGCATACCACCATATCTGTGATTGTTTTAATTAAAGTTATCTTTTATTTTTAATGCAGCCTATTTTCCTGTAAGGGTACAAGATGCTTTGAAAAACAAAAAAATGAAATATTTTGCAAACATTTTTTGTAGAACTCTGCAGTGGTCCTTGGTACTACTAGCTGAAGTTAACCAGCATCAGCAATGCAATAGGTCTCGCATTTGCAAGAGTTTAAGATATTAGCATTATAAATGACAATGCCTTTTATTAATCTATTTTGATAATTAACACATAAATAAAAAGCATTGTCATTTACAATGCCAATAGCTCAAACTCCGGTAAATGCGAGACCAATTTCATTTCAAAGACGTGGACGCCATTATCCCAGGCTGCTTAGAATGTGAAACCGCGCATGGAGCGCTGTACGTTGCAGGAAAGCATGTTGTCCCTGCAGTAGGAGAAGGTCTTTAAAGATAATAGTGCTTACAGCCTAAATAAGACATACCCTGTACCAACAGAAGTAAAAGGTTCAGTCATCATGGGAGGTTACAAATCAAGACAAGGCGATCCTAAAGAGGGATTAACAAGCCTATTAACGAATTAGAAGCTAACATTAACGAAGGACAATTGCACAAGTAAATGAAAAATATGTGCGAAAAATGGGCGGAGCTTCAAGTCTATACTCCAATACGGCCTGCCTCGCAGAGCAGCGCATGCAGTGCCCAGGCTCGACCTAAAAATTCTTGTCAACAACCACAAAGGGGGAGGAGGTCCCTAGGGTCACCAATACCATTGGGTAGTTGGTCAAATATTATTTTTTTCGTCCGGATTTTGGTTGCAAAACTTTGACATATGGAAGGAGCACCCAAAATATACGCCTTCCAAATACCAAATTGGTATTGTTCCCTAAACTCAATTAACGATTTGGAAAACATTCAATGGGCTTAGTAGATTTGAAAAAAGGTTCTGCTTTACCAAATCAAGGGGGTTGTGAATGCTAAAACACGCTGTACACACAGCTCGGTATGCCTTCACGAGTGGATTATTACAGTGGATCATCCCCTAATTTTGGACAGGATACATGTAACCCAATGACCTGGGCACTGTGTTATACCTAATGTAGGGCGGTCAATCAATCAATCAATGCATTGCAATGCAATGCATGTAAAGGGCACTACTTACCCATGAGGGTCTCAAGGCGCTAAGGGTAGGGGAAATGCTGCTATTGTTTGAAAAGCCAGGTCTTGAGGAGTCTTCTGAAGGTCAATAGGTCTTGGGCCTGCTGAAGGCGGATAGGGAGGGTGTTCCATTTCTTAGCGGCGAAGAGGGAGAATGACCTGCCGCGGGCGGTCACTCTTCAGATGCGGGGTACAGTGGCAAGGGCGAGGTCGGTGGAGCAGATCTGGCGGGTGGGGGTGTAGTAGCTGAGTTAACTGTTGAGGTACTTTGGTCCGGTGTTGTGGAGTGCTTTGTGTGCGTGGTTGAGGAGCTTGAAGGTTATCCTCTTGTTGTAGGGGAGGCAGTGCAGTTCTCTCAGGTGGCTTCGGCAAGGGATGTCGAGGATCAGGCGTGCGGAGGCGTTCTGGATGCGTTGGAGCCGTTTCATGAGTTTGGCCGAGGCTCCTGCGTAGAGGGCGTTTCCAGAGTCCATTCTGCTGCTGACGAGGGCCTGGGTGACCGTTTTTAGGTCGAGGACCGAAGGCTGGCTTACCAGCCGGAAGTCGGAGATTTAATGATCTTCAGTAGGGCAGTTTAACCCGCCTCTCTCCTCTGTCTCTCCTCCATTGGCTGGCTTCCTAAACGGAGGCCAGCCATTGGAGGAGAGAGGCGTCCCTCGAAAGAAGCTCCGTCTCTTTCGGATTCGGGGGCGTGTTGGTTCTGTTCTTTCCACTTTTAAGCTCCGCTCCTTTTGGGGACGGCCAAACACACCCCGAATCCGAAATTTGCAGAGCTTTGCGCCGCCATTTCTGCCCGACCGTCTGATGCGACAGACCATTTCCCTGCCCCTGCTCTCTTCCTCCGTTGTTTAATCCTCGCTCTCTCTGCCTCCCTCCCTCCCCGCTCGAGTGGTGACGCACCCCCTTGGCCTGCTCTGTCCCTGCTCCGGCTCAGTGTGCTCGGCTTGGGGTTTGGGCCTCTCCCTGCTCTGTCGGGATCTCCGCTCCGAGCGTGCCTCCTCCCCAGAGCCTGGAGAGATGTGGCGCTGGAAGCCCCGTGCAGTGACTATTCATGTGAAAGCACGCAAATGAACGAGTGATTAATCACACCCGTACTGGATCCCGGGCCGCAGCGTAGCCGACGAAGACTTTCCGGAAATATATAGAGCCGAAGGAGAGTGAAAAATAAAATAAAACTGTGATTGTTAGTTTGACAAACACACGCCGAACTCAGCGCTCTACTAAAGAAACCTACAGCAGACCCCAGCGAACTCAAGAATTACCGCCCCATCTCTCTACTCCCGTTCCCAGCCAAAGTCATCGAGAAGACCGTCAACAAGCAGCTGGCCGCCTTCCTCGAGACGAATGAATCCCTCGACCCATCGCAGTCCGGATTCCGTGCCAACCACAGCACCGAGACCGCCCTCATCGCCGCCACCGACGACATCCGAGCCCTGATGGACAACGGAGAAACAGCGGCCCTCATCCTCCTAGACCTCTCCGCGGCTTTCGACACGGTCTGCCACCGCACCCTAGTGCAGCGCCTCAGCAACGTCGGAATCCAGGAGAAGGCACTGGAATGGATCGTCTCCTTCCTCGACGGAAGAACACAGAGAGTCCGCCTACCACCGTACAAGTCAAAGGCCACCAAAGTCATCTGCGGCGTCCCTCAAGGATCCTCGCTGAGCCCTACTCTCTTCAACGTCTACATGAGCCCCCTCGCGGCCATCGCACGCCAACACAACCTCAACATAATCTCCTACGCCGACGACACCCAGCTGATACTCTCCCTGACCAACGACCCCGCCGCCGCCAGAGCCAACCTGCACGAAGGGATGAAAGAGGTAGCCGAGTGGATGACGAAGAGCCGCCTGAAACTGAACTCAGATAAGACGGAGGTCCTCATCCTGGGCTCCTCGCCCTCCGCCTGGGACGACTCCTGGTGGCCCCCCGCCCTGGGCTCCGCACCCAAACCAACGAACCACGCACGCAACCTGGGCTTCATCCTGGACTCCTCCCTCTCCATGACCAGGCAAGTCAACGCCGTCTCCTCGTCGTGCTTCAACATCCTGCGCATGCTTCGGAAGATCTTCTGGTGGATCCCCACGGAGACCAGGAAGACCGTCACCCAGGCCCTCGTCACCAGCCGACTGGACTACGGCAACGCACTCTACGCCGGAACCACCGCCAAGATCCAGAAGAGACTCCAGCGCATCCAGAACGCCTCAGCCAGACTCATCCTCGACATCCCACGACACAGCCACATCTCCGGACACCTAAGAGACCTGCACTGGCTCCCGGTCAACAAGAGAATCACCTTCCGCCTCCTTACCCACGCACACAAAGCTCTCCACGATCAAGGCCCGAGCTACCTCAACAACCGCATCAACTTCTACGCTCCCATACGCCACCTCCGATCTGCCAGCCACGCCCTCGCCACCGTCCCACGCATCCGTAGAGCCACTGCAGGAGGAAGGTCCTTCTCCTACCTGGCCGCCAAGACCTGGAACTCCCTCCCGGCCGACCTGCGCCTGACCCAAGACCACCTCTCCTTCAGGAAGAAGCTCAAGACCTGGCTGTTCGAGCAGTAGCGGCACCCCCCCCCCCCCCCAAGCGCCTTGAGACCCTACGGGTAGGTAGTGCGCTCTATAAATGTTTTTGATTGATTGATTGATTGACCTTGTAGGCGTGTGCTGTGTGTATCAGATCAGATGAGCTTGCTCGAGGAGGGGCCAAAAGGCAGGGACACTGATCGGCTGATTGTTGGAGGGCGGCGATTCTAGGGTGGAGGGACGGGGCAAAGATGCAAGTTACAGAACATCCAGTGTTGTTTTCTTTTCAGTTCCGATCAGCTGAACTCTTGTACCGCAAGGTGCACCCCGCTGACAGAGTAGGCAGTTCACGTACATGAAAACGCACATTCCGTACAGAAAGACGCACGATTGCCTGCTACGGGCGGAATGCTGCTGCTCCAAGAGTGGTGAGCATGCACTCCTTCTCTCCGCGGCTGCACCTGGAGGTTTAGTTATACAAAGTAATAGAGATGTTAAGTAACTTTAATGCCATGTGAAACCGTCAGTTAGCCCAGACGCTTTGCCAACGCACTTCGCACCCCCCCTTCCCTCCGCCCGCAGCTCTCCTTCGTCTCGCACCCCCCTTCCCTCCGCCCGCAGCTCTCCTGCGTCCCTCTCTGGCCTCCCCTTTCCTCTGCCCACCCCCCTTCCCTCCGCCCGCAGCTCTCCTTCATCTGTCTTCGTCCCAACAAAAGCACATCTGTAAACACTGTCTTTCCTCTGATGCACCACGTGAAACTAGGCAACAACGACCACTCACCCCCAACTTTCGGGGCAGAGTCTACTTGGTTTTATATTCTCCTAAAATTGTTCATCTGACCTGTACTTTCCTCTCAGCTAACTGTTTCACATCTCTCCCTTGGCACCTTACTCGCCCCATCCTCACCGGTTTGTCCCACCCCTCAGCTCTCGCTCCCCCTGGCTTCACTCCCTCTCCATGGCTCACTCGACGGATGCACATCTCTCCGCGCGCGGACCCGGCAAAACAACATCAGGAAAGAACGGCCGAACTCGGCAGGAACTGGGTCTCACACAGTGTGGGACCCCGGGCCTCGTGCCAACCAACACCAGTCACATGGGTGGAACGGGGGTGGGGGGGCATGGCGGGAAAGACAAGGGAACTACGGAGCCTGTGCCAGGCACCGTCACACCTCAGGACAGGCAGGCTCGCGTCTCACGCGAGATGCGTGGGAGTTGGTAGGACCGTTGCCGATAGCCGTACCGAGGCACTCCAGAGGGCTGTGCTTGCTCCCCTGCCCCCTGTCTGTTTGCTCCCCTGCTCCCTGGCAGTGCTTGCTCCCTTGCCCCCTGACTGTGCTTGCTCCCCTGCCCCCTGACTGTGCTTGCTCCCCTGCCCCCTGGCTGTGCTTGCTTCCCTGCCCCTGGCTGTGCTTTCTTCCCTGCCCCCTCGCTGTTCTTGCTTCCCTGCCCCCTCGCTGTGCTTGCTCTCCTGTGTGTGTATGTGGCTCTGGGTGTGTGTATGTGGCTCTGGGTGTGTGTGTGTGGCTCTGTGTGTATGTGTGTGGCTCTGGGTGTTTGTGGCTCTGGGTGGGTGTGTGCGTGGCTCTGGGTGTGTGTGTGTGTGGCTCTGGGTGTGTGTTTGTGTGTCTCTGGGTGTGTGTGTGGCTCTGGGTGTGTGTGTGTGGCTCTGGGTGTGCGTGTGTGTGTGGCTCTGGGTGTGTGTATGTGTGTGGCTCTGTGTGTATGTGTGTGGCTCTGGGTGTGTGTGTGTGGCTCTGGGTGTGTGTGTGTGTGGCTCTGGGTGTGTGTGTGTGTGTGGCTCTGAGTGTGTGTGTGTGTGGGGCTCTGTGTGTGTGTGGGGCTCTGTGTGTGTGTGTGGCTCTGTGTGGGTGGCTCTGTATGTGTGTGGGTGGCTTTGTGTGTGTGGCTCTGTGTGGGTGTAAATGCAATAGATCATGTATTTGCGAGCTATTAAGCTATTGGCATTGTAAATGGCAATGCTATTTATTTAACGATTAAGCTATTGGCAATGTAAATGACAATGCCATTTATTTATGCTTAAAAAAAAATGTCATGAGCAATGCCAATAGCTCTACCTTTAATAATGCCGAGGCCATTGCATTGTCAATGCTTGTTCTTGTTTCGACTGGGATCCACTTGTAGATCCTGCATAGACGGCGTTGACCTGCTACGTCATGGAGAGGGTGGAGTCGAGGATGACCCCTAGGTTGCGTGTGTGGTGGGTAGGCTTTGGAGCTGTTCCTAGTGCGGTCAGCCACCAGGAATCATCCCAGGCAGAGGGGGTGGATCCGAGGATGAGGACCTCCGTCTTGTCCGAGTACAGCTTCAGTCTGCTGTTTCTCATCCAGTCGGCAACAGCCTTCTGTCCCTCGTGTAGGTTGGTTTAGGCGGTGTGGGGGTCTTGGGTGAGGAAGAGGAACAGCTGGTTGTCCTTGGCGTAGGAGATGATGTTGAGGTCATGCAGTCGGGCGACGTGGCGAGCGGTGCCAGGTAGATATTGAACAACATTGGGCTGAGGGATGAGTCCTGGGGGACGCCACAGATGATCTCGGTGGCTTCGGAGCAGAAAGGGGGGAGGCGGACGATTTGTGTTCTGCTGGAGAGGAAGAAGGTGGTTCAGTGTAGGGCCTTCTCTTGGATCCCGGTGTCATGTAAGTGTATTCATAGTGTATCGTGGCAGACAGCGTCGAAGGTGGCGGACAGGTCCAGGAGGATGAGGTCTGCGGTTTCTCCGTTGTTTAGCAGGGTCCTGATGTCGTCGGTGGCGGCGATGATGGCGGTTTCGGTGCTGTGGTAGCTGCGAACCCGGACTGGCACGGGTCCAGGATGCTGTTCGCCTCGAGAAATCTGGTCAGTTGTTTGTTGATGGCCTGCTCGATGACCTTCACTGGGAACAGGAGCAGGGAGATGGGTCGGAAGTTCTTGAGGTCCTTGGGGTCCGCCTTAGGTTTCTTGAGTAAGGCATTGATCTAAGCGTGCTACCAGCTCTCCGGGAAGGTTGCTGTCTCGTAGGAGATGTTGATGGCTTTCCGGAGATGTGGTGCGATGGTGGTGCTGGCTTTGTTGAAGATGGGGTGTGGGCATGGTTCTGACGGGGATCCGGAGCGGACGGAGTTCATGATCTTGATGGTGTCGTTTCCGTTGATGTTGGTACAGGAGATCAGGCGGTTGATGCGGGTGGTGTTCGTGGGGGCGGAAGTCTTGGTGGTTGCCGGGGCAGTAACGGCGTTGAAGCTGTCATGGATATCTGCGATCTTGCGGTGGAAGAAGGTGGCCAGCGAGTCGCACAGGTCTTGTGAAGGTGGGATGTCATTGATGTTGCGGCTGGGGTTGGAGAGTTCCTTCACAATGTTGAAGAGCTCTTTGCTGTTGTGTGTGTTGTTGTATAGGCGGTCTTTGAAGGAGGCCCTTTTGGCGGATCTGTTGAGGTGGTGGTGTCTGCGGGTGGCGTATTTGTGGGCTGCGTCGCTTTCCGGTGTTCGTTCACGGATTCAGCTCTACTCTAGCTTTCGGCAGGTTTGCTTGGAGGCCTGGAGGTCTTCAGAAAGCCTTCATTCTGGTGTGGCTGTTGCAGGAATTCTTGGGGGGGACAAGGGTGTTGGCGCAGTCGTCGATCCACTGTCTGAGGTTGCGGGCTGCCGCGTCGGGGTCGGTAGGGTCAGCGAGTGGGCTCTGGGAGAGGGTGGTGGTTGGCTGGTCTTCGGTGACTTTGCTCCAGCAGTGGCGAGGCATCTGCTGGGTGCGGTGGTGCGTGGTGGGTTTCCAGAAGGGGAAGTGGATGCAACGGTGGTCGGTCCAGTGGAGTTTGGTAGTGGGTTGAAGAAGGTGTGGGAGCTTGCTGAGAAGAAAGGGTCAAGCGTGTGGCCGGCGGAGTGGATGGGTGTTGTCACGAGTTGTCTGAGTCCGGGGTTGGCGATCACGGTGCCGGGCAAAGTGTTTCAAGTAGAGGTTTGCGCTCTATGTATTTCTAATATGTTAGCGTAGCTGACACAGAAACAGGGCATGCATGCAATAGTAGTGGGTTACAGAATCTATGCACTGGTGCTAAAGTGCGGTATATAGTATCAAGCGTTCAAAAGTCTCCAATTACAGTTGATGCAGGTTTGTTTCTGAGAACCCACATACCCTTTAATAATTTTTAGTGGTTGGTGGTTGTGGGGTCCAGAAGTCCAGAAGTCCAGATGACTGGGACTCGGATACAGGGTTCTGTTTTACCTTTAAGAATATAAACATTCAGAGAAGTATTTTTAAATGATGTTTAATGAGTATATTCCCTTCACCTTACCCATTGAGACTATGTTACTACGGGCATCAGTCAGAGAGATGCTCCAGCTTCATATTCGGGGACTGTGATGAATGAAAACGTGTTTTCAGTGAACTTTGTGAAGTATTTAAAAAGCTTTGCCAAATTTGCGAAACTGGCAACTGTAAAATTCCTTAAAAGAAGGCATTACGAGAAAAAAATGATTTTTTTCGCCCAGAAATGTGATCCAATAATAAAGTAGTGTAGAAATGGCGAATACTGTTGCTTCACAACGTGCAGAGCCTCTCAACTACACATAACTTTGCCAGAGAAAGTTTTATTTTTCACACCCCTATTTCAGGTCGCAGTTCCCTCAGGAACCTGGTTGCTTGAGATGGAAATGAATGACTAAGAATTCAGTAGTTCTGGAAGCATTATTTGTGTTAGTGGAATGGTTCACAGATCAACAAAGAAGATATTCCCGTTTTCAGAAACAATTATGGTAGACAAGTTCTTGTCTCAGCATCACCACATTAAGAGAATGATGATCATTTCCTACATCAAATCCCCTATAGTGTGCGTATACATTCCCTCTCACGCGTCTACAAATCTGGGAGTGTAAGTGACTAAAAGAGGACCTTGGGAGGTTGTTGGGTCAAGGGAAAACTGAAATAATATGGTATGGGAAAGTGAAATGTGAACTCCTTGTGCTCCCATAAATTTTTAGGTTGTGAATCTCAATTTTGAATATTATACCTGATTGGGACCCACATTGATCTCTACATTTTTGCACTGAGGTTCAGATGCGGCTGCTTCACAGTTGTTCTGTATAGACTAGTTATCTTTGATGTGAACATTTACTATTGTAAAGCGCTCTGATTCCTTCGGGTCTAGCTAGCGTTATATAAAACTCTTAACTAAATAAATAAATAACTAACGCACTCAGAACACAGGCATGACAGAACAGCAAAGAGGTCTGACGGTAGAGTCAGGAAAGGGGTGGTTCAGGTGAAGGGAACAACCAATGAAAAACACTAGAAGATGACACAGTGTTCAAAAGGGCTGTAGCGTGGGAAGTGGGCATAGAAGGGAAAACAAATTGAGGTTGGGGACTGCTGAATAGAAAGTGATGGAGTTTAGGATGTAGGTCGGAGTGTTTTTTAAAATGTTTTTAATTATAATCACAGGTAGACCGTACGGATAGAGAAGAATAAATATCATTCAATCCGCATTATTACTTCATTATATTAAAAGCTTTCATGAATAGATATATTTCATACTACCAAATCTAAAAATCTCCTGTACCAAATTTCTAACTACGATCCTCCCACTCGATTACGTACCCCCACAGATCATTAGTATGATACTCTATTACCATCTCCCCAAACTAACAGTTCACCTTTTGATTGTTCGGGCTAATCCCCATAGTGTCTTAAAGTCACAGGTAGTTTCTATTCTTCTCCCCAAATTTTGGGGAATTTTTGTGCAGCCCCAACTGTTAGGGAGTACTGTTTCTCTTTATGCTTAACTTGGCGCATCTTATATTCCCAGTAGCAAAAGACTGGTGGTTCGGATATTTTCCATTTTCTTAAAATAAGGTATTTGGCCACTAGGGAAGAAATAAATACAAACTTGTTTTGCAGAATTGTTAAATTGGAATTAGCAATTCCGAATAGGGCAACCTGTGGATCAGGAACTATACCACTGTACCTTTGAAATATCTGGTTTCAATATTCTGTGAAGACTGGGCAAGTGAAACAAACACGAATCCAATCTCCTATCTGATAGTTGCATCTGAAACATTGTCCTGACATCAATGGAAACATTTTTTGTAGTCGCAGTGGAGTATAATATGGCTGCTACTTGTAGAATTAGGGCATATGTTTGAAAGTGAGCCCTCGTGTGCCCTTGTACGACCATTCATTGTAGGCCTTCCACTGAGGTGCTTCTATTCTGCATCCTGTGGATACCTGTACCTTTTGAAGGGCACTAGGAATTATCTGTTCATAAAGATGGCGCTGAAGAATTCGGTACCAATTCCCTAACCCCCCAATGTCTCCCTCACATAAAATGCGTGGCTGATTACTTTTGGAAGCACATCATCTGGGAGTTGTAAATTCCTTACTAGGTTTCGCAGCTGTATAAAAGAAAAAAAAATGGGAGTTCTGTTAAGGCACGATGACATGCACCACAGCAGAAAGGGTTAGGAATTGGGTATAGCAAGCGGGCCGGGGACGCATGAATGCCTCCCTGGTGACCCTAAAAGTGCATCAAGCAGTCGACAGGGTTGAAGCCATCCGTCTTAGTGGGAAAATCTTCCACGAACCCATGCATTCAGTTGAAAATAGAAACACAGAGCCTCTTCCATTGCGCACTCCATATTTCTTTCTCAAGTAACACCGCTGTTTCACATTTCCTGCGCCAATTGCTCTGAGCCATGCCTGTTTAGTCAGACATGAAACAGTCAGAAAACACCCACTTGGCATCGAGAACCGAGGATATTTTCCGCAACATAACTTTGTAGAGGAAATTCATAATTTTCACAAAGGATGCTTTCCTCCAAAGGGTGTCGAGTACGATAATGTTACTACTCTCTGCACCCCAGGCAGAGCTGATCCGTGGAGCCGGGTTTCTGTTGAGCTGTTGCCTCAAAATACACATGGCATCCAAGGGGAGAGGCTGAGCATCCTTTGTGTGGCGGCAGGCTCCCACGCTGCAGCCTAAAACCCTAATGGTCTGAGAAAGCTATTATGATAGGTTTCAGCGTTGGGTTTCCTCCTGACAAGCCTTTATGATGTCTATTACAGAAGAATACTGTGAGCCAAATCACAGTAATACAGAAACTGTGTAATTTAATAGCTTCAGACATTTTGTGCAAGGCACATCTTGACTTCTTAAGAGGAATAAAGAAAGAAACCTACTATGCTTGCGAATTCCTACACACAGTTTCCGCAACCCGTCACTCAAAGCATTCAATGTCATTTTTCTTTCTCTTTTGCGCATACAAGAGTTGTCAAATGGGTCTGTGGAGGAGCTAACTCGAGAGATCTCTATGCCTCATATCTTGGGAGGCGAGGGTGGAAAGACTGAATGAAGGTGACATTTTACAAATCATTAGATGAGAGAAAGGGCATCCTCTAGGGGTTTGAACTCTCCATGCACTCGTATCTTGAACCTGCCTGTGACTTAGTTTGTGAAGCCAAGCTGTGCAAGTTCTTTCATTAATCCACTGATTAGGGCAGAGCATTCTGGATGACGGAAATATTCTTCAAAAACGAGCCAGAGATTCTTTAAAAAAGATGGAATTTTAACTGACCACTATTCACTAACCAAGCCTTCTCCATCACTTGTTCAGAGAAAGGTCACTGGCAGCACTGGATCGTTTCTACATCACTACGCTGCTTCCCGGTCTTCTGTGCCACTTGTAAATCGAAAAGTCCCTCAGAACTCTACTAACAGCCCAATCTTTTTCATATCTTTGTGAGTCCTTTACCTTGAGCCTTAACTACAGCTATGTGGATGACGCCCAGATCTTCCTTTAACATACTTGCCCCCTATAACAACGCCTCCTTGCAGTCAACAGCCGGTTTACCAGGATCCACCTAAAACGAATTTTTAGAAAGGCAGAAATGATGTCCTTTGATACAGGATGTCATTCTGAACTGGTACCACTCTGGCTTATGGCACTGAGTCAATTGCCTCCATCATAAGAATTGATAGGAAGTCTTTGAATCATCCTGACTCTCAGGTGGCAATAGCACCACAGGTGTACTCAGTCTTCTATTGTCTACAACATCCTAAAACTCATCAGATTAATATTCCTATCCCATAAAACCCTCTTTGGGTACAAGCCAAGATTGTTTTTATGCCTAAAGCATCGCTTCCACAAACAGGCTCCTCCTTGGTTCTATCGCTTCCACAAACAGGCTCCTCCTTGGTTCTTCTCCTCAACACCAACATGCTTACACTGTCACACTAATACTGGTGTAATACTACTAAAACACACCTTGGCCCTGAGGTATAACAGCAAATCGTTCCTATAGGACACACTCGACACATGCACAGCTCTGAGTTGCAAATTCCTCAAACAAGTTGGCACGAGTGGTAGCAGTACACTAAACAAACAGCAATTTTCAAGGTATGTTTTCCTGAATCTTCGCGGAAACCCTAAACCCAAATATAAATATAAACAACTGACTTGTTAGTTTGTGTTTACACACTAACAAGTCAATCGTTTTTTCCATGTATATTGCGAAAAGTTGTCGACACTTTCCAATAATCATGCAATAGCATGTGCACTACTGGAGAGACACCTCTCCCAAGCAATCTTCTGGTGCTCCTTTGTCCAATGAGGATACTAAAATTCTATAAGATGTGCCTCCTCATGGTCCCTCATTTTAGGTGACCCCATTGCGGTAGAAAGTTTTCCATTTATTGAGGCCGAAAATCTTGAATGATTCTAGCTCAGGCTTGGTACCACCTGCACATGGTGTCACTGGGCCTAGTTGCCCTCCCCCTGATGACCCCAAGAACAACAGAAGAGGTAGAACTGGGGTTTTCTTCTTTATTTTTATCGTGGTGCTGGTACAGTGCAGGAGTAGGTCCTGGAAAACTCGCCTTCCCTTCTCCCCTTCGCAACCACAGCTACTTGTCCCCCGTGTGACCTCTCATGGGAGTGTTCAGTGTTGAGAGAGGATCTGGAAACCTCCTGCCCCACCCAGGGTTCTAGTTCCCTCTCTTCTTAGATATGTGAGTTGCCATCCACCGGCATGCAGACACCACAGACAGGCAAGTGAAAACTTATAAAAACATATTGATATCAGAAGTTTTTCTAATGCTTAATTTATTTAAAAAATTATATTTCTCATCACTTCCAGGAAGAGAAAATAAATGTGATCCTACACTACTGGACACAGTAGCAGTAGAAGGCTTCTCTTTCACTTTTCCCTAGATAAAATCAGTCTGTTTTACCCTGTACCATACATTAACTCTTGCTCCTCACATCAACAAGGCAACAAAGTATTTTAAATTACTATTCCCTCCTGCAGTAAAGATCAAAGAAGCACACATCAATTTCAGGCATCATTTTGGGAATGCTATCCTGGCTCATGTTCCATAATCCTCTCTCTTTCTGACCAACTAAGCGTCTCATTTCGCAGCCAGGTACCAATACAAAACTCTGAACATATCAATATGATCATTTGTCTTTTACAGCTAGAATTCATTTTACTATATTACCTCACTGCTAAAGGCACCCAGGGATCTTATGTAAACTGCTTCTCATCTCTGTAGACAAAAAGGATCTCAAAAGACGAAATTCTCAGAAACTCAAGGTCCCGAGATTCAACACCTCATTTTAGATACTCACAGGTGCCACTTAAAAACATTTTTAATTCCTTTCCTATTGGTATAAGTGTAAAACCCACCATTCTCTCTTTCAGAAAACAGCTACACTTCACCTTTTTGGCCTGTTTCTGAACGAATACCTCTTATTTTCACCCCAGTTCAGGTGCAAACAGATTGCTGCGTTTGACTCATATTTTATTGTTCTTAACAGATGAAGTTTTCACAGGGTATGGGAAATACTATCTGTACGGCTAGCTGTGCTCTCCTCTCCTCCCAGTACACTGAAGTAATGTATCTGTCCTGAGGATCCTAGCAACATGATGCTGTGGTTTGATATGGTGCGTAAATAAATAAATAAAGTTTATGAAACAGTGGCACTATTGTCATCACACTGGCTTTACGTAGCAATGCCTACCACAGGGGTGTGGAATTTAAGAAAATATCTACTTATCCATGCTTCATAAATCTACTTGCCCTGTAACAAAATCCACTTGTCCATTTTGTGCCATGTAATGCGGCGACGACAAATTACGGCACCAATCTCATTGTATTAGAGTTCTGATATAACCTCTCTAATTATGCCAGGGCTCGTACCATAGTAGGGTTGTATACTAGCAACTGCCTTATGCTGCTATGTTTCTGCAGGTCTACATACTGGGCTGAAAGTATTGGTAAGAAATAGTTCAAGGGTTGGAATGCCCTTTGAAGTCTGTGCAAACCTACTAACGCGTGTGGGGTTTGCACCAACTCTTTTCTAATCTTTTCCCGTACTGAAAAAGGTTGGAAATTTACTCCTGACAGTCGCAGACGTAAACCTTCTTCCAGGGTTGGGAAAAAAGTGGTTAGAAGTGTACTTGAAAATTAAGATTTTCACATGAGCCAATCTACACATGCACATGTGCTCATGCTAAAATGCAGTTCACAAATAATTTCTAGGAGTACTATTTCTTGGCCTACTTCTGTGAATTCTTAAGAATTCATGGAAACTGTATATATGCACCTAATGCAAGGATATATACCATGGATGCACTTCTGAGACTTTCGTTAATAATTGGACTTCTAATTAGGCCTGGCGTTAACCATGACCTATTGTGTTTAATAACATTTTGTCTCTCTCTCGCTCTTTTTCTCTCAGTCTATCAGATGGCTTCTCTGTCAATGACAGTATTCTGCTCTTTGACAAGGAGCAGATTGGCACACAAAGTAGTTTTGTTCTGTGACCAGAACTGCTGTAGCAATGTGTGCTTTTTGAGACCAAAAACATTTTTTGCTTTTGCCAATGCTTGTTAGAATGGTGAGGGCCCAGCAGCTCCCACACGGATACGGTTTTACAAAAACCATGCCTGAACAAGTCACGCATTGACAAAACCAAAAGGCTGATGACCAATTTCAGACCTACTGGCTTTGCCAATGCTTGTATATTTTTGTTTCCGGTAATCACAAACCAATTTCAGACCTACTGGCTTTCAGACCTACTGGCTTTGCCAATACTTGTATATTTTTGTTCCCGGTAATCACATTTAAACTGGTTACAATGATTTTCGATTATGAATATTTTTGGGAAATACAAGCATACGTCAACATGTTGCTAAGTGATGCTGCAAAGATATGGTACCTAAAATCTTACAGTATCAAAATGTTTTTTTTCCTACTTGCATTTTTTTTTAAACATTTTATTTTGAAAGCAAAGAATCATCACGCTTGCTTTGAAGCTTCGGCAAATATTTGCATATAATCAGAGAGCATTCTGGGAGCATTATCCTCATATTACTTAACTTTGAAAACGTGTATACACATTTATACTGAAACCACCGTCAGTAGTGCAGGCCGAGCTTACAGCGTTTACTTTTAGTGCTCACCCTAATAATAAAGGCTTTGCATTAATGAACCATAAATACAAGCTTGAACAGCATTTGACACATGGACGCAAATATTTACCTTAACTGCAGACATTGCCCTTTCCTGATCCATAATATGATACTGTAAACTGGAAGCCAAAGGGTTTGTGCTGTAGGGGGTTAGGCCTACTTGTCACAAGGACAAAATACACTTGAAAACTTGTTGCCCTTGATCCCAAAAAATATGTCCCAGGAGTCGTCCTATAGGAATTCCATATCCCTGCTACCATGTTTCACAATGTATTTTGGATTGCATTCTAACTCCTGTAGAGGGGATGAGAAAAGATCTGGGAGAGTTTACGTACTTCCTACAAAGTAACTAGGTACTCTACTGCTCTGGACTCTTGAATTCTAGTGATCATACGGTGTAAATGCTCCATTTTTGACTTGCCTTCAAACTTTTCTGCCTCTACCGAGGCATGCATATCTTCTCTGCGACATCTCTTTATTTTACATGTTTTCTCTATAAGGGGTTATAAGTTAAGGGGCACCCATTGTCTTTAATATGAGAACATTTCGTTCTTGATTGTATTAATGATAACAGTGATGTAGAGGGTTAGTTTACTGCCTCCTTCAAAAGTAATAATACTTGTAAATGTCTAAATTGACACACTATTTACTTTTTAAGGCAAAGTTTATCAGACAGCATGATTGTCTCTTCATTTGAGTTTTTCGACATTTTCCAAAACACAGAATTTCATTTGGCTAATATTGTGGCCGTCTTCCATGAAATGTTGAGCTACAGTTGATTTTACCCTAATATTAGATTTGTGCTAGTTCAGTTGTATCTTTATTTTTCTTTCGGTTTGGCCAACATAGAACTTCCCACAGGGGCACTTTAACATGTAGACCATATTTGTGGTATCACATGTGGCGGTTGCTTTCACTTTGATTTTATGACCTTTCATAGGATGATTGATACAAGTTCCTTTAATGATAATAGTACAGTTCCAGCAAGGTTTTGTGCCTTTGTAAGTGACTCCCTATGCTGATGGGCCAGGATGTTTCAATCTTTCGCCAATGTCTTTGCTCCCAGTATATGCAAAAATGGGTTATTGTTCGAAAATGTGATTAAAATCCTGTTCCAATTTCAGTATTTGCCAGTGCCTTTTGATGATCCGTTTGTGTGGCACGCTCATTGAGGAGAATTTAGAAACAACTGTAAGTCGGTCTTTAGTTGGTTTCTTTTGTGTCGAGAGTAATTCATGTCTAGATTTGAGCGAACAGTGTTGTTGGGCTGCTCTAGTACCTGGTCAGGAAATCCACGCAATCTGAATCTCTAAATCATTTTTTTTCAAGTTGTATTGTGGTTCTATCTGGATTGGAGACTATACTTTTTTTTTAATTCTGTTTATTGTTCTCATTAACAACTTCGGCAATAAAGTCAGGTTGTACAATATCAGGGCTCGACAAATCTAAAAAATCTTACTTGACCTGCAGGTCGAGTAAGTAGACTTTTCTACTAGACCTAACATCATTTGCCCTCGACCCACAAATTGGCACCTGGCACTGCAACGGCAGATATCACTCGCCAGGCCGGTTAAGTAGGCCTGAAAACTGGCCAGCCCTTGTAGAAATTCACTCGCATTTGCAAGCGGTCGAGTACATTTGTCGAGCCCTGCATATGTTACAGTGCAGACATCCACCCACCATCTCCATACATTTTCAACGCCTGTACAAATTTGGTCAATTGCGGGCAACACATCGGCCATCCCGTAAACCCACTCCCCCTATTTACATTAATCCTCATCTTCCCACTCTGGTGGTGGCTCACATATGTCCCCCCTATATTTGTTCCATGGTCCCCATATTTTGTTCCATTTCCGGGGACACTTCAGATTTATGAATACTGTTTTTTCTGCCATCATGGCCATGTCCATGTCCTTACACCAATTCGCCAGTGATGGTCCCTCCACTGCTCCTCATTTCTGCGCTATATTACGCTTAGCCAGCATCAGGCCCATAGTGGCCGACGTTTGCGCAGGGCGAGTTAAAACATTGGGTTCCCACACATTTAGCAGGCATCTGCCTGGTTCCGGGACCAGTGATGTCCCCACCATCTGTGGCACTGATCTTAAGATCTTTTTTCAATTGTCGGCTATAACGAGGCAGTCCCACAATGTGTGAAAAAAGGACCCCTCCTCCCCACACCTTCTCAGACAATATGGATCCTGCGCTCTTTCTATTTTGTATAGATTGTGCCTGGTATGATATGTGCAGTATAGTATTTTGAGCTTTACCAGTGTGAGTCGTGAGGGTATGCCCACCTCTTTGGGATAAGACAATGCTTCCTGCCACTCTGTATCATCCAACTCCCCAACGTCCGTTACCCATTTCTCTCGGAGGGCGACTATCGGGTCCGGTAAGTTATTTATCAGTTTGCGATATGTGAAGGATGTGACCCGCTTTTGCATATATACAGTGAGAAGCCTGTCCTCTAACGGAGAGGCCTCTGGGATGTCAGTGTCTGGGGGTAGTACCGCTAATAGTGCATGTTTAATCTGCGCATAACGAAAAGTTTAGGAAGGTGTAAGGTCATATTGCTGTCTGAGTTGCGCAAATGGGATTACCGTCCCTTTGTCCCATAGGTCGCCCACCGTAGAGATGCTTATGTTGTCCCAGTGGTCAAAGCCATTGCTATTTCTCAGGTGCATTAGTCGTTTGGTGTCCCAAAGCGGGGTGAGTCGTGTAATAACTCCCTTCCATCCCAACCGCGTCTGCGCTGTGTGCCATATCATGACTGTGTGTTTTTGTGGGACCAATTAGCTTTGGAATTTGGCCTTTGTTTGAGAGGGCCACCAGTATATTCACTGTGCCCTGCTGGAACCTGTCTGCCTGATACGCTGGATCACCCTGGGAGGCGTGTATCCATTGATTAATAACTTTAAGGTGCGCCACCCAATAATACATTTAGATATTAGGGGGCGTCACTCCTCCATCGTACCACCCTCTGTGTAGCTTCGCCTGCGCAATTCGTGCTGGCTTATTGCCCCATAGCAGCATGGACACCTGTGCCGCTATTTGCTTAAAATATTTCAGAGATACTGGAAGTGGCGTGTTCTCAAGGACGTAATAAAAACGAGTCAAGGCCATCATTTTGAACAATGCCGCCTTCCCCAGCAATGTTAAGGGGAGTGATTCCCAATGTGTAAAATCTCTCTTCAAACACTCCAGTGGGGGCGCCAAATTTTGGGGAAAAAAGTCCGCAGGATTAGGTGTTACATCAATGCCAAGATATTTAAACGAGTCCTGCGCAACCAGAAGTGGGCAGTCTACTGGAAGACGTGGTACGGGGCCACGTAACACATACATAATGGATTTGGACCCCGACACTGGTGTATCCCGACACTTTCCCAAAACTATCACAAATCTGAAGGAGGACTTGCAAGGAATGCTCAGGATTGGTCAAGTACACCAAGATGTCTTTTGCGTAGATTGAGATACGGTCTTCCCACCCGTCCGCCCATTGAATGCCTCTCATCAGTGGTTCTCCCCTGATCCATGCTGCCAAGGGTTCCAATGCTAATGCTAAAAGTTTCAGCGATAGTGGGCACCCCTGGTGCGTCCCTCTGGCTAGTGGTATGTTATCGGAGAGATGGCTGTTGGCCGTCACACATGCGAAGGGTCTCGTATATAAGAGGCGGATCCATGCAAAGAACTTGGGTCCAAAACCCAAATGGTGAAGGACCGCCAAGAGGAAATTCCATTCAACCATATCGAAGGCCATCTTCGCGTCCAGAGAGATCACAACCGCCGGCTCCTGCAGGGCTGGGAACCTAGCCATTACCCCATGTAGGCGTCTGAGGTTTAAGGCAGTGTTTCTGTCCGGCATAAAGCCTGATTGGTCTGAGTGAATAAGTTGTGTGGGACGTGAGGCGTTAGCCTGCTGACCAGTACCTTAGCAAGTATCTTAACCTCTGCATTGAGGAGGGAAATTGGGTGATATGAGGTGCAGTCAGTCGGGGGTTTCCCGTGTTTTGGGATCGCCACTATTGTGGCCAATCGCTGGTCGAATGGCAATTCTTCCCTATCTTGGCTGTCCATCTACATTCGCAATATGTGGGGAGTAACAATGCCTGTCATATGTTTATATAACTCGATCGGGACCCCATTCGGTCCCATTGCTTTGCCTGACTGCAGTGATCGAATTGCGGTTTGCAGTTCCTCCTCAGTGAGGTCAGCCTCTAGTTCCAGGGCGGCCTCTGGGGTTAGCCTGGGCATAACTATATCTTTAATGGTGGTTGCAGCTTCCTCCTCTGTAATGTTAGCTATAGGTGTGTAATTTGTCCGTAAGTGCCCTGCCATTGTATGTATTATATCTTGTGGGTCTATTGTGAGCTGCCCTTTCGCCGTCCGTATTTGTGCTATTCCCTTAGCTCCCTGTTTCCGTCTGTCTAGCCAGGCGATGAGTTTCCCAGCCTTATCCCCAACGTCGTATACCCTGTGTCTGGTGGACATGAGCTGTGCGGAGACCATTTCTTTGTAACGGTCCCTATATTGTTGTTGCTTACGGCTTAGTGTATGTGTAGATGTTGGCGTGGGGTCTATCGCGTGGCGTGTCTCGGCTTCATGCAGTTCCAATTCCAGGTCTAACAGTTCTCGCTGCTTCTCTCGTTTATGCCCTACAATCGTGACTATTGCCTGTACCCTTAGTACAGTCTTATAAGCTTCCCATAGAGTAATGGGGGAGCTAACAGATGTGGTATTCTCCTCGAAAAAGTACTTTGTGGTTTTGCGGAGCTCTTTTCAGATTTACAGAACCTGTAGGTAGCCCGGGCGTATAGGGTAGAGTCGTCTACGGGTCTCATGATGGTGCGAGAAGGACAATATAATTGGCGAGTGATCTGAGATGCCTCTGGGTTTTATCATTATGTCATCGACACTCTGCAGGCTGTTTGAGGAGGTTAGGAAATAATTTATTCATGATAGGCTATTGTGTGCGTTCGAGTGAAAGGTGTATTGTCATGTTGTATGGTGGCGGTGCCCCCAGGCATCAATAAGCCCAAGGGCTACTGCGAAACCCTGCAGGCGAGAGATGCCTGGTGTGTGCGTCATCACTGGGTGTCTGTACAGGTTACTATCTATCGTGGCATTAAAATCGCCTCCAATTATAAGATCACCCTCCGGCAGTGCAAGCAGAAATTCTCCAAGAGCTGGTAATGCCACCGCATGCAGAGCCGGGGGGATATAGACCGACACCAGATGTACTGGCCTGCCCTCCCATTGACCCTGCAGGGCCGCAAATCTCCCCATGTCATCTCTTTTTGTGTGATGTAATATGAAGGAGGCATTTTTTCCGGATCAATATGCCGACCCCTCTAGAGCCAGACGAGAACTCAGAATGCACCACGATCTTGTATCCTTACCTATCTAGTGCCTTACATGCAGTGCCAGTGAGATGTGCTTCCTGTAAGAGGGCCAGCGTTGGGGCCTGACGCTTGAGGGCCTGTATTACCATGCCCCTCTTTATCTTATCTCCCAATCCGTGTACGTTCCAGGTAAGTAGTGTTAGGGGTGTCACCGGAGCACTAGGGGGCAGCTCTGACGCTCTCTCAGCTGGGTCGCCATGTGTAAGGTATTGAGGGAGCAAAAGCACTAATCCGTCCATTTGATGTGCGCGCATAACAGCCAATAAATACGTAGCCAGCCTGACAATGCCAAAACAAACTAAAACCATAAACTTTAAACACCCTAGATCATTCACCGGAATTCCCCCCCCGCCTCCCTGCCCGGCGGACTCAAAACTGCCCGCCTCCCCAACTTAGCAGAGTGCTCCATCCCAACCCCGAAAAAGTACTTGCGTGAAGCTGGTAAGAAGTCCGAGAAGCGCGTAGTCCTTCCCTGCCCCCCAGAGACTACTCCAGCTTAGCGTCCAGAACAAGCGCGACTGCACCACAGCACCGGTACATGCTCACAGCACTTCAATCAAGTCCTATCCGCCGGGCTCAGCCAAACTCAGGGTCCCCCCTGTCACTCCACTGTGAATGCATATCTTCATCTTGAAGCTGACCCTGAACGTCCGCGTTTCCAGCCTCGCCCTGACGGTGTCGGCTCCCCTCTCTGCGTCTGTGCCTACCAGTTTGTCCCCAACCCTCGAGCCAGTCATGGGCCGCCTCTGGTGTATCGAAAAACCACGTCCTACCCTCCACCACAACCCTAAGCTATGCTGGGAATACCATTGCATAGGCAAGTTCCTTGGCCCTCAGCTCTTTTTTGACCTCCATGAAACTTCGGTGGCGCCTAGAGACCGCCGCTGTGTAGTCAGGAAAGAAAGACACCGGGTCCACAGTTCCGCCCAATAATCACGGGGCCTCGTTCCCGCTGTGTCGCGGGCTCTCTCTTTACTGGCACTGCGAGGGGTCCGGGGTTCCCGGGTAGGTGATGTCCCGGCTTCTCTGTTGTAAGTAGGCCCCACCTCTGGTCTGCAACGTCAGGATGTACTCTCGTCGGCCTCTGGTACGCTACTGCTGCTCCCACGCTCAGGCCAGCCGCGTGTCTGCTACTGCAATCGCGAGCGCGAGGCTCCCACCAGCACCGCCCATGCCCGTCCGTGCGCCTCCACTGCCGTGCTGTCCCGTGCCGGCCGCGCACTTCAGGCAAGTCCTCGGCTTCAGAGGGCTCTGTAGGCTGCCACTGTCCGCCCCTGGAAGAGCCCGATTCCGGCATCGGATATCGACCGGAGCTAGCCGCACTGCCGCCACTTGCCCCCTGACACCAGCGAGAGCCCCCTGGGTGTCGTGATGACTCGGATAATTGTGCGGATTATTACAGAAGGCTACGGCCCTCCCGGAGCTCCTCTAAGCTGCAGCCATCGTTCTCGGCTGCTAGCCACGCCCCCGGAGACTATACTTTTGACTCTTAACATCTGGGTAAAAGGAAGGTGTTGTTTCAATGATTGTGGGTGAAAGCTCTGGAAATGCAAGGTATTGTTCCTATCAGTGTCCTTTCTGTATAAGTCCGTTTAGAAGTCTGTGGGTGTTTTGGTTATTCTGACGTCAAGGAATGTGATGGATTGTTCTTGTATCTCATGGGTGAATTGTATACGTCTGTCGTTCAGATTGAGTTTGTGTATTTGGTCCCTTAAGATGGTTTCAGGACCTTCCCATAAAATGAAGATATCATCTATGAATCTTAGGAAGAGTTTGGTGTGAGCAATCCATGGTTGTGCTGTTAGTATATTGTCATCCTCAAACCGATTCATAAAAATGTTGGCATATGCCAGTGCGGCATAGTTTCCTATGGAAGTGCCGTTTTTTTGATAATACCATTAATTAGTCCACTTAAAATAACTATGTAATAAAGTAAACTCCATGAGTTCCATCAAAAAGACCTTTAGGTTGTCTTCATAGTCTGTTCATAGCAATGCATGCTCACCTGCCTCTTTCCCTAGTTGATGAGGAATGGAGGTGTACAGTGAATTGACATCCACTGTACACAATAGGATTTCTTCGTTTTCAGTGATTGAGACTTGATTGAGTTTGTGAAGGAAGTCGGTTGTGTCCTTTATGAAGGTCCTCATGACAATTACGAATGGTTGTAGATGCCGGTCTAAATATTTTCCCACCGGTTCATGTAGCCTTCCTTGTGTGGTAACTATTGGTCTGCATGGAGGTTTCACTGGATTCTTGTGGATTTCCGGGACCATAAATAATGTGGGACTTTTTGGATTAGGTTGTTTCAATTTTTTTTAACTTTGTCGTTGATGGTACCATCGTTGAAGGCTTTCTGTACAATATCCTGTAAAGTGGCTGCAAATCGGTCTGTGGGGTTTGCTTCCAATTTCATGTAAGTATCTAGATCCATGAGATGTGAGGCTGCTTGCTCGTTGTAATAACTGGTGTTTAAGATGACTAACGCGCCACCTTTGTCAACTTTGGTGCATGTGATGTCGGTTCTTGATGATATGGCTTTCACTATGCCTAATTCTTTGGCTGTAAGATTGCTGTACTTTGACTTTTTTTGACAATTGAGTTTAGCTATGTCATTTTTGACCAACATTTCAAACATGTCTAAACTTGTATGACTGATGGGTGCCATATATGAGCTTTTCAGTTGTAACCCTTTAAGTTGATCCTCCTCTTTATTCATGGGTGCATCCACTATATTTTCACAAACTTTTTGCAATCTGAGTTTCCTCATAATCTGAAAGAAGCTGATATTGAGTTCCAATGTGTTAGTGCCAGTTGTGGGTACAAATGAAGTACCTTTTTGAAATGTTTTCAATTCAATTTCACTGAAGTGGTAATCAGAGATATTAATTACTAGATTGTCTACTGATTCCCTTTCTTGCTCTTGTCCTTCTTTGCGGTCACTGTGCGGGTTTGTGTGTGTTCTTTGTCCTTGTCTTTGCTTTTTTCTTTTGCTTCTCCTGGGTCTTCTTGTCTTTCAGGACCTACCCCTATAAAAGGCTCTCCAGTTGTATCTGAGCTTAATCCAGATGTTGATGGAGAGGTTAATGGACTGGAAGTAGTTGTAGGTTGAGGAATTTTCTCCGCTCTACTCAGTTGACCGCTGGTGTCGCTGTCTGATGATGAAGTTTCAGTATTGGAAGTGTATGGTTTGTTTTGCCTGCGTTTCGCATAGATGTCAGCCCATGTATAAACCTCTCCCAATTTAAAAATCCATGGTGTCCCTATGAAATTTGCGGAACTTTGCGATCATTAATTTCAGCTGCATGCTTAGAGGTATGTTGATATCCTCCAATATTTTATCCAATTCATCTGCTGTTAAGGATTTTTCTAATTCAGTTTTGACGTTGGATATTTCTTTGGATAGGTCCTCCAAAATGCTAGAAAGCTCTTTAATGATTTATAAAATTAAATCCAATGAGCATTTGTTTAAGATGGTGAACCATCGATCTTTAAATTTGTGCACGTTCTTGCATAGAGATGGTTTAAGAGGTATTCTTAAACCTCTTGGGAGCCTTTGAGCCTTGTGGTACCTGATCATGGTGCTTGCGTGCAGGCGCTGGTTAATCTCTTTCCTAAATAGATATAGGAGTTGTCGTATTTTTTGTTCTTTTGTGCGGCTAGTGGGAAAATCGGTGACCTCTTCATGTATTCGCGCATAAATCCTGGAAGCTTCATCGTCTCCAAAAGCAAAAGTTTCTGTCCTGGTTTCAATTAAGTTTGAGATCTTGTTGTATTGCATTTTGCCTATGGGTGTGCTGCCCACTCAGTTCAGAAATGTGGTGATGAACTCAAGATGTGATTAGTAATAGTTTCAACAATGGTTCTTTCGGGTATGAAAACAATTGCTTTAAATCATACGTGTATCTTCAACAGTGGTCAAAGCATAACTTCATTACTTATTATGCTATTTTGATTATTATCTAGGTGCAAAACCAAACACAAGAAAGGGTCAGAGTGATTTTATTTATTCAGTTATTTTTTTCATCTTTTTGTCATTTTGTTTCTGACTGACACTTTAAATATATGCATAAAAAACTTTTTTACAAAATACAAAGTACGGCGTGTGAGAAGGTGGCCTGATATGCAGTGCTCACTATTCTAGTGAACACTATGTATCAGTCCAGCAACCCTTATTGATGATTGGTTGTAAGTCAACCTTATAGACCAGCTATCCTAGTAGCATGGATACGAGCAGTCTAAGGCTAAAGACTCGAGAGGGCGTGTTAAGCCAGCTGTTTACCACACATATACCCCGTGAAAGGACACCACACAAGTGTTATGAAAATAAACAAGATATTTATTAAGAATCACAACAGCCCTGTACTCTTTATGAGGACAGGGTACTAAGCACAAAACAAAACTCTTACGAAAATACTTAAGTTAGCACAGTATATACAAATGCCCGAGGGGCACGGAAAACCATATACTCTGAAAGTGGAATGCGAAATTACTAGCAGGTAAGTACAATACTAATAGGCTTAGGAATCGCTAGGACTTGACTATAGAATCTTCAGATTACTTCTAGGAGGCCTAGGGGACTCGGGTGCAGAGTGTGCACTCTCACGCGTGATGCGGGACAAAGTCTATGGTAGCTAGTAATGACAAAGTTAGTGTTCTCGGGCGAACCCGACCTGGTAGGAGGAAAACGAAAGTGGATCCTGACCCTTGGATAGTGAGGCTATGCTGGGGCACTGAAATGCCGAAGTTACCTAGCCCAGGGGCTGCAGCTGCATAGGTCTCAAAAGACGTCGGGAATCCTCGTAGACGGACCAGGAGCCTGGAAGAAAGAAGTTGCTGGCAGGCGACCAGTGAAGAAAGTTTGATGGATCCAAGCCTGGATCGAAGGAAGATGACACCTGAAAGCAGAGGGGACCAAGTTCGAGACTACTAGCCAGTAGTCAGGTGGCACCAGGAGGGCACCGGATGGTAGTCACCTCGACTAGGTGAGTGGGTGACGCTGTGCTCGCAGATCTCACGGACCAGGAGGCGTTGTCGGCGACCAGGATGGAGGAGCGAGCTGTCCCACGATGGATGAAGCTGTTGGCGTCGCTGGACCCAGGATTGGGCAACAAAGCCTTGGCAAATTCAAGCCCACGCGGTGGACTCAAAATGGCGTCTGGAGTGGACCAGGAGGGTCCGGGGTGCCTCTCTTGAAGAAGGAAGCAAGGGCCAGTCTGGAGAAACCAGACCAGCAGCAGTGATGTCGTCGGGCGTCGTGAAGAAGGCCGCAAGCCAGCCGGCTAGTAGCCACACAGCGCGGTGAGCACGCAAAAGCAGAAGGGCCCCACGCAGATCGTGGAGATGCTGGAGGGCTGATCTTCGGTGCTGGAGCTGCTCAGGGTTGGGGCTTCTCGGACCCCAAAGCACTCACCAGTGGAGCACACGGTGGGCTTGTTGCAAAGAAGTCGTGCAGTCTTGGCGATCGTCGGTCCCTCGAGGTCTCGTCGCACTCACGGTTCTCAGCTTTGCTGTAGAGGTGAGTAGAGGTCAGAGGTGCCAGGGAAGCCGGGTCTCCTCGAGCTGGGTCGTCGGATTCGTGAAGAAGGACTTGCAGCAGACCGCAGTGTTCTTAGGATGGTGCCCGCTTGATGCAGGGTGACTACTCCTTAGCCACAAGGGAGAATCTTGAAGAAGGAAATCTTGATGTCTTTCGCAGAAAGTCGTGTCTTGATTCCAAAGATGATCTAATTTTAACAGGGGGCCCGCTCCTATCTTTATACTAAAAAAGGGGGCTGACCCGGTGACTAGGTCCTGCCTATGGGTGGGACTAGGAGGGGGGTGGTTACACCCCTCTGCCATGCCGGACTTTCCCCAGGCCAGGGGCTGGTGTGCCCCTGGAACTGGTTTTGACCGGCCTATGCGTAGTGAGCACCGGGGTGCCACTCAGCAGTCACCTTCCTGTAAAGCCCTGCCTACCCAGGATACACAAAACCATGTCTGGGACGGTGCTAGCACCGCCCCTGACAGGAAACCCTTTGTCCAGGCTCCCCTCGCTGGAAGGACTCCCAGCTGCAGGGGGTCAGACTCGTGTCTGTGGTGGCAGCATCCATTTTGTGGAGCTGAGGCTTCGTTTAACTTTAACCGGGGTTCACAGTTACATACATGTCGTGTCCCTCTAGAAGGGTGGAATGCTAACCCCGTCGCCAGAATTGGCGAGGGGTTAGTATTCCAATTCGTATGACACCTTACTCGACATGTTTTGATAAAGCAATACCAAAGATAGCATTTAACCGCGAGGATTATAATGCACTTAAGAGTATATGGTATGCGATATCATGGAACAGCTATTAGGACTTGATTCCGCAAGCTGCAGACAGGCTCAGCTCATGCCAGAGCACCATCTCACACGATTCCAAGCACTCTGCCTTCAGGATTGTTAAGGCCTGCCATAGGAGTGACTGATAGGAATCTGTGTGTCCATTTTAGGGTTAGTTATAGGTATACTATATCTACAGCAAAGGGTGATTACACGACTTTGCCCCAGCTGTCATGCAGCCAGTTGTGTCAAATTTAGGAGGCCAGCCAGGGGTGGCATAATACATGCTTCAGCCCCTGGTAGGCCCTGGGTACACCTATGCCCTGAGTTACAGGGTCTGATAAGGTGGCCAGTACCAATTGGTAAATGCACCTAGGGTACATGTTGTAATTTAGAGAGAGAACAGCCAGGCTGTGGGTCTGATTGGCAGGCCCACAGCCAGAGAAAGTCGTAAACCAGTGAAACAAAAGCAAAAAATCTGGGTGATCATAGGATTGCAGACCCTACTCTCCTACATGACCCCCCCCCCCAAACTTTGGGACAATAAGCTAACCTTGACCAGGTGAGTCTTCTTGTTCTAAGTGGAAATATCTGGAGAGCCCATCGGCATTGCCATGATCAGTACCAGGTCTATGTTCCACTGTAAAGTCCATTCCCTGTAGGGAAATGGACCACCTAAGCAGTTTGGGGTTTTCACCCTTCATCTGATTTAGCCACAAGAGGGGCTTATGGTCGGTCTGAATCTTGAAATGAGTGCCAAACAAGTATGGCCTCAGCTTCTTCAGGGCCCAAACCACAGCAAAGGCCTCCCTCTCAATAGCTGACCAATTCTTCTCTCTGGGGGTCAGCCTTCTGCTTATAAAAGCAATGGGCTGGTCTTGACCATCAAAATTCAGTTGAGATAGAACAGCTCCCACACCCAACTCAGAAGCATCTGTTTGGACAATGAATGGTTTGGAGTAGCCTGGACTCTTAAGGATAGGTGCTGTGCACATGGCCTGCTTTAGGTCATCGAATGCTTTTTGACAGCCTGCTGTCCACTGAACCTTTTTTGGCATTTTCTTACTTGTCAGTTCATTTAATGGAGTCACAATTGATCCATAGTTCCTGACAAACTTTCTGTAGTAACCAGTCAGGCCCAAGAAAGCTCGAACCTGAGTCTGGGTGGTTGGAGGAGCCCAGTCCCTGATTGACTGTATTTTGCTCTCCAGTGGCTGAACCTGGCCTCCACCTACAAGGTGGCCCAGGTATACAACCTGTGTCTGCCCTATCTGGCACTTGGTGGCCTTGATAGTGAGGCCTGCTGCTTGCAGAGCCTCTAACACTTTCCTCAGGTGGACCAGGTGATCCTCCCAGGTGGAGCTAAAGACAGCAATATCATCTAGATATGCTGCACAGAAGTCATCCAGCCCAGTGAGAACATGATTCACCAACCTTTGGAAGGTGGCAGGTGCATTTTTCAGACCAAAGGGCATTACCACAAATTGATAATGCCCACCAGGGGTTGAAAATGCTGTCTTGGGCTTGGCATCCTCAGCTAACCTGATTTGCCAATACCCAGCTGTCAGGTCAAATGTGCTTAAGTAGTTGGCAGAAGCCAATCTATCTATAAGCTCATCTGCCCTTGGTATTGGGTGGGCATCAGTCTTAGTGACTGCATTGAGACCCCTGTAGTCTACGCAGAACCTCATCTCTTTCTTACCACCCTGGGTGTGAGGTTTTGGCACTAGAACTACTGGACTAGCCCAAGGGCTATCTGAGGGTTCAATGACTCCCAACTCCAACATTTTCTGCACTTCAGTTTTTATGCAGTCTCTAACATGATCAGGCTGCCTGTAGATTTTACTCTTAACTGGCAGGCTGTCACCAGTGTCAACCTCATGGGTACACCAATTGGTCTGACTGGGTGTCAGAGAAAACATATGTCTGAAAGACTGAAGAACCTGTTTACAGTCTTTCTGTTGATGCTCAGAGAGGCTGCCACAAAAGACAACACCATCTACTGACCCATCATCAGGATTCTGAGTGAGCAGGTCTGGGAGAGGGTCACTCTCTTCCTCCTGTCCCTCATCTATGGCCATGAGCATGCTCATGTCCTTCCTGTCGACATATGCTTTGAGCCTGTTGACATGGAGCACCCTGTGGGGGCTCCTGGGAGTTCCAAGGTCCACCAGGTAGGTGACCTCTCCCTTTTGCTCAAGAATTGTGTGGGGCCCAGACCATTTGTCTTTGAGTGCTGCTGGGGCCACTGGCTCCAACACCCACACCTTCTGTCCAGGCTGGTAAACAGTCAGGACAGCCTTTTGGTCATGCCAAGCTTTTTGAAGTTCTTGACTGGCCTTAAGGTTTTCAGATGCCTTCTCCATATACTCAGCCATCCTGGAGCGGAGACCAAGTACACAGTCCACTATGTTGGTTGCAGGCTTTTTGAGAGGTCTCTCCCATCCTTCCTTCACCAAACACAGGGGGCCTCTCACAGGATGCCCATACAAAAGTTCAAAAGGGCTGTAGCCAACCCCCTTTTGTGGGACCTCTCTGTAAGCAAACAGAAGGCAGGGAATCAGGACATCCCATCTACGCCTGAGCTTTTCAGGTAGTCCATGAATCATCCCTTTTAGGGTCCTGTTGAACCTTTCAACAAGCCCATTGCATTGTGGATGATAGGGTGTAGTGAACTTGTAGTTGACACCACATTCCTTCCACATAGCAGTTAAGTAGCTTGACATGAAGTTTGCACCTCTGTCAGAGACAACCTCCTTAGGGAAGCCCACTCTGGAGAACACTCCAACTAGGGCCCTTGCCACTACAGGTGCTGTAGTGGTCCTAAGTGGAATAGCTTCAGGATACCTGGTGGCATGATCCACTACCACCAGTATAAACTTGTGCCCTGATGCTGTCTGGGGTTCCATTGGACCAACAATGTCAATCCCCACTCTTTCAAAGGGCACCCCCACCACAGGCATTGGTATAAGGGGGGCCTTTGTTGTGCCACCTGACTTACCACTGGCTTGGCAAGTGACACAGGAGCGACAAAACTCCTTGGTATCCTCATTCATGTGAGGCCAGTGAAAGTGTGAGACAAGCCTGTCCCAAGTCTTTGTCTGGCCTAAGTGACCTGCTAAGGGAATCTCATGGGCCAAGGTAAGGAGGAAACCTCTCTGAGACAAGGGTACAACCAGCCTCCTGGTCATGCTAGGCTTGGGGTCTCTTGCTTCAGTGTACAGGAGTCCATCTTCCCAGTATACCTTGTGGGTACCTGTGGCGTTCCTAGCAGCCTCAGCAGCAGCCTGCTGTCTGAGGGGTTCAAGAGAAGAGCAGTCTAACTTGTCCTTCCCCAGGTCTTCCCTTGAGGGTCCCCCTGAACCCAAGAATTCAACTTGATCAAGTTCAAACTCTCTAGGCTCAGTTTCCCTCAATTCCTGTAGGTCAGCCTCCTCTGAGACTTGATCCACAACCTGGGGCAAGGGGGAAGGCACAGCCTTAACCCTACTGCTCTTTTTCTTGGAAGGTGTCTGGTCCATTGTTCCAGGATCCAGCACCTGTTCAGTGGGGCATTTCCTGACCTGTGACCTGGTCACAGCAAACACATGTGCTGGCAAGCCTAACATTTCCATGTGAGTCCTCTGCTCCACTTCTGACCATTGTGATGACTCCAAATCATTGCCCAACAAACAATCCACTGGGAGGTCTGAGCTAACTACAACCTTCTTTTGGCCAGTTACCCCTCCCCAGGAGAAAGCTACAATTGCCATACTGTGATTGGTAGTGACATTGCTTGCATTGGTCACCAGGAAATCTGTACCTGGCATGATCTGTCCAGGGTCCACAAAGTTAGGCGTCACCATTGTGACACTGGCACAAGTGTCCCTATAGGCCTGAGCCATTTTTCCATTAATGAAAGATGTCTGTCTGTATTTGCCCAAAGTATTGGGACTTATATCAGGGGACATATCCACATCCCCTGTACAAACAAGGACAGCCTGAGTGAGTGTGCCAACTAAGTTGTCACCCCCCTCAGAACCGAGGGTTAACCCAACTAACCCCTTGGGAGGTGCACTACCACTGCTGACTGTACTAGGGGGCACAGGTGCCTTAGGGGCTGCAGTGGCAGGAGTCTGCCCTCCTCCTTTCTTGGTGCACTCACTAAACCAGTGAGTTTTACTTTTGCAGTATTGGCACCACCTTTTAGATTGGCCTTCTTGGTTTTTCTTCTTCTGGGGAGCCTGACCCCCACCCTCTTTGGGTTGTTGGGGACCTGTCGAAGACTTCTGGTCATTTTGTTCCCCTTTAGAATCTTTACTCTTCTGGTCTGCTTTCTTCTGACCACCTTGATTCTGGCCCTGGTTCTGCTTAACTCTTGTTCTGACCCATCTGTCTGCCTTCTTTCCCAATTCTTGGGGAGAGGTCAGATCTGAGTCAACAAGATGCTGATGCAACAACTGGTTCTGACAATTGTTTAAAATTTGTTCTCTCATGATCAAATTATACAATCCTGTGTAATCAGTAACCTTACTGCCCAGCAACCAGCCCTCCAAAGCCTTAGTGGCACAATCTACAAAGTCAGACCAATCTTGAGACTGGGTTTTCTGGGTATCCCTGAACAGCAACCTGTACTGCTCAGTGGTTAGGCCAAACCCATCAATCAGTGTACTTTTCAAGATTTGGTAATTGTTAGCATCCTCCACTCTAGTAGTGAGGAGCTTGTCTCTACCTGTACCTTCAAAGGAGAGCCACAAGATAGCTGCCCACTGACTCGGGGGAACACCCTGCACAGTGCAGGCCCTCTCCAAAGCAGTAATCCATTTGTGGATGTCATCCCCTTGTTTAAAGGGGGGGCACTATCTTACCCAGGTGCTTTGTATCAAAACTCCTTTCCCTATTGCTAGGTATAATGCTGCCACCAGTGGGGACTACCCCACTCAACTGTTGCTCTCTAGCAAAGGCAAGCCTCTCTTTGGCCAGGGCAAGTTCTTCCCTTTCAATCCTCAGATTGACTGCCCTTTCTTTAGCTTCATACACTCTCCTCTGAGGGGAAGTCATCCCTCTGTGAGAAGAGCTTTGAGAGCCATTGGTTTGAATAGATCTGCCAGAGCCTCTTGATAGAGATCTGGCTCGTCCATTCCCAATGTTAAGCTGACCTGAGAGTGGCCCCAGGGGTCCCCCAGTACCAATCTCATGTCTGCTTAAGTTGGACCTGGTTAGTCTACTGACTTCGACCTGTCCCTTATCTGCCTCATCCCCAGAGGGATCCTTATCCTCCTCCCCCTCTTCAGTCTCAGCTGAGAGGTGGATTAGGTCAGGGTCTCCTCTGGTTCCCTCAAGGGGAGGCATGCTTCCATCTGGATTAGAAGAGCTAAGACGTTTCTCAGCTTTCCTGGCATCATAAGTCTCTAAGAGACCAATCAGAAAGGAAGTTGTGGGGTTAGACCCCTGTTTTATCTTCCTAGAGGTACACACCTGTCGTAACTCATGGAAGCTGAGAACAGTATATCTGGAAGGGAGGACCTGTGGAGGGTCCACTGACACAAGGGGAGACTCAGACTTTCCTCCTTTGTCTGACATACTGTTTCTAGTGTGGTGTAAGTGATGCACCTACCTACACTATGTGTTTGCCTACTGATCCCTTGCGAAGAGTTGCGGCCAAGGTGTGCTAAGCCTTGAGGAGCTGCAACAGCTGGTTCAGTAGAACTCAGAGTATTCTAAGCTAAGTTATATGTACCTAACAGTACTTATGTGATCTTTCAACAAGATATTCTTAGGATACGTGTGGTAAAACAACAGCAAGCTCAAATCCCAACCGCTGCTCACCAATGTGAGAAGGTGGCCTGATATGCAGTGCTCACTATTCTAGTGAACACTATGTATCAGTCCAGCAACCCTTATTGATGATTGGTTGTAAGTCAACCTTATAGACCAGCTATCCTAGTAGCATGGATACGAGCAGTCTAAGGCTAAAGACTCGAGAGGGCGTGTTAAGCCAGCTGTTTACCACACATATACCCCTTGAATACCCAGTGAAAGGACACCACACAAGTGTTATGAAAATAAACAAGATATTTATTAAGAATCACAACAGCCCTGTACTCTTTATGAGGACAGGGTACTAAGCACAAAACAAAACTCTTACGAAAATACTTAAGTTAGCACAGTATATACAAATGCCCGAGGGGCACGGAAAACCATATACTCTGAAAGTGGAATGCGAAATTACTAGCAGGTAAGTACAATACTAATAGGCTTAGGAATCGCTAGGACTTGACTATAGAATCTTCAGATTACTTCTAGGAGGCCTAGGGGACTCGGGTGCAGAGTGTGCACTCTCACGCGTGATGCGGGACAAAGTCTATGGTAGCTAGTAATGACAAAGTTAGTGTTCTCGGGCGAACCCGACCTGGTAGGAGGAAAACGAAAGTGGATCCTGACCCTTGGATAGTGAGGCTATGCTGGGGCACCGAAATGCCGAAGTTACCTAGCCCAGGGGCTGCAGCTGCATAGGTCTCAAAAGACGTAGGGAATCCTCGTAGACGGACCAGGAGCCTGGAAGAAAGAAGTTGCTGGCAGGCGACCAGTGAAGAAAGTTCGATGGATCCTAGCCTGGATCGAAGGAAGATGACACCTGAAAGCAGAGGGGACCAAGTTCGAGACTACTAGCCAGTAGTCAGGTGGCACCAGGAGGGCACCGGATGGTAGTCACCTCGACTAGGTGAGTGGGTGACGCTGTGCTCGCAGATCTCACGGACCAGGAGGCGTTGTCGGCGACCAGGATGGAGGAGCGAGCTGTCCCACGATGGATGAAGCTGTCGGCGTCGCTGGACCCAGGATTGGGCAACAAAGCCTTGGCAAATTCAAGCCCACGCGGTGGACTCAAAATGGCGTCTGGAGTGGACCAGGAGGGTCCGGGGTGCCTCTCTTGAAGAAGGAAGCAAGGGCCAGTCTGGAGCAACCAGACCAGCAGCAGTGATGTCGTCGGGCGTCGTGAAGAAGGCCACAAGCCAGCCGGCTAGTAGCCACACAGCGCGGTGAGCACGCAAAAGCAGAAGGGCCCCACGCAGATCGTGGAGATGCTGGAGGGCTGATCTTCGGTGCTGGAGCTGCTCAGGGTTGGGGCTTCTCGGACCCCAAAGCACTCACCAGTGGAGCACACGGTGGGCTTGTTGCAAAGAAGTCGTGCAGTCTTGGCGATCGTCGGTCCCTCGAGGTCTCGTCGCACTCACGGTTCTCAGCTTTGCTGTAGAGGTGAGTAGAGGTCAGAGGTGCCAGGGAAGCCGGGTCTCGTCGAGCTGGGTCGTCGGATTCGTGAAGAAGGACTTGCAGCAGACCGCAGTGTTCTTAGGATGGTGCCCGCTTGATGCAGGGTGACTACTCCTTAGCCACAAGGGAGAATCTTGAAGAAGGAAATCTTGATGTCTTTCGCAGAAAGTCGTGTCTTGATTCCAAAGTTGATCTAATTTTAACAGGGGGCCCGCTCCTATCTTTATACTAAAAAAGGGGGCTGACCCGGTGACTAGGTCCTGCCTATGGGTGGGACTAGGAGGGGGGTGGTTACACCCCTCTGCCATGCCGGACTTTCCCCAGGCCAGGGGCTGGTGTGCCCCTGGAACTGGTTCTGACCGGCCTATGCGTAGTGAGCACCGGGGTGCCACTCAGCAGTCACCTTCCTGTAAAGCCCTGCCTACCCAGGATACACAAAACCATGTCTGGGACGGTGCTAGCACCGCCCCTGACAGGAAACCCTTTGTCCAGGCTCCCCTCGCTGGAAGGACTCCCAGCTGCAGGGGGTCAGACTCGTGTCTGTGGTGGCAGCATCCATTTTGTGGAGCTGAGGCTTCGTTTAACTTTAACCGGGGTTCACAGTTACATACATGTCGTGTCCCTCTAGAAGGGTGGAATGCTAACCCCGTCGCCAGAATTGGCGAGGGGTTAGTATTCCAATTCGTATGACACCTTACTCGACATGTTTTGATAAAGCAATACCAAAGATAGCATTTAACCGCGAGGATTATAATGCACTTAAGAGTATATGGTATGCGATATCATGGAACAGCTA
Organism: Lissotriton vulgaris; assembly: GCF_964263255.1. Classification (NCBI taxonomy): domain Eukaryota; kingdom Metazoa; phylum Chordata; class Amphibia; order Caudata; family Salamandridae; genus Lissotriton; species Lissotriton vulgaris. Next base: position 916,370 of record NW_028244325.1, read on the forward strand.
TTAGGACTTGATTCCGCAAGCTGCAGACAGGCTCAGCTCATGCCAGAGCACCATCTCACACGATTCCAAGCACTCTGCCTTCAGGATTGTTAAGGCCTGCCATAGGAGTGACTGATAGGAATCTGTGTGTCCATTTTAGGGTTAGATATAGGTATACTATATCTACAGCAAAGGGTGATTACACGACTTTGCCCCAGCTGTCATGCAGCCAGTTGTGTCAAATTTAGGAGGCCAGCCAGGGGTGGCATAATACATGCTTCAGCCCCTGGTAGGCCCTGGGTACACCTATGCCCTGAGTTACAGGGTCTGATAAGGTGGCCCAGTACCAATTGGTAAATGCACCTAGGGTACATGTTGTAATTTAGAGAGAGAACAGCCAGGCTGTGGGTCTGATTGGCAGGCCCACAGCTAGAGAAAGTCGTAAACCAGTGAAACAAAAGCAAAAAATCTGGGTGATCATAGGATTGCAGACCCTACTCTCCTACACGGCGCAACAATTCAAATCAGTGTACAGAGTGACGTGAAAATATTGTGACAATGTGACATATAAGTGGTGGACTATATACATGTGAATGAATGAGTATTAAAGGAAAGGAAAATTCGAAAGGCCGATTCCTGTTTTATTGATACTCAAGCCCAACACGCTATATTAATTAGATGTGGTGAGTTGGGCACGGTAAACTGGTCCTTTTAGATATACAAACCAGTATAAATACAGGGATTAACCCCTTGGAGGATGGACCGGGCGTTAGGGAATCTGCGGCTAAACTGTGTCTCTGCGAGATATTATGTTACCTCTAAGGTAAGTAACTTGTACATCTTATAGAGATATCGAGCCACAGATACCTTAACTTTTGAATTAAATAGCATAGCTATACGCCCCTGGAGATGGGTCTGCGAACGAATCCTACAATAGTTCTCAAAGAGAACAGGCCGGTTACACCAACAACAGACTAAATGTGCATAGGAATGGGGGAAAAGAGCCTGGCTCTTAATAGTACCTATTATCATTATCACAGACTATATAAATAATATAGGCTACAAAACAACCGAGTCCTAAGGGAAACAAGGATTGGCAAAGCTAATAGGTCTCGCCTTTTGGGCCTTATAAGTATTTAGTTTTGCAGCACAATATTCTTCCTGCAACGGCATCAACTGTTGCATGGCTAACACTTATACGGTCCCAAAAGTGAGACCTATTGGCTATGCCAATGCTTGTTAATACTGTGATTGTTGTAAGCTACCTCCAAAAGAACAAACACTAGGAAAAAGAGCAAGCACTAGGAAAATGTAAACTCTTACAGACCAATCAGTTTGCTAAATTCTGATTATAAAATAGTAAAATTGTTGGCAAATACATTGAATCAGGTAGTGAGTTTGTTGATAAATCAGGATCAAAACGGTTTTATAGCAAGTAGATGGTTGTCTACTAACACACATTTAGTTGAAGCTCTAGATTTTCTAAACACCAAACATATTCCAGCTCATATTTTTATCTTAGATGCCGAAAAAAGCTTTTGATTTGGTTGATTGTCAGATTGCCCAGGTCAATGCTGGCTGTGTTTTTAAGGGAACATTGTACGATTGTACGAGGGGTATGTGACTTCCAAGATCTGGCTCTTCCCCAGTCAACGCTGGCTCTGTTTATGAAGGCACGCTGTGGATTGTACGAGGGGTATGTGTCTGCCAAGATCTAACACTGCCTCGATCACCGCTGGGCGAATTTTTGAAGGCAGGCTATGGATTGTAGGAGGGGTATGTACGTGCAAAGATGTAATTGAGCCCCGTTTAAGAAAGAGCGCAACACGCGATTGCTATGGCTTTGCGGCTGGTTGCAGAGGGAGGGTGAGGTGGTGTAAAAGGACATATAATACAACAAAACGCAATTACGTATTGGTAATACCACGGTGGATGAAGTCCATGGCTGATGAAGAATCGAGGGGAAAATTGTAAGCAAGATAGGGACAGAAAGAGAGACAGGATAAATAAACAGGTTAAAAAAAGACAGACTTCGGAAAGTAAAGAGAAGAAAAAGACACATTAGAGGGTGTGAAAAAAATCTGATTTCCGCTGCCAGAGCTGGGCTGTTTATTCACGATGGCGATGATCGCCACGAGGTGAATAAGAGCAGAACTGCCGATAGGCGGGTAGAGGGAGCGGGCAGCGGTGACTGTTAAACGCAGGGATATTATTGGAGATACAGTGCCAGATAGATGAGGCAATGGTGGGAATCGACCATAAACAACACCTTAGGCTGACGGAAGCCTTAGTGGGACAATTTATTCTAACATGCATCAAGGGGATACACATCTGTGCGGGGACCGACAAATCCCACCGTATTCATTGAAAAAAAACATTAAACAAGCATATTTGTAAGCACATTAAAACAGGAACCTTGGACAAACTGATTGAGAAAAAAGAGAAGAGACTGGAACAGACCAAATATTGAAAGAGGGGGAGATAAAAGTAAAATAAACGTAGGGAAACAAATGTATAAAATCTAGTGAAAGCAAGGAGTGCGAATAAAAGAGGAAGACGACACAGGACGGGACAATCCAATTGCGAAGGGCCAATGCTATTGGAAAGAGAGTCTGCTTTACAATAGATGGCCAATTAAAGAAAACGGGAGGTAAGGAGCCAATACATAATCGATTATTTCGCTGCAGTGAAAAGGCAGGATTATGTGGAGAGCGTCAACCAATTGGACAGCAAAGAAGGAAGGCCGATACAAAGAGGACCAATAGGAAGTAGAACGGGAAGATTCGCCGAACACACAGAGACTAGCGGTGTATTCAGTTTACCATTGCTCGATGTAGTCATGAACGCTTCTCCAGATAAACCTTAAGCATGTGACATTAAAGTATATGGACAAGGGAGTCAGGATGAGGAGGATTGGGAATATCTTTTTGGAAGGCGAGAGTGACTTCTGGACAGCAGTAAAGAGATAAGGACGAAAAGTAGGGTAGAATGTTTTTTCCAATGAAAGATAAAATGGTATGCAACAGAAAGACAGGGGGTGGTGGGGACGATAAGTGAGGGGACACGGGGAATCTGAGCGAGATAGATGCAAGGAATAGATGATCAGATCACGGAGAGACCCAGTCCAGTTAAATTGGGTCGTGTGCAGGGGTGTTGCTATCAGTGGTTCAACAGGTGCAGTGGCACCGGGTCCCGAGGCTTATTGAGGAAAGGAGGGGAGATGGGGAGTAAATTTTAATTACCTGTGCTTAATTTATGCGGTAAAGTTCAATAAGAATAACTCAGTCAAAATAAGAAGGCAGAGTCCGTGGTATCTGAGGTTTAAAAGTGGGGTTTATTCCTTAAAAAGGAATTGGTTCGAACCAATGGTAGCATGACCCATCGCCACGAGGGTTCAGGGTAGGAATTGCAATGGACATGTACAATGATTTATTAACAACTGATCATATATATAGTCATTTCATATAGTAACATTGAATGCAGAAGGCGTAACAGCTGAGAGAAACGAGATAAGAGCAGAAATACGTAACAGGAGGCGTGCACTAGGGCGTACACGGAGGTGTGTGCTAGAAACGTCACATAAAGGTGTCATAAGTGGGTGGATCCCTGGAAGGATCCTGCAGAGTCAGCAAGAACATGTGGCAGAGATGCGCGCGCAGCAGCATGACGTATGATTGACGTGTAACTGGAGGGTGAAGGGGACTTTGACATTTAGCCCTACATGTGGAGACAGAAGTCTGGAGTGTCAGAACAACCTAATCCCAAATCATATCTAATATCTTGTGTTTGAGGAACTGTATTATCTAGAAGGAAAGGTCTCTTGGGCAGAGGCTATTCTATACTGACTGCTGATGCGTGCATATGCGACTACGTGTTTACAGGAGATGTGAGGGGCCATGGGCCTACCATGGTAACGGAAGCTATGAATTACTTGTATGGAGACAGAGAGGCCGGGCCCTTTGCTCTGCAGCTGGGAAGGATGTTTACCTAAATTACTTGACAGGAATGTATTTTTCGAGGAGCGGAGCAGATAACTTGAAGGCTGAATACGGTCTTGGCAAGCAAGGCTGGCCGAGCCTGGCACAGCTCGCCGCGCAGGGAGTAAGTCAAGGGTCAGGAAGCAGCAGGCTGCGGCTTTCAGAGGCAGAAGACAGGAAGAGGCTCGATGGCAGAAATCAGGGCCTAACTCGCCAGAGCTAGAAATCATGAAAGTGCACCACATAAAGACGTTGGCAAGGCACACTTAGGAACGGAATATCTGACCCATTTATGGTGGATCTGAAAGAGGACATGTTAACGTTGGACGCAAATGTATTTGCGTCTTCATAGCTGGTTGTGGAGGGAACTTACATGTACTAGAAGCATGTACATGGAGCCGTTGGGGTCTACGATAGGGGACACAATTGACCATAAAAATTCATATTACCTCATTCCCTCCTTGTCCCCTACGGACCCTTCATGATATATCAATCCTCATTAATGTATCAATCTGTTCATGTAACATAATTTTTCTTCTTTCTTCTTATGGAGTTTTGAATGAGGACTTGAATGAGGAATACATGATGTGGCGCACAAGCCGCAAATCGCTGGCCCACATTGCAGACATAGGCAACAACTGAATACTATGAGAAGGCCAATACCTAGGAAGGATAGGACTTTCCATCCCCAGGCTGACAACGTTGTCCAGAACCAACCGGACCAAGTCCAGGTGCCTGGATTCTGATGTATCAGACTTGCAATCTTATGAAGGCGTGTTATGGCTCTATATACTGATGGCGCGTTTTCTGGAATGAAAACACAGCAGCTTGACCCGATGACCTTACAGGCTCCGCCCCTATCGGCCAGGATGACGTCAAGGACGAGACGATTTTGAAGAACAACAATCCGCATAGCAGACTGCTCCTCTGTTAAGTTACCTAGAGCGGAAGTAGTTTCATTCACTACAGCTTCAAGGGTTCTAGTTAATTTTCGTATCAGTTTACTATTAAAGACAGCACCTAGATAGGGAAAGAAACCTTTATTAAAATCTGTATATTGTTCCCATGCCGTTTCAGTGTAGTCGACAATCGGGAGATCTCTCTGGGGTCTAGTATGTACTAGATGGGTGTTTCTATGATAATCAGGAGGGGATAGGAAAACAGGTGGTAAAAGAAATGCAATGTAACAGGTGCCATCCCAATCTAGAGGTAAGCGTATATAGGCAGTATGACCACAAATGAAGTAGGAATGACGTGAAGCTTTGAAGGTAGACTTGCCCTTATCACTGAATTCGATCACAGTAGTACATCTACTATGACCCAGATGTACTGAACCATTCTTTCTGACACATAATTCACCTTTGACTGGAAGTACGGACATGACGGGCAAGACTGATTCTGTTTCGGATTCAACACTGAGAATCATGAGGTTAAGTGTAAAGTTACCTAATCCATATACTTCATTTTCTAGATCAGTTCCTGTCCTTTTGGGGAGACCCTCCTTGTCAGGGAAACAGACTTTATGCAAAACGATGTTCAGGTTTCCCCATACCCAGTTACCCTGATATACTACAGAATCTGAATCTAGAGAGTTTATTAAACTAAACCATGCGCCACAGGACCCATTATGTGTGAACGGGTACGGAAAAAGAGGCAGAACTCCTTTGTATTTCTAATAGGGAGGGAGTCGGCCACATATCCAACAATTAGTAGCATTGCTGGTCTGATGGGAATGATGTAACATACTAATGAATGTATTGTTGCGCAGCGCAAGTCTGTAAGAAAGTTCATGTGGGGGCAGTTCACTAAAGGAATGCTCCGTTGAAGGTAGAATTTTCACGCTTGAATATAGGATAGTATATGTGGAGAAGCACACTTGCAGCAATAATCATAAGGCTCAGGAAAAACATAATCAATAAAGTCACAATACAGTGGCTGCGAAGAGATTTGCAATATTCACGTTTCTTGAGCTGTTTCTGTCTATCTCTCTCTCTGTTGGGGTCTAGGGGATACATGTCAGAAAACACGTCTAACCGATTCACCTAGGGGAGGACTTAAACAATTAAACTGTCTGACTTGCTAGACCTCAATTTTTCTTTGTACTCTTGCTGTGGAGTTTTCTCTAACAGGGGAAGTTTAGAGTCACTAGAATCTGGACAGTCCTTAGAGGGGGAGAGTGAGTCAGTCTCTGGCAATGCACGAAATTTCTTCACGTGACTGGAGTGCAGCCACCCTTTGCGGCCCTCGATCTTGATTGCAGTCCTCGTCGTGAGAAGTACCAACTTCGGCGCCTGCCACCTGGGCTCCAGCGGACTTTTCCTGTCGAAGTTTCTTACAAGTACAATATCTCCGGGAACAACGTCATGCGGCTTCACCTCGGTGTTGTCGGGAAACGCTGCAGCGACCTGTGAACGACATGATTGTAGTGCAGACATCAAGGAGGCAAGGTAATCTGTCAACATATTACAATCGACATCAGTAATCTTTCTTGGCAAAGGCGTCCCCCACATATTCGGTGGTCTACCAAAGACCACCTCATACGGGGATAGCCCTGTTCTGGAATGGGCGACCATCCTCATGTAAAAAAGGGCGACCGGCAAAGCTACGATCCAGTCGACACCTTTCTCCTTACAGATCTTTGCTAAACGAGTTTTCAGGGTCTGATTGTGTCTCTCTACGAGACCTGCTGCTTCAGGATGTCGGACACAGTGGAACTTCCATTGGTAGCCTAGCAGGAGTGATACCTGCTTCATAAGCTCGGACGAGAATGGCTGACCGTTGTCTGAGTATACGACACGGGGCAAACCATATCGAGGGAAGAATTCACGGACCAGCTGCTTAGCAGTGGTCGGAGCAGTGTAATCTGGGACTGGATATGCTTCTGTCCAACGGGAAAGTGCACAAACAACTACGAGGACATATTTAAAACCTCGACAACGTTCCATCTGAATATAATCCATCTGGAGGACTTCAAAAGGGTGATCAGGAGGATGAAAACCACCTTGCTCTACGGGAACGCCTTTACCTGGGTTGAACTGACAACAAATCATGCAAGTACGCACTTTCTGTTTGGCTGCTGCTCGTAAGTGTTTATTGAACCAGAGATGTTGAATACTGTCTAACATGGCTTTTTCTCCTAAATGTGCTGGACTGTGTACGGTATTAATGATAACTTGAACCATAGAGTCGGGGAGAAACCATGTGGATTTTCCCTTCGTCATCCATCCTTGATCTGTCTGGATCCCTCCTAGTTCAATCCATTTCTTAATTTCATCTGGTGTAGCATGTGTCTGTATGTCAATTACATCTAGGGCGGGATCCTTAACTGTCATGCAATATGTCGGTGTCGCGACTATTGTCTTTGTCGGGTCAATGACGTGAATCTGATTCTGAGCTGTATGTTTTGCGGTTCGGTCTGCCAGGTCATTACCCTGGGAAATAGTATCTGTAACTTTTGTATGTGCCTTACATTTCATGATGGATATTGCGGTAGGCAGATGTATTGCATCTAATAGAGTTTGGATGAGGGGACCATGTTGAATTTTGGCACCGTGAGAAGTCAAAAAACCTCTCTCTCGCCAGAGGACACCGAAGTCGTGAACAACTCCGAATGCATAACGGGAATCTGTGTATATGTTAACTCTCTTGTTCTGGGCTTGAATACAGGCTTGTGTCAGAGCGATGAGTTCTGCTGCTTGTGCTGACAAGATGTCAATACAATTCGTTTCTATGACTTCAGTTTCTGTTGTGACTGCGTAGGCGGCCACTAATTCTCCTGTACTTGTTCTCATGCATGAACCATCCACGTAAAGTGTCAGGTCTGGATCTGGTAACGGAGTGTCTGTCAAGTCTTGTCTGGGTTTCGTCGTAATAGTAATGACTTCAATGCAATCATGTGCCAATGGGTCTGTTTCAGTTAATGGCAAAAGTGTAGCAGGATTCAATGTATTACAACGTCTAATTTCTATGTGTGGCTGGAATAATGTCAATTCATAACCTGTCAATCTTGCTATAGTCAAGTGTTGAGTCTGTGTTCGATTTAAAAGAACTTCCACGGAGTGTGGAACTTGTACTGTCAATGGATGTCCTAACACTATTGAATCACTTTGTCTGATTGCTAGAGCTGTTGCTGCAACTGATTTCAAGCACGCAGGCAGAGCCTGGGCTACTGGATCCAATGTACTAGAAAAGTAAGCACACGGTTTGTGTGAACCTGCTTGATCCTGCGTGAGTACCGATAATGCAGTACCTTCACGTTCTGTGACGAAAAGTGTAAAGGGCTTACTGTAACATGGTGTCGCTAAAACTGGTGCTTGACATAAGGCTTTCTTTAAGTCGTCAAAAGCGTGTGTATGTTCCTGAGTCCAAGGGAGGACAGTCGAAGACGCTGCCTCCTGAGTTGTTAACTGAATGAGTGGCTTTGCTAGAAATGCATACTGAGGGATCCATTGTCTGCAATAAGAAGTGAGGCCTATAAAAGCCCGCACCTCCTTTTGTGTCCTGGGTGGTAACATACTGGCAATTAACTGGATGCGATCGGGCGTTAGCTGTCTCCCCCATTTGGACAGCAAGTGGCCTAAGTAAACAACTTGCTGAACACAGAATTGCAGCTTCGAAGGGGATACCTTGTGCCCCTTGTCAGCCAGGAAATGTAAAACCGTCAGTGACGCTAGTTCACATTCAGGTTCACTTCGGGCGGTGATCAGTAGATCATCGACATACTGTAGTAGGGCAGTGTTATCAGGCATGTGTATACTGTCGAGTTGTCTTTTTAGTGCTTGACTATAGATGCTGGGGCTTTCTGTGAATCCTTGAGGTGCGCGTGCAAATTTGAAGCTTCGTCCATTTAAACAGAATCCGAAAAGGTATTGGCTTTCCGGATCAATAGGGACACTAAAGAAGGCGTTCTTAAGATCAATAACAGTAAAGAACGTAGCTTCGGAATCAATAGCTGTCAATAGAGACGAGATATCTGGGACCACAGGGTACTGTGGTACAATGCATTTATTCAATTCGCGCAAATCAATAACCAATCGGTAAACTGGTGGTGCATTGGGATCTGTACGTTTAAGAATTGGAATGATAGGTGAATTACATAAATTCGAGTTGGTTTCTACAACCACTCCTTGTGCAATGAGCTCTTCAATGATTTTCAGTAAAGCCACTACAGCATCGGGGGGTAACTTGTATTGTCGAATTCGTGGTAAGACAACACCTGGCTTGAGTGTGACTCGATACGGTGTAATGTGCATACAACCTACATCAGTGGGGCCTTGCGCCCATAAATGTGCAGGTACATTCTGTAATCGGGGATCAATATCTCTCTGTACATAGTGACCTTTAAAGTCACGTAGAAACAACCGTACTCCTTCCGGAGAACAGCAAATAACAGCTCCTAGAGCTTTCAGAGTCTTGATACCTAACAAGTTTTCTGGACATGACTTTGTGAGCAGTAAATCTATAGTACGTGTTAATGGACCAACTGCAAGGGGAAGTGGTTGCGATACTTCATTAATAATAGGCTTGCCTGAAAAACCAAGGGAAACATTCTGTGAGCCTGAGAGGGGTGCCCCTGGGACTTCGTCATGACTTATCGTGGTACGGCTTGCCCCTGTGTCAATTAAAAACTTTCTGTCTTTCCCTAATACTTGACTGTGTACATAAGGACCCTCTTGATCTACAGGAACCTCAATAAGAGGCAAGCCAACTTCCCTCTCTAGGCTGTTTCATGTGTATCGCTGATAATCGGGATAATCAGTCTGGGCATACTGGTACATCTGCTGTGATGCATGTTGAGTTGCAGCAATCGGTTGTGGTTGTGGCACCGCTACTGTCTGTACTGTCTGTTGTGAGGCTTGCATAGGCTGGATAGGCTGGATATTCTGTGGTACTTGTTGTTGGACCTGATCCTGTCTAGGGGGACGCGGTCTCTCTTTAGTTTTTCCAGTAAGTATATTATGTTTCAAAACTGCACAATCGTTTATATAATGACCTGGCTGTTTACAATAGTTGCAGGTCCCCTTAACAGGAGCTGTTGTATTATTAGACTGTGTCGTGCCCTTTTTCTGACCGTCAGCTGGAACTGACTGAGCAACTAACATTTTCATTTTCGTGTCTTTCATGCGTCTCTGTTCGTGTTCATGTTCCTCTCTAATTCTATTCTGGTGGTACTGTAACATTTGTAACATTTGTGAAGGCGTATTTGCCTGCCATGTGCTCTCGACTTTCTGTACACGATTCTTAACTTGGGGCAGGGAATTTTCGACTAACTTTGTTACGAAAAGATGTGGATATGACTCGCTACTTGCCTTCAGGCCACTATTAATACCAAAACATTTCTCAAATCGGGAATAAAAATCGCTAGTGTCTTCATCGGATTTCTGTTTACAGGCTGAGATAGCATCCCAGTCCTCCTTTTTAGTTGCTAATAAACGTGGCAATACTTGCACTAACAACCCTGGTAATTTTTTAGATTTGTCCCCAAGCCCTGTTCCTGGGGTACGAGTCTTTTCTTCGTCTTCTAATGCAGCCCAATCTATCTTTTGGTCTCCCACCTCCCAATCCTTTTCTTTCAGTTTCTCATAAATACCGGAAGGCATTAACACTTTCAATATTTTCATAATGTCGGGGTAGGTATAATCCCCCATGAGTAACATGTCTTTAATTTCGCAATGGAAACCTGCTGGATCTTTATCGTGACAGGGCACTCATTTCTTCATTTCTAACAGTTCCATTTTCGTTATGGGCGTGTACACAAACACATGTCTAAAGGAATTATCAGCATTCTGGACTGGATGCACTTCTCGCAAGGGGTTCTGTCTGTCTATGTAATACGTTTTTCTGTCTACGGGTGGAGCTGGAACAAACCGTGTATTCAGAAAAGTATTATACCTGTGTCGATGTTCTAGAATTACTTTAATCAAGTCAGTACCTAGACCTCTCCATTGTGGCGAGAGTAGTTCTATTAAAATATCAGGTAAGGGACCTGGATCAGAATGATGGCCTTTGAATAATGTAATGAGATGCTGGACCATATATATACCAGCTAATTTCTGTTCATCAGGGGAAAGGTTTAAAAAGGTCTGCACTAAACCATCATCACTATATTTATCAGGATCGTCAGTCCATTGTACGGCTGACCTGGCCAGTTCTTGTTCATCCATGGAGTTGAGTACATGGTACCCCATGCGTTCTTGAAGTATTCTATCAGTAGCCTGGAATAGATGTTCGGGGGTCTTTGGATTTGACATGGCAGCTTGAAAGATTCTTTTACTTTCCGGACGTACCGGACGCATTGAATTATTATAGGGCCTTCCTTTACCTACATATGCTATCATTTCTCTAACTGGTAATTGTGCTTGTCCTGTTGCTGTTTCTGGTGTCTCCTCCTCCCCGGAGGACTCAACTTTGTCTGAATCTATCTCTGGTTCTTGCGATCTTCTTTCGTGTATTTTTATTACTGCACTTCTGATTCTTTGGTACATGTTTTTTATACAACTCTGTTTATCATGGTTCCCGTCTGCGATATTCTGACCCCATTTATTGAGTGCTTTCATTTCTTCCTGGTCTACACCAGGCCTATCTTGTTCTCTTATTAGGCAGTTTATGAAAAACCGTAATATCTTGGCTTGAGTGTCAACTTTCTGGAACGCCATGGCCTCGCCAATACTTTCAGGGCCTTCCCCCGTTTGAACAAAATGATATATTCTGTCTAGATGATCAACCATTCCTGGTAGTAACAATAAAAAGTTGGTAACTCGTCGTAATCGTATTGATGCGAGCATCATTCTGTCATCATTTTTACCGGGTACTGGATCATATCTACAGTCTGAGAGACGTTCTTTAAATATGTCATAATCGACTGATTTAGGTGTACGTTGTTGCGCTAGATCCCTATAAGTCAATCGGAGTGCTGGTGGCGGTGTTTGAAAACCTGTCGCACCCCCCGAGGTGCCAGGACCAAAAGGATTTGACGGGTGTATGATCGGAAGAATAGGTGCAGGAAGGGTTGGGGGAACAGGTGCAGGGGGCGGAACGGGAGAAGGAGTTCGTTGCGGAGGTGGGAGTAGATGATTTCGGGGTGGAGTACCATCAGCGGGTAGTGGTTGAGCATGTGGATTTGTATATGCGGGAGCTACGTCGTCTAGATAGGAAGAAAGGAATATGTCCTTTGTGGTCTTGTGATGCACTTTAGTCGGGAGCAAGGGAGGGGGCAGATCTTTCGGCATTTCCGGGGTGGCCTTAGGTAAACCCTCGGCCAGCAAAGGGTACATACCATTCATAAGAGTGCTTCGTTGTCTGTCTACTTGTTCTGTTTTTACTCGTATCCCCTCCTCAACTAATACGTTTTCTTGGGCCTTATCTGAATCCTCTTTATGTTTCTCTGCTTTTCTGAGTGCCTTCTCTGTGCGTCTGTGCGATTCTTTACGCCATAGTTCAATGGCATCTTTCTGTGACTGTCTGGCTTTCTTTTTCCATAACGCTTCCTCTACTCTCATGATGCACTCGGCATCCCATGTCCCCGTGGCGGGCCATCTTTGATTCTCTGTTAAATCTTTAGTATAGTCTACCCACAAATCGAGATATAATACAGCGTCTAGGCCGTGCTTGTGGTACATAAAGTGCCCTGGAGTGTCCCTAGGTGGAACAGGCACTGCTTCTTCTAGAATCCCTTTCCTAGTTCCTATCTGTCTTAGTTTGGAAAACAGCGGCATGTTTCAGTTCTGCTACTCTGGACTTGATACTTGATACTTACTCGAACTTGAACACAACTAATACAGAAAACACAATAATGCAGATCAAACAATCACTCATACCACGACATTAAAACATACTAAAACATTTCGGAGCGAACAATAATGATTAGAATAAAACTAACTAATTCCATACTGGATATACTGCTAAACAGTACAGATACACCGCTAAAACAGTGCAGACCGGGTCTGCGTACCCACACCCGTCTTGACCGGCACAAGTTAATGCGCTCGTCTAGATGCGTCCCCAGCAACGGTACTCACCGGGAAGCACGGAACAGAAGGCCTCGGAAACTCGACACTGGACTGGACTCGACTGGACTCGACTCGAAACGTAAGTACTTCGGAACTTCGGAACTGGTGGGCCTCCGGATACCTCGGACTTTGCTCTCTCAGCTAGGCTCTGGTCGGGATCCTCTGCACTCCTCACCGCCTCGTCTGGGTGTCGATCGCAACCTCAGTCACCTCCGTTGGCCTGAGGGAGATACAGGAAATCCTGCGGGTACGCGTAGTTGTCCGTCAGCGCTGTGGCAGGGGACCGGGCCTGCAACGCACCGCCGGCGCGTGGGGTGGGGGAGGGGTCCCTGTTCGGGCGCCAATTATGTGGTAAATTTTAATTACCTGTGCTTAATTTATGCGGTAAAGTTCAATAAGAATAATCAGTCAAAATAAGAAGGCAGAGTCCGTGGTATCTGAGGTTTAAAAGTGGGGTTTATTCCTTAAAAAGGAACCAATGGTAGCATGACCCATCGCCACGAGGGTTCAGGGTAGGAATTGCAATGGACATGTACAATGATTTATTAACAACTGATCATATATATAGTCATTTCATATAGTAACATTGAATGCAGAAGGCGTAACAGCTGAGAGAAACGAGATAAGAGCAGAAATACGTAACAGGAGGCGTGCACTAGGGCGTACACGGAGGTGTGTGCTAGAAACGTCACATAAAGGTGTCATAAGTGGGTGGATCCCTGGAAGGATCCTGCAGAGTCAGCAAGAACATGTGGCAGAGATGCGCGCGCAGCAGCATGACGTATGATTGACGTGTAACTGGAGGGTGAAGGGGACTTTGACATTTAGCCCTACATGTGGAGACAGAAGTCTGGAGTGTCAGAACAACCTAATCCCAAATCATATCTAATATCTTGTGTTTGAGGAACTGTATTATCTAGAAGGAAAGGTCTCTTGGGCAGAGGCTATTCTATACTGACTGCTGATGCGTGCATATGCGACTACGTGTTTACAGGAGATGTGAGGGGCCATGGGCCTACCATGGTAACGGAAGCTATGAATTACTTGTATGGAGACAGAGAGGCCGGGCCCTTTGCTCTGCAGCTGGGAAGGATGTTTACCTAAATTACTAGACAGGAATGTATTTTTCGAGGAGCTTAAGGCTGAATACGGTCTTGGCAAGCAAGGCTGGCCGAGCCTGGCACAGCTCGCCGCGCAGGGAGTAAGTCAAGGGTCAGGAAGCAGCAGGCTGCGGCTTTCAGAGGCAGAAGACAGGAAGAGGCTCGATGGCAGAAATCAGGGCCTAACTCGCCAGAGCTAGAAATCATGAAAGTGCACCACATAAAGACGTTGGCAAGGCACACTTAGGAACGGAATATCTGACCCATTTATGGTGGATCTGAAAGAGGACATGTTAACGTTGGACGCAAATGTATTTGCGTCTTCATAGCTGGCAGTGGAGGGAACTTACATGTACTAGAAGCATGTACATGGAGCCGTTGGGGTCTACGATAGGGGACACAATTGACCATAAAAATTCATATTACCTCATTGGTTGCATCAGGGCGTATGATACCCTTGCTGCAGCAGAGTTAAGGGCTAGGCATGAATATGGGAGGTAGAGTGCCAATTGTAGAGAGGGCCCATGTGGAGGGAATGAGGGGAAAGCGTCTTAAAAGAGATGAGAGAAAACACGAAGGGAGTGGTTGCGAAATAAAAGACGGAAGGTCTTGCGGAGAACGCAACTGAAGAGGCAAGGTAGAAGTACAGAAAATGGTGAAGACGGACGAAAATAACGAAAAGGCAGAAATAGGCATTGGAAAGATGCTGGTAGAAAGGGCAGCGAGAGGCGGCAAAGAATAATAAGGAAAACAACAGGGGGTAGTGGTACAATCACTTTTGAGTAAAGAAAATAAGAGAATAAGCAAACCATCTGGCTGCAGAAGAGCTAAGAGAAACATGGGGCGAGCGAGAGAGCACGAGAAACCGATGGGTGGAAGATCCCCTTTAAAGAGCATAGAAAATAAGAAAGTAAATGACACATCGGGATGGGTAAGAGAAACAGCAGGGATAAGATCACCTTCGAGTAGGGAAAATTAAAGAATAAGTCAACAATCTGTGTAGGGAGGAGCTACGGCAGTGTGAGTAAGAGAAGCAGCAGAGGGTGAGATACACAGGTTCGGGAGGGGGCATTAATGGGAGAACCTGGGTAGATACTGGAGACATGCGCCAGGGGGGCTAAATAAACAGGTCAACAGGGAGCGATATAATTGAAAGAAGGGTAGAAAGCGATACAGAATGATGTACAGAGCGGGACTCCCAGAAGAAGGGAGGCA
The DNA here is from genome assembly GCF_964263255.1 of Lissotriton vulgaris. Lineage (NCBI taxonomy): Eukaryota > Metazoa > Chordata > Amphibia > Caudata > Salamandridae > Lissotriton > Lissotriton vulgaris. The sequence continues at coordinate 931,649 of NW_028244325.1, forward strand.
AAGGAATGGTACAGAGTCAGAAAAAGAATGGGAGAGATGCAAGTAGCAGAGAGAAGAAAGGCAATCGAGCGTAGAGGCAGACAGAAAGAGAGAGACGGGAGAGAGACAGAAAAAAATAATGCATAGTGAAGTGTAGCAACAAAGTAGATTGGTATTGTGAATGTAAAACTTATTTTCATTTGACTCTGAATTCTTTTACCAAATAAGAGGAGTAGCCATGGGATGCCCCTTTGCGCCAGAACTGGCAGTCCTTTTCATGGGATTATATGAAAACAAGTTCATATACAACAATAATCTGTATATTGAGCATATTTCCAATTACATGCGATACATCGATGATGTATTTTTAATTTGGACAGGAACTCATGAACTACTGAACGAATTTGTGGAATGGTTAAATCTAAGGACAAATGACATCAAATTCAGCTGTACCGCATCAAATGCAACCATCAATTTTTTGGATGTCAAAGTGGTATCTTCAGACGGACAACTGGCTACAACTTTGTTCCAAAAGGAGACTGATAGAAACAAAGCCCTTCATTTCAGTAGTAACCACCCACGCAGCCTCAAACAGAACTTACCGTATGGACAATTTCTACGGATTCGTAGAAACTGCTCAAACAAAGAAAACTATTTCAGCCATGCTAATCAATTAAAAGATCGTCTAATACAAAGAGGATACCCCAAAAAAATACTCAAGCATTCAATAAAGAGAGCATGGTGGATACCTTGAGAAACTTTATTGGTGCAAAAAAACAGACCGGTCCTTAAAAGAGCTGTGTGTGTTACTACGTGTTGTCCAAATGCCCACCAACTTAAGAAACTAATTATATCAAACCGGCACTTGATCAAGAATTTACATGAAGAGTTTGAAGCATCACATCTATTGGCTTTTCAGAAAGAAAAAAGTGTTGCCAACCACATTGTTCGCGCATCACTACCAATGACACAAGCACCAACATTAAGAAGTATGTTGGGTTTGACACCTATAATTGGACACCACAAATGTGCCACATGCACTTGTTGCGACCAAACCATAGAAAGTTCAATTTTTTCATTCCAAGATATCCATTGGAAACATGAGGTATTAACCAACTGTAAAACCAGAAACGTGGTTTATGGAGTCATGTGTCCCTGCCCATGTCTATACATTGGCAAAACGACTCAGGAAATTAGACAGCGCATCACTCAGCATAAATCTCGTATAAGGAGACGAGTCGAGAATGCACCACTTGTCAATCATTGGGCTACTAAAAATCATTAGGAAAATGAACTTCAGTGGACTGTTCTTTCCAAAATTGAAAAAGACCCTCGTGGGGGGACCTTGTAGTACGGCTAAGTCAAAGAGAAGCTCTTCTTATCATGAAGTCAAATACTGCCACGAACGGTCTCAATGAGTTTTCCGAAATATTTAAACCCCTGTAAATACGGATGAATTACGTGCCCTAATTCTGCCAGTCTTTGGCTGACGCTTTACAAGTTTGTCTTTTTGTGGCTACGTGGCAAATACACCGCAATTCCACCTCACCAACATATTATATTCCCTAACTGCAGCAAAACCACAAAGTCCAGGCTCCCTAGCGGCAATTCCGAGAGGAGACAGGAAGTAAAACGCCCTGCCTCGAGAAACAATGACGATCGTCAGACAGGGATTGAATCGTTTGACAAACGGAATCTAGATCCGCCCGGTAAGACCACAGACTAACTACGCTACCATAACCGTTTCATTAGAAGGGCTTCCTTTGATTAATGCCCCGCATGATTTACGCTTTCATTAGGTTATATGAAGACCCGCAATTGAAGCTGCACACGTTGGCCATAACCCGAGACCACCGAACTCATTAACCCGAGGTAAGAGATTAACGGTGCCAGTTAGTTTAAGAAACCGATCTGTTTTCTATTGCCGGTATTAAACGGGGCATTGATCTTACTCCATTCTAGGGTCTGAGGACACGAGAGTTTCTTACGGTGGAACAAATTGGATAGCCACAATTTATATACAAAAGGATATATTTTACACGCACAACCTTGCTTTCCACGGCAAGCCACTTTAATGGAGCGGTAAGCTTAACGCAGTTACTGATCACTCCACACATATTGTTACTTGAGGATTTTCCCTTTTCCTTCTTTTAGTGTTGTCTTTGTGTGACCTAAGGCCATAGGTCATGTTGAGTTTAGCTAGTCTAAATACACATTGTTTTGTTGTTTTTTGTAGATAGTTATTGGTCCTGAGGAGAACCCACGAAACAGCTGGGGTTCGAAACGCGTCGACCGACCTGGTCCCTGAACACATAGAAGTCACCTTACAAAAGTTACACATGATACATTGAGTGTTCCACATGATACATTGGGTGTTCAATCACACATTTGGTTGTGACAAAGGGACCCTTTTCGTTTTTTGGTTTTTTAGGATGGATGTTTGTATGAATGTGATATGAATGTGTAATTGGCCAAGCGTATGGTGATGAAATTGTTTTAGTGTGTCCTCATCATTTTTTCACAAATGTGTTTGTCTTTCATGTTTTGAAATGCACAACTAAAATATGTTGTTCTTTGAAAAAATAACTGAAAAATTAAATTAATTTTGAATAATGTGTTCTGGACTAAGTTGCAATCTTTAAAGCAGATTTTCATGTTTTCTCTCATGAAATGACCCCAAATAGTTGATCAGTCAACCTAAATATTTAGCAGTTGCTATTGAGATGGGCAATAAAGTGCTGGTGCATATGACTCTTAAGGCTTCAGAACTACTAATAGTACTTAAGGACTTACACAGTGGAGTTAACCAGGCTCGTCTTGGGGTTGCACAGGCTGGGCAAGCAAATAAAAAGTAGCCAATAGTTTCCTTATGATCTCCGCACGCAGGGCAGTTGCTAATAATCGAACTACCCCACCTGCCAGTCAAGGGGTAGGGGCCTGCTCTAAGTTGGAAAAAAAGCTTCCTGTCCCCTGGTTTGGTAATGGCATCCCAATAAAGCTCTAAGCTGGGATTAAACTTTGCCTCTAAAAAACTTCCAGCCATAGTCGAGGAGTCAGTACCACTCCAATTTCGGTGGGCCACCTTCTCTCAATAGATTTCTTTTAAAGTTGTTTTTGATGGGTATAACCCTGTCTCCGGATTTTCCCACAGCATTTGCATACCTATGCCAAATAAGGTGTCTCTAAGTTCATTCAGCCAACTGACTTTGTGGAAAACATTGGTTTTAATAATATCCAGGAATCCTACCGCATAGTGTAGGTGCTCTGGAGTGGACCAGAGCCTGCGCCAATATAAAATTGGACGCAGCCTTGCTAAGTCCGAAATAGCCTTCCTGCCAAGATCATACCTAAGTGGCAGCAAGGGAGTGCTTACAGGAAGCCAAGTAATACTTCTGAGAAACTTGTTTTCCGAGATTATCAGTGGATTTAATTTCTCAACCCCCCCACAGCTCAGAGCCATAAAGCGCTGAGCTGAGAGCCTTAGATTCATAAAACTGGAGTACTGGCTTTATTGGCTTAGTTAAAGATCTTTTATGCTCTAAATGTAGGGCTCCTGCAAGTTGCCTATGCCTTAGTACCTCTATATCTATGTGTTGCCCCCATCTATTGTCCTTACCCAGATGAATCCCTAGATACGTAAAGGCATTGACCCCCTCAAATAAATGGCCATTCATGATAAGTTTACTTTTAAAACTACGATGAGGATTAAAAACCATTAGCTTGGTTTTAGCCGCATTAACTTCCAAGCCATGGTCCACACAACATTTTTCAAAAATAGATAGGGCATGCTGCAGGCCGCTTGGGGTATTTGATAAAATCAGCGTATCAACTGCGAACATTAACATTGGTGTCTTAATGCCGGCCAAAGAGGGAGCATCCGTGTTTGTAGATAGCATTTGAGCAACAACACCATTGATATACAACGTAAAGAGCGTGGGGGCCATTGAACAACCTTGGCGAACACCACGCTGCACTGGGAAGTCAGTAGTAACCTTTCCCTGCCCTATCCATTGCATCTTGGAGAAGTTTGCTTCATGCAACCTCATCAAGAGTGTTAACAGATCTACGGGTAGGCCCAGGTTTTTTTAAACTACCCATAGCTGAGACCTGGGGACTAGGTCAAAGGCAGCACGTAAATCGACAAATGCCGGATACAGACTGCCTTTGCCCAGTAACACAGTCTTCCATTTCAGTAAAGTAAACCGAAAGACCTGATCTACCGTACTGGTAAACTTTCGAAACCCCGCTTGAAAGGACGAGAGAGCACTATTCTGCTCGGCCCAATCTAGCACCCTGTTTACAACCATCCTCCCAACCACCTTTTGGATAGTATTGATAAGGCTTATGGGCCTACAATTACCAGGTTGCGATTTGTCGCCTTTCTTGAATACTGGGATTATCACAGCGCCCTGCCATGATACTGGGACTGGAGCTCCCTGGACCACAGCATTAGCAAGAAGCAAGATATACTTGCCCCAGCGTTCTTTGTCATTAAGAAAAACATCCGCAGGGACCCTGTCTAGCCCCGGTGCTCTACCGCTGGCCACTGTACTTAGGACCATTAAGACTTCATCAATGTTAAAAAAGTAACCCTTATAAAAAACAGGCCTAATATCACCCAAACGTATCATCCAACTGCTTTCAAGCATATTGTGATTTAAAATAATTCACCCAATCCTCCTGCGAGACATTATTTTCCGGAGGGTCGGGTTGCCCCCCCCCCCCCTACCCCACTTAACAATATTTCAAAAATTCCTAGAATCATTTCTGTCACTGGCTTCCTTTAAGTCTTGCCAATGAAGATCATCCCACAATTTCTTGGCTTTTAGTATACAACTCTTGTAGTCCTTTCTTGCAATACTAATAGTCTCCATATGCCTCCCCTTGATAGCAGTGCCCAAGGCAAGCCTAGCGTTCCTACATTGTTATGTTATGTTATATATAGATTTGTATTGCGCACAGTTAGTCAAGACTGTCCTGGCGCGTAGGGGTAAAACATGCGTGTAAGACAGACAAGGTAGCTAGGCCGCTTGTTGGAAAAGATGCGTTTTGAGTAATTTTTAAAAACTATTCAAGTTCGTAGTGTATCTGAGTAGGTCAGGTAAATCATTCCACATGGTGGCGGCTCTAACCGCCAGGGAATGACCCCCGAGGCACACCCTCTTGAATCTGGGGACCACTAGACGTTGGAGCGTAGCTGAACGAAGCTCACGGTTTGGCTGGTAGAATGTGAATCTGGCCCTCAGATAGAATGGACAGGGGCCATGTAAGGCTTTGTGAGTCAGTACCAGAGCCTTAAAACGCACTCTTTGGGCCACAGGGAGCCAGTGAAGCTCACGCAGCTGTTTACGAACACTTAACCTCCTGGGTATATCAAAGAAGAGTCTCACTGCCGCATTCTTGAACTACTTGCAGTTTGCGTATCAGAAAGTCAGGGGCGCCGATGTATAGGGAATTTGAATAGTCCAGGCGTGAGAGAATAAGTGCCCTGGCTACTGCCTCCTTAGCAACTTGGGGAAGAAGTGGAAAAAACTTCCTGAGGGTCGCCAGGGTGCCAAAGCATGTTCCCGCCAACATCATGACTTGATTGCGAAATCACAGATCCGCACCAAACCAAATCCCCAGGTTTTTTGCTATCCCGCAATCTCCCTTAGGACAAGGTGTATCTTTAGGCCAGAGTAAATCCTTAAAGTCCACCGAGAATTGTCCGTACAAGAGAATCTCGGACTTATCCTCGTTGCACTTAAGGCTGCCTGGGCCAGCCAGGCAAAGACAGCGGACAGGCACTGTTGGGCTCTGACCGTACCAAAGTCGCTTCCTTCGCAGGTGAAGAGAAGTTGGGTGTCATCGGCATAGGCCATTACTTTGGTACCCAAACTTTTTGCCAAATAAATAAGGGGGGTCATGTAAACATTAAAAAGCAGCGGGCTCAAAGTCAACCCCTACGGAACACCTGTTTCCACTAAAACGTTTGAAGAGTGGTGAGGGGCATCCATACTTGCTGGAAGCGGTCCGTAAGAAATTACTTAACCCAGCATAAAGCCATGCCCGAGATGCCAATATCAGACAGCCTGGAGAGTAGCTGGATGTGGGGTACCGTGTAGAACGCGGCAGAGAGGTCCAATAAAATTAGAGCCGCCCTGCCGCCCCCATCCAGATATACCCTTATGGCCTTGGTAACTTCCACAAGCGCAGTCTCCGTGCTAAACGAAGTTCGGAAGCCAGATTGGGAGGGTTTCTTAATCAAGGATAGGAGCTTAGCCTGTTTCCATTGGTGGGGCACCACACCTGATTGCAGTGAATCGTTGACCAAGGCCACCACCATAGGAGCAATAACTTCCGCCACTCCACTAAGGACCCTTGCTGGACAGGGATCCACAGGAGATCCAGATTTTAATGATTTTAAGATGGCCAGCATATCTTTCGTCTCAACTGGATCAAAGGTGTTTAGGAATTGGGAAGGGTTATTACAGTCCTGGACCGCAGGAGTGGGAGAAGACCAAGCCCGGGCTGGCCTGAATCTTTTCGATTTTTTTCTATAAAGAAAGTGGACAGCTTTTCACACCAGCTAGGAGAAGAGGGTCCTTCACTCCAGATGCAGAAGGGGTGTCTACATGGATGTTGAAATCCCCCAGCATCAGAAATTCGGGGAACCTCATTGCTCTCTGTGTAACCACTTCCTCCAGAGATTTAAGAAACATACCTGAGGGGGCAGGGGGGCGGTAAACCAGTATTGCTCCCAATGTAAAATTCTCCCTCAGAAATTTCCCCTGTACTCTCCTTTAATAGAGACCACTTGTCCCTAAGAATCACTGCTAAGCCCCCACCTCGGCCGGAGGAACTGCGGTCGAGCCTGGTTATTTTATACCCTCGAGGGGTCGCTAGTTCTATCACCGGTGCGCAGGATTCGTGCAACCATGTCTCTGTTATAAATAAGAGGTCAAGTGCCTCATCGATGATCAATTCAATAACCTCCTCCGCATGTTTGACCAAAGAGCGTGCATTGATGAGGGCTCCACGAATGTTGGAATGAGGGTCGATGTCGGACGAAGGGGATGAGGAAGGACATGACCTCCTGAATTGAAAATGGCAGTCAGGGCAGATTCGGGACATTGAATATAGTGCCTCCCATTGCGTGCTATTACTGCAGGGGCTTTTATTAAATGAGAGTAGTGACTCTCGACTATAGACAATCAGTGGGTCCCCAGAACCGGCCCTCGTAGAGCCAGCATTTCTGGCCCTGCGCGCTGCCGGAGCGCAGACGGGCGCAGACAGGCTTACATTAGGCGCACCTTCGGCTCGCCATCGTCGCGCCCACTGCGCCCGTCCACTGCACTCCCGAAAACACATGTGCCCTTTATGCCGTGCCTCCCCAGAAGCGCTAGACTGCTAACTCCGGCCTCGCTCCAGGATAAACACAGCCCAAGATGGCACCTCGCCCTCCACACAAACGGCACACTCAGCCGCGCTGGAACGGGGCGAGGGAGGCCACAGGAGGAGCGAACATGTACAAAAAAATGCTTTTGGCAGTATAAAAGATTAAAATAGTACACAGAGTGGTGAGTGACAATTTTAAAAAGTAATTATGGCGCCAGCATCTAAATCATGTCTACGCTCTCTGTAGTGACTGAACAAGCTTAGCTGGTAATAGCGAGCTCCAAGAAGAGATTGCTCACACTAGCACAGAGTCCCCCCAGCGAACTTCAGGAGCTGCCACCAACCTGAGAGTTCACCATTCAGTGTTGTACCACTTAAGCGGTTTAGGGGTTGCACCAATGTTCCTCTTAACCGGTTTTAGAAAATGATCCCTGATGCCCAAAAAGAGACTGTCATGAAGTTTGGTTACTTCATTCAAACCAGCATCAGATGTATTCATTTGCTCGAGGGCCAGTATGGCTTTATCAGCCTCTTCACCAACATTATCCAAGACGTTTGGTTGGCCATAACATGCACCCATTTAAGCCTACGCAGATCATTTGAGGGGACAATTGAAGGTAAACAATCCACACCATGTCCATTTCTGTTTGTTCTAATTTTCACCATTTGTGCACCACACACAGCGGATTATGGTCACTTTCTGTTCGCCTCTTAACCTCCATATCACCCACCAATGTCCACAATTTCATACTGCAAACGACATAGTCAATCCTGCTGCTGTAGCGCCCATTATCAAAAGTGTTGGCCCCTATCTTATCACTCGTAGTTCTCCCGTTTAGTGCCCTTAATCCCCTTTCACAGCAGATCGCATTTATGCATATGACATCCTCAGACCATCGAATTACAGGTTTCAAGTCCAATTTGGGAACACCCCATTGCCTGTCTTCCTCATCCCCAGGGTACTGATCGTGGGAAACCAGGGACTCGAAGGTTAGGTTTAAGTCACCAGCTACAACTATATTATTGTTAACAGAGTTAACTTCTAGAAGGGAATCCAAAGCCGCTATAACTTGGGACCTCCCTCCCTTATTACCCCTAGCGTAAACATTGTAAATCTCTAACCAACCCAGAGGACCCAGATCGACTCTAATGAGCTGGATGTCATTACTTTTAGTGAATACCTCTTTGATAGGAAGTAATAAACTCTGCCGGACCCAAATTACCAGACCTCCCATCGGACGTCCCTTTGGCCCTTTAACTGCCGGGACAAAATAATTTAAGTAGCCCTGTGCGAAGTGAGGTTCACACAACCAAGTCTCCTGGAAGATACATACGTCAAATTAATTGATGAATGTTAACCATTCCGGAGACTGGAGTCTGGAACGCAAGCCAGCAATGTTCCACGAAATCAACTTACCCCCTCCGGGTCTATTGCTACTAATCGAGTATGAGGATGCAGCAGTGGCAGAGATTGTACATAATTCCCTCTCTATTACAGCAATAGGTCTTTGAATTAGATGGGTGGCAGGATGCGCCTCACTTTCCCCACTTAACGTTAGGTTCCCATCCACAGGACGGTCTACACCAATATTTATACTTCTAGCCAACGCTACTTCCCCAGTCGCTCCCTCACTTGAACTACCCCCATATTACCAACTAGTCCTGAGTTCGGGTCTGATGTAAGTCAATTGTTGTTATCAGGCCCGGAGCCATGACTCCCTCCCCAGTGGCTCTCTGCGTAAAAAGGACGGACCTGATTTGAAGAGCACGACTTCCTTAGCTGGATCCGTGAATGCGCTGGCGGGTTGGTTCTAAACTCCAGGGCAAACAAATTTTCAGCAAGAGATACTGAATTTAAAGTCAGCTCGATTGAGTCATATTCATCATGTGGGGAACTTAACCTTGTTGCCTTTAAGATATCTTCCCTAATCACCGAGCCACATCCTCTAACGTAATGCAGCCAGTGAATTGCCTTGTTAGTTGGGGAATCAGCGTACTCTCTATTACCGCTACTCCCTGTACCTAGTTTGGGGACGTTGGTCATGTAAATTTTATTTGGGCAATAATCATTTTTCGGGTACACGTTCCCCCTCCTACTGGGAGCATTATTATTTGGTACTACCATTCTGGCAGATGCCCTAGTTGTAGTATTACTACCTCCTGCATTAGTGGTCCCGTGCTTCTGACCTTGTTTTAGGTTGGTGCTACTTACTGCAGTTATTGACCTGTCATTAGATACTTTGGGGACTGAGGGGCAGCTTTTCCTATCGTTTATGGCAAGTGCCGAAATTAAACCTCTGCCATTAGCCCCTACTTGTACTTGCTGCACGTTCTACTATGCGAGGTCTCAAGGGGAAAGAATTAGTGTTGGTTGTAGTATTATTAGATAAAGTACGTGACCCCCCCCCCCCCCTCAAGCACACTGCCAACCATAGCAGTTAGGTTTACAAACAATGATTTCATCGTCTCAATTTCGTCTCGTAAAAGGGTGACCAAGTTTGTTAAAGTACTAAGGGGCACATGCATCAAGCATTTTTGGAGTCGCAAACGGTGCGATTCCTTAAAATCGGCCGTTTGCGATTCCAAAAATGCTTTTTGGAATGCATCAAGCATTTTTAGAAATCGCAACATTTTTGCGATTTCTAAAAATGCGATTGCTTTTAAGAAATCGCAAATTTGCGATTTCTTAAAAGCAATGCATGATTACTTTTATAATTGCGAATTCGCAATTAGGGTGTCAAATTTACCGAGGGTTGAACCATTCGGTAAATTTGCAAAAAGTGTTAAAAACGCTGCAAAAGCATTTTTTACACATTCATGTTACGGACACACATGTCCTTAGGACATGTGTGTGTGCAACATTATGCGAAAACAACATTTCATGGGTGCAGGGGGGGTCATTTGAACCCCCCCTCTCCACCCTTGAAATGCAATCAGGATTTGCGATTAGCAAAGTGCGAATTCGCAATTCCCATTCATTCCTGTGGGCATTTTAGCCCATAGGAATGAATGGGAATTGCGAATTCGCACTTTGCTAATCGCATAATATTTGAGAATCGGTAAAAATTGCGATTTTTACCGATTCTCAAATATTTTGCGAAAATGTACATGCATCCCATTTTGCATTTCCTAATTTACGATTCCCTAAAAATCGCAAATTAGGAAGTGCAAAATGAAACAATGATGCATGTGGGCCTTACTTCTTCTGATACTAATTTACCCCTAATAATATCAAGGTCCATCGTTGAACTGGATAAAGAATTTGTCACGGGAGTAACACAAAACCCAGAAGTTTGCGGCGCTTGTATGACAGGGAGTTTATCGTGTACAGCGGCCAAAACCGCAAATCTATTAGATCAGGATATTAGAGGGGCAGAGACAGGTAAACTATTCTCTGCAGTAGCAATAGGAGACTTGTCATGACCCTCATGAACAAGAGCCTCGCCCGTTAAAATTGCCTGGCTACTACCAGCTTTGTTGATTTCCTCCATCACTCTTTCTTTAGCCCGAAACATAGCTGGAATTACAGGCAAATCTTTAGCCTCAATTGCAGCCCTGATGCAACTCTACTCTGCTCTCTATGGTCCCCCCCTAAGCAGAATCTTGCCTGACCGCAAGAATCTCCTCACAATCATCAACAAGAATGCCAATTCGGTCAATTTGGTCAATTACACAGTTAGCAGCAGCGTGACTAGCCACTTTTTTTAGCTTTCCTACCCTTCCTATGTTTGCGGGATTAACAAAGACCGCTCCCACCCTTCCATTGCCTACCGTTTCCCCATAGCTCTAAGGTGTACCGATTGCTCGGAGTTCACAATGGCCCTAAGTAGCAAAAGATTCAAATGACTCCTAGCAGTAAAATAATCTTAATTTTGACCTTGAGTTAAACGTCCAGAGGCCTCTAGGGGATAACACAAACTGTCCCGGGTAAACTATCCCTCGTGTTGAAGCAATCAGTGAACATGATAAGTTAAAAAATGACGGGGGGTGGCCCAGCCCGGCCTCTGCCGGCCCCGGACGGCCACAGACGGTCCCGCCCTTGTCCCGGGCTTCTCCCAGGATGCTCCCGTGCGCTCCCGCGACGCGGAGGGTGACGCGCTAATTAATGCTCCTCCTGGTGCGGATTCAGCGTTGGCGGCTTCCGGCCGCAAAGGCACCCGGTAGTTGTAGTATCTTTCTCCACGTTCCCCCTAACCCCCCACGGCGGCTGCGCTCTGCTGGTAAAGAGCTGCAGCAGCAGGGGGAGACCGGGTGTAACAATGTAGGTCACGGGCTCGGCGGGAAAGAAAGCAGGCTCGCGCAATGACCCCCAACAGGTCCGATCGCTTTGCAGGGAAGGCAGCAGGCAACAATATACCCTTCTTTAACTAACAAGAAGCATGATAATCCACCTTGGCTTAATGGCTTCCCGCTTTTCTTAAGTCCTGACTGAGACTCCAGACGTCCGACTCCCGCCGTCGCTGTATTTGAATTCCTCTTATCTAGCCGCTGCAGAAGTCCCCCAGACCGGTACCCCCTCTCATTGAAAAAACAGATCTTTTGTCTCAACGGGCGTCTGTCGTCCTCCTCAAATTATGCATGACTAAATTAGTTGTCCGAAGGGGCCCCTCCCCTGCGGCAGGCCGGAGCAAAGGGGATCTCCTGGCTGGCTATGTCACTATGTCGGGAAAAAAGTCTTTAAGCAGTGAAAATCATTTAATCACCACATCTGTAATTCTGAATCTTTCTTTGTTTCACCCACGTGGAGGCAGCACAGATATTTGTTATAGAGAAACCAACCTATTCAGCCCATGACACGGCCATTCCTGTGGTCGAGCGAGCCTAAACTGAACCTCAATAAAGGCGATCCTGCAAGGACCGTGCCACACTGTCGGGGAAGGAGTGCAAGAACCTCTTAGTGATCCCCCTGATCTTCAGAGAGTGCGCTGAGGTCTGCGGCGGCGAGGGGTTCGATCTCTGTTTCGGATGTGAACGTTACCAAAACCATATGCATGAACAACAAATTGTATTCATTTTCTGAACAACGGTGATATCAGAAGATATTTTCCCAATGCATTTTCGGATCAACTGATCCCTTCGTCAGGGGAACTGCGATAAAACATAAAGGCCAATGTTTTGCAAACAGGGAGAAACTGATTATTCTGTAAGTGGTTTGTTAATATTTATTACATAAGAAGTGATATCCTAAACCAACGCGCTCTTCTAAAATATGTTGGGTGCATAGTGAGCGACTGTGTACAGACCGAATGGAAAAAGGAACCACCCGGTGCTACTCAGTGTGATCTAAGAACACTGCACCGACTTCTAGTGCGGGAGATGCGTCAAACCAAGTGTAGTGATTCAAGTACAACTCACTTCATAATAGCCTGTGCCCGGTCCCACACGAAATGGAACTGTCTGTAAAAAATAACCAACGCAACATATATGCCACTCAAGAACTAATAGAAATGCTTCAAAACCACTTGACACCAACACCGCATTCCTCTCACCTTCAACTAACTGCCAGCATACTCCGCATACACGTGTCTCTATCCCTGGAAATATGGATTACCGGATCGCATGATCCCATATAACCCTGCGCTACGGTCAACATCAAAATAGGACTATCCAGTATGTCACATAGAATCACCTCCACTGCAGTGGGCATCTTAGACTACCTATCCCGCATATGAGTACAATAGTGTATCAACAGTTACTCTCAAATGGTACAGTGCTTGCACTAATCTACAAATCTATTGTGTTCCTCATGTTTCCTTGCTGGTTGCAGATTTAAAAATACTGATACTGAAGTGCCTATGATGATCTCATCAAATAAGTGATTCCTCGCAAAGCAAGAGGTGCCTAAATTGCTAAAAGAAATATGACTCCATCTGCACCACGTTATCCTCAAACTGGTACTATGCACCTGCAAGGCAGCCTATTTATCTACCAAGGTGATGTAAAAAGTCAATCTCTACCATCTGTAAACTACAAACCCAGTCTTGGGTACTGAAATGATGTGATAGCTTGAAGTGTGTTGGTGGATTAAAAGATACAAAACCAGGCTTATAAAAAAACAACAACATTATGAAAAACCGAATTATAAAAAAACAATATCACAACATATTCTAAACAATTAGTGACTCACTCACATCAGCAATGAGCACTATAGTCTGTGTGAAAAATAAAATCTATTGCATTGTAGATGGTCATGCTGATTGGTGTTGTTGGACTATGTGTACTTAAAGATAACAGCTCTTATCTAATTTGTCATTTAATCCAGCAGGTATCATGGTGTTTAGCTGTTTTATCCACCATATTTCTCTTTGCGATAACCACCTTGCATTGTCCCTCTCGAGAATTAGGGTTATTTTCTCAAATATTAAGTATCTCAATTGTGGTACATTGTGGTTTAACATCATCCAATGCATGGCCAAACTCGAACTCAGATTTTTGTTACAAATAAGGCTCTTGTGCTGAGTGGTTCTGATTTTTATTTTTATTTCTGTTTTCCCTACATACATTTTACCCCAGGGTCATTTAATGCAATAAATTACAAACAAGGAGTTGCAGCCCATGGTGTCATGTAATTTGATGGTCTTTTCTGTTTCGGGTGTGTAATGGTTTTGCTCGTAATTATGTTATTGCAGTGGACAAAATTGTGGCATTTTTTCATGCCCCTTCAGTAGCGCTTGCATTGGATATCTCTTGGTTAACAGTTCCTTGATGTTTCTGCACCTGGTATAAGCGAATAGGGGTGTCTATGTAAACAAGCCATTGCATTCTGATTCACTTTGGAGTAATTCCCAACAACGATTAATCATCTTTTTTTTATGTGATTGGACCTAGTGGAGAATTTAGAGACAAAGACCATCCTGTCTTGTACCCTATTCACTTAAGTTGGTAGTATATCTCTTCTAGGTACTTTTTCTACTCTTGCTAGGGCTGCAGAAATTACTGTTGTGGGATATCCTTGTGCTTTAAATTTGTTCCTTTGTTGGACTATTATCCTCGTTAATACTTCGGATGTTGTTGAAATTCTCTTGATTCGAAACATTTGTGTTTTGGTGATGAACGAATCCAAAAATGAAATTTGGTTATCATTAATCTGTTGTGTAAATTGTATTTGAGAATTCTTTCGATTCTTTTGACTGATTATTATGATTAATTCGTCTTTTGTGCTGTTCCAAATCAGAAAAATATCATTGATGAATTGTTTGTAGAATATCAAGTTTTCTTGCCTGCCTGGAGCTAATAAATTGTGGTCTTCCTCAAATTTAGACATGTATGTGTTCACGTAAGCTGGGGCACCGGCAGATGTTCCGCTGAATTGTAGAAAAATTGTCTCCAGATTGGACCGCAATCAACCACAGACAATTTTAACCTTATGATTGAGGTAAAGCTTGGTTTCTATGAAACCTAAGCAAGGTACTAACGTCTGTACATCAACGCTAGGCCACTTAGGGCGTTGCAATAGAAACACAAAAAGTGATTTGAGGAAGGCTTGCAAATAGTCTATACCACTATCAATTGCTCTGGATTGTATTTCAGTCCGATCATTTTTTTGTCCCTGTGCCACTGTGAACCGCGGCCCGCCTTATGCAAAGCAATACTGACTCTAGAGGCCTAAAGAGACCAAGACTGGTCCTTGGTGGCTTCTGGTCCGGTTCACAGAACACAAGGCTTGGAATTTCGAGCTGGACTGTGTCTATTGAAGCAGAAGTAAGGGTGACTAGCATATGGCTGTGGCTGATCTGAGGTGGCTTGGTGGGAAAAAAACACTATGGACTGGGATGCCACCCACATAATTACTAGTGGCTAAGATTAATTCACACATTCCAGCAACCACTTTTTCGTATTCTTCATTGTTTTTATATGTGAGGCAATATTTTTTATAATAATTACCCATAGACAGCTTTGCTTTCAGTGTATAGAGCCTTGCTCACTTATTCAGTTTACTACAGCATGTTTTACTCATAATCACATCTCTATTTACACATTAAATTCCAACCCAATGCTCGTTGTGGGAGAGGATGGAGAGGGAATATACACCACTATTAGCCTAGAATGCCACAGGATACACTCCAATCTCACGTCCTATGGCCTGACACTGAAAAGTTATTTCTTTCTCAGAGACTCAGATCTCTGAGAACCAGTTTCATATTGTGTTGAATGATATAAATATATGCAACTTAAATGCCTATGGCAATACGGTATAGTGGTGCAATGTTTCAGGATAGTCACCCGTTCTTTTCTTACCAGCTCCTTTATTGGAATGAAATATGAGAAAATCATGTCAAAATCTGCCTAAGTATAGGTCGGCAGGTGTCACAACAAAGTCTACAAGAGAAAGAGAACTGGAAAGAAGAAAGGACAAGTCTTTATTGTTTAGGCAAGTTTCGGGCTTCCAGCACTGTACTTTTTACATAAGTGGATCACTGTTTACTGCATAATACAGCAGAAGGCGCAACAACGTCCTCCCACTAAGGAACTGATGCCATATTACTGAAGTGGCAGGGAAAACGGAAGTACATATTATGACCCCGATTACATCAAAAGGATGAAGCCTGCCCCACTATTAAGCGGGAGCTTAACAGCCTCTAATTATCTGCTGAGGGCTAAGGCAAGTGCAGACAGTAACATTGGCACTTAGTAATATGTGTACTTTCTGTGTTTGCTGCTGTTTTCATCAGACCATATACCATGGAAGTGTTATGGGTAAGAAAGACCAAACCCGAGAATCAGCTGCTACGGCTAGCTACCACTTATTGACGTGCATGCAGACACCTCGCCAGTGTTAGCAGGGGTTGAAAGTTGCAGCTTGTATGAACATTACATATAAAAAGTACAAATTAAAGTTTTGTTATTTTTCATAAAATTCCGAAGCACCTGCATATCCGAGTATGTTTTTGTGGTTTTATACTGTTCTGAAAAATGATCTACTCCACTGAAGTAGAGGGACATGATATTCAGCCAAATATTTTGGCTGATAAAAAATATTTATCTAGTCACCTGCCTAAATGAAGGATACTGCTCCCTCCATAGTGTAGCGTGCTACCCATCTGCTTCGGCACATCATTGGGGGTATAAAGCCCTCTATATAAATGCAATTATAATACTCTCCCACTCAGCTATTCAACTTGATTCTCAAACATTTTTCATTTCTATGTTGAAGTAATATCCGCAAAATATTCACAATCCTGATATGCAAAATGAAATAAACTGTTAGATGTGCTAAGGGGAGTATTGAATGACGAAATTGTACCTTTATTGTGGTACTTCCACATTCACAAATGTATGGATAGGAGTGGACTTGGGGATAGTCTTACCTGCAAACTCAATGTCTTCTGGGTAATCACATCCCTCTTGTAATTAGTTAGTGACAAGTCTGAATGCAAACCCCTTCAGGTACACACAACCAGGTCAGTTCTGGGGGTCTCGGGGCTGGTCTGGCAAACAAACTTCCTAAAGTACCTGGGCCTATACTTTGGTAAGGATCTAAAATCAACACTGGACTACAACGAAAATGCCATGCTATACAAAATAAAAGGGAAGCTAGACTCATGGTCACGCAAATTCATCAGCTGGTGGGGAAGGGTGGAAACAATAAAAATGATGATAACACCCATGGTCAACTACCTGCTCAGCATGCTCCCTCTCCTAGCCACAGAGGACTTCCATAAGAAACTAGACAACCTGATCAATAAATTCCTCTGGAGAAACAAAAAGCCCAGGATCAGCCTCCAAAAACTAAGACTAAACAAAACACTAGGGGGTCTCAACATAACCCATTTTAAAACGTTCTAGACCGCATGCCTGGCCAAGCAGGAGATATTTTGGGTCTCACCAGACCAGTTATACACACCTGTGGGCTGGAACTAGAAAAGGAAATAATTTCAGGCCTCAACCCTCTACTTACCACTAATAAACACCCTGAAGCAAATAACATTGTATTTAAATACACCAGGAACGCCCATCTCAAGGTTGACAAAAAGATGGCAAGGAGCATTAGAAACAAGAACAGGGAGTCTATCTGGCACAACACCAGAATCAGGAACAAAGACAAGGTACTAAACAACAGAGCTTGGTACGAAAGAGGAGTTTCGACGATCAACCAGCTGGAAAAAAACAACGCCCCACTTACTTTCCACAAGCTACAACTCTTGCACAAACTACCAGATTTTGAATTCTATAACTTCCTAAGAATAAAGGCAGCAATTACAAGAGCAGGAATTAGCAAGGAGACAACCTCAATCCTCCTATATATGGCAAATCTGAATAGGACTGGCCATCAAACATCGCAATTATACACAACTCCTCAGCCCAGTAACATCAAAACTAAACGCCAAAGCCTTAGAATTCTGGGAAACGCAAAACACCAGGCAGTTTAGTGAGAAAGAAAAGTGGCTACTATGGACCTCAGCATCCAAAATAAAGTATCCCCAACACTAGCCCAAACTCAATTTTGGCTCCTCCACAAAGCATACTGTACCCCGGCCCGACTGGCAGCGATGGGGCTCAGAGATAACGACAAGTGCTGGAACTGCCATAAGCACAAAGGAGACCTCGCTCACCTAATCCTCTACTGCCCCAAACTCAAGTCTTTCTGGGACAGCGTAAGAGTCTTCATAAACACCATACCGAGACACCCAATACAGCAGGACTTCATAGGGCTAGTGGCCACCTTCCTGTGCCCCAGAATCGACTCCAAAAGCGATGGTGACCTAATCGACCTACTGCTGACAATAGCGGTCAAAACCATACTGACGAACTGGAAGAACACAGGAAAGGCAACCTTTAGAAGCTGGTGGAATTGGATCACGTTCCTAAGAGGGGCGGACAACATAATGGCGAATAACTCACCACGCTCCACCAAAAAAGGCGAGATGTGGCTCCCCTTAGACAACTACCTGGGCACTCTCAAACCACCTTAGACAGAAACTACTGGCCTCCTCACAGCCCATACAACGGCGTGCGGCATATGAACAACCACGCCACACTTTCATGTCTGCTCTCCCATTCTTCTCTTTCCCCTATCCTTTTTCTTCTCCCCTTTACTTTCCTCGCACGAGGGCTGTACGCAGAACGACCGTGTGCCAATGTAAGCCAGTACCATGCCAGACAAAGAATGTACCATGCTACTAACTATGTTACCTTATGCCCACTGTAACCTTATGGCGCATAAAACACCAGTACTGCCTTCGTTTCACATGTTCTGTTAAAATCTCCCTAATAAAATCTTTTGAAATAAAAAAAAAACACCATAGAAAAGCAGACAAATGTACAAATGTCAAGGGCAGGAATGGATGTCTAGGGTGAGAATAGAAAGGAGCAAGTATATTTATTGATGACAAGAAAAACTAACCGTGAAGAAGGGTCTAAGGGGAAAAGTTTAAAGACATGCCTCCATCCTATCCCCCAATCTAACAACTGAAAACACACAAAGGATGCTAAGGGTCTAGATAAAGCTCAAAATATCTATATTCTCCCAGGTAATGTATGGAGAGCTAATCAATGTGTTCAGAGAAGAAAAAGAGTACCCATCAGCCCACCCATTGGCGGAATCTTATCATCTGGGTTTTTGTAAGAACTGGTATCCACTAGGTCCTTCACTCAGTCGTATTGTGAATAGTACTAGTATAAGATCCGATAGTGAGAGAAAACCAACAGAATCAAATGGTGGTGCTGGTAGTGAGAGAAGAAGAAAAGTTGCAGTGTACAGAGAATTGTGAAAAATTCGAATTCAAGAAGTGATAAAAACTGCCTGTTATGACGCCAAAGGTAAGACTTTATTAGGAGGATCAACATAACGGCAAGATTAAAAACAGAGTGATGATAGTGTGTCAGCAAATACTACTATCAATGGATGGAAGTTATATGGTCGACATGTTTCAGCCTCACAAGGCTTTCTTCAGGACCTGTACATATTACACTACTGCAACAGTGAAAAATAATATAAGTGAACCATGTAAATAAAGACCTACCAGTAGTAGTCTGAAATCATGGTTAAAGGAGTTCTCTTCTGAAACACAGAAAACAAATATCCACAAACAGATATCATCATTACTAGAATAACGATACACAATTCTATATGTAGAGGGATGTCAAATTATATATATACACAATGTTTCTTTTGCAATCTGTCAAAAAAACTCACCAACAAAGTTGTGTGGCACAAGCCTCACCTCGCCTGGCACTCGCTCAGGTTTTAGAGGCCCAGCTCTAGAAAAGATAGGGAGGGAGAAAAAAACAGACAATTTTGCCTATGTCACACTTCCCTCGCTCCTTAAAGAATACTCTGATGTGGGGTAAACACAAACAAAAGGAAAACTTCAAAGGCCTTGGCAATTCAATAATCATAAAGACCCCTTGTTCTTTAAGCCGTATGACTAGGTTTATTAATTTAACTCAACTCAACCCAGGGCAACACAGTGCTCCCATGATTTGCATCGAGACTAAAATAAAGGATGATAAAATGTGAGAGCGCTACTCTCACGACCCACGAAAACCACAGTTATTGAGCCAGTAACCGTTCCATATAACATCAAAAGAAAGAAGGTTTCTTGGCAAAATTTCCATCATTCCATCACCGGGCCACCAACCTGTCCGTCGTTGCCTCAGGCTGCTAACTGAGACGAGGGGAAGGTAATGGACCAGGTGACCTGGATGACTATAAACAAGCCATGCGGACCAGAGAGGAGACTGCAAACGAACTCCTCCTCTGTCTGCTGATTGGTTTGTTGTAGATAGACTGGAAACCGGATGACAACTAGTATGCACGGTCTACGAGCTAACTAGAATGTTTTTTCTATGCTCTACTAGCTGATTAGCTGTCCACAGTAAGAGGGCTAACTGAGCATGCCCAGAGTGGCGCCGACCAGAAAGGGAGCCAAGGAAGACGCCGTGTGATTCTCTGCTGTTTGGATATTTAGTAGAAAAAACCCTACTCGGACTGGCCCCGTAGGGACGTAAACAGGGAACAAAAACTCTTGTCACATATTCAATATAGATCGTAGAAGGAACCTTAAACGATTCAGGCGGACCAGGGAGGAGACAGTGAACGAACTTCTCCTCTGTCTGCTGATTGGTTTATTGTAGATAGACCGGAAACCGGAAGATGACTAGTCTGTACGGTTTACGAGCTAACTTGAGTGTTTTTTATGCTCTCCTTTCTGATTGGCTGTCCACTGTAAGCAGGCTACCTGAGCATGCCCAGAGGGGCGCGGGCCAGAAAGGGAGCCAAGGAAAATGCCATGTTACACCGAGCGGACGTAGGCGTATGCAAGTGTGATTGTCTACTGATTGATTGTTTAGTATACACAGACTGCGCAAAGGCCCCGTAGAGACGTAAACAAGGCACAAAAACTCTTATCAATATCAAATATTCAATATTGATCGTAAAAAATCCCAAATATAAAGATGTTTATTTTTGAAAATAAACCATACCAAATAGAGGCTGGAACTAAAAACCAATCACCTGTAGTCACAGCGAAGAATCACAACACTGGATCATTGTCAATATATCCAACCAATGTGACATTTGAACAGAGGGCATGCATATCATATCGAGAAATCACAACACTGGATCACTAACAGTACATCCAACCAATGTGACATTGAAACAGAGGGCATGCATAACACCAGGCGCAGGAATCGCCTAAACGCCACAACAGTCTACCGTATGTCTGGATCCCATGATGCATTGGAAATAACAGGCCAACATTCAGAGAAAAACGCCTGGGCAAGAGACCCATGTCCAGGCTCGGTAGATATCAGTGACCTAGGCAACAGCTCGTAACCTAGTCACAATAAATTGTCAAAAGTGCAACACAGGTCATAAGGTTGGTTAGATTTGTGAGTAAATTTAAGGGCATGGATTACAGAACCCTAAAATTGGACTCACATAGTCTCCATCAACTGGCATGTACATACTACCGTCTATACACACCAAAAACAGAAAGGAGTCCAAACATAACTCCTTCAGTCTGAATATCCAAAAATGTGAAATCCATTAGATCTGAATCCATGGAATTTCGTCATTTAACCCTGTTGTATCACATTTCAATTTGAAAATCCATTTCTGTTCTTTAATGAACACGTATCGGGATATGTCGCTAATATGTTGGGGAATGAGAGGCTGTTGAAGGACCAACCATTTCATGTCTTCAGCGGTATGTCGCATTGCTAAGAAATGATTGGTCATTCGTGTAGCCTGTTTGTTGCGCCTGATGGTGCTTTTGTGCTCCTGGATTCTAAGCTTTACTTTTCTGGACGTCATGCCAACATAGCGGAGGGAACAAGGGCATGTTATTTGGTAAATCACCCTCTCGCTATTACAGTTGGTATGTTGTTTGAGAACCCAAGGGCGTGTAGTGCCAATATCAACTGTCATGGTTTTTTCAGTCTGAGGGCACACCGAGCAGGTGCCACAAGGGTAATGGCCTTGAACAGGCAGGAGATACCACAAAGTGATGGTAGGTTCGTGTGGAACTGACCGGGATCTGGTGTGAAGTAGGTCATCTCGTAGATTGGAACTTCTCTTGAAAGAGAATAGCGGAGGCGGTATTCTCACGCCCGCAGTGTTAAAAATGCGCCAATTCTTTCGAATTATTTTCTGCACTTGTGTGGAAGCTGTACAGAAAGTGGTAACAAAAGTCAGCTTCTTCAGGGGAGGTTTGATGACCGGAGGGGCTAACAAAGCATCTTGGTGATTGTTGGCGGCCCTTTCCATGCTCTTTTGACCAAAGCGTTGGGATATAGCCGTTTTTTCAGGTTGGTGGAAAGGTCTCTAGACTGATTCTCAAAATCAATTTTTTCAGAACTTGCAGTTTTGGGTTTCACATGGCCCAAAGAGGAAGATTATCGTGCTTCAGTAATTTATGAATTTTTTTAATTTAGAACTGTTTTACATAGCACCGGCTTAACAAAAAAGGTGTTTAAAGAGCTGTAAAACAACCATGATTTCATTTAAATAGATATGCAAGATCACAATACAGTATAAAATAAAGAATGTTTTTGTGCTACAGTGTACAAGTTAACAGAAATACACAAAGTATATACAACCTCTATGGGGCTATGAGCGATTGAAATTATATTTAGCTATTTCCAGAAACATTGTAAGTGGTGAGACATACATTAAGAAGGTAGGCTACAACACATATTGACGTCTAAATGACAAGACTTCACAAGTCTTGAACTACATAGAAGTAAGTCATGCAGTCACTTTGGTAAATTGTATGTAGTAACTTTTTTGAAGGTGTGCCACCATTGCAACAGTTATCAGAACTTTATAGGACGTGTATGAAAAGGATCAACACAGTATCCCTAAATATAATATATAAACTTGCCAATCCTGTTTTACCTTTAATTCCTTGCCCTATTTATAACACCTTGTTGGCTCCTTGTTCTCTTTTCCACTTCTTACAATTGGTGAGAATCTGGGCAGCTAAATACACACTACGCATTTGGAAAGATGCATTCTTGACAAGAGCTTTAAAATAGAAAATAACCTGACCCCCAGAACCAAAAACACTAGTTCCACTAATGTAAATGGTGAAAACAATCTTAGATAAAACTCAGGACAGAGGGGCGACAACAAAACTGGATTTAGGAGGTAGACAGGTTTGTTGGTAATTTATGATAATATCAGATTCTCCAAAACTAGTAGACCTATATCAGAAATTCTATTCTGAGCGTATCATCTGGAGAAAAGGTTCAAATAACAGATTACAAACCCTTAGCCAAAGATTCTCCCTTACCAGAACATGCAATAATTTTATAAGCTATGCTAATTATAGAGCTTACTTATTGAAAGCCTTAATGTGTATGTGCTGTCGCAGGTTACACTCAGACTCTGTGTATCATATGGAAAAATAGCAAGAACATGTAGATCAGACACACAAAAGACTGCACAGCCAGGGTGCTGTTCTACAAATCAAGGGAATAGTGTGAATAGTTATTCAATGTTCCCTTAAAGATGCACATCAAGATTGATTTCATTTCCCAAAACACAATAATAACAAATATCTCAATGTAACATAAAACATGTTAAAGAAGACAGGACAGATAAAGTGTACATTTTCTGACAATAGCTCATCTCCTTAAGAGGCTAGGATTTGAAAATACACACGAAATTGAGAAATAAAACAAATACTGCTTGTCTTACATTTACAAATTTAGATATGCCAAACACAGCATAATTCCTCATTCACCTTTTTAGTTAAATATTTAGAAAATGTGCGGGAACACAAATAACAAAAAGGTTCTTTAAAATAGTTTTAACATTGACAACTTTAGTAACTTAACAACAAAGGCAAAGAATTTCTAATAATGTTGTTATACTCTCAAACCATGTGAGCATAGACTGCATTTTGTGAAACTGTTACCTGTATGTACGTAGTGCTCTTGCTCAGATTTGCTACATTTTCACTTATGCTTCCAAAATATCTATGCCTCCTTTTAACAACTTTCCCAAGAATTAATTTACGGCAATAGGTTATCGGAGCCTGGTAAAGGTGGTGAGGTTCCGTGACAATTTGAACCCGTGTTTTCAATATTGTCGGAAATACATAATATTGGTATCAGCGAACCGCAAATGATCCATTTAGCATATCCTGGTGTTTTCGTTATACTACGAGCAAGAGTACTCCTGTTACAAACACATTTCCGATCTACCCATGGCATCCATCTTAGATCATGGCAGCCATTTTGTGTTTCTTGCCCTCACATACGCAATAACCTCTGATCACTTCATTTCGATTAAGGACACGTAGGCTTAGCCGGCGATTCACCTCTTTTGTGACACGTGCACCTTAGTACAGAACACGCTGTAGCTGCATGACTCGACAAAGGCTGCCTCCTCTGCCCGAGGCCAGTCCTGCTATACTGGTTCTTGTGTTCGTTGGCCTGATCATGATTAGGCGGCCGAAGCTGGTAGCCTTGCCCATTTACGACCCACAAACATCTCTTATCCTGCTTTTCTATCTTCTGCACCTGGCTCTGCTCCTTTCCTTCTGGGCCTTTATTAGGGGGAGGTAACGAAATTTACGATGAGGCGGTCCGGGTCTTGAATGAAAAGTTGACATGAGATTATGATGGAAAAGTGGGAACCCCTCGTTCGTAATGTTTTGACATCAGATATTGTCGACGATTCCTGTGCAACGCCAAATATTTATTGTTTAGGACACAACGGTTTGGGAATGTACTAACATGTAAAGAATTTGCCCGAAGCCCAATTTTTAGTATATAAGGAGCAACCCTTTTTGTACAAATCGAACAGGCTCCTAGATACTGCCCGTGTGTAGTTTCTGTGACTTCTGTGTCCCTGCAGTAATAAACCTTTGGTCTTTGACGCCACCATCGAGAAGCCCGTGTTTCTGTTTATTTGTGCACCAAGACAGGTGGAACTCCGGGGTCTTCGGGTGTTATCCCTGACACCTCTGGACGGAACCAAAAAGTCCAGAACTCCAGTGGCCCAGATCTTTGACACAGAAAGGCTTCTAATGAAATTAAACTGGCTATGTAGAGGCTATATCATTGTACTTTTAGGAGTTTGTCTGCTGAAAAGGGAGTGCATGGATTTCTTTCAATTATTAATATACCTCACGCACTGAAAAGAGAACACCAGAGGAAATGTTCTCAATTGTCAGGAAAGTCTGAAAAAAACTGATTCTCATTTTGGTCATTAGTAAAAGTACAACATTTTTAGGAAATATAAGAACAGGCTGAAGAGGAAATTGGTTCGATGAACATGGGAATAAACATAAGAATGATCCCCAGAATTGCAACTAAAATATTATCAAATGATTTAATGCCTCCTGTTTGCAATACTTGTCTGTTTTGTTATGCGCAGTTAACTGGGAAAAGTGAATACCTAAAAGACTATTTACAATTGCTCAATAATCTGTTTAAAAACTTCACTTGTCTGGCATCATGCTAAATGACCATCATATTTTAGAGCAGTCTCTTTTTAACGACATAAAATTCAATGTACTATTTGTAAAGATTTTTGTCTTTGCATAACTCATAAACATATACCAATAATGAATCATTCTAAAAAACTAAAAAACACTTTAAAATAGTTTATAACTATTTTCAATTTTTTTTAACAAATGGGGTTCTCTTTATATATTGTTATATATTCAACAATGCATATTCCACTGGCACTTAAAATAACAGTTTAAAAGTATAAATTATTTCTTTAAATGATATATCTGTAGGTATACATTTCACCGGGTCATGCACTCATTATCACACATGAGAACTCTGGGTGGTAAGGATTAGTGAGCGGAACTCTTTTAGTGTGCTCCAGGTCAATTACCTATTAAGTGTCCAAATGAATATAATGCTACACGAAAAATGTCTGAAGTCACCCCCTTCAGCCAGGCCTACACCAAAAACAAAGAAGCAGGAACCCTTATGAATAAAAAGAGAAGTATGTGTGGTGTTAGCGTTCTAGCTAATGCTGGCGTGCGTGTGACGTAACACGCGCCGGCAGAGAACGCGGGACTGTGCATGCGCGAGCGGCAGTTCGCGCCGTGCAGAGCCCGGCAGAGCGCGATCCTGGCAAGAAGCCCGGCGCTCTTTCCCCGCATTATCTTGTATGATAAATAAGCATTTCCCCCACAAACCTGCATCAGTGTGTTCCTTTAGGAGGGGGCCTGGAGACCTCTACAGTGTCGACGAGGAGTGGGATCTGTACACTCAAAAAAGCAAGAAAAAACCTTATTGTCCGGCAAGACTAAGAATAGTGGAGGCACAGGGAGACCCAGGACATAACCACCGACACCACCTACCTGCAGAAGAAGGAGGGAGGCGTGTATTCACTACAAGACCTACGGGAAGAGCGTGGCAGAGGCGCAGAGACACACTCAGATATACGGAGTGCCTGAGAGCCAAGAAGCACCGCAACCTGCACAGAAGCACGGTAGGAGCACGCAAGCGCCCCCCACCAAGGCCCTGGCGGAAAAGGGTGACCACGAGGAAGTGGGAAGAAGCGTACCCAGCCCCACCACGTCGCAAGCAGATAGCGCCAATGCACCTGGCAGCCCCAGGAGTCTGGGAGGGAACAATAGCGCGCTAGGCAGCCCCAGGAATAAGGAAGAAGAGCCAGAGAGACAGGCCAGAATGAGCAACCAAGCATCATCACTCACTGCCCCGATACCGTTTCTACCCAAGCCAGGAGAACCACAGATGAAGTGGGAGGACTGGAGGGAATACTTCAAGAACTACTTAGAAGCCCTGGAGGATGAATCCACTGACGAATTCACCCCCGCAAGACGGAACTGGATATTACTGCACAACTTGGGCCCAGAAGACATAAGGGTGTTCATGAACATAGCGACGACGACGCTACAAGCTGCTGACGCAGATGTCTTCAAACAAGCTCTAGAAGATCTAGACGCCTGTAGTAAAGTATCACGATGAAGCAAGCAGGTAGAAACTTGTAATGATCAAGTTTATTCGCAGCACAGAATAAAACAGCAGAGCACCATCTGGCCAAGCACCAACTGACTACATAGAAATTCTAAGTGGAATCATAACATCAGGAACACACTAAAGTTCCACATAGGAAACAGGGAAAACAGACTAAACATATAAAGCTATTTACAACATATCTCATAAACAAAAATGAAAAACAATAGACCTACTAATGAATATAATCACTTAGATAGACAGGTGGACGACGAGATCGTGCACTTCTAAAAACATTACTACTCGTAGAGACTGCCTCACCTGAGAATGAAGGTGTAGAAGTAGAGGCAGTATCACCTGAGTAAGAGGGAACAGGAATAGAAGCACCATCCCCTGAGTAGGAAGATGTAGAAGCATCACCACTACCCACCCCCCCCGTACGCTGGATTGAGAACAGGAATTCAAGTCACAATGGGCAGATAACATATAACCATTGCTGGAGGAGTCAGAGAAGGGTAGGGTACCCTTTACAGCCACATCAGAATGACTCTTGTACAAAGCTACCCTTCTGAAATTCCACCTCTCCCCATTGTCAAGAAGAACACAATGAGGAAACACCCGCTTTACACGAAAAGGACCTCTAAATTTCGAATGACCCTTAGAGAACCTTCCAGGCTTTACCTTGACCAAATCCCCCACAGAAATTGGTAAAGAAACACTATCCAAAGAAGACTTTACAGGAGAAGCTTTGTACTGATTCCTTAACCAAGAAGGTGTTAACTTAGTTATGGGAGGACGGCCACGCATTAACTCAAAAGGAGATTTACACTCATGTTTGTGGGGAGTTGAATGATAGGCCCAAACAAGTTCTTGAACCTTATCGTTAGAAAAACAACCAAACTCAACAGACATCTGTATAATCCCCTTGGTCAACCTATTGACCCTCTCACACATACCATTGCTCTGTGGGTTATACAGACTAGTCCGATGATGGCGAATTCCACACTCTTTTAAAAATAAAACCATTTTCCCAGATGTTAATTGTGTACCATTGTCTGTTATTAACACAGAAGGAAAACCCTCATCCAAAAAAACACTTTTTCAAAAAGGTGATTGTAGAGTCAGTAGTGATTTCTCTGACAAAACGAACAGTGAGCCACTTAGAAAAACAATCAATAACTACAATGGCAAAACGCTGATTGAAGGGCAACTCATTTATAGGCCCAATAAAATCCAGACAAATGGTGTGCCAAGGAAGATTCTCAAAAGAAATGTTACTTTCATTCTGAGATCCAACCACCTTCAAACGTTTCTCACCCTCCTTACAAAAACTACAACGCACCACACACTCCACAGCGTCAGCATCAATAGACGGCCACCAGACATTTTCCTTAACCCTTCGTTGAGTGAGAGTCTGGCCCAGATGTCCCTCATGAGCTAAATCAAGTATTTTCTTTCTCAGTGAATAAGGAGGAATAAACCTGTCACCTCTCATTAAATTATTGCTATCGAAAGAGACAATTCATCTAAAACCCTAATGAAAGGCCTCACAGAGGGCTCAACAGTACTCTCCCTCCTAGATCCCTTAATGATAAGATCAATAACTTGCTTTAATACAACATCACTCTCCATTCCTTTAGACCACTCATCAAACGAAAATAACTCGGCACAAGGAAACAAAACATCCTGAGTAAAAGCAATCGCACAATCATCTTGAATCTCCACCAATGAATTCCCACAAACTTTGGACTGAATGGGCAAACGAGACAGACAGTCAGCCTGAATATTTTTCCATCCCTGAACAAACTGCACATCAAACTGAAAATCTTGTAAACGTGACGCCAATCTGGGTGAGCCCTTCCCAGTATCACCAGGAGCCAAAATATTTACTAAAGGTTTGTGATCAGAGCGCAACACAAACCTAGTACCCCATAAGTAGGTCCTGAAATAATAGGTACCCCACACGGCAGCAAGAGCTTCACGCTCAATCACAGAATAATTGCATTCTGACACAGTTAGAGGTCTAGAAGCAAAAGCAATGTTTTTTTCTTCATTTCCATGCAGCTGGAAAAGTACTGCACCTAAACGGACACCACTAGCGTCTACCATTAGAATTGAAGAGCGCTTGATATCAAATGGTGTGGGAACATTAGCAGAAGAGAGTTCAGTTTTAAATAAATTAAAACAAGTTTCCTGTTCATTAGTCCATGAAAATTTCACTCCTTTTTTAAGTAAGCTCCTCAATGGAGCAGTCTTACTAGAAAAATCCTTCACAAATTTAGAATAAAATTCAATTAAGCCCATAAAGGACCGCAATCGATCTTTATCTGCAGGAGAAGGAGCCAAATCAATTGCCTCCAATAAATTTCTTTTTGGTTTTACACCATCAGCTGAGAGAGAAAAACCCAAATACTCAATCTCAGTAACTAAAAATGCACACTTCTCCTTTCGCAATTTGAGGCCAGCTTCATCAATTCTGCGTAACACACATTGAAGAACATTATTATGTTCTTCAATGGAGTCGCCAAAAATTAATATATCATCTTGAAAATAGATGACCTCCTCTATTCCTTTAAAAACTTCAGAAACCATTCTCTGAAAGACACTTGCGGCTGAAATCAGCCCGAAGGGTAATCTGGTAAACTGAAAGGTTCCTTCACCAGTAATAAAAGCAGTCAGATGTTTAGACCCCTCTTCAAGTCGAATCTGATGATAAGCATGTTTGAGATCAAGTTTGCTAAAAAATTTAGCCCCTTTCAAGGTGGAAACCAGCTCCCCAATATTAGGCAATGGAAAAACATCTGCAACAACACACTTATTTAGCGACCTATGGTCCACACAAAATCTGATTTTGTTATCAGGCTTCAGGGAAATAACCACAGGAGTAATCAACGGGGATGCTTCGACAGGCTCAATAATCCCGCCCTGAAACATTTCTTCCAGAACAGCCTTAACTTCTTTCCTTACTGCAAATGGCACCCTTCTTGCCTTATGCTGAACAGGGATACTACCTTCTTTCAACATAATCCTATGAGAATAACCTTGTAATTCTCCTAGTTGTTCTCTAAAGACACTGTTAAAATGTATCAGAATGTCATTCACAGTAGAATCATCCACAACCATGACGGGTTCCTCTGCTCTGGGATTTACCACAATGTGGCGATCATATTGATGAATACGACCTAAAATAGCTGCTCCATTTACAGAAATATAAACTTTACCATGTGTAGATCTGTTTTTAACAAGAATTTAACTCTCAAAATAACCAAGAAGGTCTATTTTTTCTCCCTGATAACCAGAGAGAAAAAAATAGACCTTCTTGGGTATTTTGAGAGTGAAATTCTTTTTAAAAACAAATCTTCACACCAACAGTGTTTAAAATACAGTATAACGAGGTTTAAATATATTGTTGTAGTTTCAGACAGACACCAATGCACGTAGGCTGTAATACCAGAAGATGGCGCTGAAGTGTTAAAGGACTCGATGAATCTCCGGAGGTATTGAAGGTTATGGATGGCTGCAAGCGTGTGACGAGCAGCGTCGGAAAGGTGAACTGTCAAGTGCAAAATGACGTATTTCACGTTGTTGAGATCACGCTAGGAAACAGATTGCACGAGAGGCGTTGAAGAGTGCTATGGCAACGGTTCAGGATGCAGGTCACGCAGATAAGCAGTAACCGAACGGTAACCAAGCAACTGAGGTAACACGTTTAAACAAAGCTCGTGGATTGCCAAAGTTTCCAAAACATTTCCAAAACGCTCACCTTAAAGCGCGATGTCAGTCCTTCAAGTAAACCACAATCTTTATACTGCACACGGAGTTATTTTTGTAGTGAACGCTGTGTTTATTCTGTAAATACACAATCTCCTTTGCCGCTGCGCCGTAGATTGTTTCATAAATGGCCAGATACGAGTTAAAGTCCTTGTCGCCAAAATGTAGTAAAGTATCACGATGAATCAAGCAGGTAGAAACTTGTAATGATCAAGTTTATTCGCAGCACAGAATAAAACAGCAGAGCACCATCTGGCCTAGCACCAACTGACTACATAGAAATTCTAAGTGGAATCATAACATCAGGAACACACTAAAGTTCCACATAAGAAACAGGGAAAACAGACTAAACATATAAAGCTATTTACAACAACGCCCATTACCGTCTGGCAGTTTGCGTCTCCATTGATAGGTTCAACTTTCAGCAAAGGAAACAAGGCGATGGAAAGTCAGTTGACGACTACGTAGCAGCCCTGAGGAGACTAGCAGTCATGTGCAAGTAAGGGGCACTGGAAGAAGACTTTATCAAAGACCAGATCGTAATGCACACCACCAACAGGAATGTGCAAGATAAGCTATGGGCTCACGGCGAAGCAACACTAAAAGAAGTAATCACAATGGTGAAAAAAGCTGAGCTCTCCGAGCGGTGCGCAGAAGCCGCGAAAAAAGAGAGTGCACAAAGGATCATGCAACAAAGAGGAAGCTGTATCCGGAACAAGGCGACAGGGAGGCCGATACCAATCGGGAAGATATCCCAACCGGCCCCCAAAAAAATAACCCCCAAAGAAAGGAAGCAAAGATAAGCCGGTAGAAGGTAATAAAGAAACGTATGCCTCTACCCAACATGGAAAGTTGAATCGGTTTACATATAACACCATTAAAGTTATATTTGTGCAAAGCCTAAAGATATACGGTGGTCGCCCCAGATACAGCAAAGACCACACATTCGAAAATATTGATCCAGGTGGAATAATTAATGATAACCTTCCGCCACTGAAGATAAGGTCTACAGGAGACAGATCAAAGATAAAAAAATCTGCATCCTTTTTAAGATAACTGCTTCGAATCCCTCATACAGTTTGAGAGACTTTTTAACTAAAAACCCCTGTCCTGAAGAAGGTGTTGGCATCAACAAAAGACACCGAAACGCCGCGTCGACTCTTGTTTTTTTTTTAAATAATATGTATTTTATTGTATAATGTGTTTTCTGGTGCAAATTGATTCTGTAAAAGTTTTTAATAAATTGTTGTTTTTACACTAGTAGAAATTATAGTCTCTTAATTGCTGTGTGACGTACAGATAGGGTGTTTACACTGACTGATTATTTACAATAGGGTGTCTTGACATATTTGTAGTCTCTGTTAGCGTAGATAACCCTTAAGCCACCAGGCCTAGGTTACCTTACGCTTTAGGATATATTTCCTCCAACTAGGGACTTTTTGTTGTTGTGTACTATTTACCCTGTCCCCTAAACGGTCTTAAGGGTACCTCCCTCCTTGTGTTGTGAGCACAAAGGATCATGGTCAACAAAATTGATGACGCGGAACCATCGGCTAGACACAAGATGGCGCCGGGAGATAACCCGAAACCAGCAAATGGGCGGGAAGGTCTGGGCAAGCAGGGAAACAGCCCTCATTCACCAAATCCAAGTGCTACAGTTGCGGAAGTGCGAACCACGCAGCCCATGATAAACTCTCCCCGCTTTTCGTGCAAAGTGCATGTTCTGTGGCCTGGTAGGCCACTACGAGAAAGTGTGTCGGAGGAAAGAGAAGAAAGCGATGGTGAATAACATAGCGCACCAACAACAGGAGGAAGGTGCAGATGAGGAGTCAGACGAAGACGACAGAGTGTTATGCATCGAGGAGCAAGTACTGGGTAACGACACTCAACCCTCTGACAAACCGAGAGCGGACATGTTAATTGGGGGGAGTCAAAATCAGAATCGCAATTGACTTTGGATCCCCGTACACCAGCGTGCAGAGATCGGTGTGGGAAGAGGAATTCAGACCGAGCCTGGCCCCACAACTAGACCCGCCGGACATAAGGCAGGTGTCGTACACAAGCAACCCGATTCCAATGGTTGGATACCGGAGCCTGAAGTTCGAATTTAGGGAGAGAACAGCCACATGTAAGCTGTACGTAGCAGAGAGAGGCCCCTCAGTTCTGGGATGGAGAGACCAGGGAGACTTGGGAATCAAGCTGGACCCAGGAGGCATAGAACAAGTACTGCTGACAGATAGTGAGCACTGGCCAGACCTGGAGAGGGTGAGAAGAGAGTTCCCCAACGTCTTTGGTGGCAAAGTGGGGAAACTGGAGAGGTTTATGCATAAAATCGTACTCAGAGAAGGCTCCTGGCCGGTATCTCACAAGGTCCGCAATGTGCCCATAGCAGTGAGGGAAGCAGTGCAACAAGAACTGTCTCGACTGGAAGAGCAAGGGACCATCGAGCCGATCGATAGCTCAGAGTGGTTGTCTCCCTTGGTGGTCGCCAGGAAACCCAACGGCAAGGTGCGCCTGAGTGTGAACCTGCGCGAGCTGAACAAATGCTTGGTGGTGGAGAAGACTCCCCTCCCCAGGATAAGTCAAGTCAAGTCAAGTCAGAGATTTATATAGCGCGCTACATACCCGGAGGGTCTCAAGGCGCTTGAGGAAGGGTGGGGAATTACTTGTCGAATATCCAAGTTTTAAGTTGTTTTCTGAATGCTAGGTGGTTCTGAGTGAGACGAAGGTGAGTGGGGAGTGAGTTCCAGGTTTTAGCTGCGAGGTAGGAGAAGGATCTACCTCCCATGGAGGCTTTATTGATGCGAGGTACGGTGGCAAGCACTTGGTTGGAGGAACGTAGTTGGCGAGAGGGGGTGTAGAAGGAAAGTCGTGTGTTGAGGCATTCGGGTCCAAGTTCGTAAAGTGCTTTGTGTGCGTGGGTTAGGAGGCGGAAAGTAATCCTCTTCTTGACGGGGAGCCAGTGGAGGTTTTTCAGGTGATTAGAGATGTGGTCTTTACGTGGGATGTCTAGTATGAGTCTGGCTGATGCGTTCTGGATGCGTTAGAGTTTTTTCTGGAGTTTTGCAGTGATACCTGCGTATAGGGTGTTTCCGTAGTCCAGGCGGCTGGTAACCAGTGCATGGGTGACCGTTTTTCTAGTGTCAGTGGGGATCCAGCGAAATGTATTTTTGAGCATGCGAAGAATGTTGAAGCAAGATGATGAGACGGCGCTGACCTGTCTGGTCATCGAGAGTGAGGAGTCAAGGATGACGCCCAGGTTCCGTGCGTGGTCCGTCGGGGTGGGTGCTTTTCCAAGGGCCTCTGGCCACCTAGAGTCATCCCAGGCGGAGGGGGAGGTACCTAAGATGAGGACTTCTGTTTTGTCTGAGTTCAGTTTCAGACGGCTATGCTTCATCCACTCGGCTACTTCTTTCATTCCTTCATGTAGGTTGGTTTTGGCGGTGTTAGGGTCTTTGGTGAGTGAGAGGATAAGGTGAGTGTCATCAGCGTAGGAGATGATGTTGAGGTTGTGTTGGCGTGCGATGGCCGCGAGGGGGCTCATGTATACGTTGAAGAGGGTGGGACTGAGTGAGGATACTTGTGGCACGCCGCAAATGACTTCAGTGGCCTCTGAGTGGAATGGTGGGAGGCGGACTCTCTGGGTTCTTCCGGTGAGGAACGAGGTGATCCATTCCAGTGCTATTCCTTGGATTCCGATGTTTCTGAGGCGCTGTAGAAGGGTGTTATGGCAGACTGTGTCGAAGGCTGCGGAGAGGTCGAGGAGGATGAGGGCGACTGTCTCCATTGTCCAGTAGAGTTCGAATGTCGTCTGTTGCTGCGATGAGTGCGGTCTCAGTGCTGTGTTTGGCTCGGAAGCCGGACTGTGAGGAGTCGAGGGATTTGTTGGTTTCGAGGAAGGCGGCGAGCTGGTTGTTGACAGCTTTCTCGATGACTTTGGCCGGGAATGGGAGGAGCGAGATGGGGCGGTAGTTTTTGAGTTTGGTGGGGTCAGCTGTGGGTTTTTTCAGAAGGGCGCTGAGTTCGGCGTGTTTCCAGCTTTCTGGGAAGGAGCCGGATTTGAGGGAGCAGTTGATGACGTCTCGAAGGTGTGGTGCTATGATGGAGTCTGCTTTGTTGAAGATGTGGTGAGGGCAAGGGTCTGAGGGGGGTCCTGAATGGATGGAGTTCATCAGGCGAATGGTGTCCTCAGTGGAGATTGGGTTCCAGTCATTAAGGAAGTTCAAGGGGGGGTGAAGGTCCTGCAGAAGGTTGGGTGGGTTGGTCTCCGGGTCGGTTGTCGAAGCTGTTGTGGATGTCTGCG
This sequence comes from Lissotriton vulgaris, assembly GCF_964263255.1. Lineage (NCBI taxonomy): Eukaryota > Metazoa > Chordata > Amphibia > Caudata > Salamandridae > Lissotriton > Lissotriton vulgaris. Next base: position 966,471 of record NW_028244325.1, read on the forward strand.
ATTTTGTCGTGGAAGAAGGAAGCTAGGGAGTCGCAGAGGGCTTGAGAGGGGGTGATGTCGTTGGAGTTGGCTGAGGGGTTGGTAAATTATTTGACGATGTTGAATAATTCCTTGCTGTTGTGGGCGTTGTTGTCTAGTCGGTCTTTGAATGCGGCTTTCTTGGCAGATCGGATAAGTTGGTGGTGTATGCGGGTGGCGTTTTTGAAGGCGTCTCTGGTGCTGGTGTTTGGGTCTTTTTTCCAGGCCTTCTCGAGGGAGCGACAGAGTTTCTTTGATTTCTTAAGATCGTCGTTGAACCAGGAGGCGTTTTTGCTGCCTAGTTTGATTTGACGTTTTTTCATCGGTGCTAGGATGTCGGCGCTGTTGGATAGCCATTGGGTGAGGTTAATTGCTGCTTGGTCGGGGTTTGAGGAGTGGGCAGGGGGGATTTGAAGAAGCGATGAGGAGATCTGGTCGATGGTGATTTTGTTCCAGTTTCTTCGCAGAGTGGGTTGAGGATGGTTGTGAGTTGTGGTCTTATTGTAGGTGAAGTGTACGCAGCTGTGGTCCGTCCAATGGAGCATAGTGGTGTGACTGAAGGAGACATGTTTGCTGGAGGTGAAGATAGGGTCGAGTGTGTGGCCTGCGATGTGGGTGGGCGTAGTGACAAGTTGTTTGAGTCCTAGGTTGGTGAGATTGTCCAGAAGGGAGGTGGCGTTGGTGTCATTGCTCTTTTCCAGGTGAAAGTTGAGGTCTCCCAGTAGAATGTATTCCTCGGGGGGGAGGGCGTGTGGGGTGATAAAATCAGTGATAGCGTCGCTGAATTGTGCGCGGGAACCTGGAGGTCGGTAGAGGAGGGTGACTCTGAGTGTGGTCTTGGGGTCGGTGTGGATCTGGAAGTGAAGGTGTTCGGCGCTGGCAAGGTTGACGTCTGAGCTGGTTGAGATGCGGATGGAGTTCTTATGGACGATAGCGATGCCTCCTCCTGTTTGGTCGGTGCGGTCTTTACGGATGATCTTGTAGCCTTCCGGGATGGCAATGGTGATGTCTGGGGCTGATGAGGCGTTCATCCATGTTTCTGTTAGAAAGGCGACGTCCGGAAAGATGGTGTCTAGTAGATTCCAAAGGTCGATGGCGTGTCTGTGGACCGAGCGGGTGTTGAGCAGGATGCATTTTAGGTGGTTGGTGTCAGATCTCTGTTGTGCGTTCGTGGATGAGGAGTTTATCTTGGTGCCGTCGAACTTGCAGGAGTAGCATGTGAAGGGACCATAGGTGTGTCCAGGAGCGGCTTGGGCGCAGTTGGGGAGTCGGCCGGGGTTAAGGGCTAGGATGGTGGAAGCATCGTATGTAATGCGGGAGGGGTGGGTGGTACGGGGACCAGGGGGTCTGGCGCTGGGCGCGGTCCAGGCGCGGACGGGCGTAGACGGGCTTACCTTTGGCGCACCTTCGGCGGGGCCGCAGCGCGTGGACGCTGCGCGTTGGGACATCTGGCATTTAATGGATAGTGGAGGGGCGGTGGGTGGGAGGGTCAGCAGCTGGGAGGCGGTAGCGGGGAGGAGGGGCGTGCCTGGGAATAACAACACAGAACAAAATGGAGGTCAAAGGGGGGGCGAGGCAGGGGCAGCAAATCGCCTGTGGCACCGAAAGTGCAATCTAACTACTTGCAGGCTGGTAAAATAAACACAAAGTCGCGTACACAATGCACAGTGCACAAAGCAGGGCGGGCGGCGCTCCAATTCAATGCGCTATGATTACAGGTCAATTACAATGCAGAGCCTACGTAATGTTTATCAGGTTCTAAAATTGGGGAGTGAAATGGTTCTCTACAGTAGACCTCACTTCAGCATACCACCAGATTGACCTACACCCGTCCAGCAGGAAACTGACGTCCTTCATCACCTCCTATGGTTGTTATCAGTTCCGCAGGATGCCCTTCGGGCTAGCGTCTGCCGCAGCGGTATTCCAAAAGCTCATGCACCGCCTGTTCAAAGACATCGAAGGCATCCAATATTTCCAGGATGACATCCTTGTAATGGGGAAGGATCGTAAGGACCACGATACCAAGCTAGGCAAGGTGCTAGGCGTTCTACAGGAGAAAGGTCTCACGGCGGAATGGGAGAAGTGCAGATTCAGAATGACGTCCCTCACCTACCTGGGGCACGAAATAAGCGGACAAGGAATCACTCTCAAGAAAGACAATGTGAAAGCAATCTGCGAAGCCAGAGCCCAAAACAACAAGGATGAAGTACGGTCATTCCTGGGAATGGCCAAGTACTACAGCAAATTTGTTCAACATTTTGCTACGAAAACGCACAGATTACGACAACTGATAAGAGACAAGGCGTCATTCCAGTGGGATGACGAGGCTCAGAGGGGGTTCGAGGAGCTGAAAGAGAACATCAGCCAGGCCGTACCCTTGCATGGACATGACCCAGCGGGATTCTCCATCCTCACCACTGACGCCAGCGAAAAAGGTCTGGGGGCAGTCCTCTCACAACAGAGAGATGACAACACGGTTGAAACACTCAGCTTCGCGTCCAGAGCGCTGTCGCACACTGAACAGAAGTTCAGCGTAATAGAGAAAGGGATGCTGGCTGTCGTGTGGGCCATGGGAAAGTTCCGGCAGTTTCTGTGGGGCACGAGGTTCCGCCTACAAACTGACCACAAGCTGTTGGTTAAGGTACTCACCTCAAGTGGGCATGCCACTGCCACACCGCGGATTGCGAAGATGACCCTCAAGCTCCTAGAGTACACAAAGGATGTAGAGTACATCCCAGGAACACGCAACAAAGTGGCTGACTATCTCAGCAGAGCCTCAGCTATGGAAGAAGCGCCCACGCCTGTAGAGGAGAATGAAGAAATGGTGGCAGTAATGGAAGACATGGAGAGAGCAATCAGCATACAAGAGTGGGCACACGCATACGAAGAGGATGAGAACTTGGAGGAGATCAAAAAGTACCTTGTCAAAGGGTGGCCGGAAAAGAAAAGGCTACAGGAGGTGCCTAGGAAACTGTATGAAGTGAGAGAGGAGTTATCAATGAGTGACTCAGGAACATTTCTGTATCGCGGGGACAATGTGGTGCCACCAGAAAGACTAGTCTCAACCTTGCTGAACCAACTGCATGAAGGTCACCTTGGCATTGTGTAGACCAAGTTGAGAGTGAAGCAGATGTACTGGTGGCCAGGAATGGACATCCAGATCGAGAGACATGTCAGCGACTGCAACCAATGCCAGGAGTCAGACAAAGTACTCAAACCCTTGAGGCCGGCGTTGGGGAGATTTGAGCAACCCTGTGATCCATGGGAGGATCTCCCTGTTGACATCCTAGGGCCGATACTGGATGGACAAGGAACGGCCAAGTACTTGTGTGTGCTGGTGGATAAATATTCCAAATGGCCAGAAGTGCATGTGCAGGAAGAAATGGACTCGGATGTAGTCATTAAATTCCTCACCTCGGTGTTCCAAATGGAAGGCATCTCGAGGACTATATTGACAGACAATGGCCCGCAATTCACATCTGATAAGTGGCACCGATACACCGAGAGGAACGGAATCAAGTCCAAACACACCTCGGTGTATCATCCAGCCAGCAATGGACAGGTGGAAAGGTTTAACCGAGTTCTTATGGGGTCAATTCAAGCGGCCATCATGCAAGGGAAAGACTGGGAGGCAGAAATTCAAAGAATGATGTGGGCGTACAGAATCACTCCCACCGCAACAGGGTACAGTCCCTTCCAGATCCTAAGGGGCAGGCATCCGTTCACGAAAGACAATGTGGTATGGAGAGAAAAGACGGTCACCAGTAAGTGGTCACCTGCCGTGGTCCAGCACAATTTGGAGAAGGCCCAGAGAGTGTACACAAAACACTACAACCGGAGAAGGAGAGTGAAGGACGCGACTTTGGAAAAAATAGGAGTGGGTGAGAGTTAAACAGGCAGTACTAAGGAAGAAGGGAGAAAGCAAGTACAGCCCACCCCTACAAGTGGAGGAAGTGTACAGCAGAGCAGCCCTCCTTAGCGATGGAAAGGTGTGGTCCCAGGATCGCATGGAGAAGATAAATAAAATCGTGCAGTGGCCGGAGGAGAAAGGAAACTGCACCTCTGTCCAAAGACAAGAAAGAGAAGCCGGAGAAAGAGAGTCCGTTGACGGAAGTCAGGGAGATGGAGATGCATATATAGAGAGTGAAGAACTAGTTGAGACGAGTGTGAAGTAAACATCAGCAAAGGAAGAGGCGACACCCAGGAGAATGGGACATGGTCAAGGGAGAGAAAAGGTGGGGAGCCCTGCACCCGAGGGTGTCCACGAAGCCGCCACTCCGGTAAGACGCACGCGCGCTGTGAGAGTGATAGTCAGGCCTGCACACCTCAGAGACTCTGAATGAGAGAACATTGAACACTGAACTGTAAATATCCGTTGTGTAAAAGGAGGAGATATGTGGTGTTAGCGTTCTAGCTAATGCCGGCGTGCGTGTGACGTAACACGCGCCGGCAGAGAACGCGGGACTGCGCATGCGCGAGCGGCAGTTCGCGCCCTGCAGAGCCCGGAAGAGCGCGATCCAGGCAAGACGCCCGGCGCTCTTTCCCCGCATTATCTTGTATAATAAATAAGCATTTCCCCCACAAACCTGCATCTGTGTGTTCCTTTAGGAGGAGCCTGGAGACCTCAACAGTATGCACCTCAATTTAACTCTGGGGTGTTCTTTTGTTTCCTAGCATCAAGAATTAGAAATGTGATCAAAAGAAACCAGTATTTAGCTGTAAAGGAGAACTGTATATATACATTTAATAGGAAACATACATGCTCTCCCAAAACCCGAAATGAATCTCTCGTTTCCTCCTACCTCATTCGCACAATTAAATGCAGACTACTTGTGCCAGACCTAGTTTCAGAAAGGGTGAAGATAAGAAAGGTGCACGTAAAGGGACCTGCTACTCTTCTACCCGTGACGTAACTAGGGTGACCAACCGTCCGTAAATTTCACGGACAGGCCGTAATTTCGGCCGTCTGTCCATTGTCCGTGAAGGATTTTCTAACGGACGCTATTTGTCCGTAATTTTAACCAGGCACCGGTCGCAACTCCCTGAAGCCGGCGCAGCTTTCACCCACCTCCCTTGTTGACTCCGATGCTGAGCTCGGGTGTAACAGACTCAGAGGCAGTACAAAAGCTCACATACCCAGCAGAGTTGGAGAGGCACAGCGGGGTGGCAACCCTGACACCTCCAGCCCTTGATGAGCTGTTAAGAGGTGCTTGCTTGAAGATGACAGAGGGGGGGGGGCGGCAGCTTCAGGAGCAGGGGCATCTATTCAGATGCAAACTGCCCTGAATGCGCCATGTCTCCGCAATTTAGAGGGGCATCACACATTCCATTTCTGCCCAGGGCCCCAAACATCCTAGAACCGGCCCTAATTACACAGAGGCAGCACGTGGTTCTCTTCACATAGCGTAATTACTGTCACTAGATTGTAAGCAAACCTCGGTTCTTCAAACATGCAGTCTATAATGTAATAAAATAAAGAAATGGCACAATTGCACCCACACTGGTTAACAAAGTATGGAGGACAATCAGTTAAATCAGTACTCTTGGAGTGTCTCCTGTAAGTACTGTACATCACAGTGGGGGATGGCAAAACTAACATTTTGGACTGAGAGCTGGTCTTCTCATTGTCTTGTCCAGGACAGGGTGAGGAGCCCAACCCCACCCTGGAAGAGACCAAGATGATACCAGAATACTGCATGCCCACACCTGTGCCCACCCTGGTGGATCCTGTTCCCTCTCCTGTGATGGCTCCTGCCCCCCCCCCCCCCACACCCCCCAGTGATGGCTCCTGTCCCCCCATGTGGTGGCTCCTGTCCCCCCGCCCCCCCCCCCCCCCCCGCCTGTGAAGGCTCCTGTGCCCCCCTGTGGTGGATCCTGTCTCTGCCCTGGGTGGCTTCTGTCCCAGTCCTGGAATGGCTCCTGCAGCGAGGGTGAAGTTCTTGATGGGCCTCTTCTCAAAAAGGCTCTGCTCAAAATTAATATGAAAAGGTGGGCAAGTGAGCAAGTGAAGGGATGGCTGGATGAATTAGTGAAAAGGTGAATGGATGAATGAAAGATTGAATACATGGATAATGAGAGGATGGATGGATAGATGAGTGAGTGAGCGAGTCGAAGGATGGAAGAGAGAAAAGGTAAATAGCTGGATGTATGGGTGGAAGGGTAGCTGGATGGGAAAAATGGGTGGATGGATGAGTGAAAGGATAGATGAGGGAAAAGGTGGATGCTGAGTGAGTGGGTGGATGCATGAGTGAAATGATGGATGGATGGATTGATGAACTGATAAGTGCAAGGGTGAATGGATGGACAGATGAGCGAAAGGGTGGATGTGAGTGAGTGAAAAGGAAGGTAGATGGCCAAAAGGATGAATAGATGAGTGAAGGAGTGAAAGGATAAATGGATGAGTGAAAGGTTCAATGGATGGATTCATGAGTGGATGAGTAGATGGGTGGGTGAGTGGATGGATGGAAAGAAGGATTGCTAAGTGAAAGGGTCAATGGAGAGAGAAAGGGAGGATGGATGACAGAAAGTGTGGAAGGATGAGTGACTGGGTGGATGGATAGTAAATGAAAGGATGGCTGGATGGGTGAAAGGGTAAATGGCTGGATGGATGAGTGAATGGATGGATGGATGGGTAGAAGCGTGGATGGATGAGTCTACAGATGGATAGGGTGAAACAGTGGATGGATGGATAATGGAAGGATGAGTGAAAGGATGAATGAAGGGATGGATGAGTGAAATGATAGATGGAAGGATACATGATGGATAGGTTTGCAAATGGTTGAATATGTTTGGATATGGCTGGGCTTACTTATATACTATTGTGCGACCTCTAATGTGTCTGTAAAACTTATCCAATTGTCCTGAAGTTTTGTCCTAAATTTTGACCTCCTGTCCTGAATTTGTGTCCTGAATTTTGACCCTTTGTCCTGAATTTTTACACTCACCGTCCTGAATTTGCACCAATGCCAGTTGGTCACCCTAGACCAGAGGCCTTCAATCTGTGGGGCGCGACCCCCAGGGGGGTCGTGGAGTCCTTGGAAGGGGGTCGCAGATTCTGCCAGAGCACGCAGTTCCTGGCTTGGGCTGATCGAGGGTGTTCATGGCGGAGGCCTAATTCACACCGAGGTGTGAAAAACATCAAAGCCTCATTAACAAGTAAAAGGTCTTCTAAAGACCTGTCAAGTACTCGGGTGTGGCTGTGTGTGTGTGTCCCTGAAGCCATTTCGAGCTGGGGGAGGAGGAGAGGTGGGAGGGGAGGCGGAGGGGGGCTGGGGGAGCAGGCTGTAGTGTAGCCCTTTGAGGTCAATGCAAATTGCCCGCCTGGAGCTGTGAGTCCCATGACACGTCCCCCGCCCCCAGCAGGGAGGCACAGAGATGCCCTCCCATGATCGGGAAAGAAGGAAGAAGAGCAGAGAGATACTGACCCCCCCCCCCCATGAGAGAGGCACAGAAAAGGTGGGTGGATGAATGATGGGTGGATGGATGGATGTAAGGATGAAGGATGAATGGATGTGTGAAAAGGTGGGTGGATGAATGATGAATGGATGGATGAAAGGGTGGATGGAAGGATGAAAGGATGGATGGATGAAAGGGTGGATGGATGGCAGGATGGATAGATGAAAGGATGGATGGATGAAAGGGTGGATGGATGGAAGGATAAAAGGGTAGATGGATGAAGGATGTATGGATGGATAAAAGGTTGTATGGATGGATAAAAGGTTGCATGGATGGATGGATGGATGTGTGAAAAGATGGGTGGATGAATGATGGGTGAATGGATGGATGAAAGGGTGGATGGATGAAGGATGGATGTATGGATGGAAGGATGAAAGGGTGGATGGGTGAAGGATAGATGGATGAAGGATAGGTGTAAGGATGAAAGGGTGGATAAAAGGTTGCATGGACGAATGATGGATGTGTGAAAAGGTGGGGGGATGAATGATGGATGGATGGATGCAAGGATGGACGTAAGGATGAAAGGGTAGATGGATGGATGGATGGATAAAAGGTTGCATGGATGAATGATTCATGGATGGATGTGTGAAAGTGTGGGTGGATGAATGATGGATGGATGTGATGAGGTCTAACAGGCGCATTTATGGTTGTCAAAAGATGATGATGAGGAGTACCAGTTTCTAGAAACTTTTGTCGGAAGGGGGTCCTTACCCCTAAAAAGGTTTTACAAGGGGGTCTCAGCATCAAAAAGTTTGAAGACCTCTGCCCTAGACGTAACTGAGCGTAAAATGAGTGTGGTGCATATTTCTAAATATCCCAATCCAATGTATATAGTCTTTTATTTTTACTTCTTTGCATTCTTATAGTTACTTTTACTCCCCCAAGAACTACAAGTGTCAAAAGGCAAGCATTAGCAACGACGGGGTTATAATGATAAATTTCACAACAAAATATGGCATATATAAAAAATGAAAATAATTGAAATACGAATTTACATAGTGTCACTTTAGTTATTGTTATCATTGCAAAAGCAGGGAATAAAGAAATAAAATTACGTCACTAGTTCAAAATGTTCATCCCCGACACGAAAAATCGAGAGCTCTTGCATAATTAAGATGGAAATCCCAATCTTGCACTCTCAAAAGTGCGATGTTAGTTACCGGCTCTCAAATAATTAATAGAGACTATTTTATATAAACATGTACGATTAGATGGCAAGCGTGCTTCATAAAGACAGAACCTGCGTATTGCCCCGGCCGGAGAATTTAGGCATATTAGGTTGTAGGCAAAGGTGCAGCCGGGAGCCGTTCAACGGCATCGGAGGGGGCAGGAAGGAAGCCTGGAATAAACCGTCATAAACTTCACTTGCCTGCCAACCGGCGCAGGTTGTCGCGCGCTCTGCTGCCACCTCGCGGCTGCGCGCGGGTGTCGCACGTACCCGGAAGTGAAGCGGCGCGGCTCACGCTCAGGGCTAGGTAGCAAGCAGGAAGGAATCCCTGGAATGCGCCGCGCGCCCCGTCGCTCTCTCTCTGCGACTGAGGCGTCCGTTGTGGCGACTGCGTGGCCCTGTCACCCAGGCCCGCCGCTGTCTGTTTGCCAAACACAGCTGCTTGTTGTCTTTTGGGATTGTGTCAGAAGGAATGGAACTGCGCTCCAGCCCTGATTTTATCGCCTGCTCCGCGGTCTGTTTTTATGGTCTCGCAGCACGGCTTTCTTGTTATTCGGAGCCAAGGTACCTGTGGAGCTCCTGTGTGGGAGATAAGGGGGCGGGGGTGGGGAGGGGAGTTATTCACAGCTCTGAACACCCAAAAGCCATTGAAAGGCTATGGGTGTGGTCTATAGTATCCCCAAACATAAGTAATTTTAGTTAAGTGCTCTGTACATACTTGGGTACCGTACCTCATAAATATAAATCATTTCTCCTACAGCAAGGGGCTGCAGTTATGTATTTCAATTATTGCTAATTTTATGTACGTATGTGGTTATTCTAAATATAGATTTTAAAGCCTGCTTTTGTGTTTTTGTAACTGAGAGATAAGAACTTAAACTATTTCATATGGCGCTCCTGCATTTATCAATAATATAGCGAGAGAGGCACGCGCCCCAGTGTACGCAGTGTCTCTGATTGCAATACTAGGATAATGGGAACAAGCCCCCTTATCCTGGTATTGCAATTGAAGACAGTCTTAACTGGGGTGTAGTAGGCTGTTCACACTTCTTTGACCACCACCTGCTACAGCACTATTAGCACTATGTGTGGCCCCGCACCGAGAACTAACTACCCGTACGACTTAGTAGAAAAGCACTGAGACAATGCTAGAAGTAGCTTATTACAGAAGCAGGCGGAAATAATGGGCTTTTGTAGTTGTTGTTGTAATATTAGCGGGGCGGGGGCGGCGAGTGTTGTGCAGTAAGATTTTATACGTGTAAATGCCGCGCTTGGATGCATCTGGCTGTCATCGCTACACAAAATGCAAATTAAAACCAAACACGCCATACTACCTTAAGTGGAACTATTATAAGATACACTTTAGGTTGAAGACTTAGAAATATGACACAGTTGCGGATATGCAACCCCTATAAATTAGATAACACTGATAATTACTTTTCATAGATGATTTAACAAGCGGAAGAATCGGAGCACGTGTAGACTAATAGGTACGTGTTGACAAAAGCGCATATTTAGTTGTAAGATTAATTTCCACTACTATTCACTTTTTCGTAAAGTTAAAATTATACTTGATTTGTTTGCCAAGGGTCACTAAGTGTGGCAAAGCATTAAAGCCCATATCGGACCCGCATAGTACAGAACTCCTGTTGACAGCGCAGGTGCAGTGCATTCCTGCCCGGCTGATGTTATTTTAGGCACTCAGCCAGTTCATGTAGCTACTAGAAACTGAAAGTGGTTCTGCCTCAAAGACCCACCCAGCTGCTGGAGAGAACACAGGAAGCCAGCAGAGGGGGCAGGGTGGGGCCGTTCCCCTGCAGCCGCAATTGAGATCCCTGGCAGGAGACTTTTGTGTGTGGTATAAACACATCAGATGAGTCAAGCAAGTGAAATTAAAGTAGCAGCTCAGGGCATGAAAAATGCGTGCCGGGGCCGGTGACAAACGGACCGTGCATTGCTTTTTTCTGCAGATCACATGGTAGGACTGCGGCTGACAGGAGCCCCGGTTTATTAGTGACTGATCTGGCAGGTGACCCGCACCCTGTCCTCAGAGCCCGGGAGAGTTAATGATTGAAATTCTTCTGATGGAGAGATGCAATCACTCACTCCTAGCGCCTCCCAGAGCTGGCTGCAACTGCAGCCGCACAAGGGGCTTTCCAGCTTCGGAATTCTTTCAGGAGAACATCACAGAGCTCTGGCTTTCATCTGTGCACCACTTACATACAGCCCACCACCTACAGGCCAGACGGAGCAGGCGCACCACACAGAAAGTGCGATGTTCCGGCCAGGGACTGGCGAAAGGAATGCGGGTACGTTCAACGCCGGTTGCCATCGGGAAGGTGCTTGCTTGTTCTTCTGTATCAAAAACACATTACAGAATTATCGCAGAGCAGCTGCACATATGTCCTAAAGTGCTGTAGTAATATTTATTTTATTTATTTATTTATTTATTTATGCATTTTTATATAGCGCGGACTTTACCCGAAGGCGTCAGAGCGCTTCACATTCGGAACTGAAATGAAACATAATGAGAAAAATTACAAAAGAGCAGATTGCTAAAACATACGTTACTTACATAAGGTAATAGTGACAATTGTGAGCAAACAAAAAACATGAGGTAGTAAAAATTGTGAGCAACCAAAAATGCATGAGGTAGTAAGGGTAATAATGACAATTGTGAGCAAACAAAATACTTGAGGTAGTAAACATTGTGAGCAACCAAAAATACATGAGGTAGTAAAGGTAATAGTGACAATTGTGAGCAAACAAAATACTTGAGGTAGTAAAAAATGATGAACAACCAAAAATACATGAGGTAGTCAAAAGTGCACAAGAGGAAAAGTGACAAGTGTGCAGTTAGAAGAGAAAACAGAGTATAATTTGAGGTATAATACTGCAATAAGTGCTCGGCACAAGAACAGGCGTTACGTAGGCAAGGTGGCACTTGTGCAAGTATCAGAGGTAAAAACATGTGAGAGGTAGCAACCGTGTGTTACAAGGGCAAAGTGTTGTGTGCATGTTACAAAAGGGCACCGAACACAAGTACATGGAGAATACTGCAAAAAGGCAGACACTCCCATCACAGGAGAACACTGGGAAGGCACTCCCATGGTCATGGAAAGTAGTAAATATCAGTAGTGGGAGGCCTTCCTCCAAATAGCAAGAGGACGTGAATTACTATTGGAGGTGTCTCTGGAGGAGGAGAACTTTGAGGTCCCTTTTGAAGGCCTGGGAGGAGGTGGTGGTCCGGAGCTCAGGCGGAAACGAGTTCCAGATTCTCAATGCGTTGCCTGAAAAGGATTGGGCCATTGTTCTTTCCTTCTTGAAAGTGGGAGGTTCAAGCAGTAGATTCTCGGCATTGCGTGAAGGTCTAGAGCCTCCAGAGAGTTTCAGTTTATTCGCCAGGTAGCGGGGAGAGGAGGAGTGCAAGGCTTTGTGAGTGATACAAGCGGTCTTGTAGATAGCTCTAGCCTCGAAGGGAAGCCAGCGGAGGGTGGATAACATCGGTGTGATGTGATCGCTTCTTTTGGCCCCATAGATGAAACGAGCTGCTGAATGGAAGACAGACTTAAGTGGGGACAGGTGAGATTTGGGGAGGCCAGTAAGAAGAGAATTGCAGTAGTCTAGTCTGGAGAGGACCAGCGCTTGTACCAGGGTTATAAGGTCCTGCTCCGGGAAGAAGCGACGGATTCCCCAAAGAAGGCGCAGTTGGTAGCGAGCAGATTTTGCAATAGAATTGATGTGGGGAGTTAGATTGAGTTTTTTGTCTAGAATGACACCAAGAGATTTTGCGCTGTCGACAATGATGGGTTTGTTGTTTAGTAGATTCATCTGATCCATCCATGATTGAACCGGGGGAGGAGAGAGTGAGGAGGAGAAGAGGAGGAATTCAGTTTTGGAGGGATTCAGAATCAATTGATGAGATGACATCCAGTTTTGAATGGAGTCAAGAGTAGATCTTAGGATGGAGAGATCATGAGTGGAGGCAACCTTGAGGTAGAGTTGAGTGTCATCTGCATAGAGATGATAGTGAATCCCGGATTTGCTTAGGAGGTTTCCCAGTGGTTCTAAGTAGAGATTGAACAGTGTGGGTGCAAGTATAGAGCCTTGGGGAACACCTTGACCCACCGCCACAGGAGAAGAAAGACTGTTCGCTATTTTGATCATTTGAGATCTGTCAGAGAGGAAGGATGCAAACCATTTAAGCACAGTGCCCTCCATGCCCATTCTCTGTTGAAGAATATTGAGGAGGGTGTTGTGATTAACAGTGTCGAAGGCTGCGGAGAGGTCAAGGAGAATTAGCAGACAGGACCCCCCTGAGTCGAGTATCCTCAGCGCATCATCAACCACTTGCAGTAGGGCTGTTTCAGTGCTGCAGTTTTGGATGAAGCCGGACTGACAATTGTCAAGAAGATCATTGTCCTTGATATGACGAGAGAGTTGTTTGGCTACACATCTTTCCGTGATCTTTGCAAGAAAGGGAAGGTTAGTAATGGGGCGGAAGTTGTTGAGGTCATTCGCATCAGCAGTGGGCTTTTTCAGCAGAGGGGTGACCTGCCCAGTTTTGAAGGGGACAGGAAGGGAGCCTTGCCAGAGGGAGAGGTTGATCAGAGTGGTCCAATAGGAGAGGGAATGTGTATAGAAGTCCAAGGCAATGGCACTGGGGATAGGGTCAAGAGAATGGTTGGAGGGCTTTGTTTCGCGTATGCACTTGAGAAGGGCATCTTCAGATATGGGGTCAAAACTCTGCCAAATGGCTAAGGATTTGCGCTCCTCTGGAGGTGTAGGATGAGCAACCTGATCCACAAGTGATTTCACCTTTCCATCGAAGAAAGTAGCGAAATCCGCTGCTCTCTTTGTAGAGCAATCCAGTACAGATTAGAAGTTTAGGTACTGTGCTCTGTACAATATCAGAGAGTAGCTGATATGTGGGCACGCGCTACATGTTTACAGGGTAGTAGAGAACAGGGGATGTCCAAAGAAGTCACCTCTTCACCCTTCTAGCAAATCGAGAGTGAGTCATTATAATACAGGCAAGCAACTGTGCCGGCCCTAATACATTGAAATAATCTTTTTATCTAGCTACTTTCCTATCCCAGGTTCTACACCTCCAATAGCTATCTTGGTTGTCCCGTACAAGTGGGCCTTGCAGGACAGGATCCAGCTTTGGACACCAGGTAAAACTTATGCCCACAGCACATGGATTGTTTTGCTTTACTTGATGAAATGAGGCTGCCCTTGCACCATTTGATTGGCATTACTGTTCAGCTGTAACAGCTAAAGTCCAAATAAGTGTACTGAGACCAGGTGAGAAGAGGGTATCAAGCTTGCTCTAAAAAGAAGGATGGTTCAGCACATGTTTTCCTAGCAATTGATGGTATGGCTCGTTGGCGCTAGGGGATGAACAAGCAAGACGAGCCTGTATAGACAGGACGCTTGCAGCTCATGCAGATATGCACCTGGTTCTCTCCACACTGGTGGAAGAAGTGCAGAGCACGCAGACTAACCTTGGTTGTAAAAGGGACAGATAGACAGGATCCATAGCACTAAGGGGCATATTCACAAGGAGCTATCGCTGAATTAACGGCACTTTAGCGCAGCCAAAGTAGTGATTATTTTACCCCACCATTCACAAGCAGGTGCTAACAGCCCACAGCACCACTTTTCCCGCGTTAGCAGCCGCAAAAAACATCGCTACATAGGATCCCCACAACTATCGCTAATGAGATGCAGAGTAGGCGTTCCCGTGCCAAAACCCACGACAACACCACACCTCAACATTCATAACGACCAGCCAGATCAGCGATAAGAAAACAAAACATGCGATAAGGCGCGTTAGCAGCAGGAAATTTGCACCTGTCTGACCTGGTGTAAAATCGGACGGCAGCCAGCACCACAATAGGGAGCACAGCCCAGGGCGTTATCGGAAGGGCAACAGATGCCATGGAGCAACTGATTATGCAGGCCATCACACCCCCTGGACCCCCCTTTCCCCGGCCTCACCCAGGTAAAGACATGCCACATCAGCAACACCTCAACATGTACCAAATAACCCGCCTGATGTCGCACAATCACAACTGGTGACATGCACATGCTGGCACAGAAATGAGCATCACACATTCACTTTAGAAGCAAACAATTAAACTTTATTGTAACAACACAGAAATCAAATGAAGACACATGGCGGCTCCCCTCAACACAATCCGTAGGTCACAGCCTGCAAGACAAAAAAACATGATGAGAAGGTGTGTTCTGCGTACATCAGAGGACAGAGAGAGAGAAAAGAAGAGAGTGAGACAGAAGTAGAGAGGGAGAGAGAGAGAAAAAGAGAGGAGGAGCGAGAGAGAGTGCCGATCCTGCGCACCAAGGCCACACTACTCACCTGCTGCCACCGGTGTGTCTCCAACCACATGCCGGTACGTATAGAAGCACACCAGGTCCCACATCTGAGACAGAGCTGTCATCTGAAACAGAGTCCAGAGACAAGACTGGCACAGTACACAGACTTGCACAAAAAAACATCGCCTGCCCGCCCATACACACCCAGGCAGAGGCATCCCAGGCCCTCCCTCATTCCATCGAGCATGCCAGCCCATGCACACCTAGGCAGAGGCATCCCACCCCTCCCGCCGTCCATTGGAGCATGGCCGCCCATGCACACCCGGGCCACACTGCTCACCTTCCGCCACCGGCACGATAACTGCAGGTCCCACCATGTGCCGCTGCAAGCCACAAGCCCGGGGCCTGCAGACATGGCACCTTCCACACCATGCATCCACGCTGCGCTGGCCACCAAGTAACATGTCTAGTGCTGGGACTATATTAAACCATGGCATGGTTTGAACCAGGGCACCCAGCAACATCGCAGCCTGCACAGCCGCTCAGCCCAATGGGTGCCCCAAACTCTGTGACCCCGGAAGCAGGGCCACGTGGCGGTAGGCCCTCGTAGGTCGCTGGTGCGGCCTACACTGCGGTCCAGCAAGGCACACAAACCCTAAACATTCCGTACCGCCAGGACAGGCCATCATATCAGCTGCTCACCCGCTGAGCAGCTCAAGGTGGCAATGACTCAATGCACCCTCAGTCACCGTCCCGTGGCGGAGTGCCTGTGCCAGCAGCAATGCAGCGTCTGCCACAAACCCTCACCAGCAGGTGTTGACGGTGCCCCTGCGATGTGAAGGGGAGATGGTGTATTACTGTGTGTCCACTTGTATGTAGCCGCATGGTACATGTTGACGTTCAGACTGCAAGGCGTTGTACATTGTACAATGTGACAGTCTGTGGATCTGGGCGAGGAACCAGAGTCATTGTGGGTGTGCACTGTGCTCTGCTTGATTGTGCATGTGTGCCATTGTGCCCATCTCCACCCGTCCCCCCAGCACCTGGTGGTCACTTACCCGGTTGTGTTGTGTCCTGCCGAGCAGTGTCCAATCCCCGACTACGGCCATAGTATCCACACTGATGACTGTAGACACCAGCTCCTCCATGTCATCCAGCTCGAGCTGTGGCGTTGGGCCCCCACCTCTAGTCTGCGTTGCTGCCTTCCAGTTGGCGGAGAGTTTCTCCTTGGTCCGCTGCTTGTTGTCATTCCATCGCCTCTTGGCCTCGTCCATTATCCTCTTGTGCTCCCTGACGACATTCATCTAGTCCACAATGTCCTGCCATATTCCGTTTTTGGTGCCCAATGACACGTTAGAGGTGACGAATAGTTGTTGATAGTGTTCCATCACCTCTGTGACTATGAACCTGTTCACCTGCGGACTGAACTTTGTCTGCCTCTTCTACTTGTCCTTGCCCTTCCCTGTCCCCGAGGTCCCAGGCTGGCCGTCCGAGGTGCTTGTGCTTGTGGGGTTGCGCTCGTCCTCTGCCCCATGCGCCGCCTAGAACTCTTCGTTCGGCTTCATTGCATTTGGCAACTACGGCAAAAATCAAGAAAGCCCGTTGGGGTGGCCGTTCGTTCACTTGCTCAGCGGCGAAGGCATGGAACTCCTTGCCTCTACCCCTCAGACAAAACGACAACCTGATGTCATTTAGGAGAGACTTAAAAACCTACCTCCGGGTAGTTATGCGCTATATAAGTGGAATTTTTCATTTCATTTCATTCATTTCTCTGCGCCTGCTCCGGCTGCCTCCATGGTGCTTGGGTGTTGGTCAGTTTGTGTTTGGGTGTTTTTTCTACTTTTATGGTGATTGTTCCCACCTGCCAGGTGTGTGTTGCAGGCCTGGCGCTGCTTATTGCGGTTTTCCTCATCGTGCGTGGGCCTATTACAGGATTTTTGGTGTTGTGGTTTGGGTTTTTGTCTCCATCGAGATGGTTGGTGGTTTCGGCAGACTATTGCATGCTACCGCCGTGTTGTGAATTCCACGTTGACACAGGGTTATTTTGCGGCGATGGGCTGCGATGTTGCAAGTAGCGTTACGCTACTCTTGCTGTAGTTATCACACATTCTTGTCAATATACCCCGAAGAGAGCTGGCCAGCTCTTCCTAGCCAACTCATGGTACCCTGGGAAAGTCTACTGGTTCCCTATGCAAAAGCATGGGATATTACAATAGTTGTGGGGGCCACTATTATGCAGAACAAGACTAAACATCCTGTTCTTCAGAAATTGTACTAAAGCAGAGGTAGCAGCATGAGATCCATATAAGGGATGTGAAAAGTGAGGAGAGCAGATGAAATATCAAGGTGTATGTATCCATAAGCAGGGCCACTGGAATTATGTGGCAAGTTAGGGCCATATTATTCAGCAAGGTTGAGTAAAAGGGGAGGCCTGTAAAGGTAAATTATGCAGTGCAATTCAGCACATTTATTGATAGTATTACTTCATTAGTTTGTAACTTTTACACTTGTTAAAATTGTTAGGGCATTGGTTTGCACTCATTAGTACCAGTTTAATAGCAAAATATAGCAATTAGCAACCAGTCACCCTACTTTTCCTAAAGTACTTCCACTGCACGGCAACACGTGTCACCATGTCTTTAATAACTTTTGAACCGTTTGAGTTACAATTTTGTTTTGTTAAAATTTGCAGATTATGCAGAAGATGAGGGATTATGTGGCAAATGCTGGCAATCTAACACTGTGCGAAAAACAATGCACAATTGCATAATTCAAGTGACTCTGTCCATAAGTAATTGATGGGAAAAAACAGCAGTACATCAAACAGAGATCATATGTTCCTACACTGACAATGGCAACTACATCAAAACAATCAATCCGGAGTAAGGACAAAATCTTAGTTTGCTCTGCTAATTTACTATGACTTGAACCATATTGTGATTGGATTAATCTTCATTTTCGAGGATACTGGCAAAACTATTCACAAGTGGGTTTTGGAACCTAATTCTCCAGTACTCTTAAGAGGGACATTATGGAATCAAACCTATGAGCGTTGTCGACAGAAGATGCTTTGCTGGGCTTCCAGAGTGACAACTGTGGAACTGGTGTTGCACAGAGCATGTATGGTAAGCGATTTCTCTTTGTTAACCCCTTCGCTGCTGATGACGTGCACAGCTCGTCATCAGCCACGGGTGGCGTGTGCTGATGACGAGCTGAGCTCGTCATGTAACGCGGAAAATGGAAAACAGCCGCACAGCGCAAAAATCACCGCAGCAGCGATGCGGTTAAAGAATTTCGAGGACTATTGCAACTCAGCAAAATGAGAATTATGGATACTGACTGAAGATAATGCAGAAGCGCTCTTAACTGTCATTAGTTGTGGCCAATGATCGGTCAAAGGTATAAGTATTTTATATTGGAGAAACAGTGTTGGAGAGGCAGCATAAGAGATGAAAAAATGAAGAATTTCCTGACTTGCTGTCTATTCACTAATACTTTGATGCTCTGAATGAGGCAGATACAGGTCTTTTTCCCGAAGAATTAAAAATCTTTTCTTTAGTACGTATAGCGCCATCATTTCGAGGGGCAGTACAACATGGTGATGTATCACAACCAGAAGAGAGCACGCCACCTCAGCACAAAAAGAAAATAAAGTATTATCATTCAATAGCTGTTGGCAGTTTCCTGACTTCAACCAAGTGGAGTTTCTCAAGTTGTCTATACCTGATTTAGAATCAATGGTTATTACAGGCAATTAAATAGTGGCTACACATTAGACTTCTGTTGTAAACACAACAAGATGAATCATGTAGAGACTTCTATTGTAGAAGAGAAGTTTAATCACAGCACAGGAACAAACGTGCATCCCACCATCTGGCCAGGCTCCAACTGCCCGAGCTGGAATACTAGCCAGGTAACAAGCAAGAAAGAATATTCACAATATTCTAAAGAATGAAACTACAAAAGACATGGAGAACAGACTACACAATGCAAACAAAGTAAAATCATATTTACAACAACTTCATATTGTGCTCTCCTAATTCAGGTGGCAGAGTAGCACCAACTACAGAAAAGCCAAGCAAACATTTATCTCTAGTGCAAGATGCACAGGCGGTAATGAAAAGGGGAACCCTCACTCTAGTCACAACAGTTGAGGTAGGACAAGGATGGCACTGAATTGCATTTTGTGGTGGTCAAACGAAAAGGTAGATAAGGACTTGTACGAAAACTAACCAATTCAACTACTGCAATTAAAGATGGAGAAGATGCAAAAGTATATTGATTAGGTCCTCAAGCATATTCTGTTCTAAATGAACCTCTGGGATATGCACCCACCACATTCCAATCTGGGAATAGTGTTTATGGAGTCTCATTCCCAGATGTGAGTCTGCAGTACAAATTAACCAAGAAGACGGTTCCAGCAAACCTCAGAATGAGTGGGTGTATGAATCCACCAACACCAGCTATGCTGACTACAGATGCAAGCCTGAAGAGTATGAATGTGAGACTGATCAAATAACTCAAGGCCCATAGGCAGAGGAGGGGCCATAACATTACTTAAAGTGGACTAAACATTCATCGATGTTAGTGGCTTGGAAATGGTTTGTGCTGCTTCTCAAGAGTTGTTCAGTAACGATCACCATGGACCCCAAAGTACTTTTTAAGGGAGTGGTAACATCCACTCTAATCGTCCACTTAATTCAGTTCAAAGAAAAGTCTCACAGTACTTCTGAGCATTGCACAAACTGCCCTGTGATGCTGCTACGGTACTGATCGATTTACAGTACTGCTAAAGAGTGGAATTACTCACACACCAACACCATTGCAATATCACAGAGAAATGTGGATATTGGCACTATATTAGTACTGCAGTACTGATAAGAAAGGCAATATTGTCGTTTGGACCTTATTGCTGGCACCTACGAACAGAATATGGAAAAGAGACGTACTGTGGCAAGAAAAATAAACTAGACAAGAATTTGCATGTGGATGAAGGAAAGCATATATGTGCATCACAGAAAAAAAATCAAAACGGAATGCTACAGATTTAGAGATAATGCACCTGAAATAAAGGTATTTCTTGAGACAGTAAACAAAGAGACATTCTTTGTTGCATAACTGATAAAACGAGACAGTAGTTTGGCATGTCAGAAAGACATGGCACCAGTTAAACATGAAAACGTGTGTAATATTTGTGATCATTTGACGAATGTGACCCTAGTCTATGTCGTGCTGTGGTAAGATATTATAACACGCTGAATGTGATGTGTAAAGAGACCACCCTGTCCCTACTGACACAAAGTGGCACAGAATGTGTTCCACGCCTCGATCGCTACAACATCTACTGCCCCGGGCTGAGTTCTGCCTGGATACAGGAAGGTGTGTGAGTGACCTTTTGTCCATGAGCCAAGCTGTGATTGGTCCAGAATACAGGAACAGGATGTCCCTTCCCCCTTCTCCGTGCACACACGCATTTCAGAAATTCCTGCACCCTCCCTGCCTTTCATCTGTAGCCAAGACTATTATGCGCTCTGAGTTTGCCACTCCTCCGCAGACACTCGTGCATAGGTCTGTCTGTCTATCTCTACAAGTTTTCTTTATTTTGCAGATCTTATTCGACTTCACCAAGTGCCATATGCTTGCCACGGGGATTCTGAGTGCGTATATTCGTAGATGTATATTTGTAGTCGTGAACGTTATTGGAGCATGCCCTGTGACCTCCGAGGGAGTAGTAAATGCCAGCGCGCAGTTCCCGGCAAATACTCCAGCTACGGGTACATGGCTCTGCAGACCAGCATGACCGCGACGTCTCTCAGGATGCTTACTAGCTATGGCACGTGGTATGCCATGTAGGCACATTACAGGGACTGGCAACGACTGGGTCTGGATGCATGTATCTAATTATTGAAGATCACACATGGTCTGACAGGCTGTAGGATCATGCCAAATTGTACATAATGTGAAGTCAAACAGCACTGGGCGATTTGTGCATGAAAGGAATAACCGCCGTGGAGTAGTGCAGGAATAATAAAAAGATTTGATCACGTTTCACATCTTGCTGCTAGAGGCTAGCATTTCATTTTGTTACAGACATCAAAAGTTATGTTAAACAAATCAAATGTGAATTGTCCAAGAGTTTCCAATATTGACACGATGATATATATAAATTATATATACTATATATATATATATATATATATATATATATATATATATATATATATATATATATATATATATATATATATATATAATCGGGTCGTGTCATTATTGAAGCGCTTGGACAATTCACATGTATATCGACATTTTGACCTTTCATTCAACATCAAACTGCATAAATATATCGCATGCACAATTTGCCCTGCCCTGGAATCCAGTTAGATAAGGCTGCTTTCCTGAGAAGAAAGATTATTCAATTAGAAAGTAAATGTTCAACAATGAAACATTGACGGAAAATCAAACCTTTCAAGTTAACCGACAGGGTAGCTGCCTGGAGGTGATTCACCCACGCACGTGGGAACCTGCTTCATGCTTATGGCACTCAGACAAACAATGGAGGGAGGGGTGACGTGCAAGGGAGCGAGGCAAAACTCCGCCGAAGTTGCAAGGCCGAGGTAGGGCACAGGCAAATACTCCAGAGACCAAACTTTCGTGACCGACACACATGGACAGAGAAAAAAAACGAAGACAGCGGACTTACATTTGAAAGCCTCCAAAATATATGTACACATATAACCACGTCAGTGCAAAAAATGCCACGGTCCGCACGTAGATGTAACTAATATGCAGTAAGTTCAGTGATGCCGGATCTAAAAGGAGAGGGGTCCACTGCGCCACAAATTTGGATTTGTATTACCCACTCACTGTGCTTGGGGCCTATTTCCTGCGCGTATTACGGTTCAAAACACCATTACTGCATTAATGGTGCCACCGACCTTTGGTCTTGCAGTGCATTGAGTGCCTTAAAAATTACAACTCAGAACTGAATAAACTGGAGCCTCAAAGGGGGCATGTTAATGACCCCATTGAAAGTAATTGTCAGCTATGAGTTATTGTGAAAAGCATGTGTTAAAGGCAAAAGGTTTTAAGGATGGATGGTTATTGCACTGTGCTAAAGACTATAGACAATAATTAGTTACATGGAATTTCAAATTACAAGAATAAGGAAGGGTTTTGATGTTGGTGATCCATCCGAATAAACAAACTCTGGGGATAGAAGATACGCACTACAATAATTAATGTTAGGTTATTGCCAACCGAATTTTTGTTTACATTTGAACTATTATAGCTGTATACACAATGATTGCTTTCTGGAAAGCTTATACTCAGTACTCTGGGTCGGAGTTGATTATGCTGACAATACAGAGTTGATTGTGCTGAGAAACCATTGAAAGGCGATAGGTATTTAAGGGCAAATTGTTGTTACTCCGTAGCAGCCATACTAGATATTTGAAACTAGGATTGCCTCTGTACAATGCCTATGCAAGACGGACACCCACTGCTATGTTTAGTTTTGTTATTGCAAGCAAATACTCTCTGTGCTCAGATGGCAGTGTGTTTTCTTTTTCTACTTGTATTCTTTTTATTTCTGTTCTAACTCGCGTGGATAGCGCACCCCTGTGGCAAGTAGAGAGATTACTTCAATATGTGTTCAATACTTTTTTGTGCAGCATTACGGAAGTGGTGGCTACAATGCACTATATAATATTGCTCTTTATTTCAAGATGCATGTAGGTAATGTAATAATATGGTTCAGCTCAAACAGACACAAATATGCACTTCAGTATCAAACAAAGCACCCAGCAACACTTTAAAGTGATGTAATTTATGGTGACGTAATTATAACGTCCCATGGCTCCGATCTAATATCTCAAGGCATAACCACGTTTAATTTACGAAAACACTGCCGTGCTTAATTACATTTACACTCAGCTCCTAGAGGCAATGTAGTCCATAGAAAGCGCTACTAAATCTAGAACACACCAATATACTGCCTCGCGCGCTCATTTATCCACATATACATACACTCTTGGTGTCTCTTCCAAATCGTGCACTCACTCCCTTACTCATAGAGTAAGCCACACGCTTAACCACTCACTAATTCTCACAATGACTCACATATTTGCTTGCTGAAAGGCGCTTCCGCATAATTTGCTACTTACGATGTGTAGCCCACTGGGGGGTTTGGTTTTTGAAAGAGCGGTTAATATGTGTTAGTTCTAAGCAAATTAAGAGTACAGTGCAAAGCAATACACACCATGATGCCTGAATTGAGGTGCATTATGGTGGCAACGAGCTCTCGACAGCTCAGAGAAAGCTAGGAAAAGTTGAGCATGCTGCACGCGCGGGACCCTCGTGCGTTTTCTCCTCCCTGGTGTAGTTTTGAGAGAGTCCCAGACTATCCCGGAGCGCTATGAATGAGTTCCAAGGCCAGTTCTGCCTTGATCCGCCTAGTAACAGGTCTGCTCCCTTATTGGCCTATGCAAATGTTTCCTCGAGTGGCCCCGCCCAGTGCTTGCCGTGGGCGACGGGGAAGGGAGAGACCTCCTTGAATAAGAGGCACATTTTCAGGGGGTGTTGGCGATCAGTGCTGAGTGCCACACACAAGCAGAGGAGACCCCGTGGGCAGGCCGCAGCGCCTCTCGTTCGGACAGCAGGCGGCCCCAGAGCCACACAGGCAACTTTATGAATGGAGGCTGCGAGTTTATTGTTTCAGTCAGTCTTTGCTCGCGTGTCCACCCAGGGCACTCTTCAACACTGAATGAAAACGTGCACCCTACCTTTCCAGTAAATTAGAAAGGTGTAATAGTCTGTCGCAATGATAAAAGATGTATACTGTTAGCGGGACACGTGCATCGCTTTTAGCCTCTTCTGAGGCGCACGTGTATGTGTGCCTGTGATGAACACCACATTGTCCATGCTACTCTACATATAAATGGGCTTAGTGTGGATATTAGCCATGTACATATATAGATATATGGTTGCAGATGTATATATAAATATACATGGGACCGAAGAGTTATGTCCCGAGGCTTTTGTCTGGTTTCAAGAGAAGGCGTGAACCCGGTGGGGAACTACCTTGATTCCAAACCGTTCATATCCTCTTATCCCCCCCCCGACCCCCACACATAAATCCCATCTTGTTTAAGTGTGCACACGCTTAGTCATTTTTTGACATCGCAATGGTGTAACAATCAACGCAAACTACAAAGTGCTATCTCGCTGCCAGCAGAAGAACCGGATAGAAAAGTTTGTATAGGCACGGGAGCTCCCTCCCCCACTAGGAGACACCGCTGAGAGAAGCTGGTTGTTGAGCATGCAGGCACATGGCAGCCAACACAGCAGACGGGCTGCTCGGCCGCATGCTTCGTGGCACGGGAAAACCACAGCTTTGCAAAACACTAGTAAAAGCTGCACACCGTTGCAGCAAACCGAGAATGTGCTGTTAGAAAAGCCCCCTCGCAGATTACAATATGTAGTTGTGGTTCACGGGGTGTTTTAGATGTTCTATTCCTGTTCCCCTCTGCTGGTTTAGCTCAGGAAACGGAAGTTACTGACCGTGTTGGTGTCAGCACTGCATTAGGTAGATAGATAGGCAGTTACTGAAACAAGAAACTTAACTCACTCGGCCAATAGGCTGTGAAATATCACTTTCATTTCATGGTTCAGACTTCAGAGCAGGATCTCCGTACCGACCGAGATTCATCTGTGCAACAAGTGTAATAATCCATTGCATAAAGTTTCTTCTGGACAATGTGTGCTCGCTCCACGAGGCGCACATGGGGTCTACTTGTACTGGTGCATGGCTTGCATTGATATGTGGGCCTGCGCACGGGCAGGAGGAGACGAGCCCAGCTCCCGCCCGCTCTCCCTCCTTTAAGAGACATTTGCATGAGCCTCCGAGCTTCTGTTGCAGTGGGAGGGCCCTGCCTGGGACGCCCCTCCGCCCCCTCCAGCCGGCGCCCGCTTTGATGTGAGCACTGGAGGGCCGTGTGGGCCTGCCGCAGGAGGAGACTTGAGCTGAGAGCTGGGCAGAGCCGGAGCCTCCAGAGAGCTCCAGCAGCGGAAGCAGCAGCAAGCACTGAACGGAGCTCTCTCACTCACAGGACAGCACGGGCACCCCGCACCCCCTCTCAAGAGCAGGCACCGCGCGCCGCGCCGGGGGAGACATGGAACATCAGCTGCTGTGCTGCGAGGTGGAAACCATCCGAAGGGCTTACCTGGATCAGCACCTCCTGAACGACAGGGTGCTGCACACCATGCTGAAGGCGGAGGAGAACTGCCCGCCGTCCGCTTCCTACTTTAAGTGCGTGCAGCGTGAAGTGCAACCCTACATGCGGAAGATCGTGGCCACCTGGATGCTGGAGGTTTGTGGAGCAAGGAGTGCACGTGCCACATGACTGCCACCCAGGTCGAATCACCCCTGCCCCCCACAACCCAGCAGAGTAACATGATAAACACACACTTATGCTAGGGGCGCACCGAACTTTCATACATGTGGGGCAACCCCTATGCGCCGCTCTGTAGAGCCTGGCCCCCTTTATGAAGAGTGCCGGTCAAACCTGCTTTGGAAGCCGGGACTACACCCAGTGCCCCGCAGTCTACCCCCCATTAACCGGGTCTGGAAATACTATGAATGTAGTTTTTAATGTAATACCATGTACACGTATGCAGCGCTCCCCGTGCCAGTATTACACGCCATCTTTGATGACTTCTTGTTTCCAAGCAAAAGTTTGCTCCCAATTCTGTAAAAGTGGATAAATGTTTTTTTTTTGGGGGGGGGCTGCATTGGGGTGTGAGGGTCCTCCCTATGTGGCCCTGGGTTAGAACAGCCTGTGCCCCACTTCAAGGGGACTTTCCCTTGTTGAAGGCTGTGTTCTCGGTCCTTACAAGCAGAACATGCTTGTTTGGACTAAACTTGCAAGGTCGCAAGTCCAAAGAAGTTCCAAATGAGGAGCTCCTTTGAGGATCCGACTCTCAGACCCGGCTCAGTTTGAGCCCCACACTCAGGGGTACATTTTGATGGGTCGGATGTGACTATTTCTGACTTCTAAATATTTTTTATTAATTTTTGAAACTTCGGCGAGCTCCTTCCTTGCAAATGTCGCATGCTTTCGGCAGGGACCGGGGGGGCACCCAAGGGCCTTTCAGATCGGGGGGACCCCTTGCTCTGACCCCTTCTTAAACTGCACAGCTCGGTAGAGCATCGCCAGTAGTACATTTTCATGTGATTTTGGGGTTCTGACATATTTTTTTTACATTTTTAAATATTTTTTGAAAAGATGACGTTGGAAAATGTGACTTGAGAAGAGCAGGATTAGACGCCACCTTTGTATAGAGTGCAGCGCACACTGCACCCAAACTGCATTGGAAGAAATAACCTTTAATAGTTTTTTCCCCTTATTTGCACTCTTGCATGTCAAACGATTCAGTTAGCCGTAGAAAGAAACCGTATAACTTTTTAGAACTTTTTCACATCCGCTTTCCCCTTTGAAATAATGCATTTATACGATTGCCCCACCATATTTTTCAACATTCATTCTCTTTTTTAATTTCTATACTCTTTACGTGTCAGTTCGTTAAGCAATGCATACATATAGTCTTTTTATTTTGTTTTCAGGTTTGTGAAGAGCAGAAATGTGAAGAGGAGGTGTTCCCATTAGCCATGAATTACTTGGACAGATTTTTGTCGGTGGAACCGCTGAAGAAAAACAGATTGCAGCTGCTGGGGGCTACCTGCATGTTCGTGGCCTCAAAAATGAAAGAAACCATTCCTCTAACGGCGGAAAAACTTTGCATTTATACTGATAACTCCATCGGACCCGACGAATTAGTGGTAATTCGCAGCTTGATTAACCATATACTGGAGAAATGTTTAAGTGTTAATGTGGCTTCATAAATCGAAGTTTGATAAATAACCGTTGGAAGCACCCCTCTCCAGCGCGTTGGTGGCACATGGAGTCTTATTATATGGCCATTTAATAATCAGGAACTACGCCGAATGCTGGGTTCTCCCGACAAGTCAAGAATGGTCCATTGTGTCTATAATTGGTGCCACCGTGTATCTTTGGGGTAATATTTGGTTCTGTGTCCCCCGATCCAAACGTCATTTTCTTCTAGAAATAGACCTGTGAAAGTGGAACCGCGCACGTGATGATTAACAAGCCCTTTTCCCCCTTCACATCCTGCTCCCTGGTTCTTCACAAAGCATTAAGTCATACAACGAGCCCCCTCCGCTGGAACAATACACCTCGTTGAAGCGAAGGCCGAGCGCTGGGCGATAAATAAGCTTATCCTCCCCTCTAGCGGTCGGACTGGTTATTGCAGAGCGGAAACTCACGATAAAAAAAAGTTTGTCCGTGCAGGTTCGCTCCCTTCTTAGCTATAAAAGGTGTCTGTATCCTTGCATGGAACTTTCCCGTCATCTTTCACTATAGTACCCATGTTTTCACCAGCTAATGAATGTGAGACCTTGCGGCTTGTGTTAAAATCATGGGAATCATGGGATTGAACTAAATTTCATGTCTTTGGTTCTGTTGTACATGTTTAAGTTCACACCTGGGTACAAGTCGTCTTTTAATCTGGTATTGGTTGTTATCATCTATATTAACTAGCGTTACTCTTGTAATGCTCATTTGCCCTTTCTATTTTCACCACGGTGTGTGGTGTGAAAGGCAAGTTGACAGAGGGGGCGTAATAACTTATGTGGCGTGGAAAGGCACATTCACTTTTTGTGCAACATTTTTATTGGCCTTACATCGTAATTTCTTGTCAGCCACGTACTGGTCCTGTACTCCACAATGCCGCGTAGCCCGTCTCCTCCTTTCCAGGCAAATCTGAATTCTTTCCTGTGCAGTACGCTTGACCACCCTACGTATTCTGTAAATGTAGTCGACTTTTAGTTAACTGTGGCAGAGGTGTATTTTCCAAATATGCTTTCTAGGTTGTAACAGGTTTGTTTTGCTACCAATGCCTCTGTTCGTGACTAACATGCCTCCTTTTTCTTTCACACAGCAAATGGAGCTGTTGACGCTGAACAAACTCAAGTGGGACTTGGCCTCTGTCACCCCTCACGATTTCATTGAACATTTCCTTTCCAAAATGCCCCTCGGCGAGGACACGAGGCAGATTATCCGCAAGCACGCTCAGACTTTTGTGGCACTCTGCGCGACAGGTATGGGCACGCAGCCAGGCATGGCGCTGATGGTGGTGATGTGTTCACTGTGGGCAATGGCGTCCCCCGTGCTCCCTCCCCAGGGCCCGCCCCCTTAGATCCACGTTGGTTAGGCTCACTGCGTGCCACGAGGCCCTCGTGGCGCGCTGGCCGAGCTGCCCACCGCCCTTCCTCAGATGGGACAGTCCGAGAATGTCCCTCTGTGGGTGCATGCCCGCCGGCAACACTGGGCCTGGATTCGCGGTGCCCCTCCTTTCAACTGCTCTGAGCTTGGCAGCCTTGGTGTGGGGACCCCGGATTTCCAGTCCAGAGGTAAGTTCGTGTAAAGAGCAGTCCTGCTATGACTGCTGCTCACACAGGTACAAGACAAAAAACTTGTTTTTACTGGAATGCTGTGACCTCAAGAGGCTACTTTGGTACTAATCAGAAACTGCAATGAATGCATGCTTCGGGGAGGGGGGAGGGGCGTTCCAGGAGCAGTGGTGAAGGCAGATAAGTGCACAACGGGCCTTATCCTTTCACCTCCATTTCGCCTCAGACAGTGGTTTCTTAAATCCAAAAGGACATTGACACCTCTGTGTTCCTCGAATGCATTTGGTTGGCACCTGCACGGCCTGTCGGCCTGGAAAATAATTTTCATTTCTGGATACAATTTTTTTCGTGAATGGTATGTGTAGCATGTTCTCTTCAGTCTTAGTGGTTTGAAACACTTCAAACTGGTGTTAAGCGCTATGCATTCGTTAATTGTAGTGGGGCAGACTCAGCGAAAATTGCGTTATTTACCTGCATTTTCGTAGTAACTGAAAGGAGTACACTAGTCCTGCTGTAGGCAGCAGACGTATGTGTCGAGGGATGCCAGGATACCAAAGTATTAAAGTTGCTGAACATGGGTGGGCGACTAGTCGAATTTTGAGAGAAACAAATGTTCTGGATTTATGAATTTGAATGCTACGAAAAGGTTTGTCATTAGATATACTTAATCGCCCCAGTCGGGTTTTGAGAAAAGTTGGAAATAGGCTAGAACCTAGCGGAGTGGGTACATACGTTTCTTTTCTTTTGCCTCCAAATGTCAGTTATATATACGCATTCTAGTGTGAAAATGTTGTATATTAAGAAATATTGCATTTTTCGACGTTTTCAAATGTTGGGCCGGGTCGCTGTTTGCCTTGTAAATAGTAGAAACAGACAAAACTATGGCATGGGCTTCTCTTTTATAATCATTGTGTCCATTTTAAGGTTTGTTAATAAATTGGCCTTTCTAGGGAACACAAGATAGCCTTCCAGTCCTTTCATCTTGAGAGCCTCGTCAGTGCCATGCCCCATCAACGTAGAAGTAGCCGGAAGTACATGTCGTTCTAGGTACCACATGGGCATTTTCTGCAGAGGTTCCTCCAGTATCACAGGCCACATGTTCTGGGTTTTTGTCTAGCTTGGAGGGAGCTGTGCACGTGCCGCTGTAACTGGAGAGCACCATTGTTGGGCATGCGCGCTACTGACCCCTGCTGGTGACAGGAGGAACTTGTGTGTGCATACCGCTCTATTTGCCCGAGACCTCCCTTGCCCTGTCGGCGGCTGGGTTTAAATGGATTGCGTGACAAAACTGTAATTTTGGATACGGTTTACCCAGAGTTTTATGACTCGCTTTGGTTCGCATCTGTTGAGCCTACACGGTTTCATGGCTTTACCGTACACGAGTGCACCTTTTAAGGCCTAGACTTGAAACATGGCGTCTATTAGACTATTTGGTCAGAAATTATTTATTTTATTTGGTCGTTATTTCTCTTATCTGTGAAGTGATAAGATCGGGGCATGAAGACCTAGCGACTGATTAGCGATAATGCAGAGGCGGCCAATGTTTTTGAACCTTTTTTAGGGATTACGAAACGCCACTGTTGACACGCTTTGTTTCCTAGTAAACTTGTTGGCAGCTCCTGCTTTTCCACCTCCGAGCTCGGGTCTCCTGGTTGTTTCTGCAGCCTGGCCCCGTCACTGCGCGCCGGGCTGGCACCGGGGAGTTTCACAGAGAGGTGCAAAGGTTGGGAGTCTGCTGCAGTGCCGCGCTTTGATCCGCCGCCAGTCTGCTTGTTGTCCTTTTCCACAGAATCCTACCCAGAGCCTCTGTTTAACACGGTGGGACACCCACTCCGAGGGGGGCAAACGAGTGTCAGAAGGGGCAGGACTGACTTTACGAACCACTCTGGGCGGAGTGACTTCCTCTTCTGCACCAGTGGTGTCATATTATGAATGTGGGGGTTACTCTCTGATGGTACCTCCCGAGGGCGCCCCCTAGCGTAGCTTTACCCCTAGAGCGGAGCAGTCGGTGATTACATGACTGGTCATTGGTACCAACTCAGCAGAGTGCACTTGAAAGTGGCAAAACTGGCACTAGGGTCGTACTGTCTGTAAAGATGAGCAGCATCCCCCTGTGGGAGAGCATTGCCCAGAGCCGCCTGGATAAACCCTAAATGGACACTATGTCATCCGCCCTGCAGCATGCAAGGCAGCCTGCTGTTTAGGAATGGAAACGGTGGCCACCTAGCCATTTTAAACATAAAGGCAGTAGCCACTATGCTTTCGGTTTGTCAGATGTCAGCAAGTCCCTTAGGTGAGTTCTTTAACTTCATGATTTGACCATAAATCAACAGATGTTAACAACTCCACAACTTACTAGCCAAGACCATGCGATAGGTATCTGCGCCTGACCATAAGATAGACATAATGGCAGATGTTTATGTTGGTTTACTGCAAGTATCTTGTTCGCATGGGACCCCCGGGAACGATCACTGGGTGCATGCCAATGATTGCACTGAGGGGGATGACGAGTTCTATTTGTAACTATTTGGTTGCCCTCACACTAGTCCAGCTGGAAGCATTGTACGCAAGCTTCAAATGGAGGTGAGTGTTGCTTGGCATGTGACTGGGTTAGTACCGCAAAGCAAAGGTGGTTGATTTAAGGATATGTAGCATATATATATATATATATATATATATATATATATATATATATATATATATATATATATATATATATATAAGACAGTAGATCTGTCTGGCACCACCTAGAGAAGTTTACTCCGTTGTAGAGGCTACCTCTTTAGGGGGGGAGAAGATAGTTTGGAGGCATGGCAGGAAATGGTTGCCAAGCTGACCAATCAATGTACAGCAAATATCCTATAGAGGATCCGAGTTCTCCAATCCATAACTTCGTAGGAGAGGACAATGTGAATCTAATATTATAATCTGTATGGTGCAAATCACCCAATTTACACAGTGAAAATGAACAATATAGATAGTTCTAGCTCTCTCTCTCTCTCTGTTTATATACATATGCGTGTATATATATATATATATATATATATCATTGTAAATCGCGATGGGAAAACGTAAAGTGCTTCATTCTGTCCAGTATGAAGGAGAGAAATAAAAATGATGCATATCCTATTTACATTCTCGCAGGACAGCATAGATTTATGGTGCAAATGTTACGTACATTCACCCACCCTTCACAGCAAGGAGGCTGAATGGTGCAATTTCTCCAATGTATACTAAGCCTATGGTGCAAATTCCCGCAGTTTGTGCAGTCTGAATCCGAGTGTGTCGTGCTAATCCGCAGAGTATCTGTATGGTACGATGTTAAAGGGGCGATATGTAGAAAAGGTAGTAGCTTGTACATAATAAAAAACGAGCGGACAGGTCAATCCAGCCATGTAGTGATGCAATAAAACTTGTCAAGTACCCATCTAATTTTTGGCTAGTAATGTAATATGCCTGTCACGAGCTATAATACCAGCAGGGAAATTGGCCCACCCCTCCCTTGTTTCAGTTACAAAAGATACTCTTGGTTGGGGGTAAGGGGGCAGTATGCTCTTCCTACCCCTGAGCCCTCGGGCCACTGCGCCTGCGACAATCAGAATGGCTGCGCCCCCGTGTGGACCTAATCACCAAATGCTCACAGCGTCTGGTGTCCTAATCAGATAGTTGACGTCGATTTGGGACTGGCCTTTCCCTAGTTAGACTCCTCCCCAGAGTAATCACCTGCTGGAGCGCATGGAAACGTTTCTAAAGACTGGGGACCCTGGAAGAACCCAAAGGGCCGATACCCGAAGCCCCGAATACTGAGCCATCCCTTCCAGAGAACGTCATCGAGCCTGCTTTAAAGGGGCCAGCCCCATTGGACGGCGCTCACCTGGCCTCCCCCAATGGAGAGTCTGCTGCGTAATAGCCATTAGTGGCAAGATAAATGTGCTCAGGGTAGGGCGAGCAGACGTCCCCGATTTGCCCAGACATTCCCGTTTTTGCACCACCTGTCCACACAGATTTCGTCAATTTTAGCTCATGTCCCGGTTTTTTTTTTTTTAGAGGATGTTGACTGAAAACAGTAAGAGGCTCTTTTTTGGGGCGTTCTAAAGCATTGTTAGTTAGCAACTTTTATAAGTTAGAAATGTAATTAACAGGTATGTTTTTGGTTGTAAGAATTACATTGTATTCACTTTCTTAGTGCATCTTCTGTGATCCTATGTTGATGACGTCTGTCAATCTGAGCCAATCCATGAAAACGTGTAGTCCTACTTGTTCTCATATGTCCCGGTTTTTGGTTTTTAAAATCTGGTCACCCTAGCTCAGAGGTCATAACCAACTGTCATACAACACTGTGGCCCCACAAAGTGGGGGTTGCGTTCTCAGCATACTTCTTTTTGCCGCGTATGCCACGGAGAGCTGTGTGCCCTCTTATAAATAGAATGCTCTCGGCGGCCATTGTGCTGCGGTAGGTTCGGGTAAATCCAGCAGTGCTGTTTGAAGTGGACACGCACTGCGTCCGTGGACGGGCCTCGAGATGGATGGGAGTGACTTCCAAGAGGGTGCTTGTTGTAACTTGGTCTTCTCCTGAGTATTGATACGGGCATTAAGTTGCTTTGTGCAACACCCCGGGTGGTGGGTGTCTTACCAGGTTCTCAGTGCACCTCTTCTCTTGATACTTCACACACGACCTGCCCAGAGGAAATAGTCACAAACAGAAGGTGCGGACGTTTTCTCTCATTGAGAAACGCTACCACCAACATTGCTGCATTATATGGATGGGAGTGCACAGGGCCTTTCTGCGGAACGAACGTACACCGAGGGTAAACTGGCCCTCGGCACACAAAGGAGTCTGAAAAACAGAGCAGCGCCCTTACATGATGTGGCGCTCATTATCAGAACACGTGAAGGCTACTTCTGGCCGCACCCTCTCTACCTCTCAGAAAGGCGTGTACCTGCCGCGCCACTCTACCATTACCGCATCTAGCTGCGCACCCTAAGGGCCTCGGGACAAACCATACCCCAGTCCGGGCCCGCTACACCCACAGGAGCAGTGTATCATCTCCGAGCTTTGATTTACTTCCATATAAAATGTTCATTTATCCTCCGGGTGGAGGCGTGCTACTTTGGATGCGCGGGCAGAGGTGACCGCGCCTTGCAGGACTCGGACAACCCCTTTTGTCTTCCCTTCAGGGTGGCAGGCATTCTCCTCTCGCTGCCGTGCCCCCCACCCCCCAACAATAGTCAAGTTGTTTATTCTTTTTGGATGAAGTCTTGGTGCGGCCACTGTCGCTACGGGCTCCATGGGAGCCCCCCACTCCAACCTCGGCCATTGTGGTCGTGTCAGGCTTAATTCATCTGACCCAAGAACCCTTGCGCCCGCGCGCTCGGCGAGCAGCGGGGTGAGGCGATGGGGGCTGACAGCAATGCCACATTCCTCTGTTGGCGAGTGAGGGCTTCCAGTTACTGGCGTCAACCCCCCTAATTCCAATGCGCAGATGAGGAGCATGTGCCCAGATTAGGGACCCCACACCCCGTCGTGTTTTGTTGTGGGCCCTTCCCCATTTCCTTTCTTGGCCAAGCATACCTGCTACTGTCACATTCTAACCATCACCCGTTACTAAAAGTCACCAAACCGTGTTGTGGCAGATGTAGATAAACAGAACATGAAAACATCCACACAACACCTGGAAAGAAGTCAGGACCCTAATTAAGCAAGAATGATTTTAAAAGCCACCGATCCAAGTGACTGTCCATTTTCATTTGGTGTCGTTTTTTCACCAATGTATATTTTTGTATTATATTTAGTGTATGTTCCTGAATTCATTTATTTTAGATGCATTTGTTTCTAGTTGTTGCCTTATGCGAGGTACCTGTGCATACCTATTAAATATAAGTATTTAACATTGGGTAGATGTTATTCGTGGATGGATTCTGTTTCATCCTACGAAAAGTGTATGAACCGTTGTTGATATATGTGAGTGGTGAGGCAGTGTGACCTGAGTTTAGAAATGAGACAGAGTAATTTCGGTGATGACATCAAGAAAAGAAAGGCACAATGACTTTCCATGGCTGGTATTTTCAGAGCAATTGCTATTGGTTCCCGAAAATTAACACAGGAATTGTGATACCTTTGAGCTAACGTCTCTGATTGCTCGATTGCCTAGTGCTGTCTTGCATTAACCCCCGCACTGCGCCCATTCCATGGGAAACATGTTCCCCATCCCCGCCGCCCTGGTATCCCAATAAAATTAGACAATAATGGTTGTAGTTGTTGTGGTCATTGTTGGCCGCCGTTTTATTAGGATTATACACAGACTGATTATCCAGTCATCCGTACAATGACCACTGGTCATGTTGGTCATAAATCATACATGTCGTCATCATATTGTGCAGATCATATTGTGGTACATTCAGTTCGTAAATGGCCCCCTGAAGCCAGTTCTTTGTTAGTCCTTGGTAGTCCTCTTTGTCGTGTTACTTCTGGGGCCACCATTTGGGTGGACACCCACGCCCTCTGTGTGTAGGAAGGAGTAACTTTCCCCCGGAGTTTTATGGCGGGCCCCTAAGCCCCCTCCCCCCCCCCTTTCGTGGGGGAGCGGCGGCCTCCGTGAAAACCAATGGTGTCCCTTCACCTGAAGTTGCAGCATACAGACAACCCAGATCTTTATCTGTGAGAGCATGCCTGATGAATGTACTGCACAAGCCACTTGTAAGGACTGTAGCACTTCGATCATGTGCTTGCCGGAGACCAAGATGACGGCAGACAGGAAAGCTACATCCTGTTAAGTGAAAGGTTGTCTTTCGAGACTGTCATGTGACGTAATCCACTTCTTGTGTGGCTTCACTTTTCAGTTGCCAAATAGTTAACTCCTGGCTTCAACTTATGAGCTCCCAGGAGTTGATTCCACGGCAGTGGGCCTGGCGCTTCTTGACCCTGTGTTGTAGCTGCTCCCTGATTGGCTATCTCGACCCATTACCGCCCAAATCTGACAGGTCCTCTGTCTTCTTGTTCCAGATAGTGACCATATTTCAATAGAAGTATACGACATTGTACATCATAGGACAGGTTACCCAACAGCATCAACCAATCAGTATTCATGTGAAAACGTATTTCTTTGCTGTTGATATTTGTCCGATTTTCTGCCTGTTTAGACTGCATGCAGGTAGGAAAATGGGGCAGTATGAGCTTATACCGTGGCCTCACAAGAGCCGCTTGCAAACTTGGGTTGCCTGGTCAGTAAGTGAAAATAAGTTGCAGGATGAATGTGTTATGGTTCCTGGTTCGTGGATAATTCAACAAACTGATCTGACAGTGCATTGCCTGTAGCTCTACAATTCACTTGACAAATGCCATGGGGTAAAAACACATTTGTGTTGTCCATAATGTTCTTTTCTGTGGGCACGCGTTTTGAAGAATCACCAGGCGCAATCGCCCGGGGGGTTAAAATGCGGATTATGCCCCCTTTCAAAAAAAGGAAACAGGGTTTTGCATGTTGTAGCTGGACCTATTTCAAAGTGAGGCGGGAGGGTAGCTTTGGGGAGACCTACAGCAGCGTGTCTCTGGACGGGGGCCCAGCCTCTTGCCAGCATGGTTTCAGTTCAGAATGTAACTCTCTGCCAACTCCTTGGGACCCTGCTCACTTAAATATGCCACAGTGCATCGCAGCCCTGTTGCCAAGGCTGGCAACAGCCTCGCCAGGCGCAAGGCATTTTGGAACGGGAGCCCTCATTTGCATATGTTTTGTACCGGACGGTGGGCGGTGTGATCACTTTCTATAACATCTCAGAGTGACAGTGTTGACAATAGATTGTTTGATCTAAAGGTAAATGACTAGGAATTTGATTAAAGGAAATACTCGGTCCAGCCCCGCTAAGTTTTTAGGAGTTTTGCGCCTGCTAACGCCAGCACGAATGATAAATGTGGGCTGTCTGTGGTGCGGCGGCCATGTTGGCTCCCTTATTGCGCGAGAATGGAATGACAGCTCCCGCGAGGCCACGTGTCTAAGTCCTCTTTCTTTTCTCCCCACAGACATCAAGTTCATTTCCAACCCTCCCTCCATGATCGCGGCAGGCAGCGTGGCAGCAGCCGTCCAAGGTCTTCACCTCGGCAACACCAATAGCTTCCTCTCCTACCAGTGCCTCACGCATTTCCTGTCCCAGGTCATCAAGTGCGACCCGGTAAGTCCTCAAGAGGGAGGGGGGGGGGGGTGAATGTGGGGAGGGCGCAGCCAGGGCCTGCCGTGAGTCCAGTCTACTCCGTGCATCACACGTTTTGGTGCTCAGAATTATTTGAGGAGAAATACTGGAAGAAAATAGTTCTGGGCGAATATTTTGAACTATTGTAACACATTTGCAGCCGTTGTGCCTAGTGTGTGTAGGTGAACAGTCTGTTTGAAGGCAAGAGACGTTTGCGTAAAATCGGCCTCTCCAGTGCAGGGGACACCTTTGGGGCCTTCAGGGGCCGCACCTGACAGCTGCTCAAACCCCTGTTCTGTTAAGTGTTGTGAATGATGTCTCTTTAAGGCCTTGCAATGATCTCATGTGGTTACTAATGTGACAGCCCTGCACAGTAGCCGGCACCGCGGCCTCTGGTTGAACAATAGCCCTCCCTGTGGGGCTCCCCTCGGGGCTCCCTCTTTCCCCCAGGGGCTTCGGGAGATGCGCATGGATGGCTTGTAAGCAATAAACCTTTCATCAGTCAATGGGCCAGGAAGGCAGCCGACAAGGAAGCCACCGAGTCAATGGACCGTGTCATAATAGTGTGAAGTTGGGGCAGAGTTTGGCTTTGTCTACTGAACAGAGCCGATGGGGAATAAAAACATTCTGCTATGTAGACCGGGTTAGTGCGAGGCCCCTTGGACAACTGGCCTGCCCTTTCCAGTACCTGCACAGATTGTGCGTATTCCTGCGCTTTTTGAGGTTTTGTAGTGTCGCTCACGCGCACTCTAGAATTTGCAGGACAATTAAGTACATCATTGTCAAGACAAAGTGGAAAGTGAATAAACCTGGCCTGGGGACTACGAGATCATAAAGAAACCTATCAAAAGGGAATTGTGTGCTAAATTTACAGCACAGCAGGATCTGCTGGTGTGCCTTGATTGGTATTTGAACGTGTGTGATGTAAACAGGGCCACTGGAATTATGCAGCACGGGAGGACCAAATTATGCGGTTTGGGCGACTAAATTATGCACCAAGAAAAGGCAAATAATGCGGGCCATTTTTTGATAGCATTACTACCTTATTTTGTCATTTTTATACATGATAAAAGCTGTCTGGGCAAATATTTCCCCTCTTTAGTACCAGTTTAACTACCAAATGCATAAATAAGCACCTGAAAGATGGCTAATTATTCTTTACCGAGGAGCCCTCCATTGTACGCAATCAGATCACCACTTCTAGTACATTTTGGTTCATTTGAGCTAGAAAGGTTGTTTTTGTTTAAATTTGCAGATTATTCCGAAGATAATATATCATTTGGCAAATACGGCAAATCAATAATTATGAGATAAAAGCAGCGTCCAGAGACTCGCATAATTAGAGTAGCCCTGGTTATAAACAAAGAGGGGCTGTACTGCTGGTGTGGTTCTTTACTTTGTGGGGTAGCTATTAAAAGACATTCACAACAGCAAGTCATGCTTCTGCAGTTAAATGCCCCATCATGGCATTCCCTTCCATCAAGAAGGGCCCACAGTCCAGGCAGGATCTTTGAATAGGATGTCGGGTTAATTCGAAGAAATCTGAATTCTTTCATGATTCATTAATGCGAAAGTGGTCACTGTCCGAATCCCCACAAGACGAAGACATGCCGAAAACACGAACTGACCATGATCAGTCTCATTTGAAGAGGGATGGGGTTTAAACATTTTAAGATCCCCTCCTCTGCAGACACGTCTTCTAAAGGCAGCTACCTCCAGACATTCATTCTATGGTGTGTTTGCAGCAGTATATTTTCATGTTAATATTCTCGGTCATGAGAGAATAATTTTGTGAACTACCAATATCCAGCAGGTCGGAGACTAGCCTTCATTTCTATAGAATACCACATTTACGAAGGCGCTGTGGTGATGAGGAGGCGCGCAGTTTCCTTGCATCATTCCAACAAATGGGTCGATCTAATAAAGCGGTGCCATCTCACCAAGGTATGTGGTCTTCCTCCATCTTAGCATTTAAACGCTGGTCGGTGGTGAGGAGTAAGGCCTGCAGGGTTGCTCCCTTCAGTTTGAGTGCTGTTTTACACACCCCAGAGCCCGGCGACTCTCGCATGCTCCTGTTGATGTGCAGCTGTGTCAGGCAGGCTCTCCCACCCACACAAACACTCCAAGTCACTTTCACCTTCCTGTCTCCGCCCCTTCACATTGTATGCAGACCTGAATTACAATCTTATCTGGGCTACTGTGTATACTGGGATGTATCTGAGCACATGACTGGGCTCCCAGGCTTGCTCTAGTGCTCAGAGGCTTAATGAAGCCAGGAAGGGCTTATGACCTCTGAACAAACTCTAGGCAGTGAAGCAGAAATGCCGGGGAAGCTATCCAAATAGCAGGAAGAATTCAATTTGTTCTCTGCCTCCGCCTCCCCATGTGCTGAGAAGCAGCAGCTCTGCTATGGCTGATGGTGGGGTGTCAGGTGCAGCATTATAGGTACTTCATTAGGAGCTGTACACACTTTAGTTAGCAACAATGTGACTTCCCACTGTATACTATTGATCCAAAAGATGTCAGAAACAAAGGAAATCTCATTTTTATGTCTTCTAAGCAGAGCAGCTGAGAAATGTGGAAAGCCATGAAGTGAAGGCTGTGCGGCGTAGTCTGCAGATTGGGATGACTTTCGCAACATCTCCTAAGCATCCATGGATGATCGAATGTTGCCCGTAGCTCAACGTTCCCCTAAAAAGTCTAAACCTTGCAACTTCTAGTGCTCCTGCCATAGGGAGCAAAGAGAAGGGATGGGACAAACCCACCTGCCCTAAACCTGATTCCTTTCTCACTGTGCTAAAAATTATTACTCATTTGTCGGTGCTAAGTACAGTGACAGTCAGCCATGGGGGTCCTCCATCATGGCACACAACCCCTTACCCCCCACATAGCAGTGCGATGTCTAATGGTAAAAATGTAGGAGCTGATTCAGGCTTCACAGTCATGGTTTTAAGCATGCCAAGAGGCATGATGTCCTCCTCCCCTCAGACATGCCCTACTCAGCACCTGGGTACCCTCACAGGGGGTTAGCTGCGCTCTACATATTCACAAGAGGCAGGGATGGTTGCCTACTGTTGTGTCTTGATGTTTCCGGTGGCATCCATAACATAACAAGAGGCAGGCATGGTTGACTACTGCTGTGTCTTGATGTTTCCAGTGGCATCCATAACTTAACAAGAGTCAGGCATGGTTGACTACTGCTGTGTCTTGATGTTTCCAGTGGCATCCATGACCTAACAAGAGGCAGGCATGGTTGACTACTGCTGTGTCTTGATGTTTCCAGTGGCATCCATAACTTAACAAGAGGCAGGCATGGTTGACTACTGCTGTGTCTTGATGTTTCCAGTGGCATCCATGACCTAACAAGAGGCAGGCATGGTTGACTACTGCTGTGTCTTGATGTTTCCAGTGGCATCCATAACTTAACAAGAGGCAGGCATGGTTGACTACTGCTGTGTCTTGATGTTTCCAGTGGCATCCATGACCTAACAAGAGGCAGGCATGGTTGACTACTGCTGTGTCTTGATGTTTCCAGTGGCATCCATAACTTAACAAGAGGCAGGCATGGTTGACTACTGCTGTGTCTTGATGTTTCCAGTGGCATCCATGACCTAACAAGAGGCAGGCATGGTTGACTACTGCTGTGTCTTGATGTTTCCAGTGGCATCCATAACCTAACAAGAGGCAG
Organism: Lissotriton vulgaris; assembly: GCF_964263255.1. Classification (NCBI taxonomy): domain Eukaryota; kingdom Metazoa; phylum Chordata; class Amphibia; order Caudata; family Salamandridae; genus Lissotriton; species Lissotriton vulgaris. The sequence continues at coordinate 1,006,809 of NW_028244325.1, forward strand.
GCATGGTTGACTACTGCTGTGTCTTGATGTTTCCTGTGGCTTCCTGCTAGAGGCGTAGCCACATACGTCGGCGTTGTAGGAAAAGAGGACTGCACTGTGGCAATATTGTACACCCAAGGCACATGGCGGTGCCACCAAAGGGTGTAAAACATTTAGAGTGCAGTGGCACAATACAGAACTATTTGTGAGGCATTACCGTTCTTTACTTATCTTTTTTCCTGTCTCTTTGGCTAAAGCTGAGAGGACCAGCAGTGAGTGATTTCCCCAATGGTCACTAGTAACCACACGCACGTTTGCATTTCTTCACAGACATAATGCCGAGTCACTGGCTATGTAGGTAACAGACCAGCGCTTGTGTCTGGGGAGAAGCGGCTACTTTTTTTCAGGCTTTTCTATCCTGAGAAACTGGGTGAAATATTCTTTTGATTCTGTCTTTTAAGAAGAAAATAATTTGAGACTGCTGTAAAAACACACCGTCCAAGCTAAGAACACAGGTGGAGTGGAAAACACTGCTGTCATAATGGATCCCTGCTAACCAGACTGCAACTAAGGAGCCTTTTCCTTTAATTTTTATTAAAAAGGGAGCCTGATTATGTTTGAGTCTTCTTTATTGAGAAAAGGAAAAGTTAACATTTTTAGTGACAAAGCAGTTTGTCCAATCAAAGTTAGTGATCACTGAATTCAGTGATGATGGTAGGGAGGTTTCAGTTCAAACTCTCATCTTGTGGAGATTGTCCACTCTTAGCTGGACACGGTGATGTGTCCTCTGGCCTGCATATCCCATCTTACTAATTGCTGATATGCACAAATAAATTTACCTATTGTGACCAGGTTCAGTTTAACTGACAGGTTCCCAGGTGTCTTTTGTCTGAAATACAGCTGCCTGTTTGTTTGAGTGTGGATGTAGTTTACCAGAAGTGGCTGCATCTTTCAAATGAGCATATTGAATCTTTCGACTTGCCTTTGTATGGTGTACTGTATCAGGATGCTGCTGGCTTGTCCAAGAAAAAGTACTAACATGGGCCTGCACATTCTACACAGAGTTAAATGAGAGGTTTTCTAAACCCGAGGTAATGAAACCTTCCAGTTTCACGGGTTCAAGGATGCTACCACGTGGCTTTCTGGTATTCTGATGCACCATGTCTTTTCGCATTCATTATGACTATGGTGGGGTAACCTCAATTTTCAAGTGCTTGCTCCACATTGGCTCTATGACAGGCGAAGGCCCTCTCGACTCGTGGTGAGAAACTGCAGTGCGGTGCCCCCGCCTCGACTGCGCAGCCCTCGCCTCGACTGCGCAGCCCTCACCTTCACTGCGCAGCCCTCGCCTCGACTGCGCAGCCCTCGGCTCAACTGGGAATACCCAGACGCGACGGTGGAGGCTCTTTGTGAATCGGCCCTCGGTCTTTGGTACAACTGTATGTACTGCTGGGCCACTCTGGTGGGCGGAACACTGAATGTAGGATTCATGGTCCAACGAAATCTGGAGATGCGCATGTGACTACTCATCCTACCCTTTGACCCCAGGAAGAATAACCCAATGTGTGTCTGATATTGAAAATAGTAGAGTGCAGGTCATAGGGTGGGGAAGGCCATGAGGTGAGTCGCCTTTATAAGTCAGCTGCACCTGCTGGTAGTTCCCCTGTGAAGCAGGGATCAAGCACAGACTCTGAAAGGATGGGCTTTTATTTTTTGCCTCCCTCCTAATTCCAATAGGAGATGAGTTGTGAGGAGTTGTGTACCATTTTAATAACTTCATGTCTGGTGAAAGAGAATAGACAATTACGTTTCAACCGATTTGGGGGAAACAAGTTGGGCTTTCCGTTACGTCCCATAACGGTCCTTCTAGTTAAATCAAGCTACATATTCCATAAACAGTAGATAAAGGGTTCAAATAATTTCTTTTAATCCGGCATCCCAGTGTAAAAAAATTTTGGAACATGTTGAAAATGGTTGCAGCAGTAAAATGCGTTGGTGGGAGTTAGGCGCATATTAGCAAGGGCTGGCGATATGATTATCGACGCTTTAGCTTCCGTTTTCGGGCGATAAGCGGGGATAATTATATTGCGATATCATTAAGGACACACTAGCGCTTGTTTCCTTGATATAGAGCCCGTTTTTTCACAGCCTCGCCTCGCATTGCTACTGAGATGCAAAGAAGGCGCGGCTGTGAAAACAACACATGAAAATAGCGCAAAGGCAGCAACGCGATATTAACAAGGAGGTGCAGCGAAAAAAAAATTGCGGTACTTCGGCCTTAACGCTGGAATTTAATGCCTGTTAAATTCAAGACTAAGGCATACTAATAATGGAGGTTCATATTATCAAGCAAAGCGTTAAAATTATCGCCGCTTTAGCGTCAGAAAACGGCCACTAAAGCGGCGATAATAGGCTTGATAATATGCCCTTGAGAATTCCAATAGAAGCTCATGTTGACACCAAAACATGTGCTTCTATTGGAACTTTCAAGGGCATATTATCAAGCTCATTATCGCCACTTTAGCGGCAGTTTCCTGCTGCCAAAGCGGCGATAATTTTAACGCCGTTTCATGATAATATGCCCCGGTAGGTGGATTCTGCTGATACGACCATAGGGTCGTATCATCAATGTTATCGCTGTTTTCCATGGAACAGCACTGGAAAACCAGCGTTGTTCCATGGTAAACACCGATATCGCTGAAATAGTATCGCCATAGCGCTATGCATTGTAAATATAGCGTTATCATGGCGATAGTTTTCAGCGATAGCCGGCGATATTTCTATCGCTATGTGGGGCCAGTGATAATTATCACTGGACCTTGTTAATATGCCCCTAACAAGGGCCAGTGATACTTCTCGCTGGCCCCACATAGCGATAGAAATATCGCCGGCTATCGCTGAAAATTATCGCCATGATAACGCTATATTTACAATGCAACGCGCTAGGGTGTTCTTGATGATATTGCGCTATAATTATCGCCTGAAAACGGAGGCTAAAGCTGTGATAATTATATCGCGAGCCATTTCTAATATGCCCCTTAGTTCTTTTTTTGTTGCCATTGAGCTGTGGTTAAGACTAGAGTATGCTCTGCTAACATTTCTGAAACGTGAAATAAAGAGCAAAATATTTGTGACTTTGTTTCCACATATAATTGGAAATATATGTATTTGTAGGTAGTTGCAAAAACCAGTTTAGTAACTGGGCAGAGTTCACTATGATTTGGCTCAATACAGCATGTGAGGTCGTGCTCAGAGTGGCCATGAAAACCAGTCTGGTTGTCATTTGAAAATGTTTTAAGATACACACTGCATAGGCTCCCAAATGCTAACAATTTACGGTGTAGCTTCTGTTTTTTGTTGTTGTATACCCTATGTACTATGCCTATCTTATGCTTAGTAGTTTCTATACTCGACCAGATGTCACACTTTCTTTTATGTTTCCATTTTTCATTGTTCTTTGGTTCTTGGGCTTTCAAAAGATGTTGGACTGTTTTTTTATATTCTCTTTTTACAATGTTCATTGGTTACTAGTGTTTTTAAAGATGTCTTCTGATTTGTTCTCTTTCGACAGGATTGTTTACGGGCCTGCCAAGAGCAAATTGAATCGCTGCTAGAATCCAGTCTGCGTCAGGCACAGCAACACAACGTGTCAGAGCGCAAAAATGCTGATGAAGAGGAAGGCCTGTCCTGCACTCCCACTGATGTGCGAGACGTGAACATTTGAAGGGACTTGTGGAAGTCATTTGCTGGCCTACACAGTAGTGGAGCATGGGCGTAGGAGAGGCGCCGACTGATAAGCCCATATGCCTCGTCCTGCTCACTCAGAGAAAACCCTTTTTTCACCTGGGCAGTTGAAATTTTTTCAAAACCAGAAGGGAAATCATCACTCTGTCGTGTTTTTTTTCTTGCTCTTTCTCCTTTACACCTAAAAAGGAAAAAAAAGTACCCCGAAAAAATATAAACTGTCTGAAAAAACGTGAAAAAATAGTATTTGCTAGTCTCGGTTCAGGGACTTATGCTACAAAAATAAGCAAGGATTGTATGAGACCTTAATCAGCTAGTTTTTTTATATATTAAAAGTGTTCATGTCTGTATGTTGTAGACATTAACACATCAAGACTGTCTCCAGGGGAGCCATTATGTTTGATTCCTTACTTGTTTGCAACCATTTTTAAAGTAGAAGAGGGTTATTTTAGATAGGCAAAACATATTCTCTTATTTTTTTCTTTAAAAAAGCATAGCTTTATTGCTGTCTAGGCTTTCCTATATCCCGCTTGCTTATGCATTTAGTCACTTTATAATTCTTCTGTAAAGTTTTATTTTATTTCCTAGAATTTTTTAGCATCCTCTTCACGTTAGAAATGGTTAGTATTCCCACACGCTTGTGTATTCCAGCATACAGCATTAATATGTGATAATCTCTTTGTGCCTGTGGATTACCTGAGGACTGGGCTTGTCGGGGGAAGCCAGCTTAGCATTGCCGAGAGAAGGCTTCAAGTAATACCCACAAGATACTCTATTGTAAGAGATTCCGACATAGTGAACATAATATATTATATTTTTGTAATCTTCATATTTTTGTAGTTGCCTGTGTATAAAGGAAGAAAAAGCTGGCTTGACCCAACAAAATGAATGCCGAAACATGTCCAGGTGAAGTCCACAGTTTAGTTTTTTTTTTATATTCTAAAACCATTCCAGTTCAAAGCACTTTCAGTCCATTAGATAGAGAAAATGCGTCCTTTTTTATTATTATTGTGGGAAATTCTATGAATCGAATGGAATGGTTTAGATATATATATATATAAATGCTTGTGTGCAAAAGAAATTGCGAAGCACGTGCGTTTAACTATGGTGTTAGACGAAAGGTGATTTTCAGAAGGTTGCGTTCCAGCGATAAAAAAACATTTAATTCACATATTACCCGGGGGGTAATCCTATACTTTTCTGTTGAAAGGTGGGAGTTGAGAAATCCTAATGCGCCACCAGATATGTGTGCAAGCAGGGCCTTAGGGTGTTTTTAAGGCTATATCTCTAGTTGTTATTCAAGTGAAGCTTTTTTTAACACTAAAATATATAATTTATAGCTGAGGCTAAAATAAGAATATTTATTGAAGAGGATTTTTGCAAGGCCAGTATAATTTGTGTGAAGAAAAAGAAATTACAGCAAAAGATGCAAAATCCCTCAATGGGGCGTTTTTTTGTTTTTATATCACCTTTCTATCCCTGATGGTGCAGTTCTAACAGGGCTTCTTGAACGATACGAGTCTGGCACATGCCGGGTTGGCTCATATTCGGACAATTTCAAGAGGATTCAAAACTCCAAAAAGAGAAGAAAAACACCATAGTTAAACATGTAAAATTGGTGTACTTGAAAGAAGTTCATGTTCAACGGATTCCCCAAATTTTTTTTTATTTGTGTTTCGTAATTTAGCTACAACTAGAACATTTGCACATCTTGGCTATGTACTTTTTTTTATATTGTAGAAAGTAGTCAGAAGGCAGGTGGGTTTAGCTGTTGAGAAAGATGCTCGAGGAGAATGTGATGGGGAAATTGTATGTGAGAAACTGCCGTTTAAAGGTGTTGATTGTAAAATTACAAAAAAAGAGAATACGGAGTGGGTGCTCCGATTTTATTGAGCTGCTATGGTTAGATTCCCAGCATGGTTTGGAAAAAAAATTAACAATGCTTTCCTGTATCCTTGTCATTGTGTTTGCTGCTATTTTGTGGATCAGTTTTTTTGTGTTATACAATGTCATATACTGCCATGTTATAGGTTTTTAATTTTCTGTTAGAATATTATATAATTGACATCATTTTTTGTAGATTTTTTATGTGATCAATTTTTACTTAATGTGATTACTGCTCTATTCCAAAAAAGGCTCCTGTTTCACAATACCTCATACTTCAGTTAACCGTGTTTGGACCAGGTTTTTATGTTTTACACAGTGCCTCCTAGTTCTGCTGCAAACTGAAATGCAATTGGACGGAATTCTGAATGGGTCTCTATTTGCTAAGATTGTAGGTTGTATTAAAGGGAATGTAAACCAGGCAGATCACCTGCCCTCAAGTGCTGACCTTCTGTTCTCCATTACCAATCATATTTCTTTGAAAATTAAGCAGCAAAAAAAACATTATCAGTAATTGTAAGAATTTGGAGCCTTGATTGAACAAGAGATTTCCGAGAATGCTTAGCAAGCTGTGACATAGCAATCATTCTATAAGTTGTTACTGATTGGAGGACCACCCCCAGTTGAAACACAGGCGCCTCCTGTGCTGGTCATCAAACATTTAAATCTGTTAACAAGGGCGGATTCCAGCATTTATCGCAGCATATCAAAAGCCCTTGTACTTATTTGGAAACATCCAAATGACAGGCATGTCACGCAGGCTGAGCCAAGCAAAACCATTTTAAAAGGATAATTTCAGCACATTGGGCAAGTTCTACCTGATGAGATTTATATTCTCATTAATATTAAGTTAAAATGACTGCAGACATTTCAGAACTACTCAATCAAATGTCATTTTTGTTGTGTTCATAAAGCTGGATTTGTTTTGTCTTATCTGGGGGTTCCTTAACATAGTAGTTTAGAAGTTGTTAGTCACATTGATCTATGAAAGGTGCATTCCATATTGGGCACAGTACTTTAAATTCTATAGAATTAGGCCTGTCAGGTCACAGAGCAGCTCCATGGGCTATCTGCTCTTGACATATCCTGATATACCGTAGAATTAGAGTGCTACATGCTCCATAATACATTGTTTTCTGTTCCCCATGGTACAGATCATACTGGGTAATGGGAATGCACCTGTGTCGCACACCACAGTAAACAGGTGTGCGGAAATAGCTTCATTTGGATTTGTAAATAGATGTGTGACACCAATTGCTCTGGACGATGGTAACGATCTGAACTGTATGATAATAAGTTATTGCCGGACAGATGCGAAGCCATTTCCTTATTGCAGAGTAGTTATGATGTCATTTTCCTATTGCAGCACAGTTGTGATGTCATAACCTTATTACAGATCGGTTGTGATGGAACTACTAGCCTGTAACAAGGACATTATGTACAGGTTTTTATATAGTTATTGCAGTCACTCATGTATTATTGTAACTATCCTGTATGCCACATGGCCAACTATGAATTATCACATGGCATGATAGGATACATTCTGAAATTCAGTATGTTGTGTGTTCTGTTTTGATACACTAGATTTTTCTGTTAACTATAGCATAATGCTTATTTAAAGGCATGTAATGAAGCCAGCTAACAGAGTTGTATGCTGAAGAATAATCTAGCTCTTTCCTGTATGCTGCTAAACCAAAACAGAATTAGAATATATGTCAAAGGTGCACGCAGTAAAGGTCCTACACAGAAAATTCATGGATAAAAGACAAAGCGAAGCCACCAGCATTCACAGGACACAGGAGGACCGGATACTTTCTGTCCAATTTCAGGAACACTTCTTACTGCTTACCTCAAAAAACACTTCTGTTTGCGGCACCTCTGTCCCTGTGACTCCCTTTCACTGAGATTGTTGCGTACAAAGGGTCTGCACGCGTGGCATGGCTCACATGGTGGTGGATACCCCAAGAAGCTTCTAAATAATGTATGTACTGCCAAAGGCTGATTGTGGGTTCCCGTGCCAACCGAGAGGCTTTATGTGTCTACATTATTCGCAATGTATTAACAGTCTGTCGCAAAGGAGCAATTCAAAATATGTACCTGTTTTGTATTGTTACCATTGGTCTGAAATGCACATTGTCACACGCAGACCTGTAACAGACAAGTTTCCAGAAAAACAGTACAAAAAAACTAAAGTCTAGAAATAAAATTTGTGAAAACCCACACACTGTATTCTAAGTATTGAATTCTTTGTTGCAACTGTAGTATTCATTTCCATTTCGTGTACTGTTTTTCCTTCAAAATACAAATTGATTTCTTTTTAACAAACCATACAGAATTTCTTCAAATGGGACAGCTTCTGTAGTAGATGAGTTCTTGATAGTCATCTTGTTGGGCAGTAGCAATATCAATTTTGTCCCCTCTTCAAGTGACATTAGCTGCACCACTATTTGCCTGTCTGTTACCCATGTTAATTATGTAAGTGCTCCACCATGCACACTATTGCACTTAGTGTATACATCATTTATATACAGTGCCAGACATAGCTGCTGACTTCCTACCACAGTGTTCACTGCATATTCAGAACCCCTTTTAATTCCTGCCTACCAGTGCTAGAAGGTATGTTATTGCCAGTCATTATGAGAGTGTTCTGCATAAGAGGGGCACTTTCAGCTACATAAACGTAACCAACTCAGACTGTCATCCGTTTCATATAAACCTCAGGTTAAATGTACACATGTACTAGAAATGCACTTCATCAGTATGATAGCAAGAAATACTCATCTGCTTTTGTCAGTTCATTATGCAGTGTTGAGATGCCTTGGATAACATGAGCGCCACATTTGTGGCAGAAGACAATTATTTGATGCACTGCATGACCGTCAAAACTTTAGCAAACATCTGTTGAAAAAGAGATTAAAAGAAATTCTGGTGACTGCTTCCTTTCTTTTGCTATTTTACTCGTCGCAACCATTTTTACATGCAGACTTTGAGCATGGGTTTGGTAAACCTAACTCTGCTAGCTTCCGGCTCCCAAAGCGATCTAGGAAACCCATATTGTTAGCAGCCTTGGGTAGCTAAGGAGGACAGTTTACAAAAGTCTTCTCTGTTGTATTGATGAGAACACAATGTCATATGTGAGATACATATGTAAGTAATCGGACCATTAGAAAATAAAGTATTACCTTTTGTAATTCCTATATTTTAATACCCTTCAGTCAAATTGACATGCAGATGTAGTATAGAAAATTAAGTCTTCGATGATCCTGAGACAGAGATATTTGAAAACTATTTCAGTAACAATGGTTTCTCGTGTTACACGTGGTAAAATTAAGCAAAAAACACACGATTAAGAATCAAATCAAAGTAAATTTGTATTCCTAGTTGGGATGGATTCTGAAACAGAATTTGCGAAAAAATAAGAGTGTACTCATTTTCAGAAGTAAAGTATCAGTGATAGGTGTCACCAGAAACAAGTAGGTGCATACTCCGCAGTATATTAAAAGGTATGTGCTGGTTGGGAATCACAGTCTTGTCTCTGTTAATTGTAATTGTATTTATATAGCACTTACTACCCCTGGCTAGGAGTCACAGCTATTTTCAGCGAGTAGCACGCTACTCCGCAGCCCAAAAGGATTAGTAAAGGGCATATGAGTTAATTTGAGCAGTGGAAATGTGAGTCTGTTAGGTGGATTGAATAGGACGATGAAGGGATAGAGGAAGGAAAAATTAGAATGTTATTTGGGAGATCATAGTTGTAGGACAAGGTTTGGGATGAGTCTTTAGAAAGGGATTAGGGAGGTCATAGTAGGAAAATGAGGTTTGGGAGAGTCAAATGAGGATATATGAGGGAAGAATTTAGAAAGGGTTGTTTGGGAGATCATGTAAAATGAGGTTTGGGGTGAGCCAGGAGGGCTAGAGGAGGGAAAGGTCTAGAAAGGTTTATTTTGGGAATCATAGTAGAGTGAGGTTTGGGGTGAGTCAGAGAGTCATAGGGTGAAACACTAGTGCAATGGAGAGTGCACTTTTTTCTTTTACAGCAGGAGTAAAGTATTATAAAGGCACACGACTACATAGAAATTGTCTACATTATAATATATTGAGATTTATAATTGTATAAACTCAGACTTTCAAGTGTTGTACTTGCAGCTAATTTATTTGTATTTTCTATTACTTTTTGTTCTTTAATGTGTTCTTTTTCCCAGGTGTCTAATAGTGAAGCACTTGTAGCTAAAATAGTTATGCTAATGTTTACTTATTGTGATAGATTATTAATACAGACCCACAAGCTTCGGATGAAATAACTTGTATAAAAACTATGCAGTGACCTAAAACATGTTGAGCATAGAATAATATATGTATTTAACGATTCGTACTCTATACATTGGTTAAGCAGACCTAAAGAATATATATTTTAAAAACCATAGTTATACTTATTTGTATGTAGACATAGACATATCTAGATGCGTATTATATTATAAATGTTAACAAACCCAGGGATATGCTGTATATTAATTAGTGCTTGAGTATAATGGTTATGTAGGGAAGAGCCAACCCAACTTTAGAGTAGTCTGAAGATAAGATAGTAATAATTGTATCTTATGTTTGGGGGTAATGAATTCCAAAGTTTGGCTGCTTGAACAGAGAACGGTATACCACCTATGGGCTTTTTCATAGGGGGTTTTAAGGTAAGGTGCTCATTTTGAGTGGAGATACCTTTGTTGAATGTATTTAATGATTTTATTTGTGATGAAAGTGGGCTTGTTACATGTATTGCTTTGTGGGCGATACAAATCATCTTGAATGTGGATCTTCTCTCAACTGGTAACCAATGTAGGGCTCTTAAGGCGGCAGATGTGGGCATGGGGCTTTACATCTTGGAGTAGTCTGGCAGCAGAGTACTGATATGGACATGTGTGGAAATCCTAGATGGAGGATGATGCATTGCAGAGTTTTTATGGTGATGAAGCTTGATCTTACTAATTTGCCCACTTGGACATTCATTGATAACATGGAGTCCATGATAATTGTAAGGTTTCTTACTACATTGGATACTTGGTCCCAGGTCTTCAAGCCAGGCGCAGAGTGGCAATATCACTCTGCAGCTAGAGCTGTAGACTTAAAGCTAGGGAGTCTGGTTTAAAGTCTGTCCATTGCTCAATATCATGTGATTCTGGGAAAATCTCTCCATGCACAAAATAAATGTGTAATAGTCAGGTTCTCCTGTAAATTGCTCTAATAACCTAAGGCCAAGTGTACACTATATAAACTTGCAAAAACAAAGTGCTAGTGATAAAAATAGACGTAGTGGGATTTCAGTGTCAGAATAGCGAATTTTATATATTGCTTACCATGACTACACGTGTTGTACGAAAAGTATCAAATTGGCTAAAAACGTTAGGAATAAAAGATAACCAAAAGTTGTTGGCTGAAAAGTAAAGACAATTTTTTCAGTTTCAACAACCTTGCTGGTGGCCTAACCTGGTCATAGCACATTCCAGCACCTGCTCAAGGTTCATCTAGTTCTGGTTATGTCGTCGGCACTCAAACACCCATGAGAGCGCTATATGTATGTGTGCTGGACTGAAGCAATGTGGTCTTCAAATGGCCCACTCCACTGTACAGTGGCTGTCAAGTGCCACTTTATAGACTCCCAAAACACAGGACATACAAACTTTGTGCCAAACAGGTAATGTTTGTCATGAGATAAATAATTTTTTTTCGGATCACATGAAATTAAGCTAACACATGTAAACACATGGGTTGTCTTTCAGAAGATTTCTCAATCCATGCTGTGCCTGGCCTCATAAATGGGATTTTTTGGTTTGCCCCATTGGAGTATCACAAAAAGTGATGCTACAGTAGTGTAAGGAGCTCGTAAATATGCCCCCTTCAGACTTTTCACCAAAAACTTGAATAAATACTTGAATTTTGATTTTTAAGAAGTATGTCCCAATGTTTTTATCTTAATTGTTATGAATGGTTCAAGAGACCTTTTGCGAATGAGATGGGTGGATAGGATCCATTTGCGAAATCTGGATTTACTCATCAGTACCCGGAATTAGTACGATTTTGTCAAGGTTGTGTCACCTTTTTGGGACAGCCCGATTTAAAATGTATTTTTGGATTTTGAAAGCCATGCAAATCCAAGTTTGCTTGGCTTTGTGAAAAAAGTTGTTTAGCGCCTAGCGGTGACTTGCATTAGGTAGGCATTACATGGATGGTGCATAGACTTTTTCATACATCCACTTGTGCATTTTGACGCAAACACATATTTACAAAGACTATTAAACATGTGTTTGCTCTAAAACAGTGCACCCACCTAAGGCTGGCGTAACAAGGAGAAATGTCTATGCTTGTTTTTTCCTCTGTGCATGTGTGCAAAGAGCATACAAAGTAGAAATCGACTCAAAGTATACCTTCCTGCACAAAAACTCCTGATCACCAGCCAGGCACGCTTATGAAAGGACACAAGGGTGCCTGCATTGGCACTAGACTGCCACTCGCCTGCCAGCACTTGGACAGAGCAGAACTGAGCCATATCTTTCAAAATATGGTGCAGATCTACTCTCCCCCTTTCACAACAACTACACTTACTGCCCTGCATTGTGTGAATTGTCAATAAATATGGCCACAGAGGTAGATTTCTTCATTCAGACTAAGACCGCAGGCAACTGGCGACAGGAAATGTTAGAGAGGAACAGGTGATTGACTTACCTCCCTCAGATGAGGCATACACATATTTTCGTACTTAAAGCAAGATCATTAGACATGCAATGCTTTGTGAGTGTTTTTACATTTGATTACTTTTTTGTCGCTGCAGTCAGTCACATATAATTAAAAACTGTGGAGAGTATCCAAATCCTGCTCTCTTGACCTCGCTACACCTCCATCACTGGCATTAGCCTTATATTTCATATTTAATCTAATAGTTTTATCCGTATCACCATGAAAACCCTTTGTCCTCCCCTCTGGCCCTACTGCTAACCATACTCTCTTCTTATCCCTTTCAACCACCCCTTAATGCGCTTAGATACTAAAATTGTCTGTAAAATGTGTGCATAATAAATATATTTGGACAGCCTAAGCCAGATATACAGTTATACTCCTGTTTATTGGAGTGCATTGGGGAGACCGGTGCAGCTTTGGCAAGCCACGTTTCTTCTTTCAATGAACACTTTCCATTTTTAGGGACTATCAGCCAAGTTTCGTTGCTTTATCCAATGGTCATACAAGATTTGTATTGTATCATTTCTCCTACAGACAATATGTCTGTAGGAAACTCACATGATTCATTTTATGTTTTAAGGATGCAACATACAATAGTCATATAATACCATCAGTTTAATAGATTCATCAGTTCATCAACACATCTTTTTGATTTATCTCTAAAAATCCTCGACTCATTATGAGCATTCATTACTGTCTCAGCTGCTAATCATTGCCACTATTAGCTCATACATTTGATGGCATCCTGACACATAATCTATAGGGAAATGTAGTTTCTGCACTCATAACTTTTCTAAAGTGGCACTCTTCTGCCGCCGTTAGTTTGATTTATATATTTCTGGCAATCCATTCAGCAATTGGTCCCCAGACCTTGGTACTCAGCTTTTTTGCTTTTTCCCTAAAATCAATATAACTTTCCCTCCATCGAGAGCAACCTGCCTAACCACTGTATAAAAGTGGGGGGATCCCCATTAAGTTAAGCCGCAGGCATAGCTTCAAAAATAAAGTGCTGCCACTTTTTGTCTTGCTCCACACTATTATCGATGCCAAATAACATTAACTGTGGTCTACCAGTTACCTGCAGATTAAGGACTATGTCCAAACTGACTGTCTTTCTTGTAGTCCACAATCTTTTCACAGCTGCAAAACATATAGATTAAATTTCCCTCATGGCGACCACACCAAGGGCATCTAGCCTCTAGCTTTTTCCCCACCACAACGTATTTGCTAGTAAGTAATATTTATTTATTTATTTATAAAGTTTTATATAGCGCGAACAAGATCTTTGCAGATATCAGAGCGCTTTACAGAAACAGTAGGTAGGATAAACAAGACTCTTAAATCAATATGAGATTCCGTAGACAGTGAGTTGCAAAAATAGGGTATCAATCATACAAGAGTATACAGAGTAATAACAATCAAGAAACAATAATATGGAAGCAGTACAATGTCTAAACGGATAAGATTATAGCACCCCAGAGGGTGAGTAAACACAATGTTAAAAGCAAAACATTAGTCAGTAGTGGGTGCGTTGCAGGTTATTGAGGCCGATAATGTGGGAGCCAAATACTGTCATTGTTCCAGTATCAATAGTGTTTAGGTGTATTTAGCCATAAGGATGGCCTTCACCTCTTTCTTGAAGAGTATAGTGGACGGGATAAGCCTGGTTTCTGGCGGGAGTGCATTCCAGATCCTAGGTGCCATTCCAGAGAAGGAGCGTTTGTATGATTTTGGGCCTTCAAGCCTGCTGACAGTAACACTTCCCTTCCAATTTTCCATGATTCCCTGAAGTTTGACCTATTCTCCTCTCCCTTTTTTCCTCTTGCTGGTCCAATTCATCCGGAATCAGGTCGCACAAAATTGTGAAGCTGCCTGATCTTACCGCTGCCATCGCAACCCAGCAGCTCCAGTAACTTTACATTCTCAGTCGATACGTACTCCTTGACTATTTTCAGCAAAAAATCCCTAATATGAAGGGGATTAAAAAAGCTATGCTTGCCAGTCCAAACCGAGCTTGTAGCTCATTGAAAGAATACATCTGACCCTGTCCTCAGTGTTCCCCTACCTCCTCAACCCCTACTTTCCCAAGACTGCCTTCCTCATAGAATACCTCTGGAAATATTGGAGAGTACCAGAGAGGAGTATGGCACACTGCATGATTCATTTATTTATTTATTTTGAAGGTTTTATAGAGCGTGAACAAGATCCTTGCGCATATCAGAGCGCTTTACATTAAGCAATGCTAATTATACAAACAAATAAATGCAGGTAAATCACGTATACATAACATCTCGTGCAAAACAAAAAGCAGTAAGGTACATAACAGGACCATCCCATTGAATCAAGTCAAGGGCAGATAAAGTGACTTGAATGTTTCGTTGGACCCTTATCATAGTAAAGACTACTCGTAAGGGTACAGTTGATCTCAGAATTTTAGTCTATGAGCAGGTGTATTTTGCCATCAGAAGCGCTTTTACTACCTTTTTGAAAGATGCGGTAGAAGCATTCAGTCTGGTTTCTGGGGAAGGGTATTCCATATCCTGGGCGCCATCCCCGAGAAGGTTAGTTTGTATGTTTTCTTCTAGTTGAACTTTTGAGGTTTCAGTAGTAGGTTTTCTGCATTCCTTGAGGATCTTAACCCACCAGAGATGGACAGTTTCTGTGTGAGGTAGCTGGGTGCAGCATTTATTGAGGCTCTTAGGGGAGCTGTTGTAGCTTTTAGAAGTAAACAGGGATGGGGCATCATTCAGCCCCAAGTCAAATGCACAAATAACATGCAGTTATGGTATAGTGACATGTGTTTATTGTTGTTTTATAGTGTCCCCTGACGAAGGGGCTTACAGCCCCGAAATCATTGGGTCTTAAATAAACACTGCTGAAACGAACCTGCGCATTTGTCGTGTGTAAACAAGAGGTCCGGATGGGCACAGTCTATATATTAGAAGCATGAAAAATGGCGCGAAAAAACCCAGAATGTGGAGTATCACTAAGGAGGTTGAAAAGAGTTGATTAGAAAGTTAGAAACGAGTGGAACTTGAAAAATGGATGACTTGATGGACGAAATGGAATGGCCAGGAAGGCTTTATATAGCTGTGCATTTGACTTGGGCTGAATGATGCCCCATCCCTGTTTCCTTTTGAAAATCAGTGCCATAGGGCAAGGCACTGCGTCATATTGCACGCATTTTTACAAGATATGGATAAGACGGAATAAGATGATAAAAATGGAGTGCTCCCCGAACCCCCCTCGCATGGTAGCTTTTAGAAGGCCACAGAGAGACACTTCCGTACTCCAACCGAGGATTAACAAGTGCTTGTACTGCCAGCTTAAAGTCATTGGCTGGCAGGAAGGGTTTCAGCTTCCTCAGTGTGCTTATTTGGAAGTTAGCTCCCTTTGTGGCGTTGCTAATGTGTTTCTGCATCGTGAGGTTGCGAGTTATTCACAGAGATTTCGCTGAGTCCAGAATGGTTGGTTAAACGTTGAGTGCAGTAAGATGTTTTATCAAGTTTTGCATTATGGGGACTTTGGCGGGTGGAGCTATAAGTAGGAATTCGGTTTTTAGAGCATTCAATTTGAGATGGTTTTCTGCCAGCCAGGTCTGGGTGTTTCTAAGCATTGTGTTGAGCAATTTAATGTCTTCTAGGATGTTGATCTTAAGATAAAGTTGTGTATCGTCAGCGTACATATGATATTGCACGTTAGACGCATGTAGAATTACGGTGAGGGGTTAAACAATGATGGAGATAGTGAGGACCCTTGCGGGACTCTCTACGTTACTGGTACGGGTTTGGAAAGAGTGTTGTTGACCTTGAATTTTTGTGTTCTGTTATGGAGAAAAGAGGTAAACCAGTTTAACACTGACCCAGATAGACCAATTCTATGTTTCAGAAGATCTATCAGATTCTCGTGTTTGACCGTATCAAAGGCTGAGAATAGGTCTAGTAGGATGAGTAGGCATGAAACATTCTGGTCAAGGATTTGTAGCGCATCGTCAATAATGTGTGTCATGGCTGATTCAGTGTTGTCACCTGCTCTAAAGCCTGATTGGTGTTTGTTAAGAAGGTCAAAGTGATCAATATTGTTAGTCAGTTAGTGGTGTACACATTTTTCAAGTAATTTGGCAAGGTAGGAATATTGGATATAGGACGATAGTTGTTAAAGTCCGTAGGGTCAGCTGTTGGTTTCTTTAGGATGGGTGAAACCTGACCGACTTTGAAGGAGTCTGGGATGCAGCCTTGTTGAAGTGAACTGTTAATGATTTTGCTCCAGAGAGGTAAAAGCCATGGGGTTAAGTCTTTGACAGCGTTTCCAGGGAGGGGATCGGTGAGGTGATTGGAAGGCTTCAGGGCATTAAGAAACTTGCCTAAAGCCTCTTCCGTGTCAGTAGCAATGGATGACCAGGCTGCGTTCTTTTTTAGGTCAAACTTTGAGGGGACTAGTGTGGCGCGGTTAGTAGTGAAGGGGAGGTTTTCGTATGAGGAACGGTGTGTAATAATCTGTCATTTAAGAGATCCTTCTTGATGTTGCCAGTCTTCCGATTAAAGAAGGCAGAGAATTCTTCACAATTGGGTTGCTGTCGGGCTATGTCTTGTAGCCGTTGGGGTGTGAGTCCTTAGATTGAGTTTTGATTAACTCGAAAAGTTTTTGGGGATGATTCCTTGCTTGGTCTAGTTGGTGGCTAAAGAAGTCTGCTGTAGTGCGCTTGGTCTTTTAGTAATAGGCATTTCTCTTTTTTCCTAACAACTTGAGGTGATTGGCAGATGGGACTGATCTCCAGTTACGTTCAAAAGTTCTGAGAGACCGTCTATCCTCGTTCAGTAGATTGTTGCAGGGCTTAGAGTTTTTAGTGGAAACTCTCTTTAGTTGAAGGGGGGCTACCTTGTTATATATCGAGGACATGTAGTTAAGGTAGTGGTAGGTGAGATCGTAAACGTCGGAGGTGCTTGCAGGGGGCCGAAGAAGGTTGTAGCTGGAGGAAGGTACTGTGTTGGGGTTGAGTTTTTTCAAGTCTCTTTTCCAATTCTTTGGTTTTGTGGATTGAACCGATTTGAGTTTTACTGTTTCCTTGATAAAGAAGGTAATAATATGATGGTCCGATCAGTCATAAGGTTGGATCGACTCCAACTGAATTACATCACTTTTGGAGATTATTAGATCCAGGGTTGAGCCTTTATTATGTGTAGGGCTGTTGCAAGTTTGGGTGAGGGCTAGATCATCAAGGAAGTTTTTGAGACTATTGACCACTGCGCGGTTGTTGTCATTCTAATGGAGATTGATATCTTCAAGGAATATTTTGGTATTTTGCCGCCTGGTGTTCCTTGAAATCATATCCATGTGGTGTTCGGTGAAGATGAGGTTGTCCCCTGGTGGATGATAGATGATGTGTAGCGAGCACACTGGTTTGCTTTTGCTTCTAATGTCTAAGCATATGTATTCGCAAGAGGGGAATACCGGGGATATGGCTCTGTTTACAGAGATGTTGCTACGATGCATACAGGCGATACCTACCCCTATCTTATCAATTGTGTCCAGTCTAATGATAACGTAGTTAGGGGGCACTAGAATGTCATTGAGTGGGGTGTAGGATTTCGTTAGCCAGGTTTCGGTTAGCATTATCAGATCCAACTCCTGTGAGATAATGAGATCAGTTATATCCGCTGTGTGTTTAGAGGCAGATCTACAGTTTAGGAGTGTGCATTTAAGACGGGGTTTGATGAGGGAAGAGGTGGGGTCCTGATGAGAGGGACTCTTCTTAGGATGTTATTGATGATTCCTCTATTTTTGTGTGTAGAGGACCTGAATGGGTTGAGGGGGATAGTAGGGATGGTCATCTGAGTGGAAATTAAGGAGTTTGTGGGAGAGGGTTCGTAAGAGTGTAGTAGAGAGAGAAGATCGCTCTCCGAAAGCGGATTGATGCTTCGCATCGGGCGGGTTAATGTATTGTGGGAGGGAACTGTTTTCCAACTGGGTGGAATAAGTTTAGAGGGGAATGTTAGGTGGTACGGGCGCTCGCTCGATTTAGAAGTCCTTGAGGAAATAGTGCGCCATGATTGTCTCGACACTCGATTCTATATGCCGCCTTTAATTCCTTGAATTTTACCTTCTTGAAATAGTGAAGCTCAATATTCCTCAGAAAGCATGATTTAGCTTCAGCTTTCAGAGGAGATATCTTGATGTTAGAGGGCAGTTCATTAGATCTTATAGCCTTAGTTAGTCTATCTGCCTGTAAAATCCACATATGCTGGAGGACTGATGACCAATAATAATATCTAGTGAGGCATTGCCCAACCTCCTCTAGCCCCGGGTAGTGTCAGGTATTTTAATGCTCTCATCGTCCTTCAATACTCCTAGATGAACCTTTCACAAATCCCCTCGAGTTCCTTAAACTAGCATTGCTCAACTTCCAGTGACCACCAAATCCTCAGGTTATTACAGTGCTGCCGGTTCTTGAACTCCTCAGTTTCAACTGTGTATCCACCAACTGTGACGCATGTGCCTCAGACTGAGACTTTATTGTAACAAGCTCCTCTTCTAAAGCGGCAGTTCTGTTTTCTACTGAAGAGATCTGTTCTGCGATCTCAGAGCATATTTATATACTTTACTAACTGCCCCCTGGTGCTTTCTGGTTCTGGCACCGGCTCGCCGATTGACAGGCTGTGTCTTCTCCGGGAGGAGCATGATCCCGCAATATATAGCCTCATGAGTCGGCAGCTTGTTTGTCTTCTGGTGTGCCAGATCCATTTTTCATGAGGGAGACCCTCAAATCAATATTGCTGAGTCATTACTTGCACTCCCTGACTCTTCTGACAATGAGTAAAAGTGTTTTGCCGCTTCAACATTTCCTAGCTCTCCTACAAAGTGGCCTCCACCTCCCTATAAATTCCTCTTATGCCTTTTGTGGTTGTGCTGGCACCCTGGAATAACCGTCCCGGGAGTCAGTCAGTCTCTCTCTCTCTCTCTCCTGCTTTTTATATACTGAAACTGGTACAAAACATGTCTCGTTTAGGCTTCCAGTCTTCTGTTCCTCTGTACCTGCTATTATGGCTTTACCCAGTACCCAGTCCTATGGGTTCCTTTGCTGCTACTGTAATTGGGTGCGAGGGTGCCCCAGGTAATACTACAGATTTTCTTCCCAGTAGCATCCTTGCTTTGCCGTCCACCCCAGCTCATCCACATTGTAATTACAATCAACCAATGTCTTCTCCTCCACAAACTGAGGCTTCACTGCACATCCTCCTTCAGTTACGACTGAATTAATGCCATCAATTTCTCCACTAACCTGAGTTGCTGTGGACCATTGACAGGGAGGCCAACAGAGGCGCCAATAACCACAACTCTCCTAGGTCCATGGGTATCACAGTCTGCTACTAAATTACGCCCCGTCACCCAGATATCACCAGGAAGCTCCTGTGCTTGCTAGAGTGGTGGCAGGAGACTTTCTCTGTCAATATTGACTTCAGAAAGTCTGTGATTGATAATTTGCGGCCAAAGTTGCTCTAGACTACGCTGCCCTTGTCTCCCGTCTACTTTGTTGACCTGTCCATAGCCGGAAGAATCTGCTGGGATTTTGCCGCCGTCTAGTTGCAGGAGGCACCCAGTGGTCTCCCATGTGCCAGACTGCTGGCCCTACTAGCCACAGTCGCTGCGAGGCCGTGGCTACACTATCCTGTACTTCTTTGAAGACATTCCTCAACCGTCATTCCAACTGTTGCTCTCTCGCCTCTCGTGTCCTCCTCGTCCGCTCCTTTTTCTCTTACTGCCACCATCCATGCGCCTGCAATTATTCATTACAGCCAGGTAGCACCAAACCGCAACCGCATGCTGGCTGGGTGTTATATAATTACCAGCCTCCATCACCAGATGTGCAACCTCTAATAGCCACCCATGCCAGGTAACTAAGGGTGGCGGGGGGGGGTTCTCCTCCTTTTTCCTTTTTCTATCTTCCTGGCCTTCTTCTCCCTGGGGAGGGAGAGGGCCTCGCACATAGCCTACATCTTAGCCTGCCATCTTGTTTCTCGACACTCACATGTAACATTGAGCGTTTCTTAGACATTACCTCACTGATGTCCTGAAAATGTTTTTCAAATTAGTTTTTTGGAAAATTGCATCTATACCTTTGCTTAATCTAAGATTGATTAAATTGAATGCTCCACCATTTTGAAACTACCAACCATTTCTTGTTGTGATTATTTTATAGTTTCTAAGTAATTGTTCTTGCAGCTTTGTATTGGTGCAGTATATGGCCATCTGATCCCTCAAATGGTGAAGTGACAATTCACCAAGTTCACCAGAAACAACCCTCAATGTTTAAGCACCAGTAACCCTTTATGGTGAACGCGCTCTTTATACACTGTAACATAACAACATAACATAGCAATGTCACACAAAAAATTCACATCATCTTGAGTATGCTGATTTCAATGAATACATTTTTATCTGAAAGAAACAGGTTAGTATTAGATTCTTACCTTAAAATATCCCCAGGCGTCAGACTGGATCCGGAAAATTTTGCGTAGCAGTACCCTTGCGCGTCGGTAGGCGTCAACTGAGGCTCGCGTCCGTCGTTGGCGTCGTTGGTGCCGGGATGACATCATCGGAGTACATAGACGCCGCCCTCGCGCGCTGACGTCAGTTCTTCTTTTTTCCGCGCCAGCCAGCGCAGGTCCAGAGAAAGTGGTACCCTTTAGTCGATTTTTGACGACAGTGCCGGTAGGGATGCCTAGGTGCAAACCCTGCATCGACTGCAGCCGACTGATGTCGGTTACCAACCCCCATCGCCAGTGTCTTCATTGCCTGGGCTCTGACCACGATGACAAGTAGTGCCCTGACTGCCGGGCCTTGACCTCGAAGGCTAGGTGGGAGCGGTCCCGCAAGCGCCTCGAGCTCCGGCAGTCGGCCCGCACTGTTCGAGGTCCCGGTCCGGAAGGAGGTCGAGGGACCGGTCGCGGGGCCAGAGTCATCATAGCTACGGGAGTCAACACCATTTCTCAGGCTCCAAGTCCCCAGGTAAGAGGCACAAGAAGCCAAAGAGGCGACATCGCTCTTCTGACTCCCCGACGCTCGCGCGACGCAGCCGGGGGTTTGGGTGACACCACCCACGCGGCTCCGCCGGAGCCGCAGGCGTCGCGGCCTACTCTATACCCGCCGGTCCATGGGCAGAACGCGACGCCGGAGGAGATCGAGGCCTTCCTCCTGGCCATGAGGTCGCTCGCTCCTCTGTTGGGTTCCGCGGCGCCTTCATGCCAGGTGGCCCCGACTGGGTCCCCAAGCGGGCCGGGTGCTTAGGCCCTGGCGCTGTTTGGTGCTTTGGCTCCGGTGCCGTCGGCGAATTCGGTCCCGACGCCGCAGGGTCCCACTGGATCCGGTTCCGGAACCGGGGCGTCGCCGGTCGACCTTATGACCTTGCCGGCGCCGGCCCCCAGGGTGTCACCCCCGACGCTGTCCCAGGACGCCGTCGTCCCTGGTCCTACCCTCGATTCCGGTCCGGCGTATTCAACGCCGCTAGGATGTTTTTTACTTCTATTACCCGGCCCCATCCTTTGACCCTGAGTATCAGGAGATGGGTGGCGAGGAGGATTGGGATGGGTCTGAGGAACCTCTGGCACTTGAGTGCCAGCCTTATCAGGACTGGGCAGGTGAGCTTGGGGATGCCAGTGGTCTGGACACTTCGCCAGACATTGTTTTTGTCTCCCCACCTACCGTGGCTACAGAGGAGGGGGCTGCCTATAGTGTGGTGTTGACGCGGGCGGCCTAGGGCTTATCCCTTGAACTCCCCGTCGCGGCCGTGATGACTAACCTCCTCACTGAGGTCCTAAACCGCAGGCAAGCTCCTCGGAACCTTTGCTGCCGTTTAATGAGGTTTTATCTGACGTTCTTCTGGGCACCTGTAGATAGGAACGTGGCCAGACACCACTGCCCAGCTCCGGGTGACCCTGGCTTCCTGTCCACCCACCCCACCCCCGAGAGCCTGGTCATCCAGGCCTCTAACTCCCAGACCGCATTCCCGACGGCTCCCCCCTATCGGGAATCCAAGAGGTATGAACAGTATGGCAAGAAGATGTTCTTCTCACTGAGTTTGGGGTTGCGGTCAGTTAACACGCGTGCCTCTTGGACCGTTATACCCACTTTCTGTGGGACATGGTCGCGACTGTGCTGCCAAAATGTCCGGAGGAGGCCCGGACTAAACTCGCTCAAGCCCTTGCGGAGGGTCGAGATGCAGCACGGTATTCCATCCGGTGTGGACGGTGGCGATTCGTCTCCACGCCTGGCTGAGGTCCGCCAACTTTTTGGCCGATGTCCAAAACACGCTTATGGACATGCCGTTTGATGGCCGTCGCCTCTTTGGCGACAAGGCAGACAGTGCGCTAGAGCGCTTTAAGGACTCCAGGGCTACGGCTAAGTCCTTGGGCCTGTCGGCCTGCGCCAGCAACCTGCTGCCTTTCACTCCTTTCGTGGCCAAGGAAGGGGCGCCCCCAGCCACGGGCCACAGACTAACATCCTGCGCGGTGGCAGACGTGGTAATCGCCTTGGCGGTGCCCGGGGACAACGGCGAGGCCAGTCCACATCTACCCCCGCAGCAGTCGCCTCAAAGCCTTCCTAGTCCTAGCTTTCAGGCCCACATGACGCCAGTGGGGGGCAGGGTTCGCAATCACATCCTTCACTGGCACAACATCACTTTGGACATGTGGGTGCTACAAATCGTCCGTAGGGGCTACTCTCTCCCCTTCGAGGCGACCCCTCCAGCCATGCCACCGCAGTACCACCGCGTGTCGGTGGATCACTTGAATCTTCTGCGAGAGGTAGTTAGACCCTCTTGGCCAAGGGGGCCATCGAGCGCGTTCCTGGGCCAGAAGAAGGGTGTGGTTGTGACTCCCACTACTGTCTGGTTCCCAAGAATGGCAAAGGGGGCCTACCCCCTATCTTGGACCTGCGGAACGTCAACAGCTTCCTCCAGAAGGAGAAGTTCAAGATGCTGACTTTGGCTCAGGTCTTAGCTGCCCTGGACCCGGAAGACTGGATGGTAGCGTTGGACTTGCAGGACGCTTATTTTCACATCCCGTCCTGCCGGCCCACCGGTGTTACCTGCGGTTCACGGTAGGCCACGAGCACTTTCAGTTTACCGTGCTCCCCTTCAGCCTAACAAGCACCCCACGTCAGCCACCTCCAGACTACGGCCGACCTCCTGCACCTGCTGGGGTTCTCCGTCAGTGTGCCGTAGGGACACCCGTGGCCCTCTCAGAAGCTCCACTTCATCGGAGCGGTTCTAGACTCGGAGCAGGTTCGGGTTTATCCTCCCAAACAGCAGGCTCCGGATATTCAGGCTCTGATTCCGATCTTTCAGCCGTTATCCCGAGTCTCGGTCAGGTTGACGCTGAGGCTTCTGGGGCTGATAGCCTCTCGCATCCTTCTGGTGCATCACGCCAGGTGGCGGATGTGGGCTCTGCAGTGGGACCTGAAGTTTCAGTGGGCCCAGCATCAGGGCAACTTGTCCGACCCTGTCTTGATCTCGGAGGGCACTGCAAGACAGTTGCAGTGGTGGCTCACGTACCGCCATTGGGTCAGTGGCAGATCCCTCTTCCTACCCCAACCGGAGCACGTAGTTGTGATGGACGCATCCCTCCAGAGCTGGAGGGGCCACATGTTAGAGGCGGAGATCAGAGGCATGTGGTCTCCAGCGGAGTCCCGGCTCCACATCAACCTTCTGGTGCTGCGGTCGATCAGTCTTGCACTGAAGGCATTCCTCCCCTCTGTCTGGGGGAGTGTAGTGCAGGTGTTCACGGACAACACCACCGCCATGTGGTACTGCAACAAACAGGGCTGAGTGGGGTCGTAGACCCTATGCCAGGAGGCTCTGCGCCTCTGGCAGTGGCTGGAACATCAGGGCGTGACCCTGGTAGTTCAACACCTGGCAGGTTCCCTGTACGCCGGGCGGACGAACTCAGCCGTCGGTGCATGATGCATAACGAATGGCGTCTGAACTCGGACGTGCCGCAAGGCCTCTTTCGGCAGTGGGGAGAGCCTGGGTTAGATCTCTTCGCCACAGAAGAGAACGCGCAATGTCATCAGTTCTGCACGTTGGAATTTCCAAGGCGGCACTCGCTTGGAGACGTTTTTCTTCGCGAGTGGAGCTGCAGTCTGTTATACGCCTTTCTGCCCATACCACTTCTGCCCAGAGTGCTGAAGTAGATCAGACGTGACCGGGCCCAAGTTATCCTTGTGGCTCTGGACTGGGCACAAAGATACGGGTATCCCGAGCTACTCATTATGTCTGTCCATCCCCCGATTCGTCTGTCTCTTGAGGAGGAACTACTGTCACAACAGCAGGGGACGGTCCTCCACCCGACCCTGTCCAGTCTCCACTTACATGCGTGGAGATTGAGCGGCGGCATTTAAGCCCATTTGACTTGCCTCCTGGAGTCTGTAATGTGCTTCTGGCAGCCAGACGTCCCTCCACAAAATCGGTATACGCTTCCAGGTGGAACAAATTTGTGGCATGGTGCACAGCAAAGGCTGTGGCTCCCCTTTCTGCCCCTCTTTCAGAGGTTCTCCTCTTTCTTCTTTCTCTTGCCCAGCTGGGCTCTGCTCTGGGCACTATCAAGGGCTACCTCTCTGCTATTTCCGCCTTCTTAAGGCTCCCTGATCAGCCCTCTTTGTTCAAGTCCACAGTTGTAAATAGGTTTTTGAAGGGCATCACTCATATGTTTCCTCCTGTTCCTTTCGTGATGCCTCAGTGAGACTTTAACCTTGTTCTGACTTATCTGATGTGCGCTCCTATCGAGCTACTTCATAACTGTCCTCTTCGTCTCCTTACTCTCAAGACTGCATTCCTGGTTGCCATCACCTCTGCCAGGAGGGTGAGTGAGCCCCAGGCTCTTTCATCTAAACCTCCTTTCCTTTCTGTCCATCCGGACAAAGTTGTGTTGCGGACGCGACCCTCTTTCCTGCCCAAGGTAGTCACAGCCTTCCACATCGGTCCAAAGTCCATCACCTTTGCCACCTTCTTTCCGCCTCTGCATCCCTCAAAAGAGGAAGAGAGGTTCCACCGTCTGGACCCAAATCGTGCGCTCTCATTCTTTCTGGATCGCACACGCCAGTTCCGGGTGGATGACCAACTCTTTGTTGGTTACATGGGCGCTAAGAAAGGTCAAGCGGCGCGCAAGCGGACCATCTCTCGGTGGGTTGTGCGTCAAGGTATGCTACTCTTTGGCTAAGAAGGAGCCTCCTGTTGGGCTGAGGGCCCATTCCACTCGGCCCACGGTGGCTACTACTGCCCTGGGTCGGGGAGTCCCCTCGCAGAACATCTGTCAGGCAGCTACGTGGGACTCACTGTACACGTTTACAAGACACTACTGCCTAGACAGCCATTCCAGAGAGATGGCTTTTTCTGCCGTTCCGTTCTCCAGGACTTTCTGGTGTGATGATTGGTTCGCAGACCCACCACCAGGGTTGGTATTGCTGGGGTATCTATTCTATGGTAAGGAATCTAATACTAACCTGTTTCTTTCAGATGCACAGTTACCTTCGGTAACGATATATCTGTAAGAAACAGTAGTTAGTATTAGATTCCTTACCGCCCTACCCATCCTCCCCATTCTGCGAACCAATATCTAGGGTTAAGGTCATCTCCTTTCAGGGCCCTAGTTTCATGGCACTAGTGTTGGTTTTTATCATGGCTCTGTGTTTCTGCACGGAAAAAGCTATGTATAAGAACTGATGTCAGCGCGCGAGGGCGGAGTCTAAGTACTCCGATGACATCAACCTGGCGCTGACGACGGACGCGGAGCCACAGACGACGCCTACCGACACGCAGGGGTACTGCTACGCAAAATTTTCCGTATCCAGTCTGACGCCTGGGGATATTCTAAGGTAAGGAATCCAATACTAACTACTGTTTCTTACAGATATATTGTTACCGAAGATAAGTGACTTGTGCTTCATTACAAATTTATGTTTACCCGGAAACTTAGTTTCCAATCTGTAAACATTTTCTACAATTATATTGAAATTACCTTTACCAGTGCCTCCTGAAGTGGTACTGTAGTTTAGTTATAAAATACATAGTTCAGCATTTACAGAAGGAAGCAGAAGTGCTTTTTGCTGTTTTGCGTCAAAGGCTCTACCTTCTAATATGTCTGTATTTCTTGTTATTAACTATAGTGCTGTTAGCCATAGCACCATGCAAACAAAGAGAAACATGGTATAGAACAAAAACTAAAATTAAAATTAAGACACCTTCCAATCATTAGAGGTTTGGTTGGATAACTTAAGCAGATGTGAATTAAATTAGAACCTGGATAACATTGATCCACTTCTGTCATAGAGTGGAAGATCTTTGCATGGGTAGGAAATGTAGAGTACAGGTACAGCAAAACTAAGTGGTATATAGCACATGTAGGTCTTGGAATACGTGAAAGAGCCAAAGTAGTGGAGTGAAGAGTTCAAGAGGGATTACACAAGGAACTAGATAACATATATGAGATGGATCATGAAAATTAACATTTAAATTTAAGACAATGAAACTGATATCTAATTTAAAGATGCACCGGAAGCCAGTGAAGTTGAACATGGCAAGGAGAGATATGTGCATAATAGAGGAGGGAGAATGAAGGAAATGCACAAGAATTCTGGAAAATCTGGAGGAGAGCAGTCCTATCTATGTAGAGAGATCAATGTACAGAAGAACAGTAATTAAGATGAGACCGAACAAGATTTTGGTGGATTCACTACGAAGAAGGGAAGGAAGAGGAAATCAGATTTTAGATTTTATAGATATTGATATGGTGAAAATGACTGTTTCAAAAACAGGCAGTTTGAAGTAGATGGTTTAACAAAATGTCAAACTCCCACCTACAACTGCAAGCTGAAGGAGAAAAACACAGTGATGAGGGTGGAAGAAAATAGGAGGACAGGGAGAGATTACATGATGAAGCAGGTTTTGTGGAAGGTAGTTTAGCAAGAAATCAAACTCACACCTACAATTGGACGCTGAAGGAGAAAAAGTCCTATGTGAGAGTAGAAGAAAATAGGTGGACAGAGAGAGATAATATGATGTAGCAGGTAATAAAAAGAACATACATTTTTAGGAATAAGTTTAAGAAAGTAAATATTTGTTCAGCTCTCAACTGCAGAGAAACTGGCTGACACTTGACCTTGGAATTCAGTACCGAAGGAAGAAATAGTAAAGAAACGGTGTCAGTAATATGCTTGCAAGTTTGACTTAAACTCCAAATGAGCCCAGGGACGCCTTCAAAAACGCCACCCGCATACACCACCAACTGATCCGGACAGCCAAGAAAGCCGCTTTCAAAGACCGACTTGACAACAACGCACACAACAGCAAGGAATTATTCAGCATCGTCAAATAGTTTACCAACCCCACTGCCAACTCCAACGACATCACCCCCTCCCAAGCCCTTTGCGACTCCCTAGCTTTGTTCTTCCACGACAAAATCGCAGACATCCACAACAGCTTCGACAACCAACCCGGAGACCAACCCACCCAACCTTCCGCCGTACCTATACCCCCCTTGAACATCCTTAATGACTGCAACCCAATCTCCACTGAGGACACCATCCGCCTGATGAACTCCATCCACTCAGGATCCCCCACAGACCCATGCCCTCACCACATCTTCAACAAAGCAGATTCCATCATAGCATCACACCTCCGAGACGTCATCAACTGCTCCCTCAACTCCGCCACCTTCCTGGAAAGCTGGAAACACGCCGAACTCAGCGCCCTTCTGAAAAAACCCACAGCGGACCCCACCGAACTCAGAAACTACCTTCCCATCTCGCTCATTCCATTCCCGGCCAAAGTCATTGAGAAAGCTGTCAACAACCAGCTCGCCGCCTTCCTCGAAACCAACAAATCCCTCGACTCCTCACAGTCCGGCTTCCGAGCCAAACACAGCACTGAGACCGCACTCATCGCAGCAACAGACGACATTCGAACTCTACTGGACAATGGAGACACAGTCGCCCTCATCCTCCTCGACCTCTCCGCAGCCTTCGACACAGTCTGTCATAGCACCCTGTAACAACGCCTCAGAAACATCGGAATCCAAGGAAAAGCACTGGAATGGATCACCTCGTTCCTTGCCGGAAGAACCCAGAGAGTCCGCCTCCCACCATTCAAGTCAGAGGTCACTGAAGTCATTTGCGGCGTGCCACAAGGATCCTCACTCAGTCCCACCCTCTTCAACGTATACATGAGCCCCCTCGCGGCCATCGCACGCCAACACAACCTCAACATCATCTCCTACGCTGATGACACTCAACTGATCCTCTCACTCACCAAAGACCCTAACACCGCCAAAACCAACCTGCATGAAGGAATGAAAGAAGTAGCCGAGTGGATGAAGCACAGCCGTCTGAAACTGAATTCCGACAAAACAGAAGTCCTTATCTTAGGCACCTCCCCCTCTGCCTGGGACGACTCTTGGTGGCCAGAGTCCCTCGGAAAAGCACCCATCCAGACGGACCACACACGGAACCTGGGCTTCATTCTGGACTCCTCACTCTCGATGACCAGACAAGTCAACGCCGTTTCATCTTCTTGCTTCAACATTCTTCGCATGCTCAAAAAAACATTTCGCTGGATCCCCACCGAAACCAGAAAAACGGTCACCCACGCACTGGTTACAAGCCGACTGGACTACGGAAACACCCTATATGCCGGTACCACCGCAAAACCTCAGAAAAAACTCCAACACATCCAGAACGCTTCAGCCAGACTCATACTAGACATTCCGCGTAATGACCACATTTCTGGTCACCTGAAAAACCTCCACTGGCTCCCCGTCAATAAGAGGATAACATTCTGCCTCCTAACCCACGCACACAAAGCACTTTACGAACTTGGACCCGAATGCCTCAACACACGACTTTCCTTCTACACCCCCTCCCGCCAGCTACGCTCCTCCAACCAAGCCCTGGCTGCTGTACCTCGCATCAACAAAACCACCATGGGAGGAAGATCCTTCTCCTACCTGGCGGCTAAAACCTGGAACTCACTTCCCATTCACCTTCGCCTCACTCAAAACCACCTAGCATTCAGAAAGCAACTTAAAACCTGGATATTCGACAAATAATTCCCCACCCTTCCCCAAGCGCCTTGAGACCACGGGTATGTAGCGTGCTATATAAATTAATTGAATTGAATTGAAGCAGATCTGACCTACCAAGTGCATGAAGAGTATTCAGAAGATTCAGGTGGTCCACCAGAACAGAGCCTGCAAAGTAATTAGAATAGCACTGGCATAGCCAATAATTTTTTTTTGTTGTTGTAAATTTATTTAACGTGAACTCGATGTACCAACTATTGCGGTAAACTCCTGGGGCCTCATTTATGAAAAGTGACGCATCGCTGCGTGAAAGCAGCGATGCGTCAATTTTCACTGCGCACTCCTTACGACATTCCTGATGCGTCATATTTAATATATGACGCATCATGTCGCAAGGAGTTACAGATACGTCAGTATTTCTGACGTATCTGTAAGCGCAAAAGTGACGCATTGCTGGAGTGTGTCACAAAAGTGACGCAACTCCAGCAATGCGTCCCTTCACATGGTGAAAGCCCCATGTGAAAGGGCTTGCGTCAGTCTTACGCCTGCTGTGAGGCAGGCGCAAGATTTTGATGCAACAGCGTCCTAAAAGTGACGCAGTGAAATCTCATAGATTTCACTGCGTCACTATTATGAGGCTTTTTGCAAGGGAACGCCCCCTCTGCATACACTATACCTGACGCAGGTATAATGTGGCGCAGGGGTTTAAAAAGTGACGCATCTACCTAGATGCGTCACTTTTTAAATATGGCGCAATGAGGCGCATTTTTTACACTGCTGGTGCGTCACAAAAAGTGACGCACCGGCGGCGCAAAACTGACGCAAGGCCTTCATAAATAAGGCCCCTGAGGCGGGAGCCGGGAGCATCTAATGCTGTAATTTTTAACTGTTCGTGTTCTTTCTTTTTAAAAAATATCGATTGCTTACTTCCGTGCACTCACCCTCCCTCCACTCCTCACTCTGCCTGATCCTCCCGCACAGCCGATTAGGTGCTGTTACCGGGATGGAGCAGGGGATCTGCCATCTTGGGGGTAGCCTAGGGTTGACGCTGCAGTCTGCCTTACACCGGCTCCTCATCTGTATATAATGTACATCCCCTTCCGGCCGCTCAGCGGGCGCACCGAGAGTGCGCCGAAGGCGCGCTAAAGGCAAGCCCGTCTGCGCCCGTCCGCGCCAGGCCGGGGCTAGGGGCCACATTTCCTGCATCCCCACCGACCTATTCATCTGAGAGCCTGGTGAACCTGCGAAGTTTTGCCGGCCCTCCTGGTCCACTCACGGTGAGTCACCTCAATCAACTAGGCATTTACCAACCTCCATCACAAATACATCACGGTTCCTCGCAAATGATGACTGTCCCAGTAGATAGCCAACAAATAAATATATTTTATCTTAACATCAGATCTCTTGTAAAACATCAACTGGACATTTTTTTGTTTCTCGATTGCCAAAAATCTGACATTTTGTTTCTTACAGAGACGTGGCTCACTAGTGGTTCCTCCCCTGACATTTTAGCAGCGCTCCCTGAAAACGACCACATTTTGCAGGTAGATCGTGCCTCAGGCAAGATAGGTGGTGGGGTAGCAGCAATTATTAATAAACGCTTAGCATTCTCTAAATTGATGTCCCTTGGCCTCCTGGCAGCGGACAACTTGGTTATCAGATTAGACTCTAAGTCGGCCCCACTTCTTTTCGTGCTTATTTATAGACCCCCCAGAATATGCCTACGTTTCCTTTTTCGCTGTGTGACCAACTGGCAACACTTGTAACCAACTATACCAGGATTCTGTTAATTGGAGATTTCAACTATTAGTTCAATAGTCCATCTAGCGGTCCCTTAGCGAGTGAGCTCCTGGATCTCTTTACAGGGCTCAACTTCAGTCACCACATCAGCACTGCCACTCACATAAAAGAGCACACGCTCGACCAGATCTGGTGTTTCGATCTCAGTATTTCACCTCCTATTACTTCCCCATGCGTCTGGTCCGATCACTTTTTGATCCAATTCAGCATTGCTAACTCTAAGCCTATTATAAACACTGACAACAGAGCAGGCCTAATTAGAAAGTGGGGTTCTCTTGATATTCCAGCCTTTTGGGCAGCTTGAGAAACTCTATCCCTTCCCACAATGCAGATCTTGACCTATCTGTAGCCAATATCTCAGACTGGCTGGCAAATGCAAGTGATATACATGCCCCGTTGAAAAAATTAAAAACCTTGCGTCAATCTGATGCGTATAAATGGTTCTCTCCTGACTTGAGGGCAAAAAAACTAACTGTCCGCCAGAAGGAACGTGACTGGAGAAGAAATTACAACTCTCGAAAAACCCACTATCTGACGGCCCGTTCTGATTATATGAAGGCCATCTCCTTAGCCAAAGCCGAATTCTTTTCCAGAATTATTGAAATGTCTAATAACAAATCGAAGGACATCTTTTCCATCGTTGACAAACTCACAAATCCTGCTAGGACTCAACTTAAACCTGAGACCACACAGGATTTTTGTAATACTTTGAACCATTATTTTCTAGATAAAATTGCGCTTATTAAATCAGGTATCCCTACTTGTCCCCCTTCTTCTTTTGACCCTACTCCCATCCCTAATCCACTTTCAATGGATCACTTCCCTCTTTTGGATGTCCTGGCCTTGCTTGCCCTCACGACCAGGGTCAAGTCGGGCTCTCCATATGACTGCTGTCCCCCCATGTGCTAAAAGAGGTGATTACCGCCCTTCCCTCTCCTATATTAAGACTTCTTAACACCTCTCTGACTCAAGGTATAGTGCCTAATTCATTTAAGGAGGCAGTAGTGATGCCCCTTAAAAAAAAACTGGTGTGGAAGCCACTACTTTATCTAATTATAGACCTATTTCTTTATTACCATATCTAGCCAAACTGTTGGAAGCCCATGTAACATCTCATCTCTCAGGTTTCTTCGAGCAATCCCACTTTTTGGATTCTGCTCAAGCTGGCTTCCGTCCGGCTCACTCAACTGAAACGGTTATAACAGCAGTCCTTGATTCCTTACGCCACAATGCTGATTTAGGCATTCCTCAAGTGCTGGTCTTGCTTGATCTGTCGGCCGCGTTTGACACGGTCGACCACGACATCCTTCTCGACCGTGTCAGACTAGCCGGAATTTGTGGCTCGGCCTTTGACTGGGTTAAGTCGTTTCTTAATGGCCGCTCGCAAGCAGTGGGCCTGTCCCCTTTTTTGTCTCCTAAACTCCACACCACCTGCGTAGTCCCTCAGGGCTCATCGCTCTCACCCCTCTTGTTTAATATTTATATGCTTTCACTACTTCATTCATTAAAATCTTTTAAAAGTCACCACATTTAATTACGCAGACGATCTGCTACTTACCTTCACTATTGACGACTCACCAGAATCTATCCATCAATTTCAGTCCACCATGCTCTTCATACGCCACTGGATGGATAGTAACCAGCTAAAATTGACCCTGAGAAGACAAAACTGGTCCTCTTTGGTAAAAGCAAATCCTTGTGGGGCCCACACTATTGGCCTCCAACATTGGGCCCTCCCCCTACCCCATCCAGTACGGTGAAGAGCTTAGGTGTACTCATTGATGGAGAGCTCTCATTAAGACCTCAAGTTAATTCGGTGGTCTCATCCTGCTTCTTTCAGCTCCGGAAAATAAAAGAAATTAGTCGGATGCTCACCCAACCTGCTTTGACCCAGGTCGTGTCGGCCCTGGTGTTGTTACATTTAGACTACGCCAACGCCATCTACCTGGCCCTTCCTACCGCCTTTGGTAAACGCCTTCAGATGGCCCAGAACCAGGCAGCTAGGCTCATATACCGCATTCCACGGTGGCAATCAGCAAGATCTTTGCTGAATCAACTGCACTGGCTACCGATCACACAGCGTGTACTATTTAAAACTGCATGTATAACTTTTAAGTCCCTCCATGCACGTAGCCCCAAGTTTATTCAGGCGCTTTTTCCTAGATATATTCCTACACGTAGCCTGCGCTCTGCCTCACAAATCCTCCTGACTGTCCCTCACTACAAACTCCAACGGAAAGGAGGCCGTAGGTTTGCCACACTTGCCACTAAACTGTGGAACTCCCTCACTCAAGAGATCCATTCCTGTACCACTCTCTTACAGTTTAGGCGGAAACTCAAGACCTGGTTATTTGTTCAGACCTTAGCCTAATTTCTCTATGGCCCCTCGTCAGTTGGTTTTTCTGGATATGTTGGTTAGCGCCAAGAAACCCTCGGGTGAACGTGCGCTGTATAAATCCTTGATAAGATAAGACTCGATTGGAGCGCTTTACAAGAGCACTGGTTACGTTACACAAGGGAACGTTTATTTTTTTGTTGGCATTGGGAGTGTAAGTGATTTGCCCAGAATCACAGGATGCTGAGCCGACGCCTGACCCTGGTTTCAAAACTCCAAAGTTGGCAGCTTTGGCTCCTTATGGAGCTATCGGTTCTAGAGATGCCTTTCATCCATGCTTTAACAAAACAATACAATGGTCCAGCACTCTGATTTCAGTTAAGGTTTACAAAAAGTGATTCGTTTTATATAAACATTTGTAAATCACATTTCAAAGAAAAAATGGCAGTTCAGCAGAGTTGTTTCTTCAAATTCTTTATTCATGACTTCTTTTTCGACAAGATAAAAATACCGTAGCCAACGCATTTCGTCCTTTCGGACTTCTACAGGGCTACAAATAACATATATTTACAAACATTTACAAATGTAAACAATACAATATGAGATAACAGTACAAATTCATCTCAATCAATTTAAAACATTAACTTGTAATGGTTCATAATATTCTTACTATCATTGGTTCATATTACAAGAAACCACGGGGCATATTATCAAGGGCAATATCGCCGCTTTAGCTGGACTTTTTCCCGCTAAATCAGCGATATTTTTATCACCCTATTAGCAAGCTGTCTCTAACAGCAGTTAGCGACAGCTTATAGGCGATAGCTACAGGTTTGGGGCCTGCTTTGCATGTCATCGCTAATGATATGCAAAGTGGGGGTACCCAAACTGTATGCGACTGAAAACAGTCGCTAACACAGCTATCAGCTATTAGCAAGGCAGGCGATGTGATAAAAAATTTGCGCTAAGCGCGATTATCGCTAGATTCTAACGCCTGCTAAAAAGTTGACTTACCTTTTTTACTCAATGGGGGATGGATTATCACATTAAGCCCCCATCGGCGTTAATTTGAGAATATCGCAGGATTTTCAGAGATCGCAGGTAATTTTATCGCATTGGAGATAGACGTTGTAAATAGCACGTTATCTCTGCGATATGATCAGGCGATAGGCAGCGATAAAAAAAATTACTAAGCGCATTTAGCTATAAATATCGCTACTCCTTGCTAATATGCCCCTACTTCCCTTCAGTGTGGATGGCTATATAACATCAAACATGGTAAACGTTCTGCTGACAGTACTATAATTACGTTTCTAAATCACATCTATATGTCACAAAGCCTAATCTATTCATATTCATATTTTTTGCAAACAGGTCTTTATCCATTTGAATTTCTGGTGGGCTGGTGCACTAATGTCTAAATGATAGAAATTACATTCATCCCTATAATCATATAAAAAAGTTAGCCTTTCTTACCAAAAAACACATTGTATTGAAATCTTTATTGAATTTGTTCAAATACGAGGGGCCTCATTTATGAGGCTGTGCGTCACTTTTACGCTGCCGGTGCGTCACTTTTTGTGACGCACCAGTGGCGTAAAAAATGCGCCTTGTTACGCCATGTTTACAAAGTGACGCATCTAGGTAGATGCGTCACTTTGTAAACCCATGCGCCACATTATACCTGCGCCAGGTATAATGTATGCAGAGGGGGTGTATTGACGCAAGGAAGGGTCGTAGAAGTGACGCAGTGAAATCTATGAGATTTCACTGCGTCACTTTTAGGATGCCGTTGCGTCAAAATCTTGGGCCTGCCTCACAGCAGGCGTAAGACTGACGCAGGCCCTTTCACATGGGGCTTGCCCCATGTGAAAGGACGCATTGCTGGAGTTGCGTCACTTTTGTGACACACTACAGCAATGCGTCACTTTTGCGCTTACAGATACGTCAGAAATACTGACGTATCTGTAACTACTTGCGACATGATGCGTCATACATTAAATATGACGCATCAGGAATGTCATAAGGAGGGCGCACTGAGAAGTGACGCAACGCTGCTTTCACGCAGCGATGCGTCATTTCTCATAAATGAGGTCCGAGGTTTCTCCTACTAAAATCTGGTGAAATCTGATTGGATCTAGTGTGGAATTTAAAAACACAAAAAGTTATTTACACTATGTATAGGACAAAAAGTCAATTGTAATATAGGGCATATGGACATCCATACCTGATATTTCAAATGAGATGTGCAGTATTCATCTATTTTCTATTGCCGAATTAGCACGTTTGGCGGTGTATCAGTTCTGAGTCAAACCGTCCTTTGTATTATTTTATCGTTAACTATTTATACAAAAAGAAAGAAAGACCAAAGGGGAGGTGGGTAGAAAGAGCCTTCAGATGTTTTGACAAACATTACTGAATTATATAAATAGTTTTGTTTTTTTAAATTAAATAATTGCTACATTTCCTAGTTACTAGTGGGTGTTTTAGGTTGCTTTGCTGACTATACGTAAAAGCTGCTAATAGCGTCTTGTGTCTAAGTAACTATTTCATTTTATTTCTATTAGCATATCAGGTAGGGTCTCCCCAAAAGCTGTCTTTTTTGGGCCATACGAATATGCAATGCTCAATATGTGTTATATCCAGATTGGATATCAAAAGAATTTTCACCCTCCCCATTACAAATATATTTCGTATTTAAAACATGACCATGATTTGGATTCTTTTTACATGGCAATAGTAAATTCGCAGATTAACGCTAGGATATTTATATACGGCCACCTTTCATCCATGCTTTACAGCATCAGCAACAAGCTGAGCAGCACGGCAAAAAGAGGTAAACAAAACAAGCATTTACAATGCAACGGTTTCGCCTTTGCAAAAGTTAGAGCTATTGGCATTGTAAATGACAACATTTTTATTTTTGTGTTGGTTTTGAAAACAGATAAATAAATGGCATTGTCATTTACATTGCCAATAGCTTAATCTCTCGCAAATGTGAGACCTATTGTACCCTACTGGACGAGCTCAGCAGACAGTAATTACTACCACACACACACACACACAGAGCCACAGACACCCAGAGCCACACACACACAGCCAGCCACACACACCCAGAGCCACACTGTGAGAAGTTGGCCTGATATGTAGTGTTTCCAATTCTGGAACCACTGGGTATCAGTCCAAACAAACCCCAAAGATGTCAGGTTGTAAGTCAACCTTGTAGACAAGCTATCCTAGTGGTAGCATGGACTAAGCAGCCTTAAAGGCTTAACTTAAGAGGTCGTGTTAAGCGAGCTGTTTTACCACATACAATCCTGTAATCAAATGAAAGGACACCACACAAGTATATATTATAAAAATATATGTATTTATTTCTAAATTACTCCCCAGTACTCTTTATGAGGAAAGGGGCACAAGCGTTAAATCAAAAGCACTGTTACACATATAAAGTTGCACGTTTATGGATGAGGGCGGGTGGCCACTCAGACCATATATTAAAAAAGTGGTATAAGTAACACTTATCGAACAATGGTTAGGCCTAGGGCCTAGAGATTCGCTGGGAGCAGTCAGGACAAGCAATGAAGAAGTCGGGAGTAGCCCACAGGAGACGGGTGCAGCACGGAAAGTGCGGCGCGCACCAATGCACTGTCAATGGTGCGTAAAAGTCAGTTAAAGTGAATTAAAACATACTTCCGCTGAACCTAGAGACACAAAACTTTAGACACAGACCCTAGAGGTGTGTACCAGTGTGGGAACACCGGCGTTGCAATGTTACCTCACCCACAGGCCGTGGGTGCACAGGGTCGAAGTGGCGTCGGGTTCTGACACGCAGGTTCTTGGGGCTTGAAGCTGTTGCAGCTGCAGGCGAGGTGAAGCAGAAGTGTCCGGTGGATCCAAGGGTGGATCTGAAGTGGTGAAGACCTGAAAGCAGAGGGGACAATGTTCAAAGTCACTGACCAGTGACCACCGTGGAACCAGATTGGAACCAGGCAAAGTCGGGTGCAAACAGGTGATCAGGGGTTGCTTCTCTCTGCAGCCACGTGGACACGAAGAGGTCAAGGACGTCCAGGAGTCGATCACGAGCTGTCCCTCAAAGGCTCTAGCGGATGGCGGTGTCGGCAACTTGATTGAAGCAAACAAGCCTTGGCTAATGCAAGCCACGGGGAAAGTGAAAAAGGCTTATTACTCGGACCAGCAAGGTCAGAGCGGGTACTCCTTTCTACAGGAGCGAGGGCAGGTCTGGAGCAACCAGACCCACAGTGTAAATCGTAGGTTTCGTTGCCAGGATGGCCGCTGACCACGTGACAAGCGGCCGGGATGGCGAGTCGAGTGGCACAAAACAAAAGGGCCCCACGCAGATCGTGGAGATGCTGGAGGGCTGATCTTTGGTGCAAATGCTGCTCGGTTCTGGGGCTTCCTAAACCTCAAAGCACAGAGTCGAGGGTGCCTCGGGTGCTGCGCAGACAGCGTCTCGGGGGTCTTTCAAGATGGCCGCTCCCACGTCTCTCGGTGCCTCCACGGGTCCCTTCTTTGCAGGGACTGTGGATCGGGCTGGGAGAAGTCTGGAAAGCTGGGTCTTGTCAGGCTCTGCACTCGGGCTCCGGCGGGAGGCGGCGGCAAAGCAGACGTCGAGGTGCTGGGTGATGCCTGTGTTCACAGGGTGGCCCCTCCTAGGCCACAAGGGAGATGCTCTTCAGTCTTCTGTCATCAGAATGTCGAAGTCCAGTCGTCTTCTTAGTTTAAAGTTGATTTCAGGATGATCTGAGTTGCATTGGCACTGCTCCCCCTCTTATTCCAATCTGAGGGGTGGATCTCCTGCTAGGTCCCTCCCCTATGGGTGGGACCAGGAAGGGGGGTGGTTACACCCCCTTTCCTTTGTCCAGGTCTCACTGGAGCTGGGGCTGGGCTGCCCCAGAACCGGTTTGACCGGATTATGCAAGGGGAAGCCTTGTGCTCCCCAGGCACTGTCTGGTTTCATTCAAACCTCCCTGCTACAATCCACTATCTCCTGTCTGGGGTGGTGTCACACCTCCCTGTGACAGGAAATCCTTTGTCCAGGCCTCCTCTGCTGAGTTTCGGTCAGCAGCAGGAGGTCAGACATGTGTCTGTGGCAGAAGCATCCATTTTGTGGATCTGAGGCTCTTTTAAAAATCAACCGCGTTTTAGCAAAAGTAACATGCCGTCCCCTCTAGAGGGGTGGAATGCTACCCCCGTCGCCAGGACTGGCAAGGGGGTAGTATTCCAAATCGTATGACACCTTACACGACATGTTTTGATAAAGCCAAACCAAAGTTGACATATAACCGCGAGGATTATAATGCACTTAATAGTATATGGTTTGGCATTATCCCGGAACAGCTAAGGGAATTGGTCCCGACAGCTGCAGACAGGCTCAGCTCATGCTAGAGCACCATCTCACATTAAACCACGCACTCTGCCTTCAGGATTGTTAAGGCCTGCCATAGGAGTGGCTCACAGGTTTATATGTGTCCAGATAGGTTTAGATATAGGCATACTATATCTAAGCAAGGGGTGATTACACCACCTTGCCCCAGCTGAGTGATCAGCCAGTTGTGTCAATTTTATATAGCCAGCCAGGGGTGGCAAAAGATATGCTGCAGCCCCTGGTAGGCCTTGGATGCACCTATGCCCTGGGCACCTATAGTGCTCTGTACAGGGGCTGATAAGGTGACCCAAGCCAATCTAGTTATGCACCTAGGGTACATGGAATCCATTTTACAGAGAGAGCAGATAGCCTGGGGCCCTGATTAGCAGGGAACCAGGCCAACTAAGTCGAAAACCAGCTAAACACAGGGCAAAAAATCTGGGGCAACCATAGTCAGGTAGCCACCTTCCTACATAACCCCCCCCCAAACGAAAGGAGATAAGGCTATCCTTGGCCAGGTAAGCCTATATTGCCTGAGTGGCCATATAAGGAAGTACCTGCACTAGCATGGGTACCCCCTGTCTCATGGTCCACTAAGCAGTCCCTCACCCTAGGGGTATTAGAGGGTCTCCACCATAGGGAATCACTACCTTGGGTGTGTTTAGGCAAAGTTAAAGGCTGGTTTGGATATGGAGTATTGAAGTGAGGCTCCACTATTTTTGGGCTCAACTTCCTCCAATTATCTTCCACCATGTGTGCCTTTCTTTCTTCAACTGAGTTGCACTGAGCTCTCAGGGTCAACCTCTGGCTACCTAAAGCTGGAGGCTGGGTCCCTCTGTTTGGCTTGCTGGAGGGACAGTTCAGGTTTGGGCCCTTTGGGTCCCAGGTTTGGCTGTGCCCAACAGAATCCATCTGTGGGAGGTCCCTAACTGTTTTTAAGGGGGCTCCCTCAGGAGTTTTTAAAGTTTTCACCTTACTAGGCCTACTAGTTTTGGTGCCCCTAATCTGTTGATGGGGGTGCTTTATTTGACAGGGGGCCCTCTGGGTCTCACTGTCCTTCTTGTCCTCTGCAGCCCTGGGCTGACTGAGGCAAGGTAGAGAGGGGCAGGTTACCTGCTCCAGACTGGATCCCACCTGAGAAGGGTCCACTGCCATCAGAGGCTCTGTCAGGCCAGGCCTAACAACCTCTGGGGCAGTTCCTTCATCAGGGGTAAGATCAGTTCCCTGAGGAGGCTGATCCTGTCCTACTGTCTGGTGAGGGGGAGATTTCTCTTCCTCCTCCATGCTCTCAGTTTGGGTGGAGTGATCCATCATTTCAGGCTTCACAACACACATATCTGTTTGAGTTTGGGCTGTGGCCATCACAGCCCCACCAACCTTTTCAGGAGGAGACTCAGTTTGGGTTTCTGCTGTTATCATAACAGCTTTGCTATTCTGGTTTGGAAGAGCTTCTGGTAAAGATGGGGCAGAGAGTTGCTCAGCCCTACCAACCTTTTCAGGAAGGACATCTTGAATTGGGGCTATAGCCAGTACAGCCACACTAACCTTTCCATTGGAATTTACCATTCTAGAATGGATTTCCTGTTCAACCTCAGCCCAGGCTGAGATTTCCAAATCATTACCCAGTAGACAGTCTACAGGCAAGTTTGGTGACACTGCCACTCTCTTTGGGCCAATGACACCTCCCCAGCTGAGACTTACTACTGCCATGGGATGATTTGTTTGGATGCCATCAATGTTTGTTACCTGGTAAGTGGCACCAGGTAAAAGTTGCTTAGAGGGGACTATACAGTCAGCCACCATGGTGATGCTAGCCCCTGTGTCTCTAAAGGCTTCAACTTTCAAACCATTGATGATGGGTTCTTGTCTATATTTGCTCAAGGTATTTGGGCAAACAGAGAAGTTGGCAAACCCCATGCCAGTCTCATAAACAAGAGCATTTGGGGATGGGGACCTGGATAGGCCAGGGTCCCCTTGGGCTCCAAAAGTAAACCCACCCAGATTCCTGGGTGTGCTCCCACTTCCTGGGGGATTACTGCTGACAGTAACAGGAGGTGTTGGAGCTGGCTTTGGAGGTATGTTTTCTTTAATGCCATTCTTGGGACAACAGCTGTCTGTTTTGTAATGCCCAACCTGTTTACAGGCATGACAATAAGGCTTTTTGTCAGTTGATGAAGTGTCTTGGGACCCACCCCCCTTCTTGGAGTTTTGGGGCCCTGGGGAAGTGTTTTCTTTACTTTTATCCCCACCCTTATCTTGAGGCTTGGTAGACTCCTTCTTCTGGTTATTGTCCTGATTCTTAGGCCTAATCCTGGTTCTGACCCACTTATCTGCCCTCTTTCCCAATTCTTGGGGAGAGGTCAAATCTGAGTCCACCAGGTGCTGGTGTAAGAGCTGGTTCTGACAATTACTTAGGATCTGCTCCCTCATAATCAAATTATACAATCCTGTGAAGTCATGTACTTTGCTGCCATTTAGCCAACCCTCCAGAGCCTTAGTTGCACAATCAACAAAATCAGTCCAGTCCTGAGTCTGTGTCTTCTGGGTATCTCTGAACTTTAACCTGTACTGTTCAGTGGTTAAGCCAAACCCATCTATCAGAACACTCTTCAGGACTTTGTAATTGCTGGCATCCTCATGTCTGACAGTGAGGAGCCTATCTCTCCCTTTCTCTGAAAAGGAGTACCATAAGATTGCTGCCCACTGTTCCTCAGGAACCTGCTGTACCATGCAGGCTCTCTCCAGAGCAGTCATCCATTTGTGGATGTCATCCCCTTCCTGATAGGGGGGCACAATCTTTGTCAGGTTTCTACTATCATAGGACCTGGGTTTCTCTTTAGGAATTTTGCTGCCACCAGTGGCATCTAAGCCACACAATTTTCTTTCTCTTGCTAAAGCAAGTTTAGCTTGAGCCAAGGCTACCTCTTCCCTTTCTATTTGGAGTTGGACAGCCCTCATCCTGGCCCTATGCTCTTTTCTCTGGGAGGAAGTCATCCCTCTTTGAGATTCTCTTGAGGCACTAGAAAGATGAGAGTCCCCTGATGGAGATCTCACCCTCCTGTTGCCTAGGAGAATTTGGTTATGAGATCTGGAGTGGTGCTGGCCCTCTCCATTCTCATGTAGGTCCAAGTTGGCCTGGTTAAGCCTGGCAACCTGTACCTGGTTTCCCCTCTGATCCTGATCTTCAGGCTCTTCTACATCAGAGCCTTCCTCTTCCTCTTCCTCCTCCTCTTCTTCTTCTGGAAGATTCTCATTCTCAGGGGAGTGTATCCCTTCACCTGATTCTAAGGGAGCCTGACTCACCTTATCTAGGTCATCCTTTTCTAGGAGAGCTACTAGGGAAGGAATGGTAGGGCCTCTGCCCTTTTTTAGCCCCCTGGCTGTGCACAAGGCACTCAGGTCTTTGTGGCTAAGGTTGTCATATCTGGATGTTGTCCCTATAGGATCAACTATTACAGGAGCAGAGCCTGAGGCTCTACCTGTATCAGACATGACTGCTAGTGAGGTGTAAGTGATGCACTTACCTACACTAAGTGGTTTCCTACTGTACCTTGCTAGTGAGTTGTAGTCAGGGTGTGCTAATCCCTTTAATCTACAACTACTAAGTTCAGTAGAACTTAATATGCTAAGCTTTTGATTTATATGTACCTAGAGGTACTTGATGTGATCTTTCAATTTGATAAAGATTGCAATGGTAAAACAAACAGCAAGCTCAAATCCCACCACTGCCACCAATGTGAGAAGTTGGCCTGATATGTAGTGTTTCCAATTCTGGAACCACTGGGTATCAGTCCAAACAAACCCCAAAGATGTCAGGTTGTAAGTCAACCTTGTAGACAAGCTATCCTAGTGGTAGCATGGACTAAGCAGCCTTAAAGGCTTAACTTAAGAGGTCGTGTTAAGCGAGCTGTTTTACCACATACAATCCTGTAATCAAATGAAAGGACACCACACAAGTATATATTATAAAAATATATGTATTTATTTCTAAATTACTCCCCAGTACTCTTTATGAGGAAAGGGGCACAAGCGTTAAATCAAAAGCACTGTTACACATATAAAGTTGCACGTTTATGGATGAGGGCGGGTGGCCACTCAGACCATATATTAAAAAAGTGGTATAAGTAACACTTATCGAACAATGGTTAGGCCTAGGGCCTAGAGATTCGCTGGGAGCAGTCAGGACAAGCAATGAAGAAGTCGGGAGTAGCCCACAGGAGACGGGTGCAGCACGGAAAGTGCGGCGCGCACCAATGCACTGTCAATGGTGCGTAAAAGTCAGTTAAAGTGAATTAAAACATACTTCCGCTGAACCTAGAGACACAAAACTTTAGACACAGACCCTAGAGGTGTGTACCAGTGTGGGAACACCGGCGTTGCAATGTTACCTCACCCACAGGCCGTGGGTGCACAGGGTCGAAGTGGCGTCGGGTTCTGACACGCAGGTTCTTGGGGCTTGAAGCTGTTGCAGCTGCAGGCGAGGTGAAGCAGAAGTGTCCGGTGGATCCAAGGGTGGATCTGAAGTGGTGAAGACCTGAAAGCAGAGGGGACAATGTTCAAAGTCACTGACCAGTGACCACCGTGGAACCAGATTGGAACCAGGCAAAGTCGGGTGCAAACAGGTGATCAGGGGTTGCTTCTCTCTGCAGCCACGTGGACACGAAGAGGTCAAGGACGTCCAGGAGTCGATCACGAGCTGTCCCTCGAAGGCTCTAGCGGATGGCGGTGTCGGCAACTTGATTGAAGCAAACAAGCCTTGGCTAATGCAAGCCACGGGGAAAGTGAAAAAGGCTTATTACTCGGACCAGCAAGGTCAGAGCGGGTACTCCTTTCTACAGGAGCGAGGGCAGGTCTGGAGCAACCAGACCCACAGTGTAAATCGTAGGTTTCGTTGCCAGGATGGCCGCTGACCACGTGACAAGCGGCCGGGATGGCGAGTCGAGTGGCACAAAACAAAAGGGCCCCACGCAGATCGTGGAGATGCTGGAGGGCTGATCTTTGGTGCAAATGCTGCTCGGTTCTGGGGCTTCCTAAACCTCAAAGCACAGAGTCGAGGGTGCCTCGGGTGCTGCGCAGACAGCGTCTCGGGGGTCTTTCAAGATGGCCGCTCCCACGTCTCTCGGTGCCTCCACGGGTCCCTTCTTTGCAGGGACTGTGGATCCGGCTGGGAGAAGTCTGGAAAGCTGGGTCTTGTCAGGCTCTGCACTCGGGCTCCGGCGGGAGGCGGCGGCAAAGCAGACATCGAGGTGCTGGGTGATGCCTGTGTTCACAGGGTGGCCCCTCCTAGGCCACAAGGGAGATGCTCTTCAGTCTTCTGTCATCAGAATGTCGAAGTCCAGTCGTCTTCTTAGTTTAAAGTTGATTTCAGGATGATCTGAGTTGCATTGGCACTGCTCCCCCTCTTATTCCAATCTGAGGGGTGGATCTCCTGCTAGGTCCCTCCCCTATGGGTGGGACCAGGAAGGGGGGTGGTTACACCCCCTTTCCTTTGTCCAGGTCTCACTGGAGCTGGGGCTGGGCTGCCCCAGAACCGGTTTGACCGGATTATGCAAGGGGAAGCCTTGTGCTCCCCAGGCACTGTCTGGTTTCATTCAAACCTCCCTGCTACAATCCACTATCTCCTGTCTGGGGTGGTGTCACACCTCCCTGTGACAGGAAATCCTTTGTCCAGGCCTCCTCTGCTGAGTTTCGGTCAGCAGCAGGAGGTCAGACATGTGTCTGTGGCAGAAGCATCCATTTTGTGGATCTGAGGCTCTTTTAAAAATCAACCGCGTTTTAGCAAAAGTAACATGCCGTCCCCTCTAGAGGGGTGGAATGCTACCCCCGTCGCCAGGACTGGCAAGGGGGTAGTATTCCAAATCGTATGACACCTCACACGACATGTTTTGATAAAGCCAAACCAAAGTTGACATATAACCGCGAGGATTAT
This sequence comes from Lissotriton vulgaris, assembly GCF_964263255.1. Lineage (NCBI taxonomy): Eukaryota > Metazoa > Chordata > Amphibia > Caudata > Salamandridae > Lissotriton > Lissotriton vulgaris. The sequence goes on from NW_028244325.1 coordinate 1,051,661, forward strand.
AATGCACTTAATAGTATATGGTTTGGCATTATCCCGGAACAGCTAAGGGAATTGGTCCCGACAGCTGCAGACAGGCTCAGCTCATGCTAGAGCACCATCTCACATTAAACCACGCACTCTGCCTTCAGGATTGTTAAGGCCTGCCATAGGAGTGGCTCACAGGTTTATATGTGTCCAGATAGGTTTAGATATAGGCATACTATATCTAAGCAAGGGGTGATTACACCACCTTGCCCCAGCTGAGTGATCAGCCAGTTGTGTCAATTTTATATAGCCAGCCAGGGGTGGCAAAAGATATGCTGCAGCCCCTGGTAGGCCTTGGATGCACCTATGCCCTGGGCACCTATAGTGCTCTGTACAGGGGCTGATAAGGTGACCCAAGCCAATCTAGTTATGCACCTAGGGTACATGGAATCCATTTTACAGAGAGAGCAGATAGCCTGGGGCCCTGATTAGCAGGGAACCAGGCCAACTAAGTCGAAAACCAGCTAAACACAGGGCAAAAAATCTGGGGTAACCATAGTCAGGTAGCCACCTTCCTACACACACACACACCCACACATACACCCAGAGCCAAACACACACACACACACACACACACATTCACACATACACACACACACCCAGACCCACACACACACACCCAGAGTCACACACACACCCAGAGCCACACACACACACACACACCCAGAGCCACACATACACACACACTCACACACACACCCAGAGCCACACACACACACACCCAACAGCATTCTGTGTCTCGATGATAACAAAATATGCGTTATCCGATCGGTTGATGCGCCAGATTCAAAGTTGTGCCCCATGAAGTGTGGAATAAAGTGCACAAAACACTTTGTGACTGGCTTTGCCGCATGGTATTCCCTCTACATACTGTTTATGTGTGCATGTCCTTTGGCATAGGACCTGGAGGAAATCGTTCAGGAAAAACCCAAGGTGCTAACCATATGTACTACCACATTGAGTCACGTATTTTACCATAGACACAGAATGGGGAAAACCTTTTAATACAACAAGCCCCGAGAACAGATGGAATACCAAATGCAAGCAAGCACTGTTTTACAGCAACCATACTAATCAGCTGGAAACACTGCAGGCCCCTTGCATCAGCAGCAGGGAGTAAGACGGGAAGATGCATGGGCCCGAACAGGGATCTTTGCTTGCCTTCCGGAAAGTTAATACATTCTACAAATTATAGATCTGAAGAAGGGAGATGCCCTGACTCAGGCCCGTCTGAAGTAAAGTAAGACTTGGCAGTTTACATATACAGTTGATAAATCATTCAGACACCGGCTTATTTATTCCCCTTACCAAGCTGCACGCTTCCGCAGCGAGATGAAAGGACGTGGGCTGCACCGTGCTGGTTGGTGTAAGTGCCATTACAGGCAGCCTTCTGAATTTGCATGAATGGGTAAACAAGGATGGAAGATAAAACAATTTTGTTATGTTATGTTATGTTATGTTATGTTATTTATTTTGTTGTATAGCACAACGGTTACTCAAAAAGAGAATCCCGGCGCTTTAGGTAAGGTGAAACAGGTTTCAAAATAACACAACACAGATAAAAACAGTTCAAAAGTCCACAAAAGAAACAGAGCTACAGGCAAACCTATTGAGAAAACAGCCAGGTTTTAAGGCCTTTCCTAAAATCAAGAAGAGTAGTCGCCCCCCGCAAAGGAAGCGGTAAGGAATTCCACATCTGTGGGGCCAGCAGACTGAAGGAGCGGCCGCCTAGGCGAGCCCTCTTCACACGCGGAACAGCCGCCAGAAGTAAAGATTCCGACCTCAACGCGCGAGTAGGATGGTAGAAAGTGAGTCTCTTTTGAAGATGTTTGGCTCCCACCTCATGGAGAGCTTTATAGGCCAAGGTCAGAGCCTTAAAGGCAATCCGTTTGCGGATGGGTAGCCAGTGTAGCGTCGCCAACAACCCAGAGGCGCTGGTGCGTCTACTTAGGCCAAAGATAGCCCTGGCCGCCGCGTTCTGTGCCACTTGAAGCCTCTGCAGCAAATACTCTGGCAGGCCCAGGTACAGACTGTTGGCATAATCCAACCTGGAGCCTATCAGGGCCTGCACCGTCAGCCTCCTGTGATCCTCGGACAGGAGAGGCAGAAACTTCCGCAACATTTTTAGCAGGCCGAAACAGGTGCCGGTTACCCCCAGAATCTGGGCTTTCATCGTCAGCCCCTTGTCCATCTTAACCCCCAGGTTTTTAGCCATGGGAGAAGAACCGGACGGAGGGAACATGTCGATGGGCCACCAGGCCTGCCAGCAGGGCTCCGAATCGCACCCGAAGAAGAGAACCTCCGATTTATCGGAATTGCACTTGAGGCTGTGCAGTTGGAACCATGCGAACACAGCCCCAAGGCAATTCTGGATACTCTCCCCGTCAAAGTCAGCCCCCCTCTCACATGAGAAGAGGAGCTGAGTGTCGTCGGCATACGACACGATCCGGGCACCAAAAGACTCCGCCACCGCCGCCAAAGGGGTCATATAGATATTAAAGAGGGTCGGGCTCAAAATAGAGCCCTGAGGGACCCCGACTCCCAAAGGCGGCATTACAGCGGTGTCAGATGATGTCCAGATCGTTTGCCGGCGGCCGGCCAAGAAGGAAGAAAACCATTTGAGCACCGTCCCCCGCAGGCCAATCTCAAAGAGTCTTGCGAGCAGGCCCTCATGGGGGACGGTGTCAAAGGCCGCCGACAGGTCCAACAACACCAGCATGACTTTGCCCCCGGAATCCAGCACCCCTTTGATGGTTTCCGAAACCTCAAGGAGCGCGGTCTCGGTGCTGCGGTTTGAGCGGAAGCCTGACTGGGAGTCGTGCAAGATCTCATGAGACTCCAAAAAATTGGTGAGCACCGACTGAACGTGCTTTTCCAAGATTTTTACAAAAGCCGGCAGCAGCGAGATAGGCCTGTAATTGGCTGGGGCTTTCGGGTCAAGTCCCGGCTTTTTAAGCAACAGGATGACCATTGCCTGCTTCCAAGATGGCGGCACCTCTCCCGAACTCAACGAAAGGTTGAGAAGAGGGTGAGCCAGCGGATTAACCACCTCCGCCAATTTACCCAGAAGCTTAGCTGGGCAGGGGTCAAGCGGAGACCCAGATTTTAAATTGCCCATGAGCGCAAGGGAGGCGGAGGCTGGCAGAGATGGAAACTCCGCCAATATGGCGCCCTGCATGACTGGGGGGGGCATACCCGCCTCTGGCACCGGCAGCGTGACCGGTCCACTCGAAGGAAAGGAGTCCTGGATGAGTTTGATCTTGTCGGAGCAGCTTGCATGGGTGGCAGGTCGATCACAGCTGCTGTTCCGCACCTCCACGTTTAATCAATGGGGGGGTTTTGTCCTACGGGTCTTGGCTGGACAACATACGTTATATCAAGAAAGGGAATGCCAGGACTCGAATTCAGATCACTACAGCTTATTTATTCAGCTGATGTGTGCCTTCTATAAGTTACTTCAAGAAGGTATTTATGCAAACATTACACTTTTTGAATGTTTTAGTACATATTTACATTTTATACAACTCCAGAGGATTGAGCATTTCTTTTTACTGAGGAAACAATAAATACAATGTTTCAAACATTACTACATTTAAAGAACAAAACAAATCTCGAAGCATTCAAAAATAGTTACAATTTCAATCACTGTTAGAATACAAAACTGACATTAAATCATATACACCTAGACTGGTTTTGGTCTTTTTGTATGCTAATGATGATTGTGGCATGAAGTGGACACATTGGGCAACCTGCCTTAGATTATATCGCCCTATGTTTGTGTATCAACCCCTGACACTTGGGTTGCTTCAACTTTTGAACAGCCGTATAGCCGACGCGTTTCCAAACCCTTCTTTTTTTCAGGGGGTTCTTCTTCAGGGCTGAGCTGTATGCCTATGGTGTAAAATTGGGGGACATTTAGTATCTCCTGTTCTCAAAACTGTTTGACTGTCTTTATGGAAAGGGATGAAACCTTCAAAGGATTTTTACCTTTTGTGACGTTGTTGTGGACTGTAAATTTCAAGAGCGGGGCATCAAGTTATCCAAGGTTTTTCACCATTACCTAAGTGAGATTAAAGTATGGTGGGTTTATGAGTTTCCGGATTTCTAACACTTGTTAACACATGTTATTACTGTTTTTACACTGCGTTATCACTTACTTCTTGTGTCTGATCCTGATCACTCGTGAAGGTGAAAGAACCGTTTGTGGGGACTTAATTGTGGTTCGGCGGTGTTGGCGTTCTGTTTAGAAATAAGAAATGGGATTTACAATCTAATCATTGCAGTGAATGTTTCAATGTTATGTGCGCACTGTTTCCCTGCCGTGCTTACTTGTGTTTAGACGCCACCGACGGACCCCGGCACTGCTGCGCTTTCCGTAGGTTGAAGCGTTTTCCTTAACACAGTTGTGTATTCTGTAAACTGAAGTCAAAAGTACCGACCGTTACTCGACACTCTTTCGATTTTAATTTTGGTTTTGCGGTTAGGACCGCATTTTAGTCTGTTCGTTTGTACAGCGTCTTACCTCCGTCAGTTGAGACAGTGCTTGACGCTCCGAGGGGCCGCGTGACGCTCACTCCTACCGCTGCTGCAAGAATCAGATTGCCAACACGAAGCGGAACTTAGTGCTAGGCATTGTGGGACTTGTAGTGTTACCCATCATGCCGTTTTTCAAAAGATACTTTGCCTGTTACAATTATTTTGAGCTAAAGATGAATGATTTAGTGGTTAGCGCAAAAAGTGACTTCGTGTTGGCAATCTGATTCTTGCAGCAGCGATAGGAGTGAGTGTCGAGTAACGGTCGGTACTTTTGACTTCAGTTTACAGAATACACAACTGTGTTAAGGAAAACGCTTCAACCTACAGAAAGCGCAGCAGTGCCGGGGTCCGTCGGTGGCGTCTAAACACAAGTAAGCACAGCAGGGAAACAGTGCGCACATAACATTGAACCATTCACTGCAATGATTAGATTGTAAATCCCATTTCTCATTTCTAAACAGAACGCCAACACCGCCGAACCACAATTAAGTCCCCACAAACGGTTCTTTCACCTTCACGAGTGATCAGGATCAGACACAAGAAGTAAGTGATAAAGCAGTGTAAAAACAGTAATAACATGTGTTAACAAGTGTTAGAAATCCGGAAACTCATAAACCCACCATACTTTAATCTCACTTAGGTAATGGTGAAAAACCTTGGATAACTTGATGCCCCGCTCTTGAAATTTACAGTCCACAACAACGTCACAAAAGGTAAAAATCCTTTGAAGGTTTCATCCCTTTCCATAAAGACAGTCAAACAGTTTTGAGAACAGGAGATACTAAATGTCCCCCAATTTTACACCGTAGGCATACAGCTCAGCCCTGAAGAAGAACCCCACTGAAAAAAAGAAGGGTTTGGAAACGCGTCGGCTATACGGCTGTTCAAAAGTAGAAGCAACCCAAGTGTCAGGGGTTGATACACAAACATAGGGCGATATAATCTAAGTCAGGTTGCCCAATGTGTCCACTTCATGCCACAATCATCATTAGCATACAAAAAGACCAAAACCAGTCTAGGTGTATATGATTTAATGTCAGTTTTGTATTCTAACAGTGATTGAAATTGTAACTATTTTTGAATGCTCCGAGATTTGTTTTGTTCTTTAAATGTAGTAATGTTTGAAACATTGTATTTATTGTTTCCTCAGTAAAAAGAAATGCTCAATCCTCTGGAGTTGTATAAAATGTAAATATGTACTGAAACATTCAAAAAGTGTAATGTTTGCATAAATACCTTCTTGAAGTAACTTATAGAAGGCACACATCAGCTGAATAAATAAGCTGTAGTGATCTGAATTCGAGTCCTGGCATTCCCTTTCTTGATATAACGTATGTTGTCCAGCCAGGACCCGTAGGATAAAACCCCCCATTGATTAAACGTAGAGAGAGCAGGCAAAGGCCTGCGCGGGTTTCTTGGCCCTAAAAAAAGCCAAAACAACTTTCCAACAACTGGCTCAGCGGGTTATAGACTATAACCTGTTGTAACATGTCAGAGGAGGAAACACTTTCCTTTTCTGAGGCACACATTAAAAATTTAATTTCGGGACCCTCTCCGTTCTCGTCTATCAAACTCAGTACAAACGCACAACAACAAAATGAGAGTGATAAGCTACTAAGACTACATAAGAAGCACACACGCACAGAATTGCGCGGGCATTTCTTGTTTGAACACCTCAAGGCAGGCACCATTCCTTGGGGCCTTCAAGTAAAAAATGTACCGGTGGTGTTTACAGAGGACCCAGTATATAAAAAGGGTTTTAGCTATATAGCAACAAAGTGTAGCAGAGACCTTATGGGCCACACCGTCGAAACAGCTAAGAGAATTTGCCAAAAGGAACAGGAAGAGATAGAGGCGTTAATCAAAGCAATAGAGGATAATCACACAATAGATGAGTCCAAAGCCTTGCTTGAGAAAATTGATAAGGAAATTGCCACATTCAGGGACAACACTATCAATTTTAGGTCCAATAAGTTTGATAAGGACGTTAAGGCCTTCAAGAGGATTACTACACCCAAATAGAATCAAGAAGGGCCTTATCACAGTACCAAGGGAGGTCGAAAAATAGATTTGTCACCTTCTCGGAGAGTTCATCGTCAGAATCGGCCAACGACTCAGACCCAAGGGAGGGACCCTCAAAAAGAACCCCTTTTTTAGAGAAAGGCGAAGGCAGAGGCAGGGCCAGATTCAAACCTCAGCCCCAACCATGGGAAATGATAACACGCAGAACCCAGTACAAGACATAAATTCGACCTCCATAGTGAACATATCCAACAAACAACTAACTGTACATGAAAAATCCGTTCTTGAATTAGGACTAAAATTTGTGCCAACAACTAATACTGATTTGACCTACTTGAAAATAGAAGCGCTAGAGTTTTGTCGCAAATTAAGACTTAGGGCATTTTTCCATAACAAAGAAGATACTAGAGTATTAGAACCCTCTAACTTGTCCAACAAATCTACATTTGTTCCCCCAACGTACACAATTCCAAAGGAAATAATAGCTTTTGAACAGACCGTTCTGTCCTCCATCACAAAACTAAACAAACAAAAAGTCTTTTTAAAAAAGAACATCAGTAGAGATCAACAAATGGCCTTGAACAATCTACGCTCTGATGATTCCATAGTGTTAAAACCCGCTGACAAGGGGGGCGCACTGGTGGTCTGGTCTAGAGATAAATACATAGCTGAAGCTAATAGTCAAATCAAGAACACTGACTGGTATAGAGAAGTCAAAGAAGATCCGACTTTACAAATACAAACTGAGATCCAGACGAAACTAACAGAGGGTCGTGACAAGGGGATACTAGGACCGAAAGAGTTCCAATATCTCAACAAAAAGAGCCCACGTATTCCGGTTATCTATTTTCTACCGAAAATACATAAGAGCATAACTGAACCACCCGGAAGACCCATTGTGTCCGGGTGCGATTCATTATTAGAACCACTGGCCAAGTATGTGGATGTGTTCATAAAACCCTTTCTGTCTGAAGTAAAATCACACCTCAAAGATACCACGGATTTTATCAACAAGGTAGAAGGAGTCCCATTTGATGGTATGCAAGAGCTGCTGGTATCCTTTGATGTCACATCTCTATACACCCAGATCCCTCAGGAGGAGGGACTGGAAGCAATGGAGTATTATTTAGACACACGACCACGACCACAAAGAGTCCCCACAGACTTTATCATTGACTTAGCTAGAATAGCTCTGAAAAAAAACTACTTTCGGTTCATGGATGCGTTCTACGTGCAGGTGAAGGGGACCGCCATGGGGTGTCCTTACGCCCCGGAGATGGCGGTTCTCTTCATGTCCCTGTATGAGGAGCGCTTCATTTACCACAATAACCCATTTCAACAAAATATAACAACATGGTATCGTTACATCGATGATATCTGGTGCCAATGGAAAGGGTCTGAAGAAATGCTGACCGAATTCCACCAATGGTTGAACACCAGACACCCAGACATAAAGTTGACAATGACACACAGTAGAACATCTCTTACCTTTTTAGATGTGGTGGTGGTTCCCCATCAAAACCAACTGACAACTACCTTACATCGCAAAAATACTGACAAAAACACAATATTGCATTTTGCAAGCTACCACCCCAAAAGCTTGAAAACAAATTTGCCATACGGACAAATGTTGAGAATCCGACGGAACTGCTCAAGGAAGGAAGATTTTATAACTCACTCTCAAATTCTCAGTGATCAACTCGAACAAAGAGGCTACCCTCGGAAACTACTAAAACATTCAACCACACGGGCATGGCATACTCCACGGGAGGAATTACTGAGAAAAAAAGACATTAAATCTCTTGACAGACTAGTTTGTGTGACGACATTCGGGCCGTACACAAACAAATTTAAGTCCATTATTCTAAAGAATTGGCATCTGATAACGAACTCGGAAGTTCCAATGGAGAAGCCGCTGTTCGCTTTAAAGAAAAACAGAAGCATTTCACAATACATCGTGAGAGCTGACCTAGGGGTCAGCCAAGCTAAAACGGACCTACGTACACTGTGGAAACTACCACCCATAACAGGTCATCACAAATGTGGTACGTGTGCCTCCTGCCCCAGTACAATCGAAGGGGAGGAATTCCAATTCAACACAATAAAATGGACACACAAAGGATTCTCAAACTGTAAAACACACAACGTAATATATGCAATCATGTGCCCTTGTCCCAAGTTGTACATTGGGAAAAACACCCAAAAAGTGAACCAACGATTGGCCCAACATAGGTCCAGGATTAGACACAAAGTGCTGTCCGCACCTATGGTACAGCACTTTGTGGAACACCAACACACGGAGACAGACTTCAAATGGACAGTGTTACAAACCATGAAAGCCCCATCCAGGGGAGGAAATCTTGATACCATGCTGCTTAAAAGAGAAGCATACTTAATCCTTAAGTTTAATTGTGTGATGGACGGATTGAATGAAATATCTGAACTCCAAAGATCAACCTATTGAGCCCTCTGTTCACCCACCTTTCATCAATATTCACATTTATTGAGATATGTCACTTTTTGCGCTAACCACTATATCATTCATCTTTAGCTCAAAATAATTGTAACAGGCAAAGTATCTTTTGAAAAACGGCATGATGGGTAACACTACAAGTCCCACAATGCCTAGCACCATATAATAGTAGGAAACTAAGTTCCGCTTCGTGTTGGCAATCTGATTCTTGCAGCAGCGGTAGGAGTGAGCGTCACGCGGCCCCTCGGAGCGTCAAGCACTGTCTCAACTGACGGAGGTAAGACGCTGTACAAACGAACAGACTAAAATGCGGTCCTAACCGCAAAACCAAAATTAAAATTGAAAGAGTGTCGAGTAACGGTCGGTACTTTTGACTTCAGTTTACAGAATACACAACTGTGTTAAGGAAAACGCTTCAACCTACGGAAAGCGCAGCAGTGCCGGGGTCCGTCGGTGGCGTCTAAACACAAGTAAGCACGGCAGGGAAACAGTGCGCACATAACATTGAACCATTCACTGCAATGATTAGATTGTAAATCCCATTTCTCATTTCTAAACAGAACGCCAACACCGCCGAACCACAATTAAGTCCCCACAAACGGTTCTTTCACCTTCACGAGTGATCAGGATCAGACACAAGAAGTAAGTGATAACGCAGTGTAAAAACAGTAATAACATGTGTTAACAAGTGTTAGAAATCCGGAAACTCATAAACCCACCATACTTTAATCTCACTTAGGTAATGGTGAAAAACCTTGGATAACTTGATGCCCCGCTCTTGAAATTTACAGTCCACAACAACGTCACAAAAGGTAAAAATCCTTTGAAGGTTTCATCCCTTTCCATAAAGACAGTCAAACAGTTTTGAGAACAGGAGATACTAAATGTCCCCCAATTTTACACCGTAGGCATACAGCTCAGCCCTGAAGAAGAACCCCCTGAAAAAAAGAAGGGTTTGGAAACGCGTCGGCTATACGGCTGTTCAAAACTTGAAGCAACCCAAGTGTCAGGGGTTGATACACAAACATAGGGCGATATAATCTAAGGCAGGTTGCCCAATGTGTCCACTTCATGCCACAATCATCATTAGCATACAAAAAGACCAAAACCAGTCTAGGTGTATATGATTTAATGTCAGTTTTGTATTCTAACAGTGATTGAAATTGTAACTATTTTTGAATGCTTCGAGATTTGTTTTGTTCTTTAAATGTAGTAATGTTTGAAACATTGTATTTATTGTTTCCTCAGTAAAAAGAAATGCTCAATCCTCTGGAGTTGTATAAAATGTAAATATGTACTGAAACATTCAAAAAGTGTAATGTTTGCATAAATACCTTCTTGAAGTAACTTATAGAAGGCACACATCAGCTGAATAAATAAGCTGTAGTGATCTGAATTCGAGTCCTGGCGTTCCGCACCTCCAGGCTGTCTCCCGTCTCCGGTCCTCTGTATCCTTCTTGAGTGCCATGGAAGCAGCGAACTCCATCACTTGGACTTGTGGGACGAAAATAGGTCTGAGCTCAGCCGGTCAATAATGGCTGAAAGCACATAATACTTGAAAGTCCTGCCTAAAAGCATCCGGAGTGGGTTTTTCCACTGGACTCTGGTCTGCAGTTACACAGTCTCAGAGGATGGCACGCCGTCGGGGCCCAGGAACGTGGCCTGCGCCCAAGTAGCAAAGTAATGAGACCCCGCCGTAGTTGTGCTTTTTCTACCTCGAGGAGGTATGGGGCTCCGGGCCATTTATTATCTCTTCCCCTTGCGTCCTTGTCGGAGTGCTGTGCGGCAGGGCATACGTCCTAAAACAAGCTGGAGCAAGGGTCAGTCGGGAGAGCCAATCACATTGGCTCTCCCGTCCACGAACAACGGAGGAAAAAAAATAAAAGACCACGGACAGTGGGCGGGAGGGAGGGAGGAAGCACGGATAGTGGGCGGGCGGGCGGGAGGGAGAAGGCACGGACAACGGGAGGGAGGGCGGGAACAAATGGATCGCTGACGACCGGAGGAGGGTGGGATAACTCCTCAGCGAGAGGGAGGGTGTGGGGGGGCGGGACTTAAAAAAGTCATGGAAATGCCCCCGAATCGCGTCGTGATGGGCAAAAGAGTGATGGACAACCATGTCTTCCAATGGCTAGCATCCATTTATGGATCTAGCCAATGGAAGAGCAGGCGGAACAAAGCCCCCGTACTGTTCTAACATAAGATTTTGCCTGCGCGAACGCTGCTGCGCAGCGAACGCCAGGCGGAACCTACAAAGACACAACTGCGTTCATGCGGCTGCATCATTATATAGGTGTGTCCATGTTCTTTTATCTAAGCAGGCCTGCAATAGGACGTTCCCATCTGTTTTTTTTAGTTACTGATCTGAGATGGATTTGTAAAAACTTTTAAAAAACATAAATAGTAGTAGCGTAAAAGCGCCTTTAATGTAGACCTGCTTTGCAGCATTTTCCTGCCTTGTCCTCTGAATAAAAAATTAAATAAAAAAACTCTATAGGCACTTGACTGCAAACAGAGAGCAGGTGGGTGGAAGGGGGAATCGGTGGGAGAGAAAAGTGGTGAGGGTAAAGCAGCCCTCAAGGTATATGCAGTTCAGAAAAAGAAACATATGAGGATGACCACAACACGGAGGTGGCAGGGGGAAGCAAACAAGTGACAGAGAGGTTATTAAGGGGACTTTAAACAAGGGAGGCAAGGCCGTGCTGATAATATTGGACTTATCTGTGGCCTTTAACACCGTGCCCCATGACCAGCTTCTGCAGAGACCCCAGGAGTGCGTTTTTGGGGGCAGGGTACTCAAGTGGTTTTCCTCCTTTTTGAAGGACCGTCAGCAAATGGTTTGGTCCCTGCCCTTAGCTGCTCCAATTCCCCCATGAAGTTGGGGGTCCGGCAGGGCTCGTTCCTGAGCTCGACACTTTTTAGCCTTTATATGACCCCCCTTGCGCATTTAGCCGAGGCCCATGGAGCCAAAGTAGTATCATATGTGGACAATACGCAGTTGCTCCTCACTTGTGATAAGGCTGCTGATTTTAAAGGAGATGTGATCAACACCTTACTATCAGAGGTGTTCTCCTAGCCTCAATTTAATCAACTCAAGTGTAACTCCGAGAAATCGGAGAACATTTTCTTTGGTCTCCCACCTAGCGATGTGTGGCGCAATTGGTGGCCCTTAGACATGTCCTCCTCTACAGCTGTGGTAAAGACATTCAAGAATCTAGGGGTTAAGCTGGAGGATAATTTATCTAAGAATACCCAGATTCAAGCTGTAACGGGGTCCTGTTTTGGCATTCTCAAAATGCTGGGACAATTTTTGCCCCTTCTTCAGGCTGCACACAGGAAAACGGTGGTCCAGGCTTTAATTGTATCTAGGCTGGACTACGTAAACGTCTGTACCTGGGTCTGCCGGAATATTTCTTGACACTTGGTGGTCCAGAACGCAATGGCTAGTGCAATACTTATGCTTGGCCCTAGAACACTGATGTCCTCCCATTTGAAATCCCTTCACTGGCTACCGATCTCCAAGAGTATCTGTTTTAAAGCTTTGGTTCAGGCCTTTAAAGCTCGCCATGTTAAAGGTGCTAATTGTATCAAGAAAAGAGTCCAGTATTACATTGTGCACTGAACCTTGAGGTCCTCATTACTGCAGCAGGTGCTCAACCCCGAGTTCTACCGCGTGCATATAGGCCACTCCTTACAGATGCAAGCCGATCGACTTTGGAACAGCCTGCCTTTGGCACTAAGACAGGTGCAGAACCTTCTCACTTTTAGTAAGTCACTGAAAACATGGTAATTCCAGCAATAGAACATGATTTGAGCGTACGACAGCACACTGTCAGCCCTGTCTTGATGTCTTACAGTGCCGGGACACTCTATTGAGTAGCTGTGCGCTTTATAAGTACTCCGTTAATATAATATAACATAACAGAGCAACACAGAGCAAGGCAGATAGAGCAGAGCAAAGCACAGGAGGGAGACAGTTGGACAACACCTACACTCTCTTACAGAGCTAAAAGAAAGAAGAAGTGCTAGAAAAGTAAGCAGTGGAAGGACGATTGTAGTCAGGTTATGCTCCAGAGGAAATTCAAACAAAGGAAGATGTAGGAAAACTCACACAAGCTAATGAGTTGAAAGCGAGCAAAAGAGAGTGACATTAAAGCCGACCAATAGTAAGCAATGGGTTGGCTCCAAATACACTTCAGACTGGCAACAGCTTGGGCTGTCTAGGAGACGAAAACAAAAAAGTGTGAAACCACAATTTACAACCTACACTGGTGGTGTTGGATCACCAGGAGAATCTATAGTTTGAATTTTCTTCAAAACTGAGGACCCCTTTTACTGGTACAAGCCAAAGAAAATACAATACAACCTGAACATAGAAAATGTACACTGTGTTCACAAAACTGGGTATGCAAGCTGAAAGGGGCACAAACAAACACGCAAATGAGTGGAAGACACACTAGAGCACATCAGGTAGTGTTGATGTTTAACCATTACAAGTAACCATGACAGGAAAGGGCCCAACTCAGAATTGTATGTTTCAAAAATGGATCTCTGTGACACTTCCCTCAAGAACACCTACTTGAATGTGTTCTATTGCAGCGTATTCAAATTTGGCCATGACTCGAGTGTGAATGTCACAACATTAGTCGACACATACATATTGCGGTTTAGAGTGCACTGCAAAGATTGAGTTTCAGCCTTGGGTTTCAATGATGCTGTTAATTTAATAGAGAACGACTCACATACAATGGCTTATATTCTCTACCCCTAATGAGGTTTGAGCGTTTGACACAAGTCTACAGTGCCTGACAACTTTAATCTGAACAAATACTGTAAACTAACCTAGCTGGATCTAATAACAGATGCTGTTTCTCTTCCAAGGACGGAACAACGGAATATGAATCTAACAGCCAGATTCATCAATGTCAAATTCTGCGATTTCTAAATTGCAAGAAAAAGCGAATCGCAATTTAGAAATCGCAGAACGGCATTCATGAACATTTGCGATAAAAAAATGCGATTCGCAACCGGCCGCAATCGCCGATTGCGAGCCCCCAGAATTCGGTAAATAATCACAGAATCCGCCGATACCCATGTGGAAATTGCGATCTCGCAATTACCGAAATCGCAAATAGCGATCTCGCTAACTGCGAGATCGCAAAAACGGGAAGTCGCATCCTGAGCACAGTGATGACATCACAACCAGGAAGTAGGCAGGTTTCACCCTTATTCAGTAGTGAGAGGCTGAAGTACAAGCAGCAGTGTCAGAGCTCCCCTCCAGTGTCCCTACAGGAGTACAGCAGGAGACACCACAGTGGCAAGCATCCTATACCTTCACTTGCTTCCTTCCCCTCCCCCCTTTCTTGCGTCACTTCAATAGGATGTTGTAATTGTGTAGATACAATAATATACCATGTCACACACGTACCCACTGCCGAACCACTTTCCTGCCTGCGTCTACACCTTCTACATCCACACTGGTAGGAGGTTAGGTGTTGTGTGCATCCACTACAATTTTGCTTTTTATTGTCACAGAATCCACTTACACCTTGCACTTGCACCAAATGCAGTCACTAAAGAAACCACAGTGTTCACCGTAATGTTACCATGCACTCCATCTTTTATTTTGTATCCTCCCAGCCCTGAGAAGTCGCGGAAGTATTGTATTTTCTTTGTGACGAAACACGTGTCGGCTGGCTATGCATAAACAATAAAAGAGGAGCCGAAATACTGGTGGTCCCCTTTTCTTCAACGATGGAAACTTGAACTTTCATATGTCCATTGAGACATCTCTTTTTTCTGTACTTTCTTAATTTAGTGTGCAACAGGTTTTTGTCTACTTTGTACATTGTGTGTCTCATCACACACTCTTGGAGGGGTTAAAGGGATTTTTCCCTTCACCTGCATGCACCTACTGCCAAACACTACAATTCCTACACCTCCTGCGCATTATCCGTGAAGCGTGCGCCCAGTATTTCCCTCACTCTAAAAAAACCCCGTTCGCAATTGGTCCACTTTGTTCTTTGACGTCATCAAGAAGCGTCCCGTGTCTCTGTTTGCCGAGGCAGGAGAACTCGAAGGCATCGGGCGTTTTCCCTGGCGCCGCTAGGTTCTAAAACCTGGTCCTTCAGTTGGCCCCCTCGTGGGGCGACTTCAGTGGTACCGGTCCAAGCCCGAAGATCGTGGAGAGCTTCGTGTGAAAATTCTGGAGGAAGGCCAACCACTGCATCGACCCCTGTATGTCGTGGTGGTCCGAAAGTCTTTGCTGCGAGGTTCCCCGCTTTCCGACGGCTACGAAGGACTGCTGCCCTGACTGTCGCCCTGTCTTGGAGCCTTAGACGATTTGTAGAGCGAGACGATTGACGGGTCTTCTGGTGACGCCATCGACATTTCAGTTAAGTATGAGTGGAGCGTCTCCCAGTCCTTAGTTTGTTTTGGTAACCTTTAGTGGATCGCTTTGATTTGGTACCTGCAGGCCCCAAAGCCATGAGACTATCGTTTTCAGATTTCCCTTGTAGTTTGAAGCTAGACTAGTGAGCAAGATGCCTGGTCTTAGCAGACTTGGAAAGATATTTGGTTGTGATTGTTCTAAGGATTCCCGGTTAGAGGATTTGTGTCCGGTTCCTCCGATTGAAACTCCTACATATGATCTCTATGTGAAGCATGGTGTGGGTCCCATTAGTTATATGACATCTGGGTAAAATATACGAGAAAAGACGGTGTCCTACAGTGGCCCCGTTATGGTAGTTTTGAAACTGAGATTCTAGATAACCTCGAAGTTAAACTGTTCAGGAAGAAAGCCCGGCCGGCAATGTTTGACTCCTTTCGCATATGGCGCAAAGAAGCCAAACAGAAAGAAATTAAATTAGCGAAGAAGAATAAACGAGAGCGTGGTTTGTCAATGGTGCAAGCTGCTATAGCGTATAGGGATAATGAGGAAGAGCAAGAAAGCGAGCAGATGCTCAGGGTTAGGAAGTTAGCGGTAGACAAATGCTACCCAGTTTTGCCGCGTACAGAGCAGGAAGAAAAGAAAGATCTTGTGAAAGATCCTTTAATGTCGCATCTATTGAGTTCGCCACCTCCTTATGCAAAGGATGCTACGGCACCACCGCCACCAGTTGTAGTTGTGCAGCCTCCTGTTGCTTTGCCACCTGCAATTCCTCCACAGCTAGCTTCTCTTCCGTTGGCTACTGTTCCTTTGGCGCAGCCTCCTCAGGGGCCGCCAACTTTGTTTCCTTCTTCGTCTGCTACTCCTATGCCTACCTATAATACTCTTTCTGTTTCAACTTTGGATTCTTCTACTATTGTTCCGTCTTCTCTTATTCTTTCACCTTCTCCTTCTGCTAGACAGAGAATGACTGCTGCTTTTTCTGGTTTCCTTTCTCCTTTGTTGGGACAATTGAGTATGTCTCCTGTTAGTGAGCATAGACAATCACGTAGTCAATTGCCTGATACACATGAACGTACAGTTTTGAACCATTTGGCGCATAAGTGGATTATGTACGCTTCTCTGTATGATCTTGATGGTGTTATGGATGTCTTCTTTCAATGGGAAGCACCAAAGCAGCGGTACGTTTTTGAAATGATGTGTGGATTCCTCCATGAACAATGGGTTGAAGAAGTAGGTAAAGCTCCTGATGAGTTGTACCGAATACGTTCAGAATTTGCGAAAGGGACCGTTGTGGGTCCGAGTGATGTTGGAAGAGCAGTTGCGACTATCTTGTTGTTTCGTAGCGACACTCCTTCTGAGCGATTGTTTGAGCCTGATTCGTTAGTTAGGAGAAAAGCGCGTCACTATCCGATGCGTGAGGTTCCTTCAGTTTGGAGACCTGCTGATCCTAATGCTAATCCAGCTGTTGTTGCACATTTTCAACGAGTATGGGTACCTGTTCCTTGGAAGCGTGTTTTAGTTTTGGCAATTAAGCAGTCTTTACCTGATCCGCGCAAAAATCTGGCGGGATACTATAAAGAGCTCACTAAGACTGTGGGTTCGTGTATCATGAATTTAGCAGACATAGATATGTTGTTTGGAAATGTTGTCCCACAGCCCATTTGGAGTACTATTCGACATACGGATCATGACCAAGAATTAGGTGATACATGGGTTAATATTAGTGCTGCAAATGATAGACAGATTGGAGGTGCTAAGCCTGAAGATCTCATTACTCAACTCCCTGGTACGATAATCAATTATATGAAGACTTTGATGCCTGAAGTGCGTGTTAATTGGGACAAGTTGTCTGCTTGTAAGCAGGAGAAAGACGAGACGGTGTCCGACTTTTTCACGCGGTTTGAAGAGACCTTTGTGGATCATAGTGGTCAGGATATGGCTACTGAGGGTGGCCAGAGATTGTTCGTCGACAAATTTGTACATAATTTGCTTCCTGAATTGTGCACTAAGCTGAAAGATTCTGAGAGTGCTTGGGCTGTTTCCACTTCAGCACAGATTTTAGCTACAGCCCAGTACTATGAAAATAGGCGCAAAGATGAGTTAGAGAAAGCGGATAAGAAGACTAAGGAATTGAAGACTAAAGTTCTTCTACAACAAGCTTATCCACATCGTACTAATAATCAACGCGATTATCAACAGAATCAGCAATATTCGAGAAACTCGCAAAGGAACGAGTCTTCTCAACAGCGTTTTCCGTATGGGCTTAATCAGTGTGCGTATTGTAAAGAAGAGGGCCATTTCCTGCCGAAGGTGAGGAAGTGGATGGTAATGATTGTTAGGACAGCCATGGACAAAGAGAGGGATTTGTTTCAGTTGCAGTAGATCAGAGTGGACCTTATGTTGAAGTGATTGCATCAGGTGTGTCAGAGCCTATTCCGTTAGACACTGGTGCCATGAAGAGTTCTTTAACCCCTTCCATGCTCATGACGAGCTCAGCTCGTCATGAGGTAGCCTGGAGCTGTGCTCATGACGAGCTGAGCTCTGCATGACACCAGCAAAATGGCAATTTCCAGCACAGGAGGGGAATTGCCTTAGCAGCCATAGTGATAATACACTCTAAACTCCCTGGCGCACCTTTGTCTGGCTTTGAGAACGTTTCTGTAGGTTTTTCTGGCGCCCCGGTTACAAATCCGATTTCTGCTCCGTTGTCCCTTTCTGTTGGACCTCGTAAGTTTGAAGCACCCCTCATTTTGACTCCAGGTTGTGGTGAGAACTTGTTGGGATTGGATTTATTGAAGAGATTGTATACCACGTTGTATTGTTCTCCGTCAGGAGTACATCTTACGTTGGGTGAGAGAGTGATCTCTCCGATGTATATATCGAAAGACAGACTTCCACCTGAACCAATAATTGGAAATTGCTTGGTCATTTCTAGTGGGTTGGACAACGGAAAGTGGGATTGTCGTCATGTGCTACTTTTGAAATGTCACAAACTGATTGGTCCATTTGTATGTAATAGATGCCACCGTTGGAATGTAATTTTTGGCATAAAAGACCATGCTCCGCTCATTGAATTTGTGCAGTCTCTAGCGAACCACCTGTGTTGTGCTTCGTAGACCTCTGTTCCTGGTTGCAGCCAATAAACTTTGTTCTTTGATGTTATCAAGAAGCGTCCCGTGTCTCTGTTTGCAGAGGCAGGGGAACTCGAAGGCATCGGGCGTTTTCCCTGGCGCCGCTAGGTTCTAAAACCTGGTCCTTTAATTTGAAGATGAGAAGACCAATCATCCTCAGTACAATAACAACCCAAATACTGCTTGATACTCTGATTAGTTTGCCCATTGGGTATAGGATGATAACCAGAAGATAAAATGTATTCAGTTTCTAATACTTACAGTTAGTCATCCAGAAACTGGACAGATACTAGTCCAGCACTAAATTGCGTGGCAAAGGTATGTACGGTAAAGACGCGGTCGGGTTTAGACCACGTAGTTAAAGCATGCATTGTTGAGGCATGTGTTTTTCCATCACACAACCGCTGCGAATAGCTAGGGGCATGACACGTGATGCATTGCTGTGCACGGTCCTTTTTTGCGGAGGCATTATAACCTGAATCATTCATTGTAAAGCAACTATGTCTGAATTAGCTATGCTTCATCCCCTTCAACAGAACACAGTAGCTCTTCTGGAATAGATGTTCTCCGGCAATAATTATATTTGGGCATTTTTACTGCCTTTGAATTTTTACTTCCTCTCAACCCTGCTCAAGTGGCACCCCAACACATAGGGCCTCATTCTCAGTGCCCAGTGATCAGTGCCTGCTAACTTCAGCCGTAGAGAGTAACCCTTCCTGTGCTAACACAGATTTAGAAGCGGAGCCTGAGGGTCTCTATTGAAATAAGGAACTACTGACGGGAGCTGTGAGTTCTGGTCTTGGTTCCACTGGTCACCCCATTTCGCACTTGGGATTTCAACAAAAGATTTCAGCTGCCTCATCAGTCAAAGTATGTTGGTGAAATACACCAGGTCTGGAGTGTTCCTGTGGACAGTGTAATACTTATAGGACTTGTAACTCTTGTTAGTGGCCTAACTGGAATTAAGTTGGCAGTCATAACCAAGGCCATGGTCATCTACATTATAAGAGGGAGCAGTCTTCTCTAACCTCTAGTTAACACAAACTGTACAGGTGCTAGATTTGGTATCTAACTCAGATGGCAGTGTGGCAAGCAAAATTAGCTATTAAGAAGAGAACTCAGCTCAAGGGTGCTTGTAGCTGTCTAACAAACATTACCATGAGACAGTAAAGGAGAGTTTGAACATTTACATCTGGAAAGTGCGGACAGAAATATGAACATTTTCAGAACATTGAAAAAAGGATGTGTGCATTAAATCAATAAAGGAATTGGAGGGTGGCAGAGCCAGTCAAGATGGCTGGGTAGATGTGTCTCCCTGTTGCTCCCAGCGTGAAGGCAATAATCCTGCAACATCCTCGGCTATGTGATCTGCTATGGACCTTGCAGCAGTGCTGTTGCTGCCCTGAAGTCACACGCCGGCTGACTTTTTTTCCAACATGACTGGCCCTGTATGCAGGGCCGGACTGGAAACCAAAACTGGCCCTGGCAAACTGCTTAGCCGGCCCTTCTGGAGGGGGAAAGAGAGAGTGCGACTATGCTATTTGTTAGAGCTGGTTGCGGTCGATTTTATTACAGGGGCCGATATTGCCGTGCCTCAGTAACAAAAACACCCCCCCAGGGGCCATAAACCAGCCCCCACCATGGCTGCCCACCGGGGAAACACCCGGTGCCCGCTACGGCCAGTCCGACCCTGCCTGTATCGGACGCCACAGCTGAGAGGCCCTGTGTAGGGACAGTAGATCGACGGATGTGGGAGCTATGCTGGACACTCAATGGGCCGGAGCAGTGCTCGGTGGTAGATGACTGGGTGCACGCGGGCAGCGCAGTGGCCTGGGTTTCCCTAAAGAGGCCTGGCCTTGCTGAAATAGTGGGCCTTCCCTGTACTACCAGCCGACTGCCAGTGATGGGGCCCGAGAGACGGGTCGTACAGAGCGTCTGGGGAGTGAATGGCCTGGCGCGCAATCCCCTGCAACAAGATGGTGGCCTGGGTACACGTTGTATGGCTTCATGAAGGTGATTGGGTGATTACAGGCGGGGCCAGCAGCAGAGTGCCTGCCTGCAGCAGTGACTGTAGACAGCAAGGCGCTTGGACCTCAGAGGCTGTACTGAGGTCCAGCCCTCAACTCCGCCACCTTCCCGGAAAGCTGGAAGCACGCCGAACTCAGCGCCCTTCTGAAGAAACCCACAGCAGACCTCACTGAACTTAAAAACTACCGCCCCATATCGCTCCTCCCATTCCCCGCCAAAGTTATTGAGAAAGCTGTCAACAGTCAGCTCGCCGCCTTCCTCGAATCCAACCCCTCAGAGTCTGTTTTCCGTGCCAAACACAGCACCGAAACCGCCCTCATCACAGCAACAGACGACATTCGTACTCTACTGGACAACGGAGAAACAGCTGCCCTCATCCTATTTGACCTCTCCGCAGCCTTCGACACAGTCTGTCATAGCACCCTCATACAAGGCCTCAGCAACATCGGAATACAAGGAAAAGCATTGGACTGGATCATCTCGTTCCTCACCGGAAGAACCCAGAGAGTCCGCCTCCCCCCTTTTAGATCAGAGGCCACCGAAGTCATCTGCGGCGTACCACAAGGGTCATCACTCAGTCCCACCCTCTTCAACGTATACATGAGTCTCCTCGCATCCATAGCTCGCCAACACAACCTCAACATCATCTCCTACGCAGACGACACCCAGCTGATCCTCTCCCTCACCAAAGACCCAAACACCGCCAAAACCAACTTACACGAAGGAATGACAGAAGTAGCCGAGTGGATGAAAAACAGCCGTTTAAAACTGAACTCGGACAAAACGGAAGTCCTCATCTTAGGATCATCCCCCTCCGCCTGGGACGACTCATGGTGGCCACCGGCCCTGGGAACCGCACCCATACCTATGGACCACGCACGTAACCTGGGCTTTATCCTGGACTCCTCCCTCTCGATGACCAGACAAGTCAACGCCATCTCATCTTCATGCTTCAACATCCTACGCATGCTCAGAAAAATTTTCCGCTGGATTCCCACCGAAACGAGAAAGACGGTCACCCATGCACTGGTCACAAGCCGTCTGGATTACGGAAACACCCTTTACGCCGGAACCACAGCCAAACTACAGAAAAAACTCCAACGCATCCAAAACGCCTCAGCTAGACTCATACTGGATATCCCCCGTCAAGCTCACATTTCCGGTCACCTGAAAGACCTCCTCTGGCTCCCCGCCAACAAAAGAATAACGTTCCGTCTCCTCACCCACGCACACAAAGCCCTCTACGACCTAGGACCCGAATGCCTCAACACACGACTGTCTTTCTATACCCCCACCCGCCAACTACGATCGTTCAATCAAGCCCTCGCCGCAATTCCGCGCATCCATAGATCCACCATGGGGGGAATATCCTTCTCCTACTTAGCGACCAAAACCTGGAATTCTATCCCCACCCACCTCCGCCTTGTACAGAACCACCTCTCCTTCAGAAAGCAGCTAAAAACTTGGATATTCGATAAGTAAAGTCCCCCCCCCCTCCCCCAAGCGCCTTGAGACCCTATGGGTGAGTAGTGCGCTATACAAGTTTCTGAACTTGAACTAGAACTTGAACTATGGGTAGCCTATTGTGAATGCACGTGGGGCCGCACAAGAGCTGCAGTACTGCTGCGGGGGAATCTCCTGGTGTGCAGGGGACCCTGTGGGAGGCACGCACCCCTTGCCTGAAGACAGCGGTTGTCAGGAGTCTCCATGGACTCTAACATGGACCCAGGTGGCTCTCTGGTGCAGTATGAATTGCCAGCATTGGGCTGGAGTAGCAGGCCTAATAGACCATAGATTGGTGAGGTGGTGGCCCTGCACCAGCTGGTCGCTGCCCAGGTAGAGGGTGCATTGGAATTGTGCTATCACAGACTTGCTTTCTAACAGTGACAGATGCATTGCTACCACAATGAGCAAAGAGAGAGGCACAAAGGCAGCACAACAAAATAGTCTTAATGATAGGGGAAGCGGCCAACCGCCCATGAGACTGGGTGCCAACACAAACAGTGAAAAATTAATTTTGCCTTGGAACTGATGTCACTGACAATCACCCTTAATCTTACCCATTCAAAATGTTGTCCACACTGGTGCCAAAATAAGAGATTCTCAAAGTTACAAACACATTGCAATTGAAACTCCTAATTTACAAGAAAATATTCAAATTTATTTCTTAATCAATAAAATGTGTTAAAAACACAATGATAAAAATCACATTCATAATCCCAAAATATTTATAAAATATTAAAACACATTGCAAAAAAGAGACATAATTAGGTAATTGGTTTCGAAAACATCCTAGATCATTAATTCATAAGTATCTATTAACAACGTCAGGCTAGTATCATCAATTCACAACACAATAGTTCCTCGGATTTAATTAAAACTACGCTATTGTTTTTACTAGCCTGACTTTGTGAATAGATTCCAAACGAGTTTCAATTGCAAAGTGTTTGTACTTATAACTGTGGGGATCTCTTATTTTGGCACCGGTGTGGATGAAATTTTGAATGGGTAAGATTAAGGGTGATTGTCAGTGACCACAGTTCCAAGGGAAATTTCATTTTTCGCAGCACAACAAAATAGACCAGCACACAGTCACCCACCCAGGTACCCCACCACATGAGCCTGAACAGGACAATAGGGCTGCATGCAGCTGCCACTGCGGAAATTTTACTCGGCCGTACAGGGCTCCCGGATTGAAATGTAGACTAAGCTGGACACGATGGGCTTTAAAATTAATGAAAGTTGCCTGCAGATTCACAACCACCGAGGGTGGGATGAACGTGGAAGAACTGAAAAAGGAGATCAAAACCTGCAAGGCTAAGATAGCTGGTCTTCAATGTATTGCTACGCATATGGAGGAACCCCTCGAGGAAGCTGAGGGCTGCTCCAGGCGGAATAATGCACGCCTTGTGGGCTTCAAGGATCGGCCCTCGGCAGAGAAATTGATGGAAGACTGAATTGTCAACACGCTTAAGCCAGAGGGCTCTCTCAAATGTCACTGTTGAATGGGCATACACGATGCTGGAGGCAGTCCCTAGGCCTGGGGCGCGCCTAGGGCAGTAATAGCTTGGCTTTTTAATTATCATAATGTAAATTTGCAGCATGCACGCGTAGACCCATAAGATTTAAGGACAAGCAAATACTAATTTTGCCAGACTGCACCCGTAGGGTGCAAGATGTATACTAAGGGAGAGTAATATTAAATGCAGTTTAATATGTCTCGCCAGCAGAAACCAATACATTGGCTGTGTGCACTTTAATGAATCACCACAGGAAGCTGTGGGTTGGATAGACTATCTTGAACCTGACTGATGATTGGGATATCCTGGTGTTAAGACCCTTAAAACTCCCTTGCCCCACTCTAATAGGAACAGAAAAACTGCTGCGGGATCCTCACAGATCTTGAGGGTGGACGCGGAGGGCCCTATTCTTGTCTGCCAACGTGGAAATTTAAGATCAGCTGCACTGGATCCCATTAAGCAGTGCTACTTATTGACAATTCCAGTGGTCCCTGATACCCTGAGTGACAGCACAGTTGCTGGTTAGGTGCTCCCAGGTCTGTCAAGCGCAGATGGACAGTACCGTGGGGCCTGATCGGCGATGCTTATAAGAAAAGCGTTGAGGTGCTCGGAGCACGCGATTCAGAGGCTCCTAAAGTCGCAACTCTGGGCCAACTCTAACTTCTGTGGGGCAGTGGAGGAGGGTTCTCATGGCCCCGGCTGCTGATGGTCTTAGAACTGGGAGGACGGGTACAGAAGCGCAAGCCTACCATGAATAACGTAGGGGGCATATTATCAAGAACTACGATAAAATTATCGCAGCTTTAGCGGCAGGAAACTGCCACTAAATCGGCGATAATGGGCTTGATAATATGTCCTTATGAATTTCCATAGCAGTCCAGATTCTGGTGTTAACCTGGGCTGCTATGGGAATTCACAATCGCATATTATCAAGCCCATTCTCGCCGTTTTAGCGCCAGTTTCCTGCCGCTAAGGCTGCGATAATTTTATCGCAGTTCTTGATAATATGCCCTGTATTCTTTATTTATGTATAGGTGGACTCTCTTCATACAGAATTATTGTTATTATATTAAGTATACAAAGGTCTTTTATTGTACCCAGGGCTTTAAGTGGGATGAAAAAACTAGTGGGTCTCTCAAAGGGATGTGGCCAATGTAATTAAGGGCGGGCCTAAAACACCGTAGCGAAAAGTGTGCCGCCCGACCTGTATTTTGCTGTTTCTGTCATTGCCTCCAGATATATGACACAACAAGTAACATCATACCTACAAGAAGTCAGGACTATTGGCTATAATAAGCAGCAAGTATGGCATGTTGTATAAAATATTGAAAAAGCACTGGTGACACCACAACAATGTTGCTCCTGAGTTTCCAAAAGAGAAGGGTAATCCAGAGAAAGAATGATTAGCTTTAAAGGATTTCCAGTGTGAGCACTACACAGTCTGGGAAAAAACGGACCGCCTGTGCCAGGTCACAAAACAGAGCCCGATAGAGAGTCGTTTCGAGGCCCCCTTTAAACAAGAATTTACAATGCAATGGTTGCGCCTTTGGAAAAGTTAGAGCTATTGGCATTGTAAATGACAAAATGTGTATTTATGTGTTGGTTTTGAAAACAGATAAATAAATGACATTGTCATTTACATTGTCATTAGCTTAATCTCGGCAGTCACTCTGCACTGCCTAGTCACTCTGCACTCCCTAGTCACTCTGCACTCCCTAGTCACTCTGCACTCACAGTCTTAGCCATCGCGCCCATATACAGCGTCTTCTGCATCCCTGAAGAAGAAACATATAGTTATCACAGTACCAATAACTACACAAATTTAGGTGGGTGAATGACATTTAGCGAAAGGACTACGCAGCCATTTGTTGAAAGGAAACACTGATGCTTCTGCCATGGCGCAGGAACGGACTTTCGCACAAAGCTTATATGATTTATAAAAAGGATGGTGGAAATATCTGTACATTTATTGATGCAAATATACAAACCTGAAACATTTATGTTTGTGGCTAAATGGTGACACATACGCGATACAGTAAGCAATTCGACATTGAAGACACAAGTATCGAGCACTCCAATATCAAGAGCTTGCACATGCAGTTTCCTATACAACATTACAAAGTGCAGAGCACGTAAGGAGAAAGGGCAACGGGTCTGCGATAGCAGCCACCGGGAAGAGTCCCTACGGCCATAAGAAATAGGCGGGTGCATGCAAGAGCGAGTACGAAAAAGGAAGGCATTCCATTAAAAAAATGTGTTTAAGATTGACGTGCAACACATGCTGTACCAGTAGTAAAAAAATATATTGTGTAGTTAATTAAAAGCATAATACAAAACGTTTAAAAAGGCACGTTAAAGAAAGAGCAGAAGAGTTCGTCCCTGCGATACAGTCTAACGTGACTGACATGCTGTGTGTTTAACAGAATGAAAACCTCTGGACTAAACTTTAATTGGAATTAGTGGTTTACGTGTGCAAGCTTAGGCACCCTGGTTCTTTGTGAGTCGGTGTCCCTTGTTGTCCTTACTTACCTCCTCCATCAACAGGGATGATCTGTGGTGCAGCTGCGAAAGGTCACCGTTCAGGCATGTGTGCCCCCTGGTCGGGTGCCGTGAAGATGCAGCGCCTCATGCCTCCAGGGTGGTGCTGACGTTCAACTACTTTTTTTTCCCTCTCTGATGCTCACCTCAGTAGGCTCCCTCGCGTGCGGGCGAGCTGCGCGTCTTACATTCCACCCTGGAACCTAAGGGGGCCTTTTGATGGACGGGCGAATTATCCTTTCATAAATGTTTACCAGGAATGGTTGTGAAAGGTAACCGTACGGTGATGACCTGCCAGGGAACCTATGCGACCGGTTCAGCCTCAGAGCCTCACATGAGAAGTCCGTGGCTTCTCTGTGTGTTTTGTGACTTCACTATTTTAAGAAGGATTTAATGTATCTTGTCAATCTCCTGGCAGTTCATTCGCAGAAGAAGTGTGTGTTTTATTACATGCTTAGTTATTTGATTGATTTAAAAAGTCCCTGTCAATACCAACTGGCACCAAAGTCTTTTTTCCACATGTCTACGTTGTTTGCGGCTGCCTTTATGGGCGAATGAATTCCTTGTGTACTTGTGCAGGGGTAGATACAGAGGAATCCAGCTTGTCTACCACCTGATGGGCTAAGGGCTGAGAAACTGAATTGCCACCTTCAGCAGCAAAGGTTTCCCTGTGAGCAGGTGGTATTCTTGCCCACTTGGAAACATTCACACTTGAACCACGCTGAGATGTGTTGTGAATGAAGTACAACTGGAGTTGTGGAGGAATGTGGGCTTGACCGGGGAAGGGTATGGCCGACTCACCTTCCCATACTGTTAATTTACACCACAAAATGTGCACCTCCTGGTAAAGTGTAGGACATCCACTGATGTTAAGATTATCAAATGCATTGGAACTGGCTCAACAAGCACTGACAAGGCCAATCGATCTGATTTGTGTTTGAGTCTTGACTGAAATATTAACAAGGAAATGCACGGACAGTGGGAGGGAGGGCAGGAAAGGCACGGACAGCGGGAGGAAGGGGGCGGGAAAGGCACGCACAGCGGGAGGGGGGGGGCGGGAAAAGCACGGACAGCGGGAGGGGGGTGGGAAAAGCACGGACAGCGGGAGGGGGGTGCGGGAACGGGCACACGGACAGCGGGAGGGGAGGGCGGCGGAAACAGCCACAATCAAAAGCACTCACCTGGACTTCCTCCGGCGGCGGTCGGCCGCGGAATGACCAAAAGAAACATGGACGACCAAAAAAATAAACCCCGCCCACCGCCGCACTGACGTGATAAAAGGGGCTGGATGAGAAAAAATGTCAGGAACACCCACGAGTCGCCTCGCAGAATGACGGACGCCTCTTTCTTCCAATGGCTATCCTCCATTTATGGAGCTAGCCAATGGAACAGAGAGGCGGGACTTTTGTCCATACTGGTAAACAAAAGTTTTCGCCCTGCGCAGCGGATCGCGGGGCGAAACCTAAAAATGTGTTATTTACAATACCAATAGCTCAAACTTTCCTAATGCGAGACCTATTGCATTGAAAATGCTTGTTTCTCTGGATTTCCCTTCTCTTGTTTAAACTAAGGAGCAGCAACATTGTCGTGGTGTTACCAGGGCTCTAAGTAGAAGGTTTTTCAATATTATATACAAGCGATAGCTGCTGCTTATTTATCTAATGCAATTAACGACCATTGACAAAGTCAATAGTCCCGACTTGTCGTAGGTATAATTTTACGTGTTGTATCATATCTGGATGCAATAACAAACAGCCAGACACAAATCGGCCGGCACACTATGCTAAGCACAGATTTTTAACTTACGTGTTTTAAAGCCATGCCCTTAATTACACTTGCCACTGCCCTTTGAGACCCCCTGGCTTTTTCATCCCAATTAAAGCCCTGGTGGACCCCAAAGCATGTGAAACAATGCGTCTGTTTAGACAACAGAAATAAGAAGGGGCGGAATGTTTAATATCGAATGTATCCCATTGTAAAGAACGGACCCTGTCGCTGTTTACCGTATTTGTAATAAGTTTGCCAAGCAAGAAAAGTAACCTGCGACGCTAGATGCAAACAGAGAGACACGGGTATCTTACAAGGACCATCCCATCCGGCTCTTCGATGGCGGGCGGGGCTGGAGAGCTAAACATGTTCTCTCCTATTACCGACAATGCTGAAAGGTTGCAAGCGACACTGCAAGCTTCCTTTATGATACAGCGAAAAGAACAAGCTTTTCAGAAACCGCCCCCTAAATCACGAGCACAACGACCTTCAAAATGAGATGCAAGGGTTGAGTGCAGCCTTCGGCAAACTTCTGCTACGGATGCACAGACAAATATGCGGTGTTAACAGGACGACAAGCAAATGTAGGGCTTCCTGAAAGCACCCGTGCGAAAGGCACGGAGAAAGAAGTCTTAAGAGACGGGTCTGGATGTTGTACGGGGCGTGGGGGCAGGGTAGCAGGCAGTTGCGTGCGCCCTACTGAGGCCCTCCTCTGCCTCTCGCTCAGTCCTTCGGTTGTATTAGAGTCCGTGTCCGCACAGACGTCATGACACTGCTATAATTAGCCGGGTTGTTATTGTCTGCGGTGTAGAGGCAGTGAGCTCATGCTGGCCGGCTCAAGCCCACGGGCGCTTGGTGTCAGTCGGTAGGCCAAAGGGTAGCCTTGTTTGGGGAGCTCCACTGTCCACAACCCGAAGAGGGCTCGCTACATTAAATGACTCCAATGCAAAGTCATCACAGTCCAAAAACTGCAAGGGAGCATGCAGAATCACAACTGCTAACAGTTCAATCAAGTGCAGCGTCACCGCAGCTCTAACAATGTAAACAAGCGTGCACAAATGCAGAATGACCACTGCCTACAGTTCAAACGTGCACAGACCCACATGACATGCACAAAGGTAGAAGCACCAGTGCTCCAACAGTACAAGTACATACGCAGAACCACCCCCGAGTCGAACGAGCAACTGCACATGCACTTCCGAGGCTCTACAGTTAAAGTGTCCCCTTTCCTTCTGGTGCTCTAAACGAGTGCACTGCAAAGACAATGAAGCAGTGGTAGTTTCGAACTCTGGTGCCGAGACACGGACAGCGGGAGGGGGAGCGGGAGGTGGGGCGGTCGCCGAGACACGGACAGCGGGAGGGGGGGTGGGAGCCGAGACACGGACAGCGGAAGGGGTGGCGGGAACAGACACACGGACAGCGGGAGGGGGCGGGAATGGACAGCGCATCTGACCCGAGCTCCAGAAACAAATCACTTTCAGTGAAAGGGGAGGGAACGGGCACACGGGGAGGGGGGCGGAACGGACACACAGGGAGGGGGGCGGACGGACACACGGGGAGGGGGAGGAGGGGGCGGGAAGGCAAGATTAAAAACAAGCACTCACCTGGGCTTCCTCCGGCGGCCGTGGTCAGCATGGAATGACAAAAACAAACCCTAAAAAAAAAAACGAAACTTCGCCCACCGCCGCGATGATGACATCGCAGAGGCGGAGATGGAAAATATCTAGGGAACGCCCACGAATCTGGTCCGGCCTTGACGGACAGATCCATCTTCCAATAGCTAGCCTCCATTTATGGATCTAGCCAATGGAAGAAGGGGCGGATTCAAGTCCCCATACTGCAAAACAAAAGATTTCTCCTAGGGGCGGAGCTAGGAGCTCCGTGCCCCAGGCGAAACCTAAAAACTGCCAGTGATCAGCACCGGCGAGACCCGGCCCACTTAAAGCCCTGATTGTAACCAAATGCACAATGTATTCTATTCTCCACAGCTAGGGGTGTCCAAGGGCCCCACTTCCCTGGGATCGCTGAGTGCCTGATTTGATCTGGTGACTTACTGGGGTTACTGTACCTTGGATTGTGATTGCAAATGGACAGGGGGGGAATCTTCTAAATAGTTTTTCTTTTTTGCAAACTACATTAGTTGTGGGGGACGGGACAGTGAGGCTGTGATCTGTCTCCTTTTGGCTGTTCGTTGTGCCCGAAGGAGTCCTGTATACTCTGCCAGTGGGTGTGGAGTTGAACGGGAAGGAAGAAGGTATGTTTCAACATGTTGTGTTTAGTTGGGGTGCTACATCTCTGTGATGAAAATCTCATATCCTAATGTAAAGTGGATGGCCTACAGGGTGAAACCTACTATCTAACATATAAAGGCATGATTGACGCAGGAACTAGATTCAAGTTCCTTACCTGGAACATACGAGGGTTTCCATAGGGCAGAAAAGTGCTATAGCGTGTGTGTATTTAAAATGCTATGGAGTCTGAGTCGTACTTAAGCATGGGCGAATTTTGCGAATCTCGCGTTCGCGAATTTTGCGGATTTGCGAACTCGCAATCCGCAAAATCCGCGAATTCTCGCGAATTTGCGGATTTTTTTTTTGTGTTTGCGCGGGTTTCTGCCAGTTCGCGAGGGTTTTGTACAATGTCGCAAATTGCGAACTTACCTGTCGGGTCGCAAGTTTCGCGAACTTGTTGTTTCTACGTGTCCAGCCTGTTTGGGACACTCTTCTTCATCACTGCCACTCTCTGTCACCACTGCCACTCTCTGACTACTCATGCCACCCTCTGGCCCACCCATGCCACCCTCTGTTTCATCACAGCACCCTCTGGTTGTCCAGTCAGTGTACATTATTGTGGCAACGCAAGCACACCTTCCCTGCCTCAAGTGACCTGAATTAATTTGGTGCTGATTAATGTGTCACAGAATATTTTTAGGTCTCGCCTGTCGATGCGCATGCGCATCGAGCAAGGCGAGAGTATTGCGAGTTATCCACTCTTTATCCACACTGCAAGGAATCGTGGCGATTCCTTGCAGTGCCCGTGACTTTTAAGGTCAATGCGCATGCGCATTAAGCTTATGCGCATGCGCATTGACCTTAAAAGTCACGGGCGCGTGCATGTCCGTCTTTGTTTACCCGCTCCGCCCCCTCCCGCCGTGTCGCCTTGCCTACTCTCTTCCACAGCCTCCCCCAGCTCCGCCCCCTCACTACTTGATTGCACGGCCGCTAGGCCGTGCCTCCCCTACTCTCCTCCCCCCTCCTCCTCTCCTCCCCTGCCTGCCTGCCGCTAGCCTTGCCTACTCTCTCTCGCACCCTCCCCCAGCTCCGCCCCCTCACTACTTGATTGCACGGCCGCTAGGCCGTGCCTCCCCTACTCTCCTCCCCCCTCCTCCTCTCCTCCCCTGCCTGCCGCTAGAAAGCAAACAAAATGTTAGCGGTAGCAAGCAGCAGTATTGCTCGATACCCCGACCTCTTCCGGCGAGAATATTAATGGTGTTATGCTTTGGCGACTTTAAGAACGGACACATCTTTCTTGTCGGATAATGATTTTGTCCCTTTGTTTATTATATATGTCGGAGTGTTCCCGGCTTCGAGTAAACAGCTGACACTTATCCTGAGCAGGCCCAGCTGTCCCGTCGGTGACCAGCCGTTACCATTCCTCAGTTTAGATTTCAAGTTTATTAAATAGAAGGCGCTCCCGTACTTTCCACCTCTCGAGTCCCAGCGCCGCCGCTGTCGCCGCGCAGCTCGTGTGCTGCCAGGTTCATTACCCTTCGGCTCGATGCTTCCCACGTTTGATTGCAGCTCCCATGGAACGCGTTGGGCCCACTGGTGAAACCCGATCTCCCGCCTTCTCAGGAGCTTGTGTTCCAGCCGCGTCGTTTGTCCTCCCCTACTCTCCTCCCCCCTCCTCCTCTCCTCCCCTGCCTGCCTGCCGCTAGAAAGCAAACAAAATGTTAGCGGTAGCAAGCAGCAGTATTGCTCGATACCCCGACCTCTTCCGGTGAGAATATTAATGGTGTTATGCTTTGGCGACTTTAAGAACGGACACATCTTTCTTGTCGGATAATGATTTTGTCCCTTTGTTTATTATATATGTCGGAGTGTTCCCGGCTTCGAGTAAACAGCTGACACCTATCCTGAGCAGGCCCAGCTGTCCCGTCGGTGACCAGCCGTTACCATTCCTCAGTTTAGATTTCAAGTTTATTAAATAGAAGGCGCTCCCGTACTTTCCACCTCTCGAGTCCCAGCGCCGCCGCTGTCGCCGCGCAGCTCGTGTGCTGCCAGGTTCATTATCCCTTCGGCTCGATGCTTCCCACGTTTGATTGCAGCTCCCATGGAACGCGTTGGGCCCACTGGTGAAACCCGATCTCCCGCCTTCTCAGGAGCTTGTGTTCCAGCCGCGTCGTTTGTATGGCCTTTCTCACTTTCACCGGCTAATGCTTTATTTATGTAGCGTGCTGTCAGCACTGGAGGCTGCAGCAGCCGGTTCCACGCGTTCTTGCAGCTTTTGTTAATGCAGGAGAGGTGATCGAGGCGCTGCGCATGTTCACCCTCTCACGTCCCCCTCGCCCCACAGACCCCAGCCAAGGGAGCTCCCAGTATAGAGCGGAGGGGCCCCTCAAATTCATCCTCTCCCCTCCCCCTCGCCTCACAGACCCCGGCCAAGGGAGCTCACATTGTAGAGCGGAGGGGCCCCTCATGTTTATCCTCTCACGTCACCCTCGCCTGTAAGACCCAGGCCAAGGGAGCTCCCAGTATAGAGCGGAGGGGCCCCTCATATTCATCTAATGAGAAATGATGATCGTTGTCTGAGAGAAAGCAATTGTTAAATTGTTGTAGACTCTAATGGCTTACAGCTGGGTATGTTTTCGAATTTGTTCTCGCTAGCCCAGGCTCATTTTTAGCCACCGTTACCAATCACAGTCAGACGGATGTGTTCTCTTTGTGCAGCCCAGTTACATACATAACAATAAATAATAGAAGGGTGTTGTTTTACATACATTCAGATCTGTGGCACTCACCCTCAACCCCTCACCCTCAAACCCTCACCCTCAAACCCTCACTCACCCTCAACCCCTCACCCTCAACCCCTCACTCACCCTCACTCTCACTCATCCTCACTCACCCTCAACCCCTCACCCACCCTCACCCTCACTCACCCTCAACCCCTCACCCTCACTCACTCACCCTCAACCCCTCACCCTCAACCCCTCACTCACCCTCACCCACCCTCAACCCCTCACTCACCCTCACTCACCCTCACTCACCCTCAACCCCTCACCCTCACTCACCCTCACTCACCCTCAACCCCTCACCCTCAACCCCTCACCCTCAAACCCTCACCCTCAAACCCTCACCCTCAACCCCTCACTCACCCTCACTCTCACTCATCCTCACTCACCCTCAACCCCTCACCCACCCTCACCCTCACTCACAACCCCTCACCCTCACTCACTCACCCTCAACCCCTCACTCACCCTCACTCTCACTCAGCCTCAACTACTCCCCCTCACTCACCCAAAACCCCTCACCCTCACTCACCCTCACTCACCCTCAACACCTCACTCACCCTCACTCGCCCTCACCCTCACTCACCCTCACCCTCACTCACCCTCACCCTCACCCTCAACACCTCACTCACCCTCACTCGCCCTCACTCGCCCTCACCCTCACTCACCCTCACTCACCCTCAACACCTCAACCTCACCCTCACTCACCCTCACTCACCCTCACTCACCCTCAACCCCTCACCCTCACTCACCCTCACTCACACTCAACCCCTCACTCACCCTCACCCTCACTCACCCTCACTCACCCTCACCCTCACTCACCCTCACCCTCACTCACCCTCACTCGCCCTCACCCTCACTCACCCTCACTCACCCTCACTCACCCTCAACCCCTCACTCACCCTCACTCTCACTCATCCTCACTCACCCTCAACCCCTCACCCTCACTCACCCTCAACTCCTCACCCTAACTCACCCTCACCCTCACTCACCCTCAACCCCTCACTCACCCTCTCACCCTCAACCCCTCAACATCAACCCCTCACCCTCACTCACCCTCACCCTCACTCACCCTCACTCACCCTCACCCTCACTCACCCTCACCCTCACTCACCCTCACTCACCCTCACCCTCACTCACCCTCACCCACCCTCACCCTCACCCTCACTCACCCTCACCCTCACTCACTCTCACCCTCACTCACCCTCACTCACCCTCACTCACCCTCACTCACCCTCGCTCTCACTCACCCTCAACCCCTCACCCTCACTCACCCTCAACCCCTCACTCACCCTCACTCACCCTCACCCACCCTCACCCTCACTCACCCTCACTCACCCTCAACCCCTCACCCTCACACAGTGCAATAGGTCTCGGAGCATTTGAGTTAGAGCTTTTAGAAATGTTTATGGCTTTTTTTTAATTCTTTAGCATTGGCTACAGGAAACAAAAATGCTAAAGATTTACACAAAAACCCATAAACAATTCTAAAAGCACTAACTCTAATGCTGCGAGACCTATTGCATTTCCAATGCTTGTTTTAGCTGGCACCTGCTTCCTTAGTGCTTCCTGATTAATGATCTTTTGCACTTGCTAAGTGCTTTCATTGTTGCAAAATTAGTTACAACACCTGCCCTGCCTCAACTGACAATAATGAATTAGGGGCTGATTAATGGATTTGAACCTCCAGCCTGGCTCCTGCTTGTCTCCCTTAGCTGTAATTCAGGACCTTTGTGGCATATGTGTAACTATTCTGAGGTTCAGAGCAGGGTCACATAATAGTTGCAACTGGCAACTGAACTCTGGAGGGGCCCCTCAGGAAGCACTACAGGAAATGGCTACTAATGATGAGCCTGAACTTTTGAACCTGGTAAGTAGTTTCAGTTTTGCTAAGATCGCATTTCTGCAATTTTGCACTTATTCGCGGGGCACGAAGTTGTACTGGGAAGCCGCGAACTCACGCGAACAGTGCGAGCAAAATCCGCTGCTCGCGGATTTGCGGATTTTGCGGGAGATTCGCGAATCTCGCGGATTGCGAATTTACCGAAAATCCGCAAAATCCGCGAGCGAAACGGATTTTCCGCCCATGCTTAGTCGTACTACTGTAGGAATCATATTTACTGGGGCCTGCAATTGGTTACCTGAGGAAATATATGCCACCTCCTATTTGGGATTCGCATGGGAGTCCTTACAAGGGTAGCCCCCAGAGTCCCATTTTGGATGGCACATGTTCAGGTAGAACCTGAGGAGAGGTAAGTTATTTTGACTGACACCCTAGAAGCACACACACTCTGCCTCATTGGCTGGGTCTGGTGGCTTAATGGCCGGGTCTGGTGGCTCAGTGGACTAAAGCAGCCACTGCAAGGGCCTGTGTTCGACCTCATGGTCACAGGTTCAAATCCCGGCAGCCTTTCGTTCATTGGAGGTCGATAAAATGAGTACCATTGAGTTGGGTAACAATAAACATCTGTAAAGCAGCACCAGGACACCTAAATAGGTGTGTTTTACAAATAAAAGTTATTAATGTATATGCTCCCAATGTAGACAGTGACTTTTATTTTGGAGTGGTTCCCTCAGCAGTGCCGGTCTCATTGCAGCAGACATATTCTTAGCTGGTGATCTTAACTGCGCATTGGGTGGTGTCGTAGATAGGTCCCCTCCCACACACAGCATTAAACCAAGCATGACGGACACGTGTGGGGCTGGCAGACATATGGCAGATCCAACACCAACAAATGTGGCGGTATTCCTGCTAAACTCCGACGGATCGCACCTATAAAAGACTGGATTACTTTCTAATACGGGCAGATGCTTCACAGCGATTGACTCCGTCTATACCAATCAGATCACTCGCCTCTTTTAGTAACATACCTCCTGGCTCGACTTGTGCCTCAGGTACCGCTATGGTAAACAACAGACTGCGGGTGTGTTAGAAGAAACCTTAAATGAATACTTTGGGGCAGATTTACAATTACTGGTGCATCCCTGCATATCAGCAGGGATGCGCACATTGTGCGTCACGGCAGACACCTCTTGCTCCACCATGGGTGCGCCACATTTACAATGCGGCGCACCATGGGGCATGAGTAGACAGATGGGTGACGCATCTGTTGCCGTAAAGGTGACGCATTGCTGGAGTCGCGTTGCATGGCTGGGGGTGCCCCTATGCCTTACATGCTGTGTTAATCCTTACGCCTGCTTCAAGCAGGCGCAGGGTTTTGAAGCAGCATGGCCTTAAAAGTGACTGAGTGAAATCTTGTAGATTTCACTCAGCCACTTTTAGGAGGCATTCCTGCGCCGGAAACCAGCTGTCCCATCTGTTTACAACAATCCATAATTGATGTGTTTGCGCAGCACCTACGGGCCGTCTACACTCCACGCATCCGGATAATGAGCTCTGGATTACTACCTATGTTGATGAGTGATCGCTCACATGGCTCTATGATGTGGAGCGTGCAGAGCTTGATGCTCCGCTGACCCAACAGGAGTTACTCCATGCGATGGACTACTTGAAGACTGCTAAGGCTCAGCTGAGTTATAGAAGACCTTTCCTGGGACTCTGCAGGACAAATTATTGACTGTATATATGGAGGCCTTTGAGAGGGGAGTGCTCCCGGAATCCATGAGGGAAGGCCTCACTGTCTAGGTGCCGAAACCAGGCAAAGACCCCATGGTAGGGGGGCGCTAGAGGGCGGGCTAACAAGATGGCCGTACTGTACTGAGGCTCCGTCAGCCCTGGAAAAAATATTCAAAAATCATCCTGAACTTGTGGGGTAATCACACTGTACTCTGACCCAAAGCGCAGCGGAGGGTCAGAAACGATCCAGAGACAGCGGCGGAGCAGCTGGGTGCCATGCAAATTTGTAAGAAGCAGTGCTACTGGCTGAGCCGAGGGAAGTGAGAGCCTGCCACAGAGATTCAACTGCAATGACCCCCGCGCACAGCTTCAGGCGTCAGAGTGAGATGGCGGTGCCAATGCGGAGACCGCGCAACTAGGGGCCATCGCTGCACCCGCATGCTGCGCACCACCCAGGAGAGCACCTCTACGGGGCGACGCTGTGCAGGCCTGGAGGTGCGGACTGGCCACGAGCGACACACAATCCTGCTGACCCCCAGCTGGGGTCATAACCCCGCAGTCTGCAAAAAATCCAGGACAGGTATAGTGTGAGCCCGGTGGGGCTGGGACACACACACATGCTCTCTGGCCCGCAGGCGAAAGACTGCAAAGGAAGCTGCGCAGGCCTGAGAGAAAGCTCGGGAGCGAGCGGACTGCAGGCCGCCCCACAGATTGAACCAGTGCCACTTACAGCGGCCTGCCGGGGCAAAGAACGTCCAGGGCGCACCGCGGCGCTGAGGACCGTGGTGACACCCTGCGGTTACACCCTGCAGGGGGTAGCACCCCGCTTGCGATGAACAGCTGCACTATCACGGCTCACCTAATAAATGCGGTCGGCCTTAATCGAAAAGATCTTGCTTTTGGCAGACGTGGCAACCCAAACGGAGCGCCCTGGCACTCTTTCTGGACGGTGGAGGTGGGGAGTAGCGCAGCCCAGAACGAGGACCTATCCCACGCTGCGCGCCATCTACCTAGCTTGCACTGCAGCCCTGCATCTAAGGCGTAGAAGCGCCATTTTGCTACAGCGACGGTGTGCTGAACAGGAGTGGGGCTTTCACATCCCACATTTTAGATGATTTTCTGAATCCTGCTGCCCTGCTCTGACACAGCATGAATACATCATCTTACAGCAGTCAACGTGGCACGGTGAGGAGTACGTAGTCTCCGCCAGAGCGCCCAAGAACAGTGCCACGATGAACGGCGGAACGCGGTCAACTCGCCAGTGCACCTGCCCAAATAGAAGGGGCAATGGGAAAACCGGATGGTAAACAGGCCAAGCTTTTGTTCGATGGCTGCAGTACACCCAGAGGACAGCCACCTGAGGAGGTGCAGTACAGAATTGGTCAAACAGGCCAGAGCCCTGACGATGTTAACGTGAAGGCGCTACTTTTCCCAATGAAAAATGTCTACGCATCTATCGAGGGGAAAATGGACTCAATGTGCACCAGAATGGATCAGATCACCTAAAAGCTCAAGAAACAGGACAGCAAGATAAAAGTAAACTCTACTCTCGAAGATGACCACACGCACACAACAGGGCAAATTATAGACATGGACATACTGCTCAAAGTGATCGCGGCAAAGAATGAAGACATCGAAGCCCGCTCGAGGGGGAATAACATTCGTATTACCAGCAATCCCGAGACACCCAACACAGGTCGGCTGGAAGACTGTGTAGAGGAACTACTCACCACCTGTTTTGGTCAGGAGGCCGTCTGCAGACTGCTTATTGTGGAACGGGTGCATCAAACACTTGCGCCGAAGCCCTCATCAGGAGCGCCTTCCAGACCTATAGTTGTGAGACTGCTTAATTATAGAGACTGCAACACGGCTCCCTGCAAAGCCAGGGAACTGAAAGATAATATTTGAGAACAATGCCATATCATTATATTCCGACTTCACGCTCAATGTGCAAGAAGCGTGGAAAAAATATTTGCCAGTTAAGAAAAAGCTACAACAAGTGGGAGTGGAGTATGCCATGCTCCACCCCACATGTCAGTGGCTCACCTACAATGGCAAACAACACATCTGCAATACACCACAACAGACAGCGGAATTCTTCAATACCACCGTGCAGGGTGCCAAGAGAGTGGAGTGCTCCTCTTCGGGCAGTAGAGAAGACCCAATGCATCAAGATTAAGGCTGAGAGCAATCGTCGGGGTCTAGTTAGACACATGCAGTAGGCTTGCTTGTGGACCCCGCCTGCATAGGTGCGGGCTCTACTGGCGAGTTGCGCTCCACGACTGCAGTAAATGGCCTGACGACCCATCACCTGATTGTCTAAAGACAGTGAGAATCCTACCGGACATTAGTCCTGAATTCCATGGCCCCTTCTGCAGGCCACAACCGTGCAGGAGGTGCTGCCACGCCCCCTAGGACACACACCTCCAAGGGAGTTCCCCTTTCCTCCGGTAGTGGGGATTGTTTTTCTTACAAAGTCACCTCTCTTCTTTTGTTGTGGGAATGTAGAAATTGTTGTTTACCGGCAAACCTGCGACTCAGACTCACTCCGTTCTTCACATTGTTAGCGTCTACATGCTAACACTCCACCATACCACTATGTTGCTGGTATGCTATTAGCACACGGCACGGACCACGCTCCACCAACATGGAGTCGCTGCACATAAGGCTATACAGTTTCTCTTAGATCTACCAGGTGGGTTTAAGAGTGTTGGGACTGTACACAGCAAGTAGGGGTCGTCGCTGTGGGGGGATTGTTGGGGTACCAAATAGGGCATTGCTAGGATTTCAATGGATTTTAGGCTATACATGTACAGAAAACACTTAGACGCAAGTCAGCATGACATTTACACCTCCTTGACACTAGTAGATGGCAGGTGATGAACAACAAGCTAACACTTCTTCGGAAGTGGGACTCCTAACTTGAAATGTTAGAGGGCTGGGATACCCCAGAACAAAAACACACATATACCTGGGCAGGCATCATGAAGCATAGCTCTGTTGCAGGAAACACAGCAGCTTCAATTTGCGACTAGGTGTGCCCCCTACAGATACTCTTCCTTGTACTCAGCCTACTCGAGAGGCACGGCTATTCTAATTAAAAGAACAGTGCCTTATATCGAGAGGGCTCTATACTTGACCCGCAGGGGTGGTTCTGCGTGACTTTGGGCAGGCTGGCGTCAGCAACAGTCACATTAGTATGCAGTTATGGGCCCAATGTGGACGATGAGGATTAATTTATTATACTACGGGTACAAATAGTGAGCATAGGCTCGACCCACCTCCTATGGGGAGGAGATTTTAACCTAACGCTACACCCATCATGTGATTGCTCCCACCCCTTGCTGCACCACTACACCAAAGCCCAGCGCCAACTACAGCAAATAATTGCCGATAATCTGATGGTGGAAGTCTGGTGGCATCACCACCCCACACAAAGGGAAGGGACGTTCAACTTGGCAGTACACAACAATTGGTCTAGGTTAGACATGTGGCTCACCTCACAAGACATAGCAATACACTACCTGTCCACACACCTCTAAGCGCGTACTTACTCCGATCACTCCCAGTTTTACTGCAGCTTACCCCTCCTGGTATCACGCCCCAACCCAAGGTGTGGCATTTACAGCCAACAATGCTCTTGGACACGGTGTTTAGGGCAGAAATGGGGGAGGCACTAGAGGAATTCCTAAGGCTCAACACAGGTTCTGTCTCCACCTTGGCTACTGTCTGGGAGGTGCTGAGGTTACTGTTAGGGGATTTTGTATAGCCAAAGCGGGGGCATTCTTAAAGACATCCAAGCAACTATCGCTTGACTAGAACGCCAGATTCATCAGCAGGAAACACAAACGCAGTACGCGAATGCCCCGCACTGGCTAGGGTATGCGAGTTACTTATGGAATATCATGCCGTAGCAGAAAGGGAGTGCCTTTTTCACAGCAAATACCACATAGCACGTCAGTATGGTGAAGGGGAACGCCCTGGCAAAGCGCTTACAGAGACTTTCGGGCTACCAAAAGCAGCAAACCATGTGTTATCCATCCGCGATGGGAAGGGCGAAGTACACCCGACACCCTGGCCATAATGGCGGTTTTTACGGCTCACTACCAATCGCTCTACACGTCTTGCGTGACAAGGCAAAACGAGACAGTGCAATATTTGCAGCAGATAGAACTTGCCTGGCTCAGTAAGCGACAGCAGGAATTCCTAGCAGCCGACATTGAGGTGGAAGAAATACGAGGGGCCATCATGCAGATAAGGAGTGGGAAGGCGTCGGGGCCTGATGGCCTGACTATAGAATATTATAAGACCTACATAGATACGGTCACCCCCTTCCTAAACTCGGTATATGAAGATGTGGCCAATGCGGGGGCTCTTCTGCCCTCTATGTGAGAGGTGATGTTGATTTCGCTGCTGATGGAGGAAAGAAAAACAGACTCTATCGACTCATATAGGCCGCTGTCCCTAATAAACTGCGATGTCAAGTTATTGCCAAAGGTATTGGCCAACAGACTTACGCTATTGATGGGCAACCTTGTTATTGTTATGTTCTTACTTATCAGAAAACTATTTGAATAAAAAAGAAAATATGTTTTTTCAATAACTTCTGTTTTGGGACAATGTTATTATTTGAATTTATGTAGGATATATTACCTAGATCTAGTGGAATTAGTGAGAGGTTCTGTTCTTGTTTTTGCCTTTCTCCCTGCCTCCCTCTCCGAGTATTAGTCTTCAGGGACTCTGTGTTGTAATTTTGAAGGGCAACCTAATCAGGCCTAACCAAGCACTTTATACCTGGTCGGTCCACCTCGCACAACTTATTTATTTATTAATTTATTTATTTATTTATTTATTTAATGAAATTTAATTAAGCGCGAACAAATGCCCGTGGGCGTCTCGGCACTTACACACCCAATTCTCTATTATGCATGTAATTGACCAGGAAGACCACGCCACCAAGGCGTTAGATTCCCTGGAGTGGGGTTACCTATTCACGGTATTAACACATATGGGATTCCCTCCCGTGTTTCTCTTGTGGATCAAGCTGCTGTACCATCGCCCCTGTGCCACCCTGCTCCTGAATGGGGAGCGCTCCCTGGCCTTCAGCATTTCCAGAGACACACGGCAGGGCTGTTCCCTCTCACCCCTGCTATTTGCGATAGCAATAGAGCCACTGGCTGCCATGCTCCGGCAGCACCACAAGAGGTACACGCTGAACGACCCCACAAGGCCAGTCTTAATTTCGCTGTATGCGAATGACAACACGCTCTATGTGCGTAATCCTGAAGAAGAATTGAATGCCATGATCAGCGAAATAATAACATTTGGGGCCTTCTCGGGCATTACCATAAACTTGGGCATGTCTCAGGTGATGCCGCTCACTCAGTGCATCTCTTCCTTTCCGATGGACTACCTGCTGCAGTGGTACGATGACGAGGTCTGGCATCTTAGCATAACCATAGTCAAAGATAAGGAGGGACTGATTAGAACAAACTATGGGAAGGGCCTTAACAACATAGAGGACTCGATCACTTGGTGGATAGCCCTACCGCTTTCCCTAGGGTCATCATGCCCATATTTTTATATCTTCTCATGAACATCCCCTTCAACCCAGGCCGCCCTTTTTTCACAAGACTTAAGAGTCCGCTCATCTGTCTGGTATGGGGTGGGAAACAGCCACGGATAAAGTGGTGCACCCTTATACTGCTGTTTGCCCAGGGTGGGTTTGAAGCACCCGATCCTGAACTTTACTATCGCAGCTCTCAGGCACACTATGCTGTGTACTGGTTTGAGTCTCCGCCCTTCATGATCCACTTAGCGGTGGTACAGGGGTATAAGGCGCCAATCCCATAACAGGATTTCTGGGAACTGATAATAAGACAGTCTGAGGACGAAGGTCAACAGTAGCCTGCACTAATAGCGCGTGGTGAGCACTCGCTAAGTGGTACCAAATTCCCATGCTATACTCCCTGCTGCTCCCTTCGGGATCAACAAGGCGTACCTGTCACACAGGAAGGTATCTGCAAGAGTATGCACCTCACCTATGGCGGCAACACCTAGGGGGGATATGTATGAACTCAGGAAATTCAAAGGAGCAGATATGTTTTTCGGGGACCGCTCGCTCACAACCATGGAGCGATTCCTGTACATACGCATCAGACAGGATGTTAAGGCTGCCACTCCTGCGTTTCCTGAGGAACCTCCAAAATTGCTTCCATTGCCCCAACTGTTACAAGCCGGGGCGCCTTACGCAGTGTCCCGTATATACAGGGCAACCATGGGGGCAGGGACACACTACACACTGAGGTGGGAGGTAGAATTGGGGTGGGAGGCAGAATTAGGCTATCAGATAACGGACGAGGCCTGGACACGCATCACAGCGAGCAGCAAATTTAGGAAAATACATTTTAAATGTATTTAAAGAACGTACTATACCCCTGGAAGAATGCACAGGCTCCAAATGAGCGATAACGACAAATGTGACCGCTTTAAGCAAGAGGGAGCGTGGTTTTTACATCTTGCATGGGAAATTGGGTCCATAGCTCGCTACTGGGCTGAGGTGGAAGCAGCCCTGAGGGACAGGGTTGGGGACCAGC
Source organism: Lissotriton vulgaris (assembly GCF_964263255.1). Taxonomy (NCBI): domain Eukaryota; kingdom Metazoa; phylum Chordata; class Amphibia; order Caudata; family Salamandridae; genus Lissotriton; species Lissotriton vulgaris. The sequence continues at coordinate 1,094,772 of NW_028244325.1, forward strand.
AGGTCCTAACACCTGAGATGAGTCTCCTGGTATACTTGCCCGGGTATAGAGGCCAAATCAAATGCTTACTAGCTGTGGGCCTGCTCCATGCAAAGTGAAAGATTGCATGTAGATGGGGGAGGGGGATGGCGCTCAAATTTAAGGAATGGCTGACAGATCTAACTTACTTCCAGGAGGAAAATAATATATACGCTGAGTTGCTCCCTTCATACTCTAAACCATGTGACATTTGGGTACCTCTCAAGATGTACCTGCTACGGACAACTGCTTGCGACATGGAAGAAAATGAATCCCATGCATAGACTAGAATACCTGCTGCAGCCGCCGGGTCACAGACTAATGAGGTTGATCTCCGCCATGCTCATTGTGTCGTACTGTATCCCTTTCTTAAATAACAAAGTTACTATGTAATGTGTCCAGTCATTCTTGCTTCAACAATTGCACCGTACCAAAGTAGTCTTGTAATGTACCTGCAATTTCTATCACATACTGTATGTGTTATGTTCTTCAAACTAAATATGTCAATAAACAAAGTTATAAATAAAAGACCCCATGGTAGACACCTCCTACAAACCACTTTCCATGCTTAATGTAGACCAAGTAGTACTTAGCTACATCCTAAGAGCATGACTGCATATGTACCTCCTGAAGCTGGTTCTTGTTGACCAGTCAGACTACACACGAAACACAGAAACACACTGTGCAACTTGCAACGCTTCGCCCATGTAATGCATGCACACTGCGTAGAGAATGATCAGTTTGCGCTGGCCTTTCTAGCTATAGAGCAGGTCTTTGATTCTGTTGTCTGGGAGTACGTCTGGATAGTCTTAGAGAGGGCGGGGCTTAGGCCCAAGTACATCCAATGGATTAAGTAACTTTATATGCGGCAGGCAGCATGTGTGAGGACAGGGCAATATGTCTCGGGCAAGATGTAACTCTGGCAGGCTACACAGCAGTGGTCGCCCTTGCCATCCCTGCGGTTTGCCTTGGCAATAGAGCCCATGGCTGGCCATCTTTTGGGTGCTGCGTGGCTAGGGAATGCCTGTGGGCTTGAAGGTCAATGTTGTCTCACTATATGCTAATGATGCAATGATATATCTTCGCCAGCTGGCCTCATCTGTCCTGATCCTACTGAACGCCATGAGGGAATTTGGGGAGATATCGGGATTACATGTCAAAGTCCACTTTGTTACTGCTCGGGCAGTTGAAGGGGATTGCCCGTGCTTCGCTTACGGAAACAGAGAGAGTTTGCTATCTAGGGCTACAAATTACACTTGGGATACAACAATCTCATGATATGAACCTGGGGAGGGTTATCGGCAATCTCTGTCCAGGGCACCATGCATGAGATTTCTCATGGGTGCTTCGTGAACTAATGCGCCTCTTGGTGGAACTCTGATGGGTGGGGAAATGGTGCAAAGTGGAGTTGTCCAATTAAAACTGGAATGGGGCAAGGGGAGGATGGTGGTACCTTGAGCTATATTACTTAGCAGCCCAGTTACAACATGCCATTCATTGGCTAGACAAGACTGGAAACTGGCAGTACACTTTACTTGCTGGCACATTTGGCGCCCATAATCTGGTGGCCCTCATGATGAGTGGGAAAAGAGTCCCTAAGATACTACTACATGTGATACACCCGGTGTGTCCGCTCTGGGGAAGAGCGATTCAGGGAGTCATCATTAGGGTGTCATTTGCGCCGGCTCTATACAAAGAGGGGTATATTTACGAGTTCTGGCGCATCTCTGCATATCAGCAGAGATGCGGCAGAACAAATGCGTCACGCAAAACTACCCTTGCGTCACGGCAGATACGCCGCATTTACAATGCTGCGTGCCGCAAGGGTAGGCAGATGCGTGCCACATCTCGTGACGTAAGGGCGGCGCAATGCTGGAGTCGCGTCGCAAGCGCGACGCAACTCCAGCAATGCTCAGGACCGCCCAATACTTAACATGCTGCATCAGTCCTTACGCCTGCTACAAGCAGGCGCAAGGAATTGACGTAGCATCGGCGCGGAAGTGCCTGCGTGAAATCTTGAAGATTTCACGCAGGTACTTTTGCGAGGCGCACAGGCGCCGGAACGCCTACCCTGCGTGGGAACGCCCCCATTGTGGTGCTGTGCTTTATAACGTGACGCATCTCCCTAGATGCATCACGTTGTAAATGCCTCGCAGGGATGTGCCACGTTTACGCCGCTGTTGCGTCACGCAAGGCGGCGAAACGGGGTGCAAGGGGCTTGTAAATCTGCCCCATAGATAGAGAGTCCCTCTGCACTGATAGCTCAGAATATGGCCATTGACCTCTATGGGTCAGCTGATGCTCTCCGCTATCTGACTTATACCTCACAGCTAGATTTATGACCATTTACAAGGCATGTGGGGCTTATGGGTTGGGACCTGGCCAGTTTCTCCCGTAAGCTAAAGTTGTAACCAGGTTTAGGGACCTTTGGCGTTCATTCCCTGAGTCTATGCAAACATTAGTTTCTATCAGCCTAATTTATGAAGCCTAAATCGGCTCGCAAAGGGCCAGATTCTGAGAATCTGGCCCTTTGCAAGTGCGATTTTTGCATTTGGGATTCAACATCACAAATGCAAAAATCGCTATTTGCTAATTCGCATATTTGCGAGGAATTACATTTAAGGAATCTCAATTTGAGATTCCTTAAATGTAATTCATCATCCATTTTCCAATTGCGAAATCGCAATTTCGGCCCGCAATTTACCGCGAGGTCAAACCTCGTGGTAAATTGCTAAAACTCCGAAAAATACATTTAAAAGAATTTTTCTGAGTTGCATGTTACACACACACATGTCCTTTGGACATGTGTGTGTGCAACACCTGTGTTAATTTCCATTGCAGGGGTGCTACAGGGTGTCCTTTGGACACCCCTGGCACCCTTGTACTCGCAATCTCATTTGCGATTAGCTAATTGCTAATCGCAAATGAGGAATGACTCCCCATGCATGGGGAGTTATTCCTTATTTGCGATTAGCAATTAGCTAATCGCAAATAAGGAATCAGTGGGAATCGCAATTAATATTGCGATTCCTACATGAATACCGTTTTGCGAGTCTCAAATAGCGATTCCTTATGATTCGCTATTTGAGCCTCGCAAAACGGCCCGTTCTTTTATCAGGCTGTATGCTCTCTACGACGGGGGCCGAAAACTAATTATGCACTACAGGCTGATAAGACTGTGACATCCTTGAAAACTAAAGATGCATGGCAGCAGCTCTGTGATGACTCGATTACTACTAAGGAATGGACCCAAATACATAGGGCCACGTGTATCAAAATAGCATTTTTGCGATGACCACATTGTGATTTTTTTCCCAATTGCTATTTGGTTATTGCAAAATGCTATGTATGTAGGGAATCGCCAAAGATTTAGCGATTTGTTAATATTACCTAATAGCAATTAGGTAAATAGTGAATTGCAATGATGTAATATTACTCCATTCGTTCCTATGGACCGAAAGACCCATAAGTGCGAATGGGTTTTATATTAGCTAATTTGCGTTTACCAAATTGGTAATCGCAAATTAGCGAATGCAAAGCCAAGGGAGCACGGGGAGATAAGGACCCATGAGCCACCCCAAAACATTGTTATAATCACATGTGAAGCGTACACATGCCCCTGGGGCATGTGCAGGCTAAATGGCACTTTGAAAATTGCTCAAAAATGCATTTTCAAAGTTTTCACATGATTACTATCGATTTGAAGTAAATGGAAAATGCATTTTCTTAAATGAACAGTTTGCTTTTGAAAAATACTTCATACTTGTGCCTATAAATAAGCAAATTGTAATCCCCATTTGCATTCGCAATTTTAGGTAATCTCAAAAAAATGTGATCACCTAAGTTTGCGAATGCAAAGCCTTTCATATATCATGAAAAGCTATTTTGTATTCGCAAATGACCAAATTTTTAGATTCGCACAGTTTACGAAGGCAAAATTGTTGCATAAATGTGGCCTATAGTGCGGTAAGGGAATGTCGATTATGCGTGATTTGTTTGCGAATGCAAAATAGTTTCATACATGTGGCCTATAGCGTGGTAAGGGAATGTCGATTATGTGTGATTTAAGATCATACTGTACAATAATAATCACCTTACCAATCTTTCCCCTAAACTGCTACTTAAAATATACCCATAATATATACCCAGCATGTGAACCTGTTTGTGCACGATATAAGCGTGTAATGGCTCACTTTTTCATGTGTTGTGGGCTGCCCTATCATTGCAAAATTCTGGGAAGAGATGCAGGAACAGCTCAACAGGGCTATGGGCTGGTCCACCCCACTAGAATTAAACAATACCTACTAGGCCTTCTCCCTGTAAAAAAGAAAAAAGAAATTAAGCAGAAAATTCTTAATGCTTGGACTGGTCATAGCTAAGATGTATTACCACCAGAGGGCTGGGTCCGCTGCCTCACCTGGTGTCAAATTGGCAGCATGATTGACTGGTATGAGCAGGAAATGAAGAGATGCATATATGAGTAAAGTGGGACAAGAAGAGAGATTGGCAGATATCCTGATTTCCTGGGGAGCCAATATACAAGCCCTGACTGACCCTCCGGATACCAGACTCCCATGAGGTGACTAAGGGAAAGTAATAGGACGCTTCTGGCCAATAAGCTGCAGTAAGATGATGTGGTCTGTCGGTCTAACGCAGGATGTATGTGCGGGTTTCGGCTGCTCATATCTGTCCATGGGAGACATAGATGACATAGAACGTAGATACTGAGATACTCAGGCAGGAATGAACGATGGAGCACATGGGGTGGGGGTATTTGCTACAGTTAAGTGACTTTTAATGATCAACGCTGTGTCTTTTGTTAAATGATTAATGTAAATACAAATTGGCATGATGCACCAGTGTGGGTTCTTCTATATTACACCTGTACTCCTATGACTATATGTAAAATGATAATGAAACTTGGGTTCCGACTGCTGTGGTACCTTAACAAATGTCAATAGACACAAAAAAAGAAAGGAATTGGATGGGACTATTAGAGAAATTCACTGATTGAGCATGAAGATTTAAAACTTCAAAACCAATTCTAAATATAATAGCTACTCCCGGGGGGTCTAAGCGAAGTTAAGGATGGCCATCCAAAGATCTTTGCAGATCTACTTTACTCACAGGAACCAGAGTCTTCCAGATCCTTGACTACAGAAACCAGTGAAAGAAAGCACACTGAGGATTACCACTAACTATGTAATCTCTAGGATAAAGAAACTATATTACATATAGTGTTGTTACTAACATCAAAAGAAGGAGCCAAGTAGTCATTCAGTTTAACAACTACTCCATGGAGTAGTTTTGTAAATTAGTCAGTCAATACTGTAACGTGATAACATGCGCAGATCTTGGATTCTTTCCGAGGTTTACAGTGATAAGGTGGCTGGGGCCGGTCAAGAATGGTAAGGTTTTCCTGTAGTCGAGGATTTATTTACTGCACTTGGCCACATGGCCTCCTGCAGGTGGATAGGAGTCTGCTAAGTGAGACAAATGGGCAACAGAAGATAAGGATGCAGTGGTGGTGGGATGTCTGCCTACATGCATAGTTGGAAATGTGTCCGGTACTCCCCAAACACACTGGACATAGAGACATGATCTCTACAGCACAGTGCCATCTAGGTATGGACCTCAGGCAGGAATTCCATTAAAAATACAACCATCCTAGAAGGTTTTAAAGTTAATCATCATTTCAGCTTTAATCAATGAGAGAGAGAGGACTAGATAGGCTAGACCATTTCCCCTGGGTTATATGTATGTATCAATAAGGACTAGCTAAGGTTAAGAGAAGTAGGAGACTCAGAGCAGTACCCTTCTCACCCAACTCACTGCACACTCAGCAATATACCAGCTCCGCAGTCACCTGGCGTTGAAGCAACACCTGGGGCATATTCGGTGCCACTGCGGTGGGCCCGATGATGAAGCATGCCACCGACTAAGCCGGTGGGTGAGGGCTTTATAAGGAAAACAACGTTTCTCCTTATTTAGCGTACTGCTCTGAGTCTCCTACTTTTAACTCCTGGTTAAAAATGCCAGAGACACGGAAAAGATCTCTAAACAAGAGGCAGACTATCTATGCTCTAAGAATGCGAAGATCCCGAACTTCTACACAGTCCCAAAAATACACAAGGGTATCACCCCTCCCCCTGGCAGAACCATCGTGACTGGAATGAAGTCACTATTAGAACCCCTATCACGTTTCTATGACTTCTTTCTCAACCCACTAGTCCAAAAAACACCTTCCTACATCAAGGACACCAAACATCTCCTGAGCGTAATCAAAGACATTAACTTCAACCCAGCGTCTGAATTACTAGTAGGACTAGACATAGAGAGCCTTTACACCAGCTTACCACAGGACGCGACACTAAAAGTACTACACAATGTCCTCATTGAAATCCCTTGGGAATATAACACCCCCCGCAGCTTCATATTGGACTGCACTACCCTGGCACTCAAGGAGAACTACTTTGAATACAAAGGAACCTACTATCTGCAGACCAATGGTACATCCATGGGCAGTGTTTCTTCCCCCAGCGTGGCAGGCCTGTATGTGGCCCACTTCGAACACACCTACATACAACAACCCACCAACCCATACTCCACCAACATAAAAATGTGGCGATATATCGACGACATTCTCCTCATATGGGAAGGAAATCAAGAACAGCTGGACAACTTCATGCTCTGGATCAACCACCAAGACTCTTACCTACGATTTATAAGCACAAGCAGTTCCACCGAACTAGCTTTCCTCGACCTGAACATCAAACCAGACAACGGAAGTCTCACTACCACCACTTTCTACAAGCCCACAGCAAGGAATTCCCTGCTAAGATTTGACAGTTTTCACCCCCGACACCTAAGGGAAAACCTGCCTTACGGGCAATTCTTACGCATAAGACGTAACTGCAGCAATATTCAGGATTACAAACTAAAATCGTACAAACTGATCCACAAACTCAAGGACGGTGGCTACCCATCGAGAATAATAAAAAACACCTGTAAAAGAGCAAGGAACCAAAACAGAGAGGCACTCCTGGAAACCTTTGAAAGACCGCAGGAAGTACCTACCCTCACCTGTGTGACAACTTACAACACAGCGTCAAACCAGGTAGCGAATATCATACAAAGAAATTGGAAAATCATAAACTCTGAAACAAGAAAATGGGAAAAACCACGTTTTGCCTACAATATAGCAACCAACCTCAAAGACCAACTAGTAAACACCAGGCCCTGGCCAACCCCACGCAGAACTGACAGCACCATTCTTAATGCATGGGGCCTAATGAAGATCACCGGCCACCAACCCTGCAACAAATGCAGCGTGTGCCACCTGACATCACCCTCAAAAACACTAAACCTAGAACCAGGCAAGACTTGGACACAACAACAGTTCCCAAACTGCAACTGTGCTAATTTGGTGTACCTAATAACCTGCAGATGTGGTCTAAGATACATTGGCATGACTACCCGGAAAGCCCGGACAAGAATGAGCACAGGAGTACCATAAGGTGTTGTAAAAACATTAGTAAACTCACAGACCACTTCCTAACCCATAACCACACCCCCAATGACTTCTCCTGGACTGTCATAGAACAATTTGACACCAATGTCAATGAAAAATTCCTCCTACAGAAGGAACAGCGCTGGATATATCGCTTATCTACGCATACCCAAGGCCTTAACGATGCCATACCATGGAACTCCCTGACTGTGTAGTCTCTCCGTTGAAAAAAACCCATATATCGCTAAAATACCTGTGCCAGTACATACCTGCATGAGTGCCCCTATCCCTCCATTCCCCCCTCCCTAGTGTACCCCTGGCGGGTGCCCTGAACTGCATGTCCCCCTCGCACTTTTTCAGTGCGTTCATAAGCAGCCATCACTTACCCACGTGATTGACCATGCCCGTGCTGGGACTATCACCCATCGTGGTAATATTTACCTTTTTTTATTTTTATTTTAAGTCTTAGTCATGAAATACAATGACTCGAAGTCACAAGCCTAACCAACCTCGAACGTAGCAAGCAACATGCTTAACCTCAACATTCAGCATAACAAGAGCTGAAAACACGAACCGCCCATAACTTGCCCACAGTTTACTTCATTTTGTGCAATACGCATGCGCAAGATAGCCGCGCATGCGCAGAACTCACGCTAGTCCCCGGCGCATGCGCTGAAGCCCAATCATGACAATGCAAACAGCGCGCACGCATCCCTCCCTCTCTTTCCACCAAATGCAGGTGAAACCAATGAACTAAACTACAAATAGAGAGCGGGCGGCCCTCCTCTCTCATAACGGGCGCCGCGGAAGGACGAATAGGTCCAAGGAGGAAACAGACTGCAACACTCGTGAGTAAAATAGAACCGCTAAAGCCACGAATGGGGTAAGCCACCACTTTTTCTCCCTACAGGTTGGACAGATTGTGACCAAGTTACTATTCTTACAGGGTCTCTTTCTCTGCCAGGCGACCCATGAAGCTTTTTACAAAACAAAACTGAGTGAGGACTTAGCACTATACTTACCTGTACCTCACCTTGTAAATACGCTCTCTAGCCCACCACCACCACTATCGGTTTCATTTTAAAAACCCTCACCAGCTTCATGCCCATGGCATGAACCCACAGTAGCCGATTATAGGTCACACACCACCTTATAAGCCGGCACATTATGTGGTATATCAAATACCATTCTAATATGACTCTACCATGTACGTCTTGTCTTTGTCCTATGTGTTATATGTAGTCAAGCTTGAGGAAATCCCCCTCTAACAGTTATAGCGCCTTAGTGTGCGCTTCACTTAGTCTAAAGATAACACAACCACTATAATTTAATTTTTCTTATTTAATCTGCACGTTCTGCACATATTAAAATGGTCCCGAGGAAAGCCAGTATAAATCTATAAGGCAATGGCTGAAACATGTAGACCACACTAGACGCTGGAGGTCATAATTAGCACTCCAATTAACGTCTACTTGCCTTTTATCCGCTAACAGAGGCCCAGTTCATTAAAATATTTTGCCCTCGGGTACTGGGACCAGCTGTATAGCTTTTAAACTTCACCCTTCTCACCCTACTCACTGCTGCACACTCAGCAACATACCAGCTCCGCAGTCACCTGGCGTTGAAGCACACCCGGGGCACATTTGGTGCCACTGCGGTGGGCCCGATGATGAAGCATGCCACCGACTAGGTTAGTGGGTGAGGGCTTTTTTTAAGGAAAGCAACGTTTCTCCTTATTTGACATACTGCTCTGAGTCTCCTACTTCTCTTAACCTTAGCTAGTCCTTATTGATACATATAATCATCATTTCAGGACACAAATAAAAATCATGTTATGTTTTTGGATGCTTTTTCCTGGTTTGCTGTAAGTGCCCAAATTTATCAACAATGTGAATTTTCTTTTCTACGATTGGCTGTGCTTAGTAATAGTCTGTACCAGAATCAGCCAGTACTGGAGGAAATACATGGCTTTCAACCATAGCCCACATGCTTTAGTGCAGAGTTAATGTTAGGTTCAGGGCTAGGGGTCCAGAGGAGATGTAAGTTAATGATGTCTCACTCCAAGCTTGGCAGGGAATCAAAACTATATGTAGCATGTAATTGCAGCTTTCTGTATGCACAGCTGCAGACAGGCTCTCTGCTTACCTGCAGTACTGTGGTTAGCTTGAGCCCACTCATTGGTGGGTATGTTGAGTCTTGGAGAAAGTAACACTAAGAAAAAGGCTTGTCGGGTAGTTTATACAGGGCTCCCCAGTCTGATCCTGGATTTCTTCGACATGGGCCAAATGAAATAGCAGCCACCTGAAAGAGAAGACAATAGCTGGCATGAAACACCTGCAGGAGAACACTACAGAACAGTTATAGAGGACAAAACAAATCATAAAGGCATGTACGGAACAGCAAAACAGTTTAAGGCCTGTAAGTAGCCTAGGCTAAATGCAATAGAGCAGTAAACTTTGTGCCAACAGGGTCCCAAGCACTCAGTGCCATCAACAGAAGTAGATTCGTTCTCAATGTGCATACTTGTTTTTAATCACAGTTAAAGTGATTTTTGAAAAGCAAAGTATCCCTGAGAAGTGAGGTAGATCTGAGGTGGGTTGTAGAGTTTGTAGTGGGAGGGGGCACTACCAGTAGGTAAGTCCATAGAGGACTGCAAGAGTTGCCTAATGTACAACAAAGAAAGTACAGCCTATTATGGGCCCAAAGATATTTTAGATGGTGTAATAGGGTAGTCCCAATGAGTTGGTGAGGAATGGTTGAAATTGCAGTCCTTGACTGCTGATGATGTGCCATGAAGGTAGAAGATGGGGCTGTAGCTCGCTGCTGGAAGGATGTAAGCAGAGCAGTCTTACATGCCCAGTTGGCAGCAGCAGCAGGCTACGGCTGAGATGATATAGGATCAGTGCGTGGGGAAGTCACACACTATGTTGAGGGTATATGGTTTTAGCAGCATTGAGTGGGTGTACAGAGAAATGTACTGCCCAAAGAGATTGGCTTATGCACCATTGAAGGTCACTGTCTGCTATTTACCTATCCAGAGAAAAGAGAGAGAACCCTTGGCAGTGAGGTACCTATATGCCTTCTATGCATACAGTGATCCTTCTCCATTAAACTGTGTGGACCTCTCAGGCTTCTCTGTCGTGTCTTATCAGGAGAAAATTAATCCAGAGTCTGTGGTGGGGAAAGTACCTCAACCACCCCGGAATGTCAGAAAACATATATTCAATGATGGTTCAGGCCTCAGAGATGCAGTATCCATAGATAAAACTAGCCTCTATGCACCCTTAAGATATACTCATAAGTGACTTCTGCACTGGCAATAAGCAGAGTTTGCAGATGTGATGGTCGAATATAACAGTGTATTGTGGAATCAATTAGGTTTTCATGGCCAATTGGATTTCTAGTTCAGAAAGCTTGGTTTGTGAACTGTTTCAGGAAGCCAACTGTTAATACATCTTTTTATTTTTAGAAACAATTAACCAACATTAGGCAACACCAGTGTGCTGAGTTTCCTCCCTCTAAAATATTTGAACAGAATCTTCCCAAAAGAGAAGTGACAAGTTAACCCATTAAAGTTCTCCATTTACTCTATCCAACACACCCCCTGCTTCTTGCCAGTGTGTGCAAACTTTCAAAGACCTGTTTAATTTTTAGACTGTACATTACTTTCAGGATGCTACGGCACACGCTTCTCATGCTTGATCCCTCATTCATCAAAATATCTCCCTTTGCTTTTGAAACTAATTGCAAACCACAATCTGTCAAAGCACAATTAGGAAGCCCTATCTACAGACAAATCGGCTGAGTAATTGTGCCGCGGTCCCTTTCACCACACTTTCTACAATACCTACCTCGGTCCATTTAGAAAGCTCACTAGTCACCACTCAGTCAACACTGGAATATAGACAATTAAGCACTATCCTTTCCTTAGTTTTACCAATGCCATGATGGCTGTCATGCCTGGCCAACAATTCTGTCTCTTAAGTGTTTTGGTAGTCGCCCCCACCCTTTAACAACACATCATCTTTTATATATAACTTATCCCTGAGACTTCAATAATGTTTTTAAATCAATACTGCTTTGATTTTTGTATGTCCACCCATTATTCACCAGTGTGCACACTTTCTGTAGTACCTCATCAAATCTAAGAGGGTTTAGCCCCTTTTCCTGGGAAATCATTCCCTTAATAAAACAGCACGCCGTCATATCCCTTTCAAACACAGCATCAGTCTCAAAGACTCTTTGCAAATGCAATAGACAATCCGCTCACTCCAATAATGTATTCTCTATTAACACCTTAGCAGCTATGGAACGTCCAGCTCCAGTGCTGAACGTTCCATTGCGCAGGTGAGGTTCGAACGTCCAACGGCCGACGGCAGCACTCCTGAGGTAGTGGTGCTGTCGGACGTTGGACTAGGCGCAGCACTTATAAGGTTAAAGTTAAGGGGCTGATTTAGAGGTTGGTGGTGTGATAGCGTGAGCTATGGGGAGGGGCAGTGAATACCTATGCCACTGATTAGGGCCTAACTATTTTGGAACACACCACACGGACACACTTTCTAACTCTGGGCCAAAGACCCCGTGCGGTCTTGCGCCCCTTTATTTATACCCTCAAGCGAGCCTGCCCTCAGGGTGTGTGTGCGTGCGTGCATGTGTGGATGGGCGGCTCCGTCATTACAACCCTCCAATCTATCAGACACATAGTTCTAACTGCGGTAAACCTTAGGCCTTGTTCAGGCGCCAGGCATAGTCCTGCAGTCTCTGTCTCGGAGTCGGGTTTGGTCGTAGCTCTGACTCCGGGCATTTCCACATGCCTTCGACTCTTCAGGGCGCTCCGCAGGGACACATTGACCGTCTGCTGCGCTGTTCTGGTTGGCCAGTGTCTCGAGTGCAGTTCCTGGGGGTGTCGGCACTTCTTCGCCTGACATTGAGATGTTTCTGCAGAGGCTGGTCCTACTCCCGGTTCGGCATCCGCAGGTGGCTGTTCAGCCGTTCTCCGTTCTCTGGGGACTCTCTTGAACCATGAGGTGTTCCGCGTGACCACTCGGGTGCCTCGTGCCACCCACACCATTGTTCCTTGGATGTTGACGACTTCCCACACCTCGGGTTCGTAAGGTGTGCCGTATTTCCAGTTCGGGTACCGGTCCTTTAGTATCACCTTGTCCCCTACAAAGAGAGACATGGGTTGAGCTCTTCTCATCTGGCTTGCTTTGTCGTTGGCTCGTCTTCTCCTATTCTGGGTGGCATTCTGGCCAAATTCGGAGGGGGACCAGGATGGACCGGCCGGTATACAGTCTTTGGGGGCTTTCCGGAACTGCAGGTGAGCGGGGGCGCACTGGGTGGTGCAGTGGGGTGTCTGGCCGTATGTGCTGTGGAACTGAGAGAGACATTCTTCGGCATCTTCCCCTTTATCTACCCCGATTCGGAGAGCACGATTAAGTGTCTGCATGTAGCGCTCAACTTCCCTGTTCGCCTACGGCCACTGTGGAGTGATTTTCCGATGTTTGACGCCCCTGGATGCTAGATAACTTTGAAAATCTTTGCCCTGAAACGGCGGCCCATTATCTGATCGAATCTCCTCCGGCAGACACATCATTGCAAATGTCCGATCAAGTATTGTCTTGACATGCGAGAATGCCGTGGAGAGAAACACCTCCATTATAGGGAAGCGTGAGTGTGAGTCTATCAGCACAAGGGTGTTCCGGCCTTCCGGGAACGATCCAAAGTCAATACTCAATTTGGACCACGGCTCCTGGCAGGGTTCTTCAGTGATTACCGGGTGTGGTACTGGATCATTGCCTGTGATGGCGCACGAGTGGCAGTTGCGCACCTCCTCCTCTACCATGGCATTCATCCCAGGAAAGCATACTTTGTTTCTCAACCTGGCCTTAGTCTTGGACGCTCCTTGATGGCCTTGATGCGCCAGTCAAATGACCTCTTTTTGCAGGCTCGTTAGGATTACCAGTGACGCGCCTCTTAGCACAACTCCATGGGGCCCTTCAATGAGCTCGATCTGAGCCCTCCACACTTGCTGCCTAAAAGCTAGCTCTGCCGCTGTTAACGAACTGACACCATTGAGGAAGTATTTCCAGCTCTGATCGGCCAGCGTGTTCTACACCTGCATGAGGCATTCGTCCACCTCTGTCGCTTTGCCTATGTCTTCCAACGTGAGGGCAATGAAGCAGGCCTCCTGTGAGATCATCTGTACGAATTCTTTGACCTCCTCGGCCTCGTCCTACATGGGATCAAACGGGGCTACACTCGGGTGACGCGACATGAAGTCAGCGGGATTGTCTGCCCCGGGCCTGTTGTGTACTGCCCACCTTTCAATCTGAGGAGGGGCAAGCCTCGCAGTCCCTGCACACAGTGGTACAAGCGGCTTGTTGTCTGTGATTACCGGAAACTCGTGTCCATACAAGTATAAGTGAAAATGTTGGCAGGCCCACTCTATCTCTACTGCTTCGCGTTCGATCTTGGCATAGCACATTTCTGTGGCAGTTAATGTCCTGCTGGCGTATGCCATGTGTACCCACTCTCTTGACTCAGTTTCCTGCATAAGGGCAGCACCGAGCCCGACGGGGCTTTGTCAATGATGACCTCTGTGCGTCTGTTCAGGCGAAAGTACGCCAATAACCTGTCGTTCATGAGGGCACTTTTGACTGCTAGGAATGCGGTGTCCTCTTTCGCTGACCACGCCCACAGTTGACCAGTTTTGGTTAGGGCCCGCATGGGCTCCGAGAGGGAATGAACCGGCCATAGTAGGTGGCCATCCCCAGGAAGCTTCTGACCTCCGTCGCTGTTGTCGGCCTGGGTGCTGATCGAATGGCTTCCCCTTTCTTCGGGTCAACACGTAGACCCTCCCTTGAGATTATATATCCAAAGAAATCTACCGATTCTTAGTTAAAGGAGCATTTGGCGCGATGCAGGGTGAGCCCATGGTCAGCCAGGCGCTGTAGTGTGGCTCTGAGGTGGATGTGGTGTTCCTCCAGGGTCTTAGAGAAGACCAAAATGTCATCGCTGAAGTTAATTACGCCTGACAGTCCAGAGAATGTCTCTCTTATCGCGATCTGGAAAACTTCTGCCGCGGAAGAGACCCCGAAGCTAAGCCTCTTGTATCTGCGCAGTCCGACATGTGTAGACAACGTGGTAATATTGCGACTGTCCGGGTGGAGTTCCAGTTGGTGGTACTTTGCGTTAAGATCTAATTTGGTGAACCACCGAGCTCCGTTCAGGTTGACAACTATGTCATCCATTATAGGTGTTAGATTGCATTCTCGCTTCACGGCCTTGTTTGGTAAGTGCATGTCAACAGATAGCCGTATGGCTATGGGCTGTTTCGGTTTCGGGCGATCACGAGGGGTGAGACCTATAGTGTCGGGACCAACACTTTTTCGATGACCCCCAGTTCTTCCAGCTTTTGCAGTTCCTCCTCCACCTGCGGCCCCAGGTGGAACGGCACTCTCCTGTGTCTCAATGCTGTGGGTCTGACTGTGTGGTCCACATGTAATTTGAAGATTTTTCCTTTAAGGCGGACTAGTCCTTGAAAAAGCATGGAGAAATCCTTCAGCATTTCCTCCGCTTGTTACTCCTGTACCTGGTTTGCAAAGAATACTAGCTGTAGATCTTTCGCAGTATGACAGCTGAGGAGAGTCCCTCTCTGTCCTTCTGTGATGTGGAATCTTGTCTTGATGGCCTGGCCATTGCTGGCATTGTCCACCTCCATGACTCCTCGCAGCGGGAGTGGCTCATCACTATCGTAAGTGTATATTTTTGCTCTGGACGGTTGAAGGGGCAGGCGAGGCAAAAACGTATTGTACTGCACACTGTCCATTACATTGACGGAAGCCCCAGTGTCTATCAATGCGTTTACCGGAGAACCTGTTACTGTGATGTCACACATTGGTGGTGGTCGTCTCCTGGAGCCTTCCTTACCGACGAACGATACGAAGAACACATAGTCATCCTCATCCTCGAGATTGAAGGCTGACCGCACTGGGTCACTGCATGGTCCAGGGTCCTCTAGTGTCAACTGGCGCACTCCCTGCGTTGGCCCTCGGGTTCCAGGAGCGTTACACCGCCCCCCACTGCTGTGGCACACTTTCGCGAAGTGGTTTGGTTTTCCGCACTGTGAGCACGTTTCACCTGTGCAGAGCATCGTCCTCCTGCGGAATGGTCCATGCCACAGTTGCGACACATGGGGGTCTGCGACGTCCTTGCGCTCCCTCTTAATTGTTGAGGTCTTCTGCGGGTCATGTCGACTCTCTCCTTCTTGATCACAGGCATGTGTGTTATTGCCGCAGGGTGATTTAGGGCCGCCTCTATCTCGTCAGCTCGCGCGTTGCACAGTTCATGAGACCTTGCGAGCACTAATATGTCATCGAGGGAGATGTGGGTTTGTCTGAGGATGAGGCGCCAGAGTTGAACGGACCTGCAGCCCTGAATGAGCTGTGTGCTAATTTCTAGTCTTTGATCCGGCAGTTCACATGAGGTGGCTAGCTTCCTTAAGCGGACGTAGTAGGCATCAAGGGTCTCCGTGTCACCTTGCTGTGCCTGTCGTAGTTTAAACCACTCGTAATCTGGGTTGATTTGAGGATCGAAAGGGCAATTCAGTGTGGCCACCGCCCCGACGTAGTTGTCATTGTTGCCCCTGTCAGGCAGTGTCTCAAACAAGTCTTATAGCTCAGCTCTGCCGTAGCACATGAGGAGCAACCTCTTCACCGTCCCATCTGTTTCTCTGACACCGACAAAATAATGATCAACGCGACTAATTTAGGAGCACCATCTTGTTGCTGCGGTGGATGGATACGAGAGTTTGCTAAATGGTGGCAGCGGGGCAGCAATACGTGGTCTGGAGGGGCAGGAATCTGTTAGGCTCCTTGGGCGGGAGCCTGGGCCTGTGCAGCGGCTTGTTGCGGAATTGGCACGTTCTGCTCAGCGGCTCCCTCGGTGGTGGCTTGAACGCTCATTTTCACGAGGTGTGACTAGTGGCGTGGCGCAGTGTCGGCCTCTGGGCGCGTGAAAACGCTGGCGCGCTGGTTACTCCTCCTGCAGTGTGTCCAATCTGGAGCAGTTTATTGAGGCTTCTGGTGTGGCCAGTCGACCCTTGACCCACTCCCAGAGCCACACCCGAGTGTAGCTCCTTCCCGGGCCTTGGGGTATCTCCCCCTGTGTCTCTGGAGAAGTAATAATATGCCCCTTTCCTTATTCCTTGTATTTCTTTGGTTTTGTTGCCTCATAGTGCTTCTGAGCAGCAGCTGTGGCACGTAGAATCCGGGCTTGGTGTAGGCCACGCCCCTTATCTCCGTGCGGTGATTTGCAGGGCTGGAGCGGGGCAGCACGAGGCCCAAAGCGGCAGGATCAATGGGCCCCCCTAGGGCGCCGCAGCTCGAGAGGGCCGACTCAGTCCCTCTGCGCGAGCGCTGACGAGCGCGGGCTCCAGCGCGAGTCACTTGCCTCGGCCTCACCACGTGGGTGCGCGCGCAGCCGGAAATAAGCAGCAGCCGGGCCTGCAGCCACAGTGCAGCGAGGTGAGACGGTGGAGGGGGCAGTATGCAACGCGGTCGCCCAGCGATGGGGACGCCTCACCTCAGTGCCTCGTCCAGCGCGATGCAGGAGATCCGGTAGACTACAGGAAACGGCGACACCAGCGCAGGCCCCAGCAACAGGTGGGCTCGGAGGGGTAGGCAGCCGTAGCGCGGTCTTGGCTGCGGCTCAAGCGCTCGACAGCGCGAGCGCCACGGACAAGGCACAAGGCTGACACCCGCCCATGGGGCGAGGCATGGGGTAGATCCGCCCAAGTGCCACTGATTAGGGCCTTGCTCTTTTGGAAAACACCACATGGACACACTTTCTAACTCTGGGCTAAAGACCCCGTGCGGTCTTGCGCCCCTTTCTTTATACCCTCGGGTGAGCCCGCCCTCGGGGTGTGTGTGCGTGCGTGTGTGGACGGGCCGTGTGGCTTCGTCATTACAGGTGGGTGGCCTGTCCATCAGCCTTATTTAGCGATCACAGCCATCACATGTTACATCTTCCAATTAGAGGAACCGCCAACATGACTGTTCCTATGAAGGCACTGCAATTTTGGCATGTGATCATCATGTTTCAGGCACACTGTTTTTTCATCCTTTTGGAAGCTTCTGTAAGAGTTATCACTGTGGAGTGTTTTATAGCTGATGTTTTAGTCTACTTTTAGTATACTACCATGTTTTGTATTTATTTACACAGGTTTTGAGCACTGAATGGCATTGAAGAGTAGCAAAATGAGCATGGGGAGCGGATGTAGGCTTACGACTAGAGCAGTTGACCTTGAAGCTGGGAATCCGGGTCCGTGTTCCTCACCAACAACAACGCTCAACATCCTATTATTCTGGGCAAATCTGGTAATCTCCCCGTGTCTAACAAAAATGAATGTGTTCTCATGTAACGAAACTGGTGCTATGTAAAGCGCTCTGATACCCGATGTCTCGGGTTTAGTTTGCGCTATATAAAACTCTACAAAAACAACAGTTGATGGACAGAATGCAGAACAATGTCAAACATTCACCCCAGTACAGATAACTGGGCCTAAATCCATCGTTTTTTTGCACTCCACACCACCCCAGTTCAGACATGGCTATATGCAAATCAGCCCTGACCCTGTGCCTCATGGGAACATTCCAGCCCAAACTGGCAAGTCATGTCCTTCCTGGACCAGAATCAAGCATCCTAGGACCGGTTTCTGTCTATTAGCCGTCTTCAGCCAGGATAGCTTGACTCCAGTGGTGTGGGGAGCATGGGACTCACGTCTGAGCATACCCATCCCACTCGGGGTGACAAATGTTGATGGACAGAATGCAGAACAATGTCATACATTCACCCCAGTACAGAGATCTGGGCCTAAATCCATCGTTTTTTGCACTCCACACCACCCCAGTTCAGACATGGCCATATGCAAATCAGCCTTGACCCTGTGCCTCATGGGAACAGTCCAGCCCGAATTGGCAAGCCATGTCTTTCCTAGACCGAAATCTAGCATCGTAGGACCGGTTTATGGCTATCAGCCGTCTTCAGCCAGGATAGCTTGACTATAGTGGTGTGGAGAGCATGGGACTCACGTCTGAGCATACCCATCCCACTCGGGGAAACAAATGCAAAAACAACAGTTGATGGACAGAATGCAGAACAATGTCATACATTCACCCCAGTACAGAGATCTGGGCCTAAATCCATCGTTTTTTTGCTCTCCACACCAGCCCAGTTCAGACATGGCCATATGCAAATCAGCCTTGACCATGTGCCTCATGGGAACAGGCAGGACTGTTCCCATGAGGTACATGGTCAAGGCTGATTTGCATATGGCCATGTCTGAATTGGGCTGGTGTGGAGAGCAAAAAAACGATGGATTTAGGCCTGCCCGAACTATCAAGCCATGTCTTTCCTGGACCGGAATCAAGCATCCTAGGACCGGTTTCTGGCTATCAGCCATCTTCAGCCAGAATAGCTTGACTCTAGTGGTGTGGAGCGCATAGGATTCACGTCTGAGCATAGACATCCTACTCGGAGTGACAAATGCAAAAACAACAGTTGTTGGACAGAATGCAGAACAATGTCATACACGCACCCCAGTACAGACATCTGGGCCTAAATCCATAGTTTTTTTGCACTCCACACCACCCAAGTTCAGACATGGCCATATGCAAATGAGCCTTGACCCTGTGCCTCAAGGGAACAGTCCAGCCCGAACTGTCAAGCCATGACTTTCCTGGACCGGAAGCAAGCATCCTAGGACCGGTTTCTGGCTATCAGCCGTCTTCAGCCAGGATAGCTTGACTCCAGCTAGGCCCAGATCTATGTACTGGGGTGAATGTATGACATTGTTCTGCATTCTGTCCACCAACTGTTGTTTTTGCACATAAAACTCTACAACAACAAAAAATACCTTTTTGCATCCTTCTATTTTTGAATAACATTTTAGCAAGCTAGTATCTAAGAACCACGAACACCTACTTGGGCTAGATTTGTTATGGATTGTGGCATGAGGCACAGACAAAACGCTTGTGTTTGTTGTATGCTGGTAGGAACACCTTACTTATATTAGTAAATTGTATTGACATGGTTTATATGTTCCATAGGGAGTAACAGCTTGACCTCCGATCTAGATCTTGGCTGGATAATTTTCAGCCATTATTGTTGACATGCCAGCCCACACACGTAAAACCAATGTTTATGCTCTGTGTGGGAGTTGACAGGTAAAATCATCAGGACTATAACAACACTTTATGTTTGTAAGAATCTATATATTACACAGCTGAATGAAATTGGTTTATATATATTTAAAGAGAGAGGGAGAGAATATATATATATATATATATGTGTATGGGTGTTAACAAATTATATCTAATTAATAATTATTATTTTAAAATGCAACAATGAAATTTATTAAAAAAGCATATTCAACTTTATACTTTACTAACAATAAACATCATTAAAATTTAAAAAATGTACTACATAAAAAATTAAATGTCATCATATTTTATTATTAGTTGCTTAGAGGTGTTATTTTGATTTCCTGACTCCATTGTTTTCTTTAGGAGTATATTGCAGTACATCCGATTTCCCATGTGGGGAACTTTACTTGCCCATGACTGGGCAGGAGTATATATGTGCCTTTTCTTAAACTGCTCAGAAAAGGGGGTGGTGATGAACAGAGTGTCTGAATTAAGCAGACCACTCTTACCCAGTCCAAAGATCAGGGCTTGATCCATCACCGTTTTTTAGCTCACTGCACCATCCCAGCTCAGAACCTGGCTACATGCAAATTAGTCTGACCCTGGCCAAGTGCATCATGGGAACAGGGCAGGCCAAACTACCAAGCCAATTCTTATACTGGGAAGGAAACAAGCTACCGGGGACCGGTTTCTGGCATTTCAGCCGTCTTCGGCCCGGCTTGCTTGAATCCTGATGGTGCAATGAGCAAGGGACTCACATCTGAGTATACCCTTCCACGCTTATGGTGGACAAAAACGATTCAGAAAAGGGGGTGGTGATGAACAGAGTGTCTGAATTAAGCAGACCACTCTTACCCAGTCCAAAGATCAGGGCTTGATCCATCACCGTTTTTTAGCTCACTGCACCATCCCAGCTCAGAACCTGGCTACATGCAAATTAGTCTGACCCTGGCCAAGTGCATCATGGGAACAGGGCAGGCCAAACTACCAAGCCAATTCTTATACTGGGAAGGAAACAAGCTACCGGGGACCGGTTTCTGGCATTTCAGCCGTCTTCGGCCCGGCTTGCTTGAATCCTGATGGTGCAATGAGCAAGGGACTCACATCTGAGTATACCCTTCCACGCTTATGGTGGACAAAAACGATTCAGAAAAGGGGGTGGTGATGAACAGAGTGTCTGAATTAAGCAGACCACTCTTACCCAGTCCAAAGATCAGGGCTTGATCCATCACTGTTTTTTAGCTCACTGCACCATCCCAGCTCAGAACCAGACTACATGCAAATTAGTCTGACCCTGGCCAAGTGCATCATGGGAACAGGGCAGGCCAAACTACCAAGCCAATTGTCAGTATACTCAGACATGAGTCCCTTTCTCACTGCATCATCAGGATTCAAGCAAGCCGGGCCGAAGATGGCTGAAATGCCAGAAACCGGTCCCCGGTAGCTTGTCTCCTTTCTGGTGAAGAATTGGCTTGGTAGTTTAGTCTGCCCTGTTCCCATGATGCACTGGGCCAGGGACAGACTGATTTGCATATAGCCAGGTTCTGAGCTGGGATGGTGCAGTGAGCTGGGATGATGCAGTGAGATAAATAACGGTGATGGATCAAGCCCTGATCTTTGGACTGGGTAAGAGTGGTCTGCTTAATTCAGACACTCTGTTCATCACCACCCCCTTTTCTGAATCGTTTTTGGCCACTATAGGTGTGGCAGGGTATACTCAGACATGAGTCCCTTTCTCACTACATCATCAGGCTTCAAGCAAGCCGGGCCGAAGACGGCTGAAATGCCAGAAACCGGTCCCCGGTAGCTTGTCTCCTTTCTGGTGAAGAATTGGCTTGGTAGTTTAGTCTGCCCTGTTCCCATGATGCACTGGGCCAGGGACAGACTGATTTGCATATAGCCAGGTTCTGAGCTGGGATGATGCAGTGAGATAAATAACGGTGATGGATCAAGCCCTGATCTTTGGACTGGGTAAGAGTGGTCTGCTTAATTCAGACACTCTGTTCATCACCACCCCCTTTTCTGAATCGTTTTTGGCCACTATAGGTGTGGCAGGGTATACCCAGACATGAGTCCCTTTCTCACTGCATCATCAGGATTCAAGCAAGCCGGGCCGAAGACGGCTGAAATGCCAGAAACCGGTCCCCGGTAGCTTGTCTCCTTTCTGGTGAAGAATTGGCTTGGTAGTTTAGTCTGCCCTGTTCCCATGATGCACTGGGCCAGGGACAGACTGATTTGCATATAGCCAGGTTCTGAGCTGGGATGATGCAGTGAGATAAATAACGGTGATGGATCAAGCCCTGATCTTTGGCCTGGGTAAGAGTGGTCTGCTTAATTCAGACACTCTGTTCATCACCACCCCCTTTTCTGAATCGTTTTCTTAAACTGCTGCAGAAAGAAGTCCAGAAGGCCTTCTCAGACACATGTAAGTGCCAAAAGTGTAATAAAAGTGGTGAGATGCAGAGCTGTGAAAACTTTGGCTCGACTCAACATTATGATCATTTCAGATATGTTGAGAAGCAGAAAAGGACCTACCACCACACTGTTAGTTGGAGCTCTTAAGTCAATGCACAGACAGATGCCGGCCGACTGCGTACAAGCCACAGCCACACAACCACACACTCAGTCCATTGTACAAGTTTCAAGGCACCGATCCCACAGATTTTACTTAATACTTAAGTGTTTCTATGACAGCTAAAAAAATAGTCCTCACTTTAAAACCACAGGTGTGGTGTGCTCTTTCAACTCAATACAGTGAACATATCGCCCAAGGGCCTTTGTTCGCGCTTTAAAATATTTATTAATAAATAAATAAATAAATAAATATCTCTGCAAGCAACCCAAAACATCAAAGAGAGAGCTGAAATCAGTTTAATTACCTAGAAATGGAAATGTATGTTGTTCACTGAGGCGGTGATATGTCCCCTGTCATGGCCTTAAACAACGTGCGTGTTGGTACCCAGGCACCTAGTAACTTATGGGCCTTTGTGTCTTGGTGCGATTGGAGTCCCCTTTGTTGAGCATGTCCAAGACAACCATAACAAGGACCCATGGACCCTATATATTATCAAGTACAAGAAGGGCATAATTTTGCTAGAGACAACTGGTGGCCCCCTGCCCTCGGAAACCCACCCACCACTACGGACCACACCTGCAACCTCTGCATCATATTCAACTACTCACTCACCACGAACCGCCACATGCTTTAACATTGATTACACTCACATAGTTCCTTCTCGTCACAGGAAACACCTGTATTCTGGTCAGAGACTTACCTAACAAAGAGATGGTGGGGGGATGAATTGCTGCTTTCAAGATGTCTCCTGATGTTGTCTCATACATTGAATGTAGTGCGAACACAAGTGGTCATCATTATATCACTGAAGCTGTTGAGGGAGACATATAGAGAGTAATGAAATATTCCAACACAAAGAGCATGACGGTGGGATAATATTATAATATTAAACAATACATACATGTCTAGAGTCCTCTTCTGGGTGACAGCTACTGGTAGAAAGGTGTCATTTTTAGGAACACTATGAAATGATGTAAATGAGACAAGTGACTCACCAGCGTCTACAATGGAGGCATGGGTGGAAAGAGTGTGTTACAAGAAACACACACATATCCACATCAATGAAGTAACACAATATAAGGTAGGATATGCTAACCTAAGTCCAACAGACATGCATAACTTGGGATCCAAATTGGGTTGAAGAATTATATTTTCAAAACCCCTGACTCTTATAGAGAGATATGGTTAGACAAATGAGCTGGTTATAGACTTGCAAGGCTCTGCCATCCGTCTGGAACAGTCATTAGACATGATATGACATGCATGAGAATAATAAAGAACATTCAATTACATTATAAGTATGTATAGAGTGCGTTGTCTCAGCATATACACACATGGCACATGAATGACGAAGGGGAAAGACGGCGGCGGTGGGGCAGTTGTGGTAGCTGCACATCTAAGCTTTGCACTTCTTTGTATTAGTTGCATGGGCTGAAATAGTGACTAATACTCAGTTGTATCTCAATAATACATGAAAAACTGATTAAGACTAATGAACTGATGTCCCAAAGAATGGGAAACAGCATTTACAACGGTGTACACACAACGCAGCAGTTTACAACACGGTTGCTACAATGACTGCGTTGTTACTACATGTGCCATTTCTTCGCAAGTCGTATCATTGACTTGCTGTAGGGGGCGTGCAACACCAGAGAATGTGTTGGATTTAAAATCCAACACCATCCCTGCTGTTGCACAAACTAGGGTAGGAATAGTAATTAATACTATTCCTAAGTCCAGCGCCACCCTATAACAAATGTAATGACAGTCGTGGTAACAACGCAGTCGTTGTAACAACTATGTTGTAAATGCACGCTTTGTATCGTGCTATATTCCAAAGAATAGTCATTTTTTACAAGAGGCAGAGTGACCGCAATTATTATTATTATTATTATTATGCATAACTTGTAAAGTGCATGGCTACCTTAGAAAGGTTTTCCAGCGCGATGCTTATTTACTGAACAGATTAGGACCTGCAAGGCCACTAAAGGGCACCTTACTTAGATGAATACTGAGATCTGGAATAGCCAAGTCTTTAAAGATTTACGAAACACAGCGAGTGATTGGCACACTCTCATCTTGGTGGTAGAACATTCCACAATCTGAGACCAAGGAAAAAGAAGGCAAAACCTTGCTGCGATTTCCTAATTCTAAGAATTACTGCCAACCAAGAATCACTTGTACGTATGAGCGAGTGGGGATGTATGGATATACCAATTCTCTAAGATTTGAAGGTATTGAGGTGCATATTATCAAGAAACGGCGTTAAAATTATCCCCGCTTTAGTAGCAGGAAACTGCAGCTAAAGCGGCGATAATGGGCTTGATAATATGCCCTTGTGAATTCCCATAGAAGCTCATGATCTGGTGTGAACATGGGCTTCTATTAGAATTCTCAAGGGCATATTATCAAGCAAGATGGCTGTTGAAGTGAATTTAGAAGGGTGTAGCAGAAGCCATGCAGCAGCATTCTGAACAATTTGGAGGAGTTTAAGTAGAGTTTTTCCCGCCCGCCAAAAATAACACATTTCCGTATTCCAATCTCAAAATCACCAAGGCCTGGAATACAGTTCTCAGAGCAGCAATAGAGAGACAGTTTTGCATTTTTCTAAGCCATATCATGATGGACTAGGAGGCCTGACTATGGTTGAAGGCAATAGATGAGAATCCCTCTATTCCCTGACTACCAGGGAATAGAGGGATTTCCTACCAATAGGAGTTCAAAATTAGTTTTTCAGGAGTTGGAGCACATCCAAGCTGTATCTTGACTAAGGCATGAGTAGAGAGCCTGCACATTGTGGTTATGCTAAGCTGAAAGGGATACAACAATTTGTGTATCATCATCGTACAAGAAGAGTGTGAGTCCCTAATTTTCAATAATATCTGCTAAAGGCCTAACATACAAATAAAAAGCAAATGACTCAGAATCGATCCCTGAGGCACACCTGAAACAAGTGGAAGTGATTTGGATCTATACTGGTTAGTATGTACCTGAAAAGTGTGATACGGCAAAAAAGGTCCTAACCAGGAAAGGGATGTATCCTGCATTCCCATGCCAAGGATTCTCTGCAGGAGCGCACTATGATTCACTGCATCAACTGCTGCACTGAGATCCAAAAGAATCAGTGTAGCAGCTCCACCATTAGCCAACTGAGATCCTAAGCTATTCATGACACCAAGAAGAGCTGATTCAGTGCTATGACCTGCACGGAACCCAGATTGCTAGGAATGAAGAAGACTATAACCTTCTGTGAACTCTGTGACTCACGTTTCTCTAACACCTTAGAAAATGTGGGTAGCAAAGAAATAGGCCTGTAATTGAGATGCTTGGGTTTTTCCAACAGTGGAGTAACTAATGCCGTCTTCCATGTTTTAGCCAGTGACAAGGTCGCCCCTTTTCAGAAAACTAATTTCAAACGTCCCCACGACACCCAACGCTGGTTTTTCGACGATCTAAAAGGAAAAAAACTGGCACCCAGACAAGCAGAGCGCCGATGGCGGTGAGCCTATACACCCGAGGAGAGAGCGGTGTATGTAGCCCTGCTAAAGAATTATAAAGATTCCATCCTTCAGACCAAAACTGCTAACTTCTCTTCAAAAATCACTAACTCACCCACGAAAGCCAAAGATATTTTTGCAACAGTTGATGAGCTTGTGCAACCCGATATTGTGATCGCTAAATCTGTCCCTTCACAAACACTATGTGACTCTTTGAATACATTCTTCATCGACAAAATTACCCCTATTAAGAACAACATCCCTACCCCCACTGCCTCTTCCATTCTACCTACACCTTGCAAAAACCCCTTCACGCTCCACCAAATTCTATCCAATCTACAGAGAAGAGCACTTGGCTCTCCTAAAAAAGGTGGGATCTGGATCCCCCAATAACTGTTGCCCCAACCCACAATCTGAAAGAGGCCTTTGTTAATTGTCTTGATCCACCACTTTCACTTCTCAACAACTCCCTCAAACTGGGCATTTTTCCGGACACCTTTAAAAATGCCGTAATCATTCCAATATTGAAAAAACCTAATGCCGATCCATCAGTGTTGAGCAATTTCCGCCTAATCTCCCTGCTTCCCTATCTTAGCAGGATACTAGAGGCTCATGTTACGAACTGCCTCAGTTCATTTATTGAGCATTCTCAGTTTCTTGACCCCCGGCAGGCTGGCTTCAGGCCAACACACTCCATGGAGTCAGTCATTCTGGCAGTCATGGATGAGTCAAAAACAAAAAAGGTTTCTGTTTCCAGATACCTGAGAGCCTTGCTAGAAGAAAGACAACCAATACTCAATGGGGTTGGCTGTTGGGATTGTGTATAATGTATAAAAAGGAAAAATTGTTCCTTTTTTAGGTGTCCCCTCACTCAACGGGGTTGCCCCACGGTGACATGCTTCATCATTGGGGCCATCCCAGTCCTCTGCGGGCTGGGGCGTGCTACGACTTGCGAAGTTACGTAGGAGCACTTAAATGGACTATGTGTGGTGCATGTGTATTTGTGGGGAGTGGACTATGTGTTGAGTTAAAAAATACCTGCCCAGTAGGTTACTAATAAACTTTATTCTGGCCTCTAGGTGGTAGTATTAAAAACGGGGTAGGGAGATAGGCTGTCCTAAACTTAATGTGTCCAGATGTACCTATCAACTCCTAAGTCGACATGTTTCGTGCATACCCCAAGCACTTCTTCGGGACTACACAGGGACCAGCCCTGTGTTCGCCACTCCTTAACTCTTTCACTGAGATATTTACAAAAAAGTCTTGTATTGACCATGTTTTGTATTTATTTACACAGGTTTTCAGCACTGAATGGTATTGAAGAGTAGCAAAATGAGCATGGGGAGCGGATGTAGCCTTACGACTAGAGCGGTTTACCTTGTAGCTGGGAAACCGGGTCCGTGTCCCCTCAACGACAACAAAGCTCAATATCCTATTATTCTGGGCATATCTCATAATCTCCACGTGCCTAACAAAAATGAATGGGGCATATTACCAACGATTACCGATATTTATCGCTAAGTAGGCGTAGCAACTAATTTTTTATCGCTAAGCATCGCCGGAAATTATCGCTGAGATAACGTGCTATTAGCAACTTTTATCTCCAAAGCGATACATTTTCCGGTGATAGCGTGAATATCGCTGAGAATACAGCAATATTCACGCATTAGCGACTAAATGCTCTTAGCCATATTATCCACCTCCCATTGGATAACATGGCTAAGAACTGGTCAGAGCAGGCGTTAGTTTTTGGCAATAGCGGGAATATTTCCATCGCTACGCCTGCCTTGCTAATAGGCGATAGCGACGTTAGTGACTGCTTTCAGTCGCTAACAGTTTGGGTACGCCCACTTTGCATGTCATGATGAAGTAGTGTGGCTCACTGGTTAGAGGCGGCAGACCCGAGAGCAGAGGACGGCCCGGGACCAGGGTTCGATTCCCGACGCGGCAGGTTTCTGGACCAGGGTCAGCGGACTCGATAATTCTCTCGCCTCGGTGCCCACTCTGATCAGCGATCACACTCGGCAACTCTGGGCACTAGCTTGCCTCATCTTCACTAACGGCCCCACCAGACCGCCGGGGATGCCTGGTCTCACCCTGGAGATACCCATTAGGGGACCATCTCTCAGGGAAGCCAGGAAGGGTTTCGCAGCGGTCGAAGCGCGGAGGTACCCCTTCGGGAGTGATTCCAGCGCTAAATAAGCACATAATTAATTAATTAATTAGCGATAAATATCGCTGACATGCAAAGCGGAACCCAAACAGCTCGCTATCGCCTAAAGCTGTCGCTAACTGCTGTTAGCGACAGCTTGCTAATAGAGCGATAGAATTATCGCCGCTTAGCGGCCGAAAAGGGCCGCTAAAGCGTCCATAATTGCCTATCGCCCTGCTTGGTAATATGTCCCAATGTGTACTCATGTAACGAAACTGGTGCTATGTAAAGCGCTCTGATACCCGATGTCTCGGGTTCAGTTAGCAATATATAAAACTCTACAAAAAAAAAACTTTTTGCATCCTTCTATTTTTGAATAACATTTTAGCAAGCTAGTATCTAAGAAGCACGAACACCTACTTGGGCTAGATTTGTTATGGATTGTGGCATGAGGCACAGACAAAACGCTTGCGTTTGTTGTATGCTGGTAGGAACACCTTACATATATTAGTATATTGGATTGAGATGGTTTATATGTTCTATAGGGAGTAACAGCTTTACCCATCACTCCGATCTAGATCTTGGCTGGACAATTTTCAGCCATTATTGATGACATGCAGGCCCACATGGGCGATACGTAAAACCAATGTTTATGCTCTGTGTAGGAGTTGATAGGTAAAATTATCAGGACTATAACAACACTTTATGTATGTAAGAATCTATATATTACACAGCTGAATGAAATTGGTTTATATATATTTAAAGAGAGAGCGAGGCAGGGAATATATAAGTGTATGGGTGTTAACAAATTATATCTAATTAATGATTATTATTTAAAAATGCAACAATGAAAGGAATTAAAAAAAAAAATTCAACTTTATACTTTAGTAACAATAAACATCATTTAAATTAAAAAAATGTACTACATAAAAAATTAAATGTCATCATATTT
The DNA here is from genome assembly GCF_964263255.1 of Lissotriton vulgaris. NCBI lineage: Eukaryota > Metazoa > Chordata > Amphibia > Caudata > Salamandridae > Lissotriton > Lissotriton vulgaris. The sequence goes on from NW_028244325.1 coordinate 1,123,682, forward strand.
TATTATTAGTTGCTTAGAGGTGTTATTTTGATTTCCTGCCTCCATTGTTTTCTTTAGGAGTATATTGCAGTACCTGTGATTTTCCATGTGGGGAACTTGACTTGCCCAAGACTGGGCATGAGTATATATGAGCCTTTTCGTAAACTGCTGCAGAAAGAAGTCCAGAAGGCCTTCTCAGACACATGTAAGTGCCAAAATGTGTTATAAAAGTGGTGAGATGCAGAACTGTGAAGACTTGGGCTCGACTCAACATTATGATCATTTCAGATATGTTGAGAAGCAGAAAAGGACCTACCACCACACTGTTAGTTGGAGTTCTTAAATCAATGCACAGACAGATGCCGGCCGACTGCGTACAAGCCACAGCCACACGACCACCCAGTAAGCTCATTGTACAAGTTTCAAGGTACCGATCCCACAGATTTTACTTAATTCTTTAGTGTTTCTATGACAGCTAAAAAAATAGTCCTCACTTTAAAACCACAAGTGTGGTGTGCTCCTTCAACTCAATACAGTAAACATATCTCTGCAAAATACCCAAAACGTCAAAGGGAGAGCTAAAATCAGTTTGATTACCTAGAAATGGAAATGTATGTTGTTCACTGAGGCGGTGATATGTCCCCTGTCATGGCTCCAAACTACGTGCGTGTTGGTACCCAGGCACCTATTTACTTATGGGCCTTTGTGTCCTGGTACGATTGGAGTCCCCTTTGCTGAGCATGTCCAAGACACTCATTACAAGAACCCATAGACCCTATATATTGTCAAGTACAAAAAGGGCATAATTCTGCTAGAGACAACACCTGGTGGCCTCCTGCCCTCTGAAACCCACCCACCGCTACAGACCACACCTGCAACCTATGCATCATATTCGACTCCTCACTCACCACGAACCGCCAGGTCAATGCCGTGTCCTCCACATGCTTCAACACCCTTGGCATACCCACAAGACCTTCAAATGGATCTCCCCGGACTCTAGGAAGACCGTCACCCACGCACTCATCACCAGCAGACTGGACTACGGACACACGCTCTACGCTGGAATCAACAAAATACTCCTTCGCAAACTCCAGACCGTCCAGAATGCCACAGCCAGACTTGTCCTCAGCATTCCATGACATGACCACATCAGCTAGCACCTCCGCGACCACCACTGGCTCCACATCGAAAAAAATAATAACCTTCAAACTACTCACATATACCTAAAAGCCCTCCATAACATCGCACCCCAATACCTTAATGACAGAATCTCCTTCCACACTTCCAAGAGACACCTCCACCCCGCCGACCTATCCCTAGCCACAGTCCCCCACATCCACAGGGCCAGGATGGGTGGTTGACCCTTCTCCTACAACACGGCGAAGACTTAGAGCATACTCCCCCTCCGCATCAGATGACGCTCAACACTACACCTATTCAGAATGGACCTCAAGACCTGGCTCTACGGATGACCACGGAGCTTCCTGCAACTCTCCCAGCGTCTTGAGGCCCACACAGGTGAGTAGAGCGCTCTATAAAACCCTGATTGATTGATTAAGTGAAGCACTCGTAAATTTATCTTTATTTGGTACCAAGGATATCTGTTACAATTGAGGAAGTGAGACACTGAGACATGCACTAAACTAGTATTTCCCTGATAACTCCTGACATTGTGTCAAATGATCAACATCTTTGGTCTAACCAGTGAAGCAGGTGTGATTCTTGGCAAGATTGTACTTCCTGACCTAGTGATCTTTCCACAAAAATGACAGGAGACACAATGAGTATTTCACAGGCAAGCCGATAACAGGTACTCAGATGCTTCACTAGCTGAGTAAGACAGTTTTTCTCCAGACCACAATCTCTGGCAGACACTATTGCACTGCACAATTTTCTTAGGTCTTCAGTAACATTGATTACACTCACATAGTTCCTTCTCGTCACAGGAAACCCCTGTATTCTGGTCAGAGACTTACCTAACAAAGAGATGGTGGGGGGGGGGTGAATTTCTGCTTTCAAGATGTCTCCTGATGTTGTCTCATACATTTGAATGTAGTGCGAACACAAGTGGTCATCATTATATCACTGATGCTGTTGAGGGAGACATATAGAGAGTAATGAAATAGTCCAACACAAAGAGCATGACGGTGTGATAATATAATATTAAACAATACATAAATGTCTAGAGTCCTCTTCTGGGTGACAGCTACTGGTAGAAGGGTGTCATTTTTAGGAACACCATAAAATGATGTAAATGAGACAAGTGACTCACCAGCGTCTACAATGGAGACATTGAGGTTCCGTGAATTCTGAACCCTTGGGTTCCATTTTGTGCATGGCAGCCATTATAAGGTTGACCTCACATAGGCCGATGGCTTTAGCTGACTTTTAGATGACCTGAGTGAACTGACCCTGTTGCCTGTAGCCAACCTTGTTAGGCCAGTTCCTTGCCCAGTAGCTGATCAAGGATCCGAGCACAGGAGATTGTAAAGTTTGGTATGCATATACACACCCCTTATCCTACTTCTCATCTGTTTCTGTTCCTTCTTTTATGGCCTGTTTACGATATGGGTTGTGGTCTTTTATTATGGGTTTGTCCGGCTTGTGTAAGAAGGAATGTTGGGCTTTTTGCATGCTTGCAATAGGTAGGACAGCCCCTTACTTTTATGCTGAGTTTTGTAACCCTAAGCATATATAAGGCCTCTGTTCTCTGTATTCCTCAGACTGCCTCATTCAGTTGCTTAGGCTTCTGTGTGACGTAGCCTCACTCATTTGAGTTTAATAAAAATGTTCTCTTTATATTCCAGCTTCTGTGTCAAGTTCTTTGTTATATTAGTGAGACCACTGAGAATGAAGATTTCAGTTCTTCAACATGGGTGGATAGAGTGTGTTACAAGAAACACACACATATCCTCACCAATGAAGTAACACAATATAAGGTTAAATATGCCAACATAAGGACACAGACATGCAGAACCTGGGATCCAAATTGGGTTGAAGAATTATATTTTCAAAACCCCTGACACTTATACAGAGAGAGATATGGTTAGACAAATTAGTTGGTTATAGATTTGCAAGGCTCTGCCATCCGTCTGGAGCAGTCATTGGACATGATATGAGATGCATGAGAATAATAGAGAACATTCAATTACATTATTAGTATGTATAGAGTGCGTTGTCTCAGCATATACACGCATGGCACATGAATGAATGACAAAGGGGAAAGACGGCGGCCGTGGGGCAGTTGTGGTAGCTGCACATCTAAGCTTTGCACTTCTTTGTATTAGTTGCAGGTGCTGAAATAGTGACTAATACTCAGCTGTATCTCAATAATACATGAAAAACTGATTAAGACTAATAAACTGATGTCCCAAAGAATGGAAAACAGCATTTACAACGGTGTACACACAACGCATCAGTTTACAACACGGTTGCTACAATGACCGCGTTGTTACTACATGTGACATTTCATCGCAAGTCGTATCATTGACTTGCTGTAGGGGGCGTGCAATACCAGAGAATGTGTTGGATTTAAAAGTAATTAATACTATTCCTTAGTCCAGCGCGTCCCCTACAGCAAATGTAACGGCAGGCGTGGTAACAACGCGGTCGTTGTTACAACTGTGTTGTAAATGCACGCTTTGTATCGTGCTATATTCCAAAGAATAGCCATTTTATACAAGAGGCAGAGTGACCGCAATTATCATTATTATTATTATTACACATAACTTGTAAAGTGCGTGGCTACCTAAGAAAGAATTTCCAGCGCTTGGTTTATTTACAGAACAGATTAGGACCTGCAAGGCCACTAAAGGGCACCTTACTTAGATGAATTCTGAGATGTGGAATAGCCAAGTCTGTAAAGATTTACTAAACACAGCGAGTGATTGGCACACTCTTATCTTGGTGGTAGATCATTCCACAATCTGAGACCAAGGAAAAAGAAGGCAAAACCTTGGCGCAATTTCCTAATTCTAAGAATTACTGCCAACCAAGAATCACTTGTACGTAATGAGCGAGTGGGGATGTATGGATATACCAATTCTCTAAGATTTGAAGGTATTGAGGTGCATATTATCAAGAAACGGCGTTAAAATTATCACCGCTTTAGTGGCAGGAAACTGCAGCTAAAGCGGCGATAATGGGCTTGATAATATGCCCTTGTGAATTCCCATAGAAGCTCATGATCTGGTGTGAACATGGGCTTCTATTAGAATTCTCAAGGGCATATTATCAAGCAAGATGGCTGTTGAAATGAATTTAGAAGGGTGTAGCAGAAGCCATGCAGCAGCATTCTGAACAATTTGGAGGAGTTTAAGTAGAGGTTTTCCCGCCCGCAAAAAAATAACACATTTCCGTATTCCAATCTCAAAATCACCAAGGCCTGGAATACAGTTCTCTGAGCAGCAATAGAGAGAGAGTTTTGGATTTATCTAAGCCATATCATGATGCCAAAAAAGGTAGCAGCAAACCTATTATTCTTTTACTCATAGTGAGTTTATTATTAATCCACATAACAACATTTTTAACGACCGATACAGGACTAGGAGGCCTGCTCATAGTTGAAGGCAATAGATGAGAATCCCTCTATTCCCTGACTACCAGGGAATAGAGGGATTTCCTACCAACAGGAGTTCAAAATTAGTTTTTCAGGAGTTGGAGCACATCCAAGCTGTATCTTGACGAAGGCATGAGTAGAGAGCCTGCACATTGTGGTTATGCTAAGCTGAAAGGGATACAACAATTTGTGTATCATCATCGTACAAGAAGAGTGTGAGTCCCTAATTTTCAATAATATCTGCTAAAGGCCTAACATACAAATAAAAAACCAAAGGACTCAGAATCGATCCCTGAGGCACACCTGAAACAAGTGGAAGTGATTTGGATCTATACTGGTTAGTATGTACCTGAAAAGTGTGATACGGCAAAAAAGGTCCTAACCAGGAAAGGGATGTATCCTGCATTCCCATGCCAAGGATTCTCTGCAGGAGTGCACTATGATTCACTGCATCAACTGCTGCACTGAGATCCAAAAGAATCAGTGTAGCAGCTCCACCATTAGCCAACTGAGATCCTAAGCAATTCATGACACCAAGAAGAGCTGATTCAGTGCTATGACCTGCACGGAACCCAGATTGCTAGGAATGAAGAAGACTATAACCTTCTGTGAACTCTGTGACTCACGTTTCTCTAACACCTTAGAAAATGTGGGTAGCAAAGAAATAGGCCTGTAATTGAGATGCTTGAGTTTTTCCAACAGTGGAGTAACTAATGCCGTCTTCCATGTTTTAGCTAGTGACAAGGTCGCCCCTTTTCAGAAAACTAATTTCAAACGTCCCCACGACACCCAACGCTGGTTTTTCGACGATCTAAAAGGAAAAAAACTGGCACCCAGACAAGCAGAGCGCCGATGGCGGTGAGCCTATACACCCGAGGAGAGAGCGGTGTATGTAGCCCTGCTAAAGAATTATAAAGATTCCATCCTTCAGACCAAAACTGCTAACTTCTCTTCAAAAATCACTAACTCACCCACGAAAGCCAAAGATATTTTTGCAACAGTTGATGAGCTTGTGCAACCCGATATTGTGATCGCTAAATCTGTCCCTTCACAAACACTATGTGACTCTTTGAATACATTCTTCATCGACAAAATTACCCCTATTAAGAACAACATCCCTTCCCCCACTGCCTCCTCCATTCTACCTACACCTTGCAAAAACCCCTTCACGCTCCACCAAATTCTCCCCAATCTACAGAGAAGAGCACTTGGCTCTCCTAAAAAAGGTGGGATCTGGATCCCCCAATGACTGTTGCCCCAACCCACAATCTGAAAGAGGCCTTTCTTAATTGTCTTGATCCACCACTTTCACTTCTCAACAACTCCCTCAAACTGGGCATTGTTCCGGACACCTTTAAAAATGCCGTAATCATTCCAATATTGAAAAACCTAATGCCGATCCATCAGTGTTGAGCAATTCCCGCCTAATCTCCCTGCTTCCCTATCTTAGCAGGATACTAGAGGCTCATGTTACGAACTGCCTCAGTTCATTTATTGAGCATTCTCAGTTTCTTGACCCCCGGCAGGCTGGCTTCAGGCCAGCACACTGCATGGAGTCAGTCATTCTGGCAGTCATGGATGAGCTCAGGATAGGAGCAGAAAAAAACATCACCCAGGCCCTGGTGCTGTTAGATCTATTGGCCGCTTTTGACATGATCGATCATGAACTACTGATCGACCGTGTCAGCAATGCCAGCATTCAGGGTCTGGCCCTTAAATGGATCTCCTCTTTTCTACACACGCGCTTCCAGGCAGTCCGACTGGCCAACTTCTCGGCAGAGAAAACAAGACTGACCTTTATCGCCCCTCTTGTTCAACCTATATTTGCAACCCTTGATTGCGTCTTTACGGAACAGCCCAGCCATTACTTTCAATTATGCCGATGATCTTCAGCTGGTGTTCAACATTGATTCTTGTAACACATCAGTTATTAATTTCCAATCCACTATGACCTCCATCAGTGAATAGATGTATACCAACCACCTAAAACCTAATCCTGACAAAACGCAGCTCATACTGACTGGAGGTGCTGCCAAACCATGGAACTTCAACTTTTGGCCTTCATAGTGACTCGGCGATAAAAGCTATTAGCACAAGACAACAGTGTGGAAAACTTACACCAAACAGACAAGAAATTAACAAAAAAAAGGAGTGGAAAAGGATATCACAACTAAATATATATAGGTGACTCTCAGTGCTGAGATTAGCAAAGTAACCCTTTCTCTAAACATCTGCGCCATCCAGGAGCACGGACGCACTTTCAGGCTGACTAATTTGCCCTTAGCGCCTCACCAAAGGATTAACGCTACTTCTTGCCGCACCCGCTCCGCGGGTGCCGCTGCGTGTATTCTCCATCTGGGACACAGGGGAAGGTCTGCGGAGCCAACGGGTGAGTGCGGTCAGCGGGGCTGCGAGCGTGCAGGGGACTCCATTGCCCAGGAGTCCCTGCAAGACCACACACCAACTTCCGGTCCGCTCTCCCCGCTGCCGCCCCCCGCCCTCTGCAGCTGTGGTGCATAAAGATCTTCACCTCTCCTCCTTCTGCGGGACGCCATCCAGGAGCACGGACGCACTTTCAGGCTGACTAATTTGCCCTTAGCGCCTCACCAAAGGATTAACGCTACTTCTTGCCGCACCCGCTCCGCGGGTGCCGCTGCGTGTATTCTCCATCTGGGACACAGGGGAAGGTCTGCGGAGCCAACGGGTGAGTGCGGTCAGCGGGGCTGCGAGCGTGCAGGGGACTCCATTGCCCAGGAGTCCCTGCAAGACCACACACCAACTTCCGGTCCGCTCTCCCCGCTGCCGCCCCCCGCCCTCTGCAGCTGTGGTGCATAAAGATCTTCACCTCTCCTCCTTCTGCGGGACGCCATCCAGGAGCACGGACGCACTTTCAGGCTGACTAATTTGCCCTTAGCGCCTCACCAAAGGATTAACGCTACTTCTTGCCGCACCCGCTCCGCGGGTGCCGCTGCGTGTATTCTCCATCTGGGACACAGGGGAAGGTCTGCGGAGCCAACGGGTGAGTGCGGTCAGCGGGGCTGCGAGCGTGCAGGGGACTCCATTGCCCAGGAGTCCCTGCAAGACCACACACCAACTTCCGGTCCGCTCTCCCCGCTGCCACGCCCCCTTGTCTACCTGTTCACTTATTTATTGACCTAGTTCTCCCGCAGCGCGGGACGCAGCCCGGGGCGAAGACCGGGCTAAGAGCGGGCCGTTTGAGGCCGTTCGAGGTCTGAGCGGTCTGGTCTGGGCCCCTTCTCTTACACCCTTGTCTCGCATCCTGGGTTCTGTGTTTGCCTATTCTTGTTGCCCGGGTTGCTAGCTACAGTAAGTCCACATGTGTACCCGCGTTACACGTAACAGGGCGGCCAAGGGAGGGTTGGCCCATAACGGGCCTATGGACGACTTCATTACGCGGACAAGCAAGGCGATAGATCATGAAATCAATAAACTGCAAACTAGAGTGTCCCTTGACTTGGAAGCGGCCAGGAAGCTGTCACTCGAATTTGCTTCCCACAAGAAATCCTCCCTTGGACACATAGCTACTGCTATTTCCCCTAATCGCATTTGCATTCGGGAGGGCGCTATAGCGGTGGTTGATGTCCACGATATGCCTGTTCTGCCCATCCCCTCTCCACTTCTAGGTCTATCTGCTCTGCCTGACGGCCCGCCCATTGTTGAGGGTAGCCCTCCTGTTCCCCCCATTTCTTCCCCACAATCCTTTGATATATCTCTGGCCTCCACCTCATATGGCGGTCTCGATAACATTCCGGTGAATTCCAATAAGAGAAAACGTTCCCCCAGCCCAACCTCCCCTCGGAAAAAATTGCCAATGCAGGGGGCCAATCTGTCCACCACTGATAACACAATAGCTGATGCCAGTCCGGTTACGTCTTTCCCCTCCCCATTGGTTCCTTGTGGCGAAAATATCGTGGGGCAAGTCCCTTTGGATCCTGGAAGCACCCTACCACCTGAGAGATCAGACCCGGGTTGGACTAATCAAGAAGGGAGGGAAAGGGAATTTATAGGAGTGGTTTGGGAGTCTCTAAAAAATCTTCTATCTCCCCTGGATTTAAGGCTTTCTCGTATAGAGAACAATCTCCTTGAGATGGAGAAAAGCATTATCGCCTTGGCCACTCTTGGCCTGAGAGGCCTTGAACGCCAGGGTCTGATTGATAGCAATATGGTTACACAGGTTCCTACCCCACCTCCTACAGCTATCCCTGGTTTGCCCCCTAATCCCACTCTGCCCTGCCCTACCCACCCTATTCCCAAACCCCGTACCAGGAGTCTCATTACTGTAAATCCGCCCCCCCAGGCCAGGGCTAACACCTTAAATGCTCTAGCAACACAATCTCATATTGGCACTACATCAGCTGCACTGAGAGTTCAGAACTCAATTAGCTCTAGTTCCCGCCCTGCCCAGGCCCCTCGGAACAACACTACACCAGCTGCACTGAGAGTTCAGAACTCAGCTAGCTCTAGCTCCCGTCCTGTCCAGGCCCCCCGGAACAAACCCCCTACTCATTCTGCTGGGGGTCCTCATACCAGGAGTAATTTTCGAGGAGGTTACATCGACCTTCCTCCTGAAGCAAATGATTATATGGTGGTTTTGACGGGTGTCCCGGAATTAGAGAATGGCCAATACGAAGACCAGCATTCCCTACGCAATAAAGTTATGCATTGGCTTAATACTTATAGACCTATCCCCAATGGTAGGAGGAGTAGAGTCTTAACGACACGAAGAGTTCCGTGGGTGGGTACCACGAGGAAATCGACCCCCGGTGACTGTATAGTCGTAACCTTTGATGATGTGTATACGGCCAAACATATCTGGTCTCCTGGGAACCAAGACTGGGGTTCCTCTATTGCTCCAAGGCCTTTGTCATTCTTCTATCCCCCCCGTGCTGTATTTCCGCAGGGGGGGTTTTGGCCTACAGTCCCCCAACAGCCTAGTTGGGGATACCCTCCCACTGTGTATAACCCAAACAGTGGTTGGCTTGGAACTGTAACTTCAGATAGGTTTGGCAGCCTGGAGGATGTCGACTGACTCCTAACGCCCCCAGCAACAGCACTACCAAGTAATCCCAATGGTCTTATACTGGAGGCGGGGAGATCGTCCTTGGCGGTTACCGTGGGTGTGATTAGTACTTCCCCTCCAACTCAGTCCTCAACTCAGGTCCCCCTTATACAGGATCTGGTGCACCTTTCCTCAGCTGTTTGTTCTCCTATCACTCCCCTAGCCTTAAACCTGGCTGCCCCCGATGTCTCGTCACCTGCAGCTTCTCTCCAATCTTCCAGGGTCGATGATATCCATGTCATCTCTCCAGTTTCTGAGCCACAGTCTGGTAAGACCTTGACAGGTGTTCCCCAGCTTAAAATCTTAAGCTGGAATGTGGCAGGGCTTGCTCGGAACTTTGACAAACCTGATTGGATTTCTTTCATGGAGCCTTTTGGGATCTGCCTTCTACAAGAAACTTGGTGCCTGGAGCCCGTGCACAGGGTCGGCCTCACCACCTACTCTGTGCCGGCCACCAGGTCCAAAGGCAGTAAAGGCCGTCCTTCTGGTGGCCTTCTCATCTGGGTTAGTGTATCGTTGGGGCTCACAGTAAAACATATAAATTCACCATCCCCAGATCTTTTGAGACTCACTATCCAATGCCCGGGGGGCAAGACTCTAGAGCTTTTCAACCTGTACTTTAGGGGGGCCAGGGCGGGGAACTCGAGCCCCTTGTCTTTAACTGGAGTTGAAGAGGAGCTAACTGGCTGCAACATTGACTCCTTCATTATTCTGGCCGGGGATTTTAATTGTTGTTTCGAGCCTCTGGCCAGTGATGACATTTTGGACACATGGGAGGACGATGCCAAGAGAGGCATTCCCTTGCTTGCTCTCGACCCCATCAAGAAATGGACACAGAATGCCATTGATATTAACGCACTTTGCTTGGAATACGCCCTCAGAGCCACTAATGGCCGTTGCAAGTCAGATACTGGGGGTGCGCACACATTCAACAGGATCGGACACACCTCCAGAATTGACTACGTGCTGTTAAACTACAACCTGTGGGAATATGTCCTTGATATGGTTGTTCAACAATCCACGGATAGTGACCACAATCCTTTGGTCCTCTCGCTTGCTCTCCCGTGGGACCCAGGGGCCACAGCATTATCCCGGCCAACTTGGAAATCATCCCATGAAGTTGTTCCATCTAACTGCGGGAGGCGACTGAAGTGGGCTAAGGTTGCTTCTGATGTTACAAGAATGGCCCAAGTAAAGTCCATAATGATGGAAGCTAAGTGTATCGCAGGCACGCTGGACTCTGACACTCCTATCCTCGTGCCATTTGTGGAGACTATTGTATCACTTAGTAATCTTTTTTTGGTTCCTGAGGGGAGGGGGGGGTCCAAGCGGAGAAACGAGACTAGGGGTAGAGATCAATGGTACACCAACGCTTGCCGTCAAGCAAAAAGTGAGCTAATCCTGGCGGTCAGTGCTAAAGACCCGGCTTTGATTTCACTAGCTAGGAAAAACTACAAGAAGACCCAAGCTGTGGCAAAGGTCACGCACGAAACTAACTTCTGGAGTGATTTAATGGAGGCTGGCTCTAGAAAGGACTCAAGGGCTTTTTGGGCTCTGATTAGAGGCAGGGACAGGCCTGTTGACTCCCTGCTAACATGTAATATCACAGGGGAAGTTTGGTTGGCCCACTTTTCTAAACTTTACTCTAACTCCTTGGGGGTTTTGGGTCCAAGTAGGGGTACTAGTCATATAGTGTCAGATAATAGCTCTCATCCTGGCCCCACTTTTTCATCTAGGGAGGTGGAAATAGCAATCAGGTGCATCGTCCCCAACAAGGCGGCAGGCCCAGATGGAGTCCCCGGTGACTTGCTTCGTAGCAACGTAGAGGTTTGGAGCCTATACATTGCTAAACTCCTGAATGAGGCAATGGTGGGTGGCGGTTTCCCGGATTCTTGGAGGGGTGCGGAAGTCGTCCCCATTTTTAAAAAGGGCTGCAGGGACGACCCTGCCAACTACCGACCCATAAGTCTGCTTGATTCCACCCAGAAGGCAGCAGGGAAGGTAGTTTTGGGTAGGATCTTGCAGTGGGCCGAGGAAATGCAGGTTTTGTCTGACTTTCAGGCCGGTTTCAGATCTGGAACCGGTACGATTGAGCAGACATTCCGTTTCCTAATGCTTTACTGGAAAGTGGTCAAACTGGGCAAGGGCAGTCTGTATCTCGCTTTCATCGATTTACGGACTGCCTTTGACCTTGTTCCACGTAACCAACTGTGGGCTGTACTTGAGGGTATGGGTATGCCCGCGTACTTGCTGGCCTTAACTATCAAATTCCACGAAAGCAACTTTGCCCAAATTAGATGGGGTCAGCAGGGCCAAAAAACATCCCGGATTCCTGTTGACAGGGGCGTCCGCCAGGGGTGTGTGCTAGCTCCCACTCTGTTTTCTCTATATCTAAACGGAGTGGTAGAGCACCTTCTCCAACTACCAGCAGATGCTCCCTCCCTGGCGGGCAGAAAGATACCAACGCTCCTGTTCGCAGACGACACCCTGTTGATTTCGAAATCCCCGAAGGGCCTCCAAACCCTGTTAACGAGATTCCAGGGCTTTTGCGACGCAAGGGGCTTGGCTATTAACATCAACAAAACCAAGTTCCTTGTGCTGAATCCCCCCAGGAAGACAGTCTACCCGCCATCTATAGACGCAGTACCTTTAGAAAGGGTCAGGGAATTCGATTACTTAGGAATCAGACTTTGTGATTCCATGTCTTGGAAGGCGCATCACCAAAAAACCATTTTGACACATAAGAGGGTTACGGGCGCCCTCCTAAAAGAACATCGCGCCTCACCCCTTAAACCCATCGGGGTGATACTCGACATCTACAAGGCAAAGGCTGTGAGTGCGGCATTGTACGGGGCTGAATTGTGGGGTACCCAGAAATTTGATACCCTATTCCATCTGGAGAATAAGTTCCACAAAGACCTAATGCGGCTCCCCCACAGCTCTCCCACTCTACCCCTTCTACTTGATACAGGAACACGATCCATAGCCGATCAGGCCAAGTTACGTCCCCTCCTTTTGTGGGCCCGTATATGGAATGTCCCAGAACTTTCAAGTTATGCGGATGCACTAAGCGAACTTCTTTCAACCCCGGGTTGGCATAAGATCGGTTGGCTCCTTGGAGTAAAGCGCCTCCTTTGTGACTTAGGCCTGGATGATGCTTGGGCCAGTAGATCTTCACCACCTAAACAGCTGTTAAAGAAAATATTCTGGTCGTGGGTGGATAACGAGAGAGTGACCCAACCGAATCTGTGCAGATCAGCTGAGGAGTTTTTGGCTATCAAATCCCGTCCCTTCAGAGAACCCTACCTTGATGTGATTTTGAATCCAGCAGATAGGGCGTTGTATTTTAAATTTAGGGCTGGGGTTTTGCCCTTAGGCACAAGGACAGCTAAATGGAAACCACCATGGCAAACCGTAGAAACTTGCCCTTTCTGCACAACTAGGGATGAATCCATTCCCCATTTGTTGTTCGAATGCCCAGCCTACGCTGCTCCCCGTCGCAGATGGTTGAAACCGCTCTGCGCGAGGCTGGGCACTCGGTCACACTTGGAGGCCTTACAGCTGTTAAGATCAGACCCTCACCCACTGTTTGCTTGTGGCCTGGCAAAATTCCTGGGGTGGGCTTGGAGGATAAGAACCGCGAGGAGAAAGATCCTCCAGTAAGGATGCCAATCTACATTCCAGTGGCCTGGTTGCTTTTTGTATGTGTCCCTTCCCCATTATTCCTATTAGAAGTTGATAATTATGTACTTGCACAAATGTTTTTAGAATGGATGTTATCTACTATGTTGTATATTTTTAGCGCCCTTCTTGAGATTTTGTCAGTTTGATGTACAACTGTTTTTATGCTCACATTGATTTTTACTGTAATGCTTTTATGAAATGAAACATTTCGAAATAAAGCTATACAACAACAACTAAACAAAAAGAGCAAGACATTTTTGATGGTAAAACAGTAAGATTATGAAATGAGGCAAAGACACTGCTTAACAGCCTCAGGTTAAGTAGAAAGAAAACCCAAAAGGTGATGATGAACGGAGAGTTGACAATACAAACACTCACCCCCAGTCAACTGATCTGGGTTTAATCCATCACCGTTCACTCACTCACCCCAGTTCAGACATGGCCATATGCAAATCAGTCTGACCCTGTGCCTCATGGGACCAGTACAGCCCGATCTGCCAAGCCATGTCTTCCCTGGACCGGAATCAAGCTTCCCAGGACCGGTTTCTGGCATTACAGCCGTCTTCAGCCGGGCTTGCTTGACTCCAGTGGCAAAGTGAGCAAGGGACTCACGTCTGAGCATACCCTGCCAATTTAGGGCGAACAAAGAAAAACCAAAGGTGATGATGGACAGAGCGTTGACAATGCAAACACTCACCCCCAGTCAACTGATCTGGTTTTAATCCATCACCGTTCTTTAGCTCACTCCGCTACCCCAGTTCAGATATGGCCATATGCAAATCAGTCTGACCCTGTGCCTCATGGGAACAGTGCAGCCCGAACTGCCGAGCCATGTCTTACCTGGACCCGAATCAAGCTTCCCAGGACCGGTTTCTGGCATTACAGCCGTTTTCAGCCGGGCTTGCTTGACTCCAGTGGCAAAGTGAGCAAGGGACTCACGTCTGAGCATACCCTGCCAACTTAGGGCGAACAAAGAAAAAACAAAGGTGATGATGGACGAAGCGTTGACATTACAAACACTCACCCCCAGTCAACTGTTCTAGGTTTAATCCATCACCGTTCTTTAGCTCAATCCGCTTCACTTTGTTCGCCCTAAGTTGGCAGGGTATGCTCAGACGTGAGTCCCTTGCTCACTTGGCCACTGGATTCAAGATAGCCTGGCTGATGAGGATTATGAATCCGATACCGGTCCCAGGATGCTTGTTTCCGGTCCAGGGAAGACATGGCTTGACAGTTCGGGCTGGACTGTTCCCATCAGGCACAAGGTCAGACTGATTTGCATATGGCCATGTCTGAACTGGGGTGGCTGAGTGAGCTAAAGAATGGTGATGGAATAAACCCAGATCAGTTGACTGGGGGTGAGTGTTTGATTTGCTCAAACGCTCCATCCATCGTCCCCTTTTGTATCGTCAGGTTAAGTAGAGGCTTGCAGGATCCATTTAACCCCTTCACTGCCAGGTCTTTTCCCTCCTCCGTGCTAAGCCCTTTTTTGGCTATTTGGGCTAGTTTGCACTTAGGCTCCCTAACTTTTTCTCCAAATACGGTATCCATACCAAATTTGCATCCTCTGTTTCCAACATCCTGTGGATTCCACTTGAGGGGGCTGAGAAATCACCCAAATTACAGCGGGGAACAGTGCTGCAGTAGAAAGCGTCTGTTTTTTCCTGCAAATGGTATCAACGAAGGGGTTGTGGTGCTAAATTCACCATCTTCCCAGCTTTCTTTGAATAGTAGATGAAATTCTGAATTCAGCAAGGGGTCATATGTGTAAATTCTTCAAGGTTTTCCCTGGCGCTTGGACATGCATAATGCCGCAGGATGGGTTCTCCCACTCCAGGACCATCAAAGCCCTGGCCTTGGCCCCATTCCATTCTTTTATACCCACCCAAGCAGCGGAAGCCTCCCCTGGCATGCTGGGCACCTGTCTCACACCCTTAGTGATTCAGCAGGCTAGAGGAGGGAGCCCCGTACCAGGACGCATATCCTATGGCCCAGCGGGGTCCCGGCCCCGTTCAGATCCTCTGCACCCGGCCACGCAAGGGCAGCATCCTCTTTACGACACAGCAGGCCAGAGAAGGGAATCCAAGGCCCTGGTGGGCTTGCAGACCGAGGCCTGCTGGCTCCCAGACCCTGCAGAGTCCTGTTCTGTCCGTTCTGTGGCTCAGAAACCCTTACCATGGCTAAGGTCAGGTGTTCCCAACCAAGCATCCCACAGTCGTCAAATAGTCCCAGCTATGCCCGATCGACCAGAATCCTGTCTGGATCTTTCCAGGCAGGCCTACCTGTCCGTGACGGTGAAGCCATTTCCTCCCGCCACACGCTTGGCAGCACGGAGCCCATTTATCCTGTTGCACGCTTGGCGGCAGGGAGGGTCCGGCACATGGAGCCGTCCCTGTAGTACTGACGGAAGATGCAACCATGGCCTCCCTCCCTGCCTTCCAGGGAAGGGGAGGAGGGCTTCCTGGGCCTGCCACTTGCCCTTTGCCAGGCCCAGCTTCTTCTTAGGAGAACGCTATGCCTTGCACCGGGCCTGCCGACAGTACCTCCTGGGTGGCGCAGGACATTAACAGTCACTGCCATTCTTGACGGGACCCAGGAGTCTGCTAAGAGCCTCTCGGAGTACTACTGGGCTCGTACTCCAGCTCGGCACCCTGTGAGGGCAGGGCCTTCATACAGGACTGGTCTCCGCTCTTTACCCCAAATCCAGTATGGGAGCAAGAGAGTCCTCCCCGGGCCTGCAGCCACCTACCCTGGAACCGATCTGTCACCACCATAGCGTGGGACAGAATGCTGATTTGGGTGCCTTACACCCTCCTGGAGCCCAGGGAGCCAAGAAGGGTTAAGCCCAGGCCATATCCTCTCCCTGCGAGCCTACCTGAGTAGTTGCTTTTCCTCAACTATTAAGCCTACACATAGTGGTGGCTTACAGGTTCCTTGGGGGGACTAAAGTTGTAGTCAGCCCGTACACCCAGCTTGCCGGACCTTCTTGTCGCACAGCCTGGAGACCAGATGGCCCAGGACCACCCAATGACTAGATGGCCGGGACCACCAGACCCAGCCACATTGCAGATTCAAGAGTGGCCAATGCTCTGGAGGCTCTTTCCCTGGGCTGGAGTAGGGGAATCCTGGCCCAGCCATCTGGTCACTCTGCTGGCTGAAAAGGGATTGTGCCTCCGTCCCTAAACCCCGGCGCCACAGGATAGGAGGGGGAGGCCCCCGTACCGGCCGGCATGTGGTGGTGGCAGCCTCCCATGGACCTGCTTCCCCCCTCCATGTCCCTCCTGCTGGCCTAGCGGCAGACAGATCTGCCCTCAGGTAAGATGGAGCGAGTCCACGGGCACCCACAGTCGGAAACAAAAGCAGAGCTCAGAAGATGACTGTCAATAGAGAGAGCAGCAAGGTAGCTGCTTTGCTACTTACAAAACCCTGACCCAGCTATCAGGTAATCTACAAATGATTTCGCACCAGGGGCCCGATGAACATGCGGTGCACTAAGGGCGATGGAGGCGGCCCCCTTCCGTCTTCACTCTGGTCCCCAAGCAAGAAGCTATGGGCCCCAACCCAAGAGGCCGGCAATACCAAATCTACCAAGGCTCCACAGCACTACAGTATTTTTACGGTTTAGGGGGGATTTTGACTTAGAGGAGTTCGGTCCTAATCCGCCATAGGCTCCTCAGCCAAGCACAGACACCAAATGTCTGTACCTGGGGTTCCTCTCGTACTAAACTGGATTACTATTGCAACAACACATCACCAGTAGGGTAAAACTTACCTGTCTCATGATGGTCTAAACCCATCTCAGATTCCCTATTAGTGGGTGAACCATCTAACGCTTGCTGAATTCTGCTTCACAATGATATGAAGAGCCGACATTGAAGGATCAGAAAGCAGAGTCTCTATGAACGCTTGCCTGCAACAAGCCACTTATCCCAGTGGTCACTTTTCTGACACCTCCTGCCAAAAGGATCGCAAGGCCATGCTTTCACGGTCTGTCTGGCTCACCAAGGTCTAACAAAATCCACGGGGTGAGCCTCGATCAGTAGGACTTGGGCCACCACAGAGACGCCAGGGACCTCTTCTGTACACCATAATTCACAAACTCACCACGGGGTGGGGTGGGGATTTGACACTGGGCTCTTCCTTCTTCATTGGCTATTACTGAGGGAACCCTAGTTACTTTCTTTTCCTCCACTTAGTAATATGCCTAAATTCAGTGGGTTGGCACGTCTGATCTGAGGTCGTAGTCAGAACTTCTGGGTATGGACGTGCCGGTAAAGCCTCCCCGTAATGCGGTACCCTGTCCTGTGTGCTTTGTCATGTGGTGGACCAGAGGACGGACCCCAGGATCGTCCGGGGCCCGTATGGAGCTCCTGGACTAGGCCAAGCAGGAGCAGCCTTCCTGGGCCTGACGAACCCTCCTGTCCTGAGCCCTTGGCAGTGCAGCAGGCTGGAGGACAGAGCGGAACCCCAGGGCCCGGTTAGAGCTCCTGGACCTGGGTGCATAGGGGAGGCCTCCCTGGCCTCGAGGAACACAGTCCTGTGTGCTCTGGCATGCAAGAAGCCCAAGGACAGAGCCAATGACGGAGGTGAGTCGGTCCTGTGCCATCTGGTCACTGGCTGAGAACTTCCACCCCCCAAGGGGGTCCAGAGTGCCCAAAAATAGCAATCCAGAGGTAGGCTACCCTCTTTCTTATAATCAATGCGCACTGAGTGAGAGAGGGGACAGTAGGCGCAAACGCACCCAGCCTCCTGCTGCCCTGGCTGCATGCAGGGAAGCAAATGAACCCCATCGGGACTACCAGAGTTTCTTGGCCATCTAGTAGCACCATTGGATAGCATTGCGCATAAACAGATGGCCAGGCTCGAATGACGGCCATCTGGTCATGCTGTGCCATAAAGAACAGTGGGGCATATTATCAAGGGGGTTTATCTCCGCTTTTATGGCTTTAAAAGCCAAGAAAGCGGAGATAAAATTATCTCCCTATAACCTAGCTGTCGCTAACACCAGTTAGCGACAGCTAGTAGGAGATAGCGACCATCTTGGGTCCCACTTTGCATGTCAGTGATATTTATCACTAATGGCTTGCAAAGTGGGCGTGCCAAGATGTTAGGGACTGAAAACAGTTGCTAACATCGCTATCTCCTATTACAAACTTTTGGAGATATTCGTGCTAAGCTCGAATATCTCCAAAAGCTAACACCTGCCCTGAGCAGTTCTTAGCCATGTTATCCAATGGGAGGTGGATAACATGGCTAAGAGCATTAGCTCGGTAATGCATGAATATCGCTGACTTTTCAGCGATATTCATGCATTGCGGCGATTTTTATCGCATTTGCCATAAACCTTGGTAATACCAAGGTTTATTTGCGGTAAAAATCGCCGCAGCTCAGCGGTAAATTTTTGTATCTAACCAAGCAATAGCGATAATTATCGCTATTGTTGGTAATATGCCCCAGTGTTTCTGCATGTCATTGGAGGGTATGGGGCTGTGCTGCCGGGGGCTCGGAGTTCCACCTCAGCCCCAGGCACAGGGATGTGAATGAGGCCCTGATGTATATTAAACCCAGGGCTTGTAGGCACCTTTACATGCCAGTGAAGCGGGGGTAGCTTCGACGGGTCAGTTGGACCACCCCCATCCTTGTCCTTTGGTGATGCGGCAAGCCGTAGGATAGATACCAGGGGGAAGAGCCTGTCCCTGGGCCCAGTTCAAGCAGGATGGGCCAGGAAAGTGGGTTCCTGCTCAGTAGGGGGACCCCATTCTCAGGGGCACCGGTCAGAGCTTCTGAACATAGCCAAGCAAGATTAGACTGTCCGGACCTGGGTCCTTGGCATTGTGGCAGGCTGGAGGACATAGCCCAGGGCAGAAGCATCCACCCCAGGGCCCGGCAGGGGCCCTGGTGCCAGATCAGAGATCCTTGGCCAGCCCGTGCCGTGGAGGTCGGGGTTCCCATCACCTGGGGCCTGCTGGGGCCTCCGTTCCAGCCAAGCAGGGGAAGGCTCCACTGACCCGATGGGCCCCTGTCCTGGGTGCTGGGCAATCGGGTTGACAGAGCCCATGGCCAGGGTGTCCAGGCCAGGGCCCGGTGAGGCCTTGGGCTTGGTCAGAGATCCTGGGCCCGGCCACACTGGGGAGGCCTGTCTGGGCCAGCGGTAGACTGTCCTAGGAGCCTGGCAATGCGGTTGGCCGGAAGACAGAGCTCAAGATGTGGGGCCCCCACCCCTGAGCTCACTGGGCCCTGGTCAGAGCTTCTGAACCAGGCCAGCAGGGGAAGACTCCACTGCCCGATGGACCCCAGTCCCAGGCTGTTGGCAGTGGGGCAGGCCGGAGGATGGAGCCCAGGATGGGAGCACCTGCACGGAATTCTGGTGGGGCCCCGGTCAGAAGTCCTGGACCCGACTGCTCCGGGCACTCTGCCTTCAGGATAGAGGGGCCCCTACCAAGGGCCCACAGGGCCAAGACCTTGGCCCATCTGGTCGTATGCAGAGAACCACCAGACCACGAGGGGGGCCAGGGTTCCCTGTGCCTAATAATTCAGAGGATGGCTACCCTCCTTTCTTGTAAACCATGTGCCTCGAGTGACAGAGGGGGCCGAAGGATGCACCCAGTCTCCTGGTGCCCTGATGGGGTCAGAGAAGCAAAAAAGTCTCCATTACTACTAGGGTAGTTCGGCCATCTGGTAGCATCATTGGAGAGCATGGCATGTGTCCAAAGGCCATGCTCTGGCGAACCTGTGGCCCGGGTGCTCGGAGCCCCAGCTAGGCCTCAGGCATGGGGCTGCTAGTAGGACCCTGACAGAACTCTAACCTGGAGTCCACAGGCACCTTATCAAGCAGACAAAGCGGAGGAGGCCTAATGGACCCCGTCTCGGGTCCTTAGCGTTGCGGAATGCCGGAGGATGATGCCCGGTGTGTGAGGGCCTACGTAAGGCCTGTTAGGACCCTTGGACTCGTTCATACCTCTGGACCTGGCACGCAGGTGAAGGCTCCCTGGGCATGGATAAATTATAATAACACTTGTTCTACCATTTTTGTTCCCTTAGAAGTTGGACCATAGCTCAGCCAACAGCCAGGAAAACCTATCCAACCTATGGCTATTGAGGTTGAGCTGACTTGCGTGGCTCTCAACATGTTTTATCACCCAGAATCCCTTGCAAACCTCAAACTTTTGACTATAAAAACACATTTTTTTAAAATACATTTTTATTGTAAAACAAAACATGGTACATGCAGTGCTGTAAAGAAGCCAACCACAGTACGCTTGTACATTATCTGTGTCAATAGGATATACAATACAGTCATACCTTGCAGAACTGTTAGGTGGTATATTGTTCCCTTTGAGCTCTCAAACAGCTTCCACAATTAACAGCCATATTACACCGGCAATACCGTGTCCATTTTGCTCATTCCCACTGCCTCCCCTGTTTCTTTTCCCACACAGTACTGCTAAAATAAACACCAAATGTTCTTGGGTTTATTCCACAGGGGCAGCAAATCACTATTCCGACTGCATATTGCAGTAAATCATATCCCTGGACCAGTCAGAAATGGTATGAATCGTGTCTCTCGTCCATTGAATAGCAATTCTTCATTTGGCTAGTAGTAAACCTATATCAATCAATCTACGTATCTCTTTGGGCAATTTGCCCTTATATCCCAGCAATGCCATCAGTAAGTTCCAGACCACAGATTCCGCTCAGTGATTGGAAAATTTGCTCCCAATACTTGTCTGTACGCGTTCACTTCCAGGCCAAGTGCAGGAAGCCACCAGGGTCCGCCCCACACCTTTCACAGGCAGTTGTATCGTGCAGCCCATATCTTAGTGCCCTCTCAGGCGTATAATAGACTCTTTGAATTAATCTATGTCTACCATTAAGTGACACTTTTTTAGTAATCTTGCAACAATATCCCCACACACTATCGTTAGTGCCACTCCAAAGTCTGTCTGACATTCTAGTCTTGATTTAGAATAATGATGTCGTCGGTCATCTTGCAATGTAGCGTATATGATGGAGACCATCTTCCTGGGGGACTTGTATCCTATAATCTGGGTGAGAGCCCTTAGCTCAGGGGGCTCCTGTCGCTCAGCACCCAGCAGCTCACACGTTTCGTGATCCACTCTGTGAAACTGAAAACGTCCTTTTGTTGCCGACAATTCGTCCTAGTTACAAGCATTACCCTCCTCGAGCAAGTCCCAAATCGTGGAAATCCCTAATTTAGAGAGGGCTAGGACTACCCCTTTCTCTCAACTCATTGGCATCCAGTCGCATCAGTTCATTGGATTCATTGTAGAGTACAAACTAGCTCCTGCCTGTCTTTTCAACAAACTGTGCCAGGCGCGTGCCACAGAGTTTATAGAGTCCAGAACTCCAGTTCTTCTTATCGGTGCTCGAAACAGCATCACCGGCAAGAGCTCCGGCACTGTGGTAACTTTTCTAGAAACAGATGCAAAGGACACAATTCCTCTTGTAGCAGTGGTATGCATGGGAACTCTGACATGCGCTATAATAGAGCTCCAAGTACAGGGCACTAAGACCACCATTCAATAGGGTAGTGTCAAGGTATTCCAACAGACCCTCGGCTGCTATGCAGCCCAGGCAAGTCTAATGAGAAGCACGCAAATGATCTTGAAAATGTGCGTGGGCAGTACAATAGGTATATTTAAAATAAGGAACAAAAATCTGGGCCGTACTGTGGGATATACGTCCTAATATCGATAGAGGTAGCCAAATACATCTTTTAACATAATCCTCTAGTCTGGAGTGGAGTCTTCCAGAATTGTATTTTATTACCAAGGCTGAGTCGGTGTGGACCTGCATGCCAAGGTACCTTATTACCTCTGTTGACCACGGTAAAGGACAGCCCAGGCAAACTGCAACTTTGTGGTGGTTAAGGGAAATATTGTTGACTGTGCCCAATTAATTTTTAAGCAAAATCTATCACCGTATCTTACCACTTCGCCAACAATTGGGGAAAGAATAACCTCAGAGTCCCTGAAATACAACAGCGTGTTATCCACATATGCTGAAACAATGAGATTATATTCAGGGAATGTGATCCCTCTATGGATGTGGTATTCCCTGAGTGCACAGGCAAGCGGTTCGGCTACTAGGAAGTAAAGCAGTGGGGATAATGGGCTTCCCTGTCACGTGCCGCACAATATTTTGATAGGGGCAGTAACTATATCATCAGCTCGTATTCGGGCCATGGGAGAGCTGAATAAGACACTTACCAAGTGGATAAAAAAGTTACCCACTCCCATCCCTCTCTTAACTACAGACATGAACGACTACTCTACTGAATCAAAAGCCTTTTCGGTTTCTAAGAAAATCACTACAGCACTGATCTCAGGTCTGATGTGCTGTATTACACCAAATATCGTTCGCAAATTGTACGACAGGTTACGCTCTGGAACAAATCTTGCCTGCTCCAAACCTACCAGCTGAGGATTCAGAGGGTCGAGGCGATGAGCAAGGACCTACGTGAACAATTTAGCGTCAACATTGAGGAGTGATAAACCTCGGAAAGACGAGCATTCGTCCGCCAGCATACCCGGTTGCAAGATAGATGAGCACTTCTCTAATGGTCCCCTTCTCTCATGGTCCCCTACTCCCCCATCTGCTCAAATAGTATGCACAAGTGTGGCAGTAGAAGATCTTTAAATTCCTTATAAATCCCACAGTAAGGCCATCCAATCCGAGGGCACGCCCCTATCTCATCGATCTCAAGGCAACCAATATCTCATGTGCATCCAGTGGCCTTATAAGATATTCCCTGTGCTCATTAGAAAGCTAGGGCATCTGTATATGTACTAAATAGTCTGCAATGGCTGCCTCATCCGAGAGGCCCCTCTTACTATCTAGGTCATAGTAACAATGAGTGAATCTGTATACGATACCTACGGTGTTAGTCAGTAACTCTACACCTGCTGCCTGTATTTCCATCACATTAGCTGCCTCTCTCCTACCATGTAGTAAACCAGCCAGCACCGCTCCTGGTGTGTCATGCTCACAGTACGTTCTAGCCACAGCATTCTTTCCCAAGTGCTTAATTTTGCAATCTGCAGTCTCATGGTATTCAATCAACGTCTCTTTCAGATTATCAGCTACGGTGGGCAGTTCTTCTCTCTAGCTTCCCTCTCCAGTTCGGCTAGCCTATTTTCTAGATGTACTGACGCTGGCAAATGTAGCTCAGTACCCCTGAGTACTTGGATGTCAGTCTCCCCCTGATGTAAACTTTAAACGCTTCCCAGATCATGGAGAACTCCTGGACAAAACCTATGATGGTATCAAAGAAGCTCTCAATAGCTACAGCAAGTTCAGGCCAGAAGACAGTGGCCAGCAATGAATATGGTGGGAAGCGCTACGTAAATGGTTCGGTTTACTCTTTAGGTTATTATATCTAGAAATATTGGAGAAGGATTTGAAACAGACCGGGGAAGCACCCTACAGCCTTGCGCCCACTGAATCAACCCTTTTGATATAAACCAGTAGTCTATTCTGGTATGCAACTGATGAGGGATAGAGACTACTCACTACACACTACACACTACACACATATTTCCCCAGGTCTTCCGATATAAATGGCAGGGGAGCTCTTCCCATACTCTAGACTAGAGGCTGAAAAAAAATGAAATCCCGCTGCTGTAAACACCGTGGCGGAGGACGTAACCGTTATATCCTTGGCATAAAAAGGGTTAATACTCTCAAAGGAAAACAGAAGGGCAGATTAAATATTAGCTTGCGAAACAATTCAAAATTGAAGAACTATACTGTTTGTCCTTTATTTGCCAGTAAGAAAAAGGATGGAGTCGAATTTATCATTCTTCGTAAATAAATTGCAAACCCAGTCCAAACAAAATTAAAATATAATCCACAAGGATAGATCCACTTTAATCCAAAATGCAAAGGCTGGTACATATGCTATAGCCGAGGTGTTGGAAATTGAATTCCCAAATACAATATTATTCTCCTTGGTTCCAGTTGATAAACTTAATAGTGAAAAATGATTCCTGGAGAAGATAATAACAATAGACACTAAGAAAAAGGAGAAGCTGTGGGCACCAAAGTTTAAAGTATTCCTACACCTGTAAGTAAGCAATAAGTTGTTGCTGACCACTCTATGACAGAGAGTAGCAAATTGTTACTGGCAGAGAAATTATAAACCAACATGTCTAATATTTCTGCAAAGATAGACATGTCTGGTTCAGTTGGATATATAAAGAGAAAATATACTGTTTAAAGCAGGGCAGAAATTGCAAGACAGTACTTGGCGAAGAAGAAGCTTCCCCCTTTTACCTTCAAAGTTTAAGTTCAGGACAATGTTACTAGATTGAAACTGCTTATCCTAGGAAACACATAGGGGCATATTACCAACGAGTAGCGATATTTATCGCTAACGAGGCTTTGCAACAATTTTTTTATTGCTAAGCATCGCCGGAAATTATCGCTGAGATAACTTGCTATTAGCAAGGTTTATCTCAGAAGTGATAAAAATCCTCACGCTAACTGCCAAATGAGAGATAATCGCTGGAAAACCAACAATAATCTCTCGAAGTTTGGCGTTAGCTTGATGATAGGGGCTCACAAACTTAGCCATGATATCCACCTTCCATAGGATATCATGGCTAAGTCAGGAAAATACCAGGTGTAAAAAAAGCAGTGCTAACCGCGGTTAGCGCTGCTTTTTTTATCACTTACAGGGTTAGCGATATCCTTGATAATAGGAAAAATGTCGCTTAACAACATTTCTCCTATTATTTTTCTCTGGAAGGCCCCCTTTGCATCTCATTAGAGATGCACGGGGAAGCGTAGAGAAAAAGGGTGCTAACATGCAAATTTGCGTGTTAGCACCCTGTTGCTGATAGGGAGATAATTTTATCTCAGCTTTCTTGGCTTTTAAAGCCAAAAAAGCAAAGATAAATCCCTTGATAATATGCCCTATAGTTAGTGGAAAAACAGGTGTAACAACAGAGGCCAAAATATATGAGGAAATGGTGAAGATAACACTTGTAAATGCCAAGTCTGAGTAACAGATATGAGCCCTTAAGTGATAAATAAGGAATCAGTGAAACCAGTTTGAGCTTTTCTGCTCCACTTTTAGCAAAAAGAAACTAACAGATGATGACTCACCAATATCCAAGGCCACTGGGACATCATCTTTTCGAGATGCTGAGAGTTTGATTGATAACGGGGATGATAGGTGATTCGACCGAACACTTAAGGCGGTAGAAGCACTGTTTAATAATAGTACCGTAAGTTCATTGAAGGCCAACAAACAAGTGATAATGTGGTGCAAAAAAATACGCGGGAGAAGGAATGCAGAGAAACTGACATGACAAAAGTATTATAATAAATATTCCCCGAGATGCAAGAAACGAAGGAACTCTAGAAAAAGGCGAGGGAAGGGTAGAAATAATAAATAAAAAAAACAAGATAAGATTTGAGCACATTGTACAGTAAAATAGATCTTCAATGAGGCAGGAGACCAAAATCCTTGAGCTCCCTGTAAGGTTTCACTTACTAAAGATGCTGTGATCATTTGATACTGCACAGCCTTATACACAAAAGCAAGCACCTATGTCTGACTAGAAGAGGAATGGGGCGCACGTACAGACTGTCTTGCAGTCACGCCTCAAAGTACTCTGGAAAGGACAGACAAAGATAATATATACAGTTGAGGAGGCTTCACTCTTGCTATATAAAATATTTAGAGGAATAATGCGATTGTGGGTGTGGTGGAAACACTCTAAACATGATGCATTGTTCAATAATACAGACAAGTAGTATTACGTAGGTCACAGTACATAATCTTGGCTATTCACAAAGTTTACTTTCACTTGAGTGACATTTATGCTCTTGAGTAACTATGCTGCCTTTGGGTATTTGCAAAAAAACAAGTATAAAGTTACTCAAAAATAGAGAATTATATGTCACCACTCCATAAAATAGGGGGTGGAGTCAAATTTACAAATGTAAGTAGCTACTGCAAAAAATTTTACTAACAGAAGAAACATTATAGAAAGTACAGCATCTCACATGGTCAGTGACAAGTACCGCAGAGCCCTCTCATAAAAAATAATGCAGGTAGGGACCTGAAAAAAAACCTGATGGGGAAAATCATTAAATTGAAGCCTATACACAATTTTTGTGGATCTGCGGGCCGCCTTCGACCTGGTGCCCAGAGGGAAACTTTGGAGCGTTCTGGCTGAGTTAGGCGTTCCCCCGGATATCCTGATAATCTTGCAGAGATTACATCACAACAACTATGCTCGAGTGAGGTGCGGGAGGTCCGGGGCACTGACGGATAGATTCCCCGTTGACCGAGGGGTTAGACAGGGTTGTGTGCTGGCACCAACCCTGTTCTGCCTCTTTGTCAACGGGGTAATCGCCCACCTAAATGCCACTGAATACACTGACGCCCCCAAATTGAACGGCAGCAGGGTGCCTGCAATCATGTTTGCAGACGACACCCTGCTGCTGTCCAAAACCCCAATGGGGATACAGAGGATCCTCGATTCATTTGTGTCCTTTTGCACTGATAGGGGCTTAGAAATTGATGCGTCTAAAACCAAGTTTATGGTCCGCAACCCAAGTCAAAAACTGCGGCCGAATCCACTATTGGGAGCCGCACGGCTCGAGAGAGTCTTCACCTTTGAATATCTTGGTGTAACTCTCAATGAAACTATGTCTTGGGGATCACACCAGAGCAGGGCCAACCTCAAATTGGTACAGACTACAGGGGGTATCGCGCGGATGATGAATGGCTCCACATACCGTCCGCTGGGGCCGCTCATCCAGATCTATAAGGCACAGGCCAGGGGTGCTACTATGTATGGGGTGGAATTGTGGGGACATACATCTTGCCGCAGTCTGTCCTTAACTGAGAATAATTTCATCAGGCAGATAGTTGCACTTCCGCCCAGCACCCCGCTCCTCCCCCTGAGGCTAGATCTGGGTCTGCGACCAATAGCTGACGAACTAGGTTTGAGACCCATAGCCTTCTGGCGAAGGCTATGGAGCAGCGAAGAACTCCTTGCCTATAGGGCGGAACTGATGGAGCTATTAATCCACCCGAAAGCGCTATTGATCCCCTGGATAAAATATATCCAAAAATCCTGTATTATCCTGGGGTTTCCTGACCTTTGGTCCAACCCCGCTAATGCCTCATTAAACATCTCAAAGAGAGCTCTGGCCATCGTTTTCACGAACAAAAACTAGCCATGGCCCTAGACAGCCAGGGTGAAGGGTCACTAACCTCTGTATTTGCGCAAAGTAAGGACTCGTACAGGTTGGAGAGGGTTTTAGACGCCATTTCCCCCGTGCTGGCCAGGAAGCTGTTTCTCCAATGGAGATATGGCACACTGCCCCTACGATCTTTTACCAGCTCCTGGTCATCACCCCCTCCACTAAGCAGTGCCCGGCCTGCGCTGGTGCGGAGGAAAGCGATCTACACGTGGTCCTGTTTTGCCCAGTTTACAAGGCAGCTAGGAAATATTGGCTCCTACCACTGATTAGAAACCTGGGTTGTAGGGAATACCTTCCAATGTACAGAATTTTAAAAACCGATGCTTCAAGCCTAACTGTGTTTGTATTAGCAAAATTCCTCACCAATGTCTGGCACACTCGCACCTGTATTTTGAAGACGCAGGCTCCCTCCTAATGTTAAGGTCTACAGTTTCTAATTCTAAGGTTTTACACTGTATAAGTATGCATTGATTGATTATGTATGTTGATTTTATAGTGATTTACATATGTTTTATTGTATATCTTTGATGGCCAATGGCCGAAATAAAGATTGAATGATGATGATTAAATTGAAATAAATTAGTTAATATTCAAATAAAGTTGTTTATAATTATAACAATTTTTACAACCTTTTTGTGAATTTATAAATTAATGTACCATAATTGTTTATTGGAATATATTTACATTATTTTTATTAATTCTACACATCACTTATAATAATTACTAAAATATAATAGAATTTTTTTTTACTTCAGATGGGAATTTATTTTTTAATTTAAACATAGGAAAATACATGTAATGTAATTTAATATAGACACATTTTTTAAAGATTTAATTAAAAATTAGGATAATAGTGATGTGGCATTTTTCATATTTAATTCTACATTTACAATAAATATGTAAAAAGAATTTGAATCACTATTTAACATTAACATATTTGAGTAATGTATTATATAGTTTGATAAACCTTTCAACTGTTCTCTATGGAAAAGTATAGGGAAAAATAAAAAATAAAAAAGTTGATTTAATTGTAAAAATGATACAAATATGTTAATGTTAAATAATAATATAAAATGTGCCGCTAATCTTACATCAGCCCTGAACTGGAGCCATTTGCTACTGCTGGCATACTTTTTCGGCTCTAGTACCTTCAGAACTTCAGTTTACGAATAGCATGGGCTTACTCTATTATGGGTGCCAAGTACTACGCTCTGCCAAGTACCACGCATTAGGCGGTAGACTAAGGCATTTAAGTTTGGTGGTCTGCATCACCGCACTGAAATGCAAAGTCACTCATATTAGTTGCGTGCACTGAATCCCCAAATGCGATGCAGTGCACGCAACAAAATTTGTTGTATTTATTTATATGTTTACTTATCTGTAAAGCTCCATAATCCATACATTACTACCCCCCACCCTGCCCCTCCCCACGTCACCACCCTGCAGGTACTCCCACTACCGACCGCAGCTGGGAATAACGACACTGATGCACAAGAATATGGTCTGCACAATCCCACTACCAAATGGTGTGGATTTCCATAGCTGAGCGTCTTGTGCAAGCACTCCCTACACAGAAGTTCAAACGTAAAAAAAACACACAACTGCAAAAAACTTGTTCCTGAGCTAGTGCTCAGAGATGTGATATGTTTCAAAGGTACTTTATGATATTTGTGCAATTTTAAGTATATTTACTTAGGCATGTGTCTTATAAATGGAAGTCATTTAACAATTAATTCTTACGCTATGCAGCAGTTAACGTAAACTTTCTCGTTGCTTAAATGTGTGTCATTTCTGATATTTATGTTTCCCTAGTTTTCATAGCTTGATTTTGCTCGCGACAAAGTGTCACTCAGAGTAGCAAAAATGTCACTCATAATTACTATGAAATTATGAAAATATCACGCATATCAATCTAAAACTGTGCCAGCTACACATGTTCATTCCTAAATCCCCCTTGACGTCCTGAAATCCACCCTTACTCCTCCTCAAACCTCTGGCATAGAAAAGATAGGAGAGATGTAGCATTTTTAGTATGTTTAGTAGTGCTATTAAACATACTAGAAAATGCAGTTTGTCAATAGTTACCTACGTATTTAGTAGAGGGGTGAAAATACTTAAAATATGAATTCTACCACTAAGTATTTAGCTAGGCTCTACGTGTAGTCCTTATAGAGGGCACACTTTGCTCAGAATTGAATTAATAGATAAAAGAGCAGCGAGAAAAGAACACATCTTTGAATAGAGATGTTCAGCAGCGCACAAGTTGGAGCCCCGACAAGGCACTCGGGAGGGTTACGGTGGGACTCGAGGGGCCTCATTTTTGAAAAGTGACGCATCGCTGCGTGAAAACAGCGATGCGTCACTTTTCATTGCGCCCTCCTTGTGACACCAATGATGCGTCAAATTTACATTATAACGCATCATTGCGCAAGGAGTTACCGATACGTTAGTATTTCTGACGTATCTGTAAGCGCAAAAGTGACGCATTGCTGGAGTGTGTCACAAAAGTGACGCAACTCCAGCAATGCCTCCTTTCACATGGGGCAAGCCCCATGTGAAAGGGCTTGCGTCAGTCTTACGCCTGCTGTGAGGCAGGCGCAAGATTTTGACACAACAGCGTACTAGAAGTGACGCAGTGAAATCTCATAGATTTCTCTGCATCACTTCTACGAACCTTTCTTGCGTCAATACGCACCCCTTGCATACATTATACCTGGGGCAGGTATAATGTGGTGCAGGGGTTTACAAAGTGACGCATCTACCAAGATGCGTCACTTTATAAATATGGCGCAACAAGGTGCATTTTTTACGCCACTGGTGCGTCACAAAAAGTGACGCACCATCGGCGTAAAAGTGACGCAAGGGCTCATAAATGAGGCCCGAGGATTTTAGGGAGGGACACAGAGGAATAGGGGGTAGAGCCTTAGGAAAACTATTGAAAGAATTGACATTATAAGTGTATATTTTCAGATTTAAATCAGAATGTTATGAGATGTTTACAGATCCTAAATTCAAACGTTGATGGGTTAAATAGACCCAACAAAAAAGCATTCAGTGACCCAGTAATTATGTGGCCCTAATTGTGACATATTTGCTTTACAAGAATCACATGTTGTTTACAAAATTCAGGGATGGCTGAGAGAATTAGGCCACAAATTGGCAGTATGGACTACTCAATCAGCAGCTCTGCAAGGAGTTCATAATCTGACTCGAGAGTATATTGGTGAATTCATGGAGACTGCCTGTGGCGAGTGGCGGGCGATGGGCAATTGCTCAGGTTAAGATTGAAAAACAGCTATTGGTTGTCAACACCCCTAAATAAATACTAATAATTATCCCTTATATTGCATGCAAAAGTATTTAAACCTATGTTCAGGCTAATGGTAGTACATGATTTAGTGGATCTATGAAGCAGATGTCAGCTCGAATATACATTTCTTTCCACCTACATTAGCAGTATTCATGTACTGATCTATTCCTTTTTTTAATTAAATAGTTTATTAGTCATAGACGTAAATCATACACATCATATAAATACAAACAGATAGTAATCGTAATGTACAAGGTTTAGTCTTGTATATCAAAGAAGGCTTAAGAAAAAAAACAACACAAAAAAGGAAGGGATAGGGAGGGGAAAAAGGGGGAAAAAACAAGAAACAACCCCAACATTGGGGTGTGGGGGGGAGGGACCAGTACAGCAGATGAAATCACATAGAGCAACAAAACAAAGTAGAGTGCCAACTACAGCATATATCGCAATGTGGACATTAGGAGGGAAGATGCAGAATACACGTCAATGTTTATTTTTACCCAGAGGGGCCGCCATCATAGTTGCAGGACAGAACGGGCCGTACAGGTCAACTGGAGTTTCATGCGGTAGAGCATATTGCAAATCTAAGGCTCAACTGGTCAAATCTAATGGATCTTGTAAACAGATCCAGGTCTGAAAAGGACCCCAAATGTCCAGAGGCATAGAGGCCGTCAGCTTCAGCTCCCAGGAGGTGCTGAGTTGTAACTGGTAGTGTGTGACATCTCTATTCAAAGACTGGATCTTCTGGGTCCTTGCCCTACCCCAAGTCATGGCGACACAAGTCTTCGCCAACAATAGCAACATCGCAAGTAAGCACCGGACTTCAGGCGCTTACGTAACGTCTTTCGTGTACCCTAGGATACCCAGGAGCAGTGATGGCCCAACTGCGACTCCAGTATTCCACTGATTGCAGTAAACATTTTTAGCCAGTATTGTGCAATCTGAGGGCAGTGCCAAGCCATGTCGAGCAGGAGGCCTGGGACGAGCCACATCTTCAACATCTAGCATCCTCCCTCATACCCATCCAATGTAGCTGCGCGGGCGTCCTATCTATGCAAGAATTTAGAGTGAATCAGGCAGAGATTATAATTTGGAGATAGCATCTCCAACTGTCCACAGCCACATTTTCACTGGTCTTCGTCAGAGGCGTGGGTAGCTCCTTGTTCCAACCAGCTATAGCTTTAGGTTGTGTGATCGGTAATGTTTGTTGCATAGAGTTGTATAAGCGCATGATCAGCCTACGCTGGGATGCATTATGTTGTACAAGCTCTAGGGCCATTATTGTGGGGGAGAGGCGGGAAAGGAGTTGTGTAATTGGCAACAAGTAGCCCTGATACGGTAGTATAGGGGCAAGTCAGAGATTGTGTAGTGCTACTCCTGCCGCCTCCGTAGGGGAGACAAAGGTATCCCCTGGGTACAGATCAGCAAATGTCTTCCAGCTGAGTCTTTCAGCTATGAGCACCTCATCACAGTCAGCCAGTGCTGTATCTGGGGGTTATGTGCAATGGGGGGGGGGATGATGGGGGTGGAGTGCAAGGGCCATACAGCTACTCCTACTCTGCTCTCATACGCAGCAGCCCATCCCAAGCCCACCAGAGCATTTCGGTAGTGTTAATTTCATTTCTGGGTCTTTTCAATTTGTAAATATTGCCACGTTCAGCGGAACGGGCGCAGTTCTGTCCAACTCAATTGCCACGTGTGGCTGGAATGGGGTGGGGAACACCCAATGATTTAGGAATTGGGCTAGTGCACAATCGGCATATAGGAAGATATCCGGTGCTACTAGCCCACCCTGACTCAGAGGCAGAGGAAGCAGTTCCTATGATTTACCCGCCTGCTTCCCAGCCCATACTAGTTTTATCATCAGGGATCTTATTGTTTTTAGGAATGATTGAGTGAGGTGGATGGGGAGATTGACGAAGAGGTATAAAAGTTTGGGTAGCAAAATCATCTTGGCTCTAGCGATTCTTCCTGCTAAGGAGATGGGTAAATGGGACCAAGGATCGATTTTCCCTTCCAACCAGCTAATCGTGCGTCCAAAGTTAATCTCCCAGTCTCTTGCACGTCACGGCTTAGCCAGATCACAGGTACTTAACCGAACCTAATGCCCATTTGAGTGAATAATCAAGTGGAAATGGGGCTGTGCAGTCTGTCAGAGGGAACATCGTGGACTTGGACCAGTTTATTTGGATCCCAGTTAGCCCACCAAACCTAATCATTTCGTGGAGTACAGAAAGTGTGTTTATTACTGGATCACTGATATAATGTGTAATATCGTCCGCTCATAACGAGATCGGCAAACCTCTAGAGGAGAACCACACCCCTCTGTTGGCATGATGCAGTCGGATGCGAGCGGCCAAGGGTTCCATAGCTATGGCAAAGAGGAATGGGGATAGAGGACACCCTTGCCTTGTGCCCCTAGTGATGGGATAGCTCTGTGACAGGAGACCATTTACACGGAGTCTAATAGTGGGAACGGTATAAAGGAGCTCGATTTGATTTATGAACGCCGGGCTAAAGCCTATTCTAAACAGTATGGTGAATAGGTAGGCCTATTCAAGGGAGTCGAAAGCTATAGTTGTGTATAATAACATAGAGGCTGCTGGTGTCTGGGGGTTTAAATAATGGAGTAAAGCGAATAAAGTTCTCCGTTAATGTGCTGGCAACCTACCTGGTATAAAGCCGGATTGATCTAGCCTGGCGATCAAGGGGAGTAGAGGGATGTAATCTTTGGGCTAATGGTTTGGCATAAATCTTGTTATCCACATTTATGAGAGACAATGGGCGATAAGAGTCTCTGCTTCTTGAGTCTTTATCTGGCTTTAAGAGTGTTAATATTACTGCTTCTCGCCTCATGGGTGGAGATGACCAGTGTCAATCATTTCCTGGTAAACATCTAATAGATGTGGTGCAAATAAAGTGTCGTATGTTTTATAAAAAGAAGGGGTCAGGCCATCCAAGCCGGGGACTTTATCGTTAGAGGGGGGTGCATTGTTTACAACGCAGTGTTTACACCGCAATGCCTTTATAACGATGCCATTACAACGCAAGTCGTTACTACGACTTGCGCTGGATGGCGCTGTTGGACAAGGAATGTTGTAATTTTATATTCCAACACCTTCCCTACTGTTACGTGGGCTGGTGTTGGAATATAAAATTATAATATTCCAAAATCCGCGCCCTCCAACGCAAGTTGTTGTAACGACTTGCGTTGTAATGCCTGCGATGTCAAGTACCACGATCTAAGAGATCGCGTTGTACTGACATACATCCGTTAGGGAGACTATTAATGACCTGTATTATATCTTCTACTGTATAGAGTACATCTAGATATTCCCGGTGTGCCCTGCCCAGCCATAGTAGCTCCAGTGATTCTAAATAGACATGAAGCTCAGCCTTTATATCCGGGGCGATAGAGGAATATAAGTTAGCATAAAAGTTGGATAGGTGATTGAGTATCTGTTGTGATCCTTTAATGGGTTCGCCATGTTCATCCCTAAGCTCTTTAATAATAGCAGCCTGACGAGAGGTAAGGTAGCTGAGAGTTGTAATGTGAGATCTGTTGTGATTATCCATTGCCATTTTGACAATGGGAGCTGGACAATTGAAGGTGTAGTCATTATCTGGAACTAGATGCCAGCTCGCCCGTGCCCCCATCACACTCCTAACTACTGCTCTCGAGAAGTCGAGCATCAGACGCGTTCAAAATGTCAATCATTGTCAATATGGGTCGCCTCTGATCTACTTGAAGATTTTTGCGAGCATTTGTTCCCAGCCCCATGTTTGCCAAACTTCAGAGCCGATTTTGAATCCGTGAGCAGGTGATGGCTGGCTGCCTTCATATGTTACCCTGAGCGTGGCTGGGTACAGAAGAGCATAAGTGATATCCGCTTGGCGAAGGATGCATTTGGCTGGGATGAATTCTCTTCTCGCAGACTGGACCGCTGGGGTGAAATCCGGGAAAAAGGAGATCTGGTTTCCCTGGTGTGTTATTTGTCCTATTTCTCTTGCTGCGCGAAAAATTCTGTCTCGGAAGTTGAGTAGGCAGCCAGGACACTTCGCGGGGTGCCGCCCACCGGTGATCTCGAGCTAAAGATTTGTGAGTTCTCTCTACAATAAACATGGCTGAAAGAGTAGACCAAAATATGTCCTGCAATAGGGTTTCAACAAAGTCCTCAACTTTGCCCATGGCAGTAGTCTCTGGTATACCTGTAATATGAACATTACTGCAGCAGTACTGAGCCTCAAAGTCCTCATTTTTTGTTATAATGACCTCCGGGACCCTCTTCTATCCATCACCAAAGACCCCCACACCGCCAAAACCAATCCCATCGAAGGAATGAACGCAGCCGCCGACTGAATGTAGAACAGCCGACTGAAGCTGAACTCAGACAAGACGGAGGTCCTCATCCTCGGATCCACCCCCTCGGCCTGGTATGACTCCTGGTGGCCGCCAGCACTAGGAACAGCTCCAACACCCACCAACCAACCACGAAACCTAGGGGTCATCCTCGACTCCCCCCTCTCCATGACAAAACAGGTCACCGCCGTCTCCTCCTCCTACTTCAACACCCTCCACATGCTCTGCAGGATCTACAAGTGGATCCCCACCGAAACGAGAAGGAGGTCACCCTGGCCCTTGTCAGCAGCAGACTGAACTACGGAAACACCCTCCACGCAGGAGCCTCTGCCAAACTCCTGAAACAGCTTCAACGCATCCAGAACACCTCCGCACACCTGATCCTGGACATCCCTTGCCGCAACCATATTACGCCCCACCCGAGAGACCTACACTGGCTCCCTGTCGACAAGAGGATAACCTGCTAGCTCTTCACCCACGCACAAAATGCACTACACGACACCGGACCAGTGTACCTCAACAGCTGACTCAGCTTCTACACCCCCACCCACCAGTACCACTCCGCTGACCTCACCCTCGCCACTGTTCCCCGCATCCGAAGAGTGACCGGTGGCGGCAGATCATTCTCCTACCTCCCCACCAAGACATGGAACACCCTCCCAGACTCCTTAAGACCTGGCTCTTCGAACAGTAGCAGCGCAAGCCCCCCCCCCCCACCACCCCCAGCGCCTTGAGACCCTCACAGTTGTGTAGCGCGCTTTACAAATTATGTGATTGATTGATCCTCCCACGCCAGCGGCCTCGTCTCATGCGTCAGGACCCGCTAGGCCCGGCTTGCAGCTGGTGGATTACAAGGGTTGGCAGCCGACAGAGTGGGATCAAATAGAACCAGTTTTGTTGGGTAGTCAAATGTTGGTGGAATAAAGGGGTGTATGCTCCCCGATGTGCAAGGATTTAGGGAGGACGATTTCTCAGCCACCGGAGCCCTCTCAGTGAGCGGCCATCTCGTAGCTCGGCTAGACCACGCCCCCATGTACTAATCTATTCTTAATGTCTTTGAAGATTATACTGCAATCGAAATTCTTCCTAAAGTGTTATCTGGCATTAACCCCTGATGTATAACAACTTAGAAGGTATCTTAATGGACATTTAAGAGGGATTTACTAATGGAGCGTAATTAACTAGGCCAAATGAGACTGCAAATAAATACATTTATTAAAATTAGTACAGCATTATTATTATTATTATGGTTTGGGGTGTAATAATATAATTATTTGGGATCCAACCGATTAGATATACTACATATATGAATTAAAAAAGTCAAAAAATAAGAGCAACAAACTAGAGAGGTGATCACAAGGCTAGAAATTAAGTGTGCAACATACTTTCTTCAGAAAGAAAGCACAGAGGTCAAGATAGATCTTCAGTTGATAATGGCTAAGGCTCATGTTATGAGACATATTTGTGTAAAACCAGCCACCCGATAGTCAACAAAGAGAAAGAAAATATATAAGTATAGTAAATCTACTAGCCAGGTATAAGCCATTGAAACAAGAGTGAAACTGCAAATAGGATCTAGGCTATTCTAGACGATAAAAAACCAATTGTCTAAGAGCTAGTGGCTACACCAAAACAATTTCAAATGTTAAATGAGCATAGTCCCTGGATTTATGGGGCAGGGAGGACCACATTATTGGATAAATTATGTGGCTAGTAAAGGTCATAGGCCTGTCTCACAGATTGCAGTCTTGCTGGAATGGAAGGGGCACCCACACACAGCCCTCATAGTTTTGTGAGGCTACTACCTTCACCAGGAGTTAAGCAGCACAAGCACAATGGTGGTAGCATACTGTGTGGTGATCAGCAGTAGTGAACAGAACCTTTTTTCCCTGTGTCACTGGAGTGTGGCATACAGGCCCCCTCACCTTATTTAAAGTTCAGCTGTTGTGTGCTAAACTCACCCCTGGCCTACATCAGGTATATGTGGAAGTTTGTGCATGTTGGGAACATTTGCTGGGTGCATGTGTGCTCACAAGAATTACATTACACAAGGGGTGAAGTGTGGTGCAGTGTGCCCATGGTGAAGGTGTGTTTGCTGGCAGTGTGTGTTTTTTAAATAACACATTCTGGTACAATTCAGAAAGGCTGCAGTGTTGAACAGTGGGTGCAGACTGAATTTCTTTACTGCATGTTGTTATCCCTGTGGTGGTATAATACATGAGTATAACGCCGCTGTGCAGTAAGTGTGCTGTGGATGTACACTGAGTGCAAGTGTGCCTGCACTGTACATTACATGGCAGACCTTGGGTACCATTTTGGGAAGCCCAGGCCTGCCTGATGGAAAACAAGAGTAGAGGAATCCCCCCAGACAGATTTGTGTGTTGTTGCATGCAAGTGAGTTGGGAGGGGCATGCACTGGAGGATGGGAGAGCCAGTTTCTCTGTGTGTATTTCAAGGAGGTCCTTGATACAATGATATATCACAAGGAAGGGGTCTGAACACATCTCAGGAAGAGAGAGATGGGGCTGAAAAGTGAATCATAAATTAACCCTTTGATGCACATATCACTGTGTTGACACCCATGTATGTTGGTATGGCTAAATCAGCTTTGGAGTCCTGCCTTCTGTGGCAGACATACTTCAGGAGAAAGAAGAAAGGGGAAATGTGTCCATTTCATAGAAGCAGAACCTCAATATTAAACTACAAAGAACCAGACACTAAATTACATTTTGTGTCTGGAAAAGGACTATAGGTAAGAGAGTTTGAGACCTCAAAGCTTTTCATGTGCTGAGCAGCCAGAAGAGCTGTGTGAAGAGGGAAAACTCCTGCCTGTTACCAGGACTGGGGGCTATCACCCAGGGAAACCAAGACCACATATACTGTTGCCTAGAGCGCCAGAGCCTGCCTGTTCACTGAGACCAGTGTGCCCCTGTGGGGAAGAGGCAAGCGCTGGATTGTGTTAGGTCCAGAGTTAGCCCAATCATGAGGACTCCCTGTACGGGGTGTGAGGAGCCCGCTGTTGCACATGGCTCATAATAGAGAGCCTGCTGCCACTTGGGACAGCGCGCAGCCCGACTTTGCCAATCCGAACAGCACTTTGCTGCGCCGCTGAGGGGTTCCAAACTGGCGGAGCGGGAAAGCCATGAACTGGGCATTTGGGGCCTTGAGGGCATACTGCGATCGGTACTGCGACCCCATAGACTCTAATGACTGAAAGGAGATAGAAGGGCGACCTCTTGAGTATGGGTCAATAGATTAAATGTCCTGGATGTGACCATCAGTAAATGGGGAATAACATTGAACCCATTGCACTAAAATTAGTGGGCCAGAGAGTGGCCTGACAACTACTAGAACCCTGACCTCATGTGGGATTGTGTTACTGCTTTTAAATGTCCTTTACATTTGCACATGTAGAATTAGAATTGGAATACTTATTTTTATATAAAACAAGCATTTGACTGGAGATTGGTTTATTGTTTGTACTGCTTTCACATTGAATTGTGAGCCGAGTTCACTGATCTGTATCTGCACTTCTTCCTGAAGGAGCCTCGTCCAAGGATATCTAACTGAGA
The DNA here is from genome assembly GCF_964263255.1 of Lissotriton vulgaris. NCBI lineage: Eukaryota > Metazoa > Chordata > Amphibia > Caudata > Salamandridae > Lissotriton > Lissotriton vulgaris. The sequence goes on from NW_028244325.1 coordinate 1,162,469, forward strand.
GTGAGGTGCAGAAAGGCTGCTCGGCTAGGATCCTACCTCTCCACCTATATGCAGTGTGAGAACCGTCTTCAGAATGAAACCCTGGATATGTTTGCATCATGAAATTATACATATATTTTTTGGGCACAAAGAGGCGCGTGCATCCTGCAACCATGCCAGTGTATCTCTCCTTCTCCAAATGTCCCATAGCTCTCTCTGTGACATGGCCAATGACATTATCACAGTCCACAAATGAGAGCATCACTCAGCCACAACACACCTCCCCCTTACAAACGGAATAATGAGAAATATCAATAAGGTAAGATAAAGAAAACATTAAACATGAAAGAAACCAAAACATTGAACTTGTAACAACTTAAAGGCGTGCAGCCCAGAGAGAAGAGCATTGGATGGGGAACAATTTAAGAGTGCATGACGCTTGATCATCAGGACTGGGCAAAGTGTGGCACAACACAAAAATGATACACTAGTGATGCATGAGAATGTGAATGCACAAATATAGTCTCTGTAACTCTGTTGAAGGGTATCAACCTGTGTTACATCTTCTAACATGCGAGCAACCGCTTCTCCCATTGTTGGTTGTCAAAAATGTACTTGCAACCCTCAAAATCATCATGAGAGTTGAATTAAGTGTTCAGCCCGCGTTTGGGTTTTCTGGTCATCCTTTGGACCTTGGTCACTCCACCACAGTGCCACCACATTCCCCCTACAATCAAAACTGCATTGCCACATACTATGTATGTCACATACATTCAACACATGCATGGGAACTCTAAACTTGGATAACCCTTGCCTTAGAAATACAGGGGTCCTTAATTTGCACCAACACCCTTACATCAAAGTCTAAAAAATAATTCCTCTACAACTTTCCAAGTCTCTCTTCAGCATGTTCGTCACATACATTCCAAGCTTCTTGCCAGTTCTTTGGAAGATTTACTTCAATGACAACGTACTCATGCTGCCAAATGGGATGTAGATTTGAAGCACCTACTCTACCACGCATCAATTCAAATGGTGATTTTCCTGTGGACCTGTGAGGTGTAGTTACATAAGCCCATATTAGTTCTCAAACTGCATCCATTACATTTTTCTCTCCACTCCTGAGCACACTCTGAATACATTCTACTAGGATGCGGTTGAAACTTTGCACAATACCGTTGCTTTGAGGTTGGAATAGCGGTTTCCTCAAATATTTCAATCCACACTTTTCTGGAAAATCACACATAGCATGTGACATGAATCGCATTCCATTATCAAAAAACATTAATTCTAGCATCTCTTCTTTGAGGAAAACTTTGTTTAAAAAGGCAAATAACAGGTTTGGTGGTAAGTTCATTCACAAATGTCACTTCAACTGACGTAGTAAGATGATCAATAAGCGAAAAGACTCACTGTTACTGTCTGCATTTCAATGATACATCAGAAGGAAGGGGTCTGGACACATCTCAGGAAGAGAGAGATGGGACTGACCTCGAAGATTCATAGCAGATTTTTTCCATGCTGTTTCTGGTGCATGCACAGCTGATTCGGGTGGATAAACAGTCACTAGATATTTTTCACTCCCATCACATTGGGAACAGTCAATAATAATAAGTTCACTGTCACTGTCCAACTTTAGCCACCACTATATTTCCTATTCCCATCTCTTGGTCAGCATGGAGCCCAAATACTAAACCTGGGATGCCATCATAATCCTCTGGTAAAAACATCTGGAGAAAACAATATATTACCCCTAAATAGTATACCAACTTCTACCACCTTATTGTCAAGTAGGCATGCTGACCTTGCTATGTTTTTTAAAATCTTGTAACCAAACAAAATGTCCAGTAATGGTATGTGGTTTGATTTAAGAACAAATGGCCTTGCCGACAAGTAAGCCTTGCATTTCTGTACACTCTACAGGATAGCATTTTCCTGTCAACTACTGAAATGTTCTTTTGGTTTGTCCCAAAGTTCTTGACACAAAACGAATTGTGTATTTCCTGTCTCCCTCTAGTTGAAACAGTACACCTCCACATTCCTAAGTTTGTGTATAACAAGTGGGTGATCTGCCTTAATTTCAATTATATGTTTGTATCTTTTTATAGTACTTAGCTTGTATGGAAAAAAACCACTTTCAAATCTATCTGTGTAAGACTGACCAATGTAACCTGAATTTCTCCACCTGTTCTTAGAATTATTTTATCATCTGCTTGATGGCGCCAGCCAAGGACATTAAGTAAATTCTATGCATTCTTTGCCTAGTATCTTGTGATATTTAAATGATAAATCCGCCCCAAAAAATCCTAACAGATCAATTCTGCTTCCTTCGAATGTCATAGTTGTGACATCAGGAGGGAGCAGAATTTTGTGCTTCCGGAAATTCTCATAGTTTTTTATGGATACGATGGTAATCCTTCCCCCTGAATCCAATAGAAGAACAATTGGGTTGTTATCTACTAATACTTATATGCGGGTATCTACACATCCATGACTGCTCCTACCAAATACTGACTCTAAAATAATTTAATACAATTTCTGTTCAACAATGTAGGAATTGTTATCAGAATCATTGTCTGCAACACAACGCACCTCAAATCTTATTCCCTCCTGCAAGCTTTAGAAAAGTGACCAGATTTACTACTATTGTGTTACATCTGGCTATTTGCTGGACGATTGTAGAAGTTTGCACTGTGCCATGATGATCCACATGTGTAGCAAGTGACTTGTTCAGCGGGATACTGTTTGTAGGTTGTTTGAATTTTGTTGAGTCTCTTCATTTTAGTAGTTCTTAGTGAACTATGGCGTGTTACAATAGTAGCTCTGAGTTATTTACTGCATAAATGTCTTATTGCTTATATTATTTACTAAAAGAGAGACACTGACTTGTGAACAAAGAAGCTAGTCAGTGAAATAGGTCTAGAATATTTTGGCATCTACTTGTGATTTTTCTTTACCCTAAGAAATATCTAATTCCTTTTCAAGTGCAGGATTTTTAAAAGATAGCAATTGTTCTTGTATCTTCTTCCAACTACATATACCTACTTATTGGTCTTCGATGAGCTGTGATGGGAAATTCTCAAATTCACAGTCTTTGGTTGAAAGCGGAGACAATTGACTCAAGTATTCACCAGGGGCTTGTGCTCTGGTAAAAATAATGAATTGATACACAAGTAGATTTGTCTGTCCTGCAAATGACTTCTCCAATTGCAGAATGTCTATTTGTAATTTGTCTAGAACCTCTTGTACTGGTGGAATCGATTCGATTTGAAAGCTTTTATTTGGTTAAATAGATCAGCCATATAAGCAATACAGTCATAAAACAATCAGTGATAAAGTCAAAAGAATATGAAACAGTGAGATTGAAAGTGCAAATACATCGTAGTTCGTAAACTTAATGGTTCAGATACAAAAGTGCAAGTGCATATTTCCCATAAGGGCCTAAGCGTTTACTAGGACATATGTTGTCCTAATTCGAAAGTGCAAATGCATATAATTACATGATACCCTTAAAACATACAGTCAAGTGTCAATAATCATAGATTTCCTAATACTAATAGACTTCAGAAGAAATGTAGCTAAATAAAAACACAATCGTGGGTCATCCAATCGGAAGAGCAAATTCATGGCATCTGTAGTAGATCTTATATTATAGTGTAAAAAGAATGGCTTTAAATAAAATTTCCTGAGATGAGAATAAAATATACAGAATAATAACATATGGCAGCAGCTTTGTCGAGAAACTTCATCACATGGGCATACGTGACCAGAACACTGTTTCATAACTGGAAAATTAACAAGATGGTGTACAATGCCCATTCTTTAACGTGTCAGCACAAATCGATGCGAGGCTCTTGTCACGACTGACGGGTAAGTGTGGAAGCCCTGTTTAAGATCCAGTTGCAGATAAAAGAGGAGAGTTGATTGATTCTTAGTAACATGGGAACGGACCTCTATTTTGTTGGCTAGCAAGGTTAGTTTTATCTCATCTCTGGCAACAGAGGCAGTAAACCCAGGATCCAGTCGGATATCACAATTGAATAAAAATGTAAACCAATAAATGATATAATTTAGCCTGGGTATTCTTAAGCAGTTCTCCAGTTTGAGGCAGTCCCGTATTATAGATTGAGTAAACAATATCTCCTCTTTTGCCCATATAGATTTCCATAATAGGAAGGGTTGTGTTGAACCCTAATCTGCAATATATTTAATGCCCACCTCACGATGTATCAATTCTGTAGAGGCAGATGAAGGGACACTTAGAAACAAATTTTTGGTTTGTTGTAGTGTATTACCATGAAAGTGACCCCAAACACCTGCCCCATAAAGAGCTGCGGTGACGCATCGTATCTCATAAGTTGTCAACATATCTCTGACGCGTCGATTGCCCAATTTGGCCGCAAAACTAAAAATACTATTTATATTTCTAAGCATCTTAGTACTAGCATTTTCCTGTTCCTGGGCCCATGACCTATTCCCTGCAAACATAATGCCCAAGTAACAGAATGTCTTGACTATCTGAACCTTAGAACCTTCAATATAGTAAGAGCTAGATGTTATAGGGTACCTATCGCAAGCCATAACAAAAGTTTTTGATTTATTAATTAAAAGTTTTCTTTTGGCTATAAAAGCAGTAAAATTATCGATAAGATGCTGTAACCCAATAGGGGTGCGAGAAAGTAAAACCGCATCATCGGCGTATAAAAGGATTGGGACAGACTTCTCATCCACCCTAGGGGCATGCGACTCAGACAATTTCAGGGCTGGGTAAACTTCATTGATAAACAATGAAAAAAGTAGTGGAGCTAGGACGCAGCCCTGTCGGATGCCTCTTTTAACTTTAAAAAGCGGGGTATATTTGCATAAGTGACCGTACCGCACCTTACTTGACAGCTCCCCGTATAATCTAGCCAAGAAGTATATTATCTCTTTGGGAGCACCCATATCTAATAGTAAGAGCCATAAAATAAAATGGTCTACCAAATCAAAAGCACTGCTAAGGTCAGCAAAACATAAATATAAATTTCCCTCCTTAGCTAGGGTGTACTACCAATCAAAAGATCCAGGTTGATACACTGCTCTAGTGTGCCAACTCCCTTTCAGAATCCATATTGCGCTTGCGTAAGGACTGACTTCTCTTGGACCCAGGCTTCTAATCTTGATAGCATGACCCTACTCATGATCTTTATAGACGAGACCAATAAGGAGATTGGACGATAATTACAAACATCGGTTTTGACTCCCTTCTCATGAATTGGTATTATAATTGACTGGCCCCATGATATTGGAAATTGGGTCTCAACAGTGGTGTTAAAAACTCTGGTTAAAAACGGCGACCATAAACCTATTTCGTTTTTATAAAGGTCTGTCGGGACCCAGTTGGGTCCTGGAGCATTACCCCCTTACTACTAATTATACCCTCGAATACTTCCTCTATACTAATTGACAGGGGCATTATTGGGCAGTCATCGGGGTTTTGAGTAGGCAAGGTGGACGGGACATCTTTATCGATTGGATTGAAAATATTTGAAAAATGAGCTACCCAAGAATTGCAATTAATATAGGAATTAAGTTCTGGAATATGATCATCCTTCAAGAAGGAACTATTGATGGTATCCCAGAAAAGTTTACTATTTTTGCTATTGGCTGCCTGGCTTAAATCTTCCCAGGCTATTTTTTGAAGTTCAGATTTTCTGGTTTATGGGCTAAAGCATATTCTGCAGGTGAGGCCTTAATTATATCCGGATTTCTTGGGTTACACCCAAGGACTTGTTTGAGACCACCGAAAGCCAATGTGCAGTTATCATCAAACCAGCCCACCTTAGGTTTTTTATTTCTGTGCACTGGTTTCGACAAGAGGTTCTCCAAAATATTATTGATCTTAGTAAAATTATCAAGCAACAAAACTGGGTCGACCTCATCCCCTAAACAGACTTGAATTTCGTTCTGGCATTGTGTGATAACATCATGCTGGATTTTGGATGGTCCAAACCGGCACATTTTATCCGGACACCGTTCGGGCTGATAGGGACAATACATGGGCTGTACGAAACACCAGTAACATTTTTAAAACCCCAGCATAATAAATACAGAGAAATACTATTATGATCGCTAGTTGGTTGGTCCGTTATCCAGGGTAGTGAGAATAAATGTACACTATTACTGGAGATAATAATGTGGTCGATATTAGACATTGCATTTCTGCCTGTAAATGTGGGACATTTCATGTTATGTTTATCAGTAGCACAATACAGTAATTTTAAGTCCAGCTTAGCGATAACACCATTTAAGGCCCTACCATAATCACAATGGGGGAAATGCATATAACAATCGTCTTCAAATTCCCCCCTCCTGGTCACACAGACTTTAGTCAAAGATAATGGGCATATTTGAACATTAAAACCGCCAACCCAAAGAATAATAATCGTTTTCCTAATGGTGCTACTCAGCTTCTCAAGTTTCCTTTCCAGGACATGAACAATTGAACCACGTAGAGAATTAAACACATTGACACAGTTTCAAACATTAATCCATTGGTGAAAGGGAGCACTTCAGTAGAAGCCTCGAATATAAACCCAGTGACGGAAGGGTATGCTTCAGCAAAAGTCTCCGATGGCTCTGAATCAGAGATCTATGAGACAGGAATACCAATCTCCAGTGAAACCAGCAAATCCAGTGAAGAGAGTGATCTTGGCGAGGATCCCAGACAGGAGGAACAGGACAAAAAAGTACCTTCACCAACAGATATTGGATCTAAAAATGCCCTAATATACGATAATACACCAACAGAAAAAATGGGGAAAAAAACGTAAACATAAAAGGCACTCAAAAATAATTCATGATGAAACAACAGATCCTGGGAGCAACCCAGAACATACAATAGTGAGAACCAAACTCTCAAGTAAAAGCCCTCATCGTAAAACAAACGTTGAATCTGAAAGAAATAAGAATATCTCTGACATCCCGGATGACGATGAGCAGATGAAGCATAGAGAGCCTACACTTAGTGAAGTCCTCGAATCAATAAACATTTTTCATCAGGACATAAACAAAGATAGCCAAAGAAAACATGTCGCTATTCAAAAATTGGAAGGTGCTATCAACAAAGTTGGCAATACATGCCAGGAAATCTCTGATAGAATGTGCTCGGTAGAAGTTCGTGCAGAAAACTTGGAATCAGACGTCGGCAAACTACAACTCCAAGCAAAGGAGCATGAGGGAATAATTAAGGACCTGATGATAAAGGTTGAAGACCAAGAAAATAGAGCAAGGAGGAATAATCTTCGATTTCTTGGGATTCGTGAGGGCTCGGAAGGGAGTGATCCAAGAAGCTTCATGACTAATCTACTAAATCTTCTTTTCCGGAAGTCAACTCCTGGGAAATGGATAGAGAAGTATGCCGAGCACATCGCTTTCCACTAACACTACCAAAACGGTCAGAGAAATCTCCAAAATATCCTAGAGCATTTTTAGTCAACTTTGGAAACTTTCTGGTACGTGACACTATATATGATTTGGCCAGGCCAACAGCTCAAAGAGAATATAGGGGCTTTAAATTCTTTGCGAATGCAACAACTTTTTGCCCCTTTCAAAAAGCTAGGAGCAACGGTCTATCTGCAAAATCCGGCGCGTTTAAAAATAACGTACAAAGGCTCAACGAGGAACTTCACAAGTGAAATCCAGGCGGAGGCCTATCTTAAGGAGGTTGAAGCAAGAACGAAACAAAATAATGGTAACTGAATAGAAGAGGGAATCTAGTGCCGACAAACTATTATTATTTGATATACGGTTGACATTCTTTAGGATCAAATAGTATCAGGCCAGGGGCAAGCCCAGGCGCACAGAACGCAGGGCCACCAACATCTGGGTGAGTCTAAACCCAGGTTGCCTCAAAGGGTGGTAGGAGGGGGGGGGTAAGAGGGTGGGACAGGGAGGGGGGGAAAGGGGGTTGGGGGGCGGGTGTGGGGGGAGAAAATAAAAAACTGAAGAGAGTTCGTACTGTTAAAGAGATGTCAAATGAAAGAGTAAAGTTGAAACTAAGGATACGTTCCCAATATGTATATTGTGTATGCATCAGTTATTTGGACAGGTTGATGTTCTGTCAATATTTAAAAACTAGATATGCCTAAACTAAGGATTTGATCTCTCAATATAGGAGGATTGAATGATTGGAAAAAGAGGGGGAAGTTTGAACAATATCTAAATATGATAAACTTAGATTTAATATGTCTACAAGAGACCCACTTACCCTGGAGGAAAAAACACTGGCTGAACTTTAAAGGCTATGAATTGCTGTCATGTACATCCCAGACTTCTATGATAAGAGGTGTGGCCATAATTGGCAAAGTGGGGTTAGAGGGGGCCAAAAGGTGTAAGGCGGATTCACTAGGAAGATGGGCAATATGTGAAATGAATTTAGGTATCACTATTTGCTCGGTATATGGATCTAACACAGACGAGTCAGAAGTCTTTAGTCACATTGAAAATGAACTAATTGACTGGCATACCCCCATAGTATTATGTGGTGATTTTAACATCTCTGCTAATTTTTCGGATGGTAGCGCAAACATAGGCAGGAAGCCAGGGTGTTTAGAGCAATAACTTCAATGATGCAGTCACATGGATTAGACGATGTCTGGGGAAATGTATTGACTGGAGATCCAGGGTTTACTTATTTTTCACATCCCTTTAACAAATATTCGAAATTGGATTATTTCATGATCTCGACCACCCTGCTGAAGAGTGCCCAAATAAACAAGCTTCCCAAAATCATGTCAGATCACAATCCCCTAGTCCTAAATATGGTCATCAATAAACCATATAAGGTTCCTAGACCTTGGACATTTGATAAAAAACTATTAGCAGATGTGGATTACATCACTCATATGAAAACATGGTCACAAGCCTTTTTTGACGCTAATAGGTATAGTGCATCACGGGGAGGGGTGTGGGATAGCTTCAAGGCAGGATTAAGAGGAGAGACTATAAGCTATACTACCAACGTATGAAAAAAGATTAACAGGTAAAGGGAAGCATTGATGGGAAAGCTGAGTGAGGCAGAGACACAACATAGACAAGATATAACTGTGTCGAGAGTCTACATAGAGTAAACTCCCAAAAAGCAGAGATCCAGAAACAACTAGCAAGAAAGGCGGCAGCAAATTATCAGGCACAGAGATCACGCCTTTACGAAACTGGTGAGCAAGCAGGTAGAGCACTGTTATGTTATGTTATGAAGGGGTTTTATATAGCGTGCGGCTACTCGAAAGAGTGTCCCGACGCTTTGGATTGCACACTAATCTCATAACACAACAGGGAAAGTAAATAAAAACAGAGAAAAAAAGGAAACCTAATAGGGCCCAAAACTAAGAGGTGAAAAGCCAGGTTGCCCTGTGAATTAGACAGGTGGCAAGTAAGAACATAGTGACACAAATTGAATATCAGGGCCAAATATACGATAAATCAGGTGAAATTTTGGAGGGGTTTAGGAAATTCTATCAAGAATTATATCAGGAGGAAGCAGCTGCAGAGGCCCCAAATATAAGTTGGCTAGACATGGGTAGTAAGTTAAAACCAGTCCAGATCGAATCTCTGGAACAAGATATTACAATGCCTGAGGTATTGGAAGCTCTGCAAGACCTGGCAAGCGGAAAGGCCGCGGGCCCAGATGCTATACCGGTAGAGCTATACAAAAGTCTAAGGGAGGAAACAACACCAATGCTTTTAGATCTATTTAATGGCATTATGAATACCGGAACAATACCTGAGTCCTGGTAAGAAACTAATATAGTGATCTTCCACAAAAAAGTTAAACCAAAGACCAACCCGGGCTCCTACAGACCAATATCATTGATCAACAGTGATAACAAGCTATATGCCAAAATCATGGCCACTCGCATGGGAAGGATCATTGCGTCCTTGGTTTCCCCCTGGCAGCATGGGTTTATCCCAGGAAGGGGAACCACAGACCATATTAGGAGAGCTATCACCTTATTTGACATCGGTGCTGCTAGGGGGGAAGGGGTCGGAATGATCCTCCTCGATGCGGAGAAGGCATTTGATCGCGTCAGATGGAGTTTTTTATGGAAGGTTCTGGAGGCAAGGGGATTTGGTCCTAGATTTTGTCAAGCCATTCAGGCTATGTATTCATCACCTACGGCAAGAATCCAATCAATGGGGGAAAGATCAGATAGGATCAACATAACAAGGGGTACGAGACAGGGTTGCCCATGCTCTCCAATCTTGTTCGCGCTCTACATAGACCCTTTAATCACACAATTAATGAATAGTGCGGCTATTAAACCAGTAATATCAAATGGGTTTCAGTCTAAACTCCTCGCATATGCGGATGACTTAGCAGTCATCACAAAAGACCCAGAGCTAGCTATGAGGGAGGTAGTTAATATAACCGGTCAGTTTGAAGATGTGTCAGGTTACCGACTAAATGTGGACAAAACACAGGTATTATGCTCTAAAAAAATAGCCAAGCTGGATGGTAGATATGTAGAATCTGTATTTTACTTGGGTATAATAATAAATGCAGAACCAGGTAAAATAATTGACGATAATTACACCCTCTACATTTATTGAATCAATACACCACGTCTCCTGTAGGCATATAATATCATGTTGGGCCAAGATAAAATCAGATCATGATGGTGTCCCTATTTTGCTTTTAAAACCAGCAATGTTCCAGTTGGTAACTAAATACCCTTTGCCCGTATTCGTTTCATGAAGTTCCTGAGGGGGTACTACGTGTCCCACCTCTTTACTAGTGATAATTGATTCTACTGAAGTATATTCTAAATCGCTAGGGGTACTAGGTATCCATATTACATTACTGGATAACGGCCCACCGTGCTTTAGCATGCATAGATCAACCTTGCTAGTTATGTTCTTGACGTTTAGATTTTCCTTTGTGGGACTTTTAGGTACATATCTTTCCCATACAACCTGACTAGACAGTATCGGTCCCTCACGTCAATCATTAGTATCCAAATTACTCAGAGCCTGGTACCTGTTGGTTACTAGGATGACAAAATTGGACTGGGGAGAGAACAGAGGGGGGGCTGTCAAAGATCCATTTCTGGGCCAGCTAACGTTTCCATGCGTCACCATCCGGTGTCTATAAAAGTTAAGTACCCTAGAGGCAGAAGAGTGGTATTAAATTCCCAAAGTGAAGGTGGTGGTGCATTTTTAGTTGTATTAGATGCCCACATACGGGATCTAAAATTAATAATAATACAGTCCTCATCAAAGCATTTTTTCAAAGGTCCTATCCAGCCCACTCTACGGGTTGTTAAAATCTGACTTACTCCTTCCGTAGGATAACCACAACTATTGGTCAACCAGAACACTACTTTGTTCATAAGTGAATTATGTACTTCTACCTGACCAATTTGGAGTTTGGGAACAAAAACAGATTTTTATGTATTAAACATACTAATTGTATATAGCAGTGCGGTGAGTTATGTAGACTGTATTTCTCCTCCAGTTCTTCGAAGGATTTCATTAAGTCATCACCCCAGATATTACCAACTTTGGAGATTCCTATTATATTTCAAACAAGAATAGCAGTAGATTTTTACTGCTTAAATCAAAGACTAATGTTTAGTCAAATGTTGTTGACATAGTGCCAAGAGTGTGTAGATCAGTTTTGCTAGATGACCCACATTAGCTTAAAACACAGCACTAATAGTAGGCACTATGCAGTATTTTAAATTGTACTAGGTGAAATTTAGCTTTAATAGTTGTAGATCGGGGGCTCATTTTTCCACCTCCCATTCCTGATCTTCTATCTGACCGATGTACTTTTGCCATGTCATGTTGACTATTGCTAGTGCTTCAGATAAATTGCACAACAGACTTCTATATATTTGAGATATGGCTTTTTGCATTAATGGCACAGAACGAACCTTGTTTTCCACTTGTTATGTCCTGGAAGTACTTAAGGTGGGTACTTTAGCTCCTAATGGCAGATCTTAATTGCGTATCAAATATGTATAGGACAGCACTTACCTGCTATCATCGTAAAATAAGGACAGCGCAGAAAGTATACATCTCAGAGTGAATTTCTCAATCGAAAAACTCTTCCCAAAAAATATTTAAAGTCCTAACCGATTTAGTAAACCCCAGAGCGAGCTCTCCAGCTATCCCACCATCTCAGTTGCTGTGTAATTTTTTGGCTAACCACTTTTGAGGAAAAAGTAAACATAGTCTATCAGAATTTCCCCTGTCATCTAAAGAGACCAGGGGCCTCATTTCTGAGAAATAACGCATCGCTGCGTGAAAGCAGGCGCCACCCCACTGCTTTCTCGCTGTGCGAGTAAAGCAGAAACAAATAGTAGAGAACTACCATTTGTTTCTGCCTTCTCACATGGCGAGAAAGCAGAAGTTCCAGGTTTAGAGAGTGGGCGGCGTTACTCGAGGGCAGGGGGGTATGGCTTTCCCACTGTTGTTAATACTGTCTGTTTGGGCAGCCTGAGAGGCTGTCCAAACAGACAGTATTAACTGTATTAAGAACAGTGGGAAAGCCGCTCCCCCTGCCCTCGGGTAACCCCTCCCACTCTCCCTGCTCTCTGTATGCTGCAGCATACAGAGAGAAATGACGTGGTTGGGACAGCCGGCCGAACCAATCACAGCGCTGTGCTGTGGTGAAGGGGAGGGAGGCCTGCAGCCTACCTGCGTGACGACGAGCACGTCGACTCGGAATTCAAAAGAACAGAATGGCAGGAGTCCGGAGTCTGGTGGTCGGTGGAGTCTCAGAGTCGGAACTTGAAGGCGGGAAGAACTAGGTAAGTTTGACTTTTATTTTATTTATTTTATTTATCCCACTTCCCCCCCACCTGTAATGCCGGCTGGCTCTTTTTATTCTTGACCGCCATAAATTATAGGCTAAGGTGAGTCACTGAATGATGTTTACAAGTCAGGCATCGTTTGAGTTACACAGGGGCATATTACCAACAACTAGCGATAATTTTTGTCTCTAACTTGTTTAGAGACAAAAATTATCGCCGCACATCGGCGATTTTTATCGCAGATAAACCTTGCTATTAACAAGGTTTATCGCAAATGCGATAAAAAACGGCCGAAATGCATGAATATCGCTGAAAAGTCAGCGATATTCATGCATTATCGAGAAAATGCTCTTAGCCATGTTATCCACCTCCCATTGAAGCGTTCTGATGAGCTCCTTTTTGCTTTCTCTGTCTGATGCGTTGTGTCCCTGTCTATAGCGCCATGAAGCCCCCGGGCGAACGAGCGCTCTACAAATACATTTCAATATCATTGAATAACATGGCTAAGAACTGCTCAGGGCAGGTGTTAGCTTTCGGAGATATTCGCGCTTAGCGCGAATATCTCCAAAAGTTGGTAATAAGAGATAGCGATGTTAGGGACTGTTTCCAGTCGCTAACATCTTGGCACGCCCACTTTGCATGTCATTAGTGATAAATATCACTGACATGCAAAGTGGGGCCCAAGATGGTCGCTATCTCCTATTAGCTGTCACTAACTGGTGTTAGCGACAGCTTGGTAATAGGGAGATAATTTTATCTCCGCTTTCTTGGCTTTTGAAGCCAAAAAAGCGGAGATAAACCCCCTTGATAATATGCCCCACAGTTTTTTCACTCACACTAAGTGCCAATGTCTACAAACAGTGAAAACATTTAGTGCTTCAAAGCTGCCTCCTATGACGCTTCAGAAAGTTGTTGAGGGATTATTTAAGAAATCAAGCACATCGTACAGAAAGAATAGCAGTGGAGTGACAGCTGGGAGGAATGGTAATTGAAGAAAGGTTAGTGAGCAGCACAGAGAAAGAAACATTAAGAAAGGATTGAGTGGAGACAGGAGCAGAGAATAGAGAAGACGGCCAAGAGGAAGGTCAGAACACCTAAGTCTGAGGATAGCAATAGAAACAGCATAAATACCGAATAACATAGGAGAGACAGATAGCATAGAGGAATGATAACAGACAAAACAGTGAACACTGCAGTGTGGGGGGACCAGTAGCAGAGGAAAGACGCGAAAGAAATGAAGGTTCTGCAGAAAAGAGGAATAGCAGAGTTAAGATTGAAAGATAGGCAAAAGAGAAAGTTTAACAGAAAGACAAACTGCTGAGAGGAAAGATACAATAGGTAGACTGAAAAAGCATAGACTAGACAGACTTCAGAAAAGAAAGAATAAAACAGTGAAGAGATACAGAGAAACTACAAAGAAGAATGAGGAAGAAATGTAGAGAGGCAGACTGCAAATAGCAACGCAACACTCTTTTGATTGTAAATGTGTAGTTTATAAGCCTCTTTTATTATTTCTGTAAATAGGTGAAAATTATACTACGAAATACACCATTTCTTCGACGAACATTTTCCCCAGGGGCGTCAGACTTGTTTCATTCACTTACCCACATGATCTTTGTAACACATAGTTATTACGCCCTACCACTTTCATAGTTCACCATCCGCCACTGGCAAGGAGTTATAGATACGTCAGTATTCTGACGTATCTGTAAGCGCAAAAGTAACGCATTGCTGGAGAGTGTCACAAAAGTGACGCAACTCCAGCAATGCGTCCTTTCACATGGGGCAAGCCCCATGTGAAAGGGCCTGCGTCAGTCTTACGCAAGACTTTTTTTTGTATTTATTTTGTCCTCATATATGCCACCAGAAGATATCAACTCTAGATGGGATCACTCTGGGCCTTTCACTCATATCAAGTAGATTCCGCACCTGGAATATGTGCTTGGCCTGAAGAAGTCACCCAGAGGTAGGCTGTCTCCTTGTCCAACTTCCAAATTAACGGATTGCCTTGCTCCCCGGGAGGACCAGACCACAAACCTCTGGCATAATCATTGGACTTTTATTTTTCCGACCATTCTTTTAGTGCGGACCAGACCTTAATGGCGCCCTCTCCGCCACACATCCTGTCTGACTGGATGACAGTCATGATGTTTCATAGACAGTCAACAAATCTTGGAGGGGACTCGGACTTCCACTCTCTGCATATTTCCCTCCTAGCGATAATAATCACATAAAACAAAAACTGTGTGGTGCTGTTGTTCATCCTGTACCCATGTGGAAGACCAAAAAAATCAATCTGGAGCAACAGGTAATAGGTGTTAATAAAACCTCCTCCAAAAAGCCGCTCACCTGCCTCCAGTAGCTAATAATTTCTGGGCAATCGATAAACATGTGCAAATCATCTGCTGCCGGAAACTTGCATCTTGGACAGTGATATATTTCAGCTGAAATCCTAGATAGTTTAGCGGGGGTCCAGTACACCCTATATGCAGTGAACAGATGGTTTCTTCTGAGGTTGGCTGGTTTGAATATCTTTTGTGACATTGTAAATGCATCAGTCCAGACCTTCAGCATCTCCTCTGGATTTTCAATTAAAAGATTACCCCAGAGATTCACAATTTCAGCATTCAGACTATCCTTTGCCTCCACCAAAGAACACCTTGGCGACCTCCCGCTTCCATCCTCTCTCTTTATTGATGGAATCTAGGATCTGAGTCTCCTCCTCCTTCCCCCAACACTGCCTTCCCCACCATGATGACAATTGGTAGTATTTGAATCTTGTAAGGGACCCCCCAGTTAGATTTGATAGAGTTTCCCAGTCCAAGAGCCGAGAGTTGTGACAGAGGTCTCCCCACTTTTCCAAACCCGCCTCTTTCAGTGGCAGCGCCAAGCGATCTAACAAGCAGTCAGGAGTACCAGGGGAATCCCATATCGGGGCTTGTATATTATAAGATGGGATCACCAGAATCTTACATATGTACTGCCAGATCTTAAGTGCTGCCCGTAGAGTCTTGATACAAACCTTTTTGTAGAAATTTTGATCCCCAAATTTATAGAGGAAAAATTCCAAACCTTGTGGCCGATAACATTGCTTAAAAGAGAGGGCCATGCGAAGAGGAGTCTAGTTTATTGGCCAGAATTCTAAAATTCTTAAGCTGGAAGGCATAACAGTAAAAAAGCAAATCTGGTAAAGCCAAGCACCCCAGCTTTAGCCCCCTTCTTAATTTCCTCCATGCTATCCTAGGGGATTTGGTGGCCAAATAAAGGATCCAATCTTCCCTTGGGGATTGGCAATATACTTGGGATTAAATGATAAAGGTATATTATTAAACAAAAAGGTAATTTTGGGGAGGATGGTCATTTTGATCAAATTCACTCTTCAATAAATATTCAGAGGAAGACCACCCCATCTAGATAATAACTTGCTTACTTCCTTCACCACTATCTGCCAGCTAGTGTTGGAGGTATCCACTAATTTCTGTGTAAGGTATATACCCAAATATCTAATGTTTTGTTTTGCCCCAGGTATCGGGCTGTACTATTCCAACTCATTATGTCAGTTTTTTTCTTTATTGGTTTTGTAACCTGATACCGTACCAAATTAATTTGCTAATTCAAATAATCTGGGAATAGCCTCAGCAGGGTTAGCTGTGTAGAGGAGGACATCATATGCACATAAAGCTGTTTTTAACTCCAAATCCCCCATTATAAATGGTGTGATAACAGAATCTGATCTCAGGGAGCATACAAAGGGCTCGATGTATATATCAAAAAGAAGAGGGGACAGGGGGCAGCCCTGCCTTGTGCCTCTGGAGATATTAAACCAGTCAGTTAAACCACCATTAATCAGGACCTTAGCCTGAGGGCTCCTGTATAGGGATTTAACTCCTTCAATGAAAGGGGAAGGAAACCCAAACTTTGTCATAGTCTCCCACAAGAACGACCAGTTAACCCGATCAAATACTTTAGCCGCATCGATCGCTACAATGGTGAGTGGCAGTTCTTTCTCCTCTGCTACATCAATTGCCCCAATCACCTGAAACGTAAGCTCGTTGAGCTGTCGGCCAGCTATAAACCCCCTCTGATCTGGATGGATAATGGTCTTGATAACCTTTGCCAATCTAGTCGCTAATATTCCAGAAAATATCTTTAAATTAGAGGGAAATCGGTCTATACGACTCGATCCTTTGGGGGTCTTTATTTGGTTTTACTATTAGAGTAATAGTAGCTTCCAGCCATGAAGGAGGAATATCGCCTCCCTGTATAAAAATTCTATTAAAGAGTATCAATAACACAGGGAATATTTCCTCCAGGTTAACCTCATAGACCTCTATCGGCAAGCCATCATGGCCAGCTGGCTTCCCTCTGCTCATCTTCTTCACTTGCACCCTTATCTCCCCCTCAGTGATCTCACTGGCTAACAAGGTCTTATCAAATTCACACAGCTGGGGAAAATCTCTCGAGCCTAACCAAACCTCCGCCTCCTCAACTCTGCGACAACTGTCTTCTTGATACAGTTCCTTCATAAACCCCCTTGCTTCCTCCTTAATCTCCTCCTCCTCCATTAACAGTACCCCCGAATCCCGCTGAATTAATAAATTGATGCTATTCCTACTCCTCTCTAATCTCGCCTTCCAGGCCAAGAGAGCGCCACACTTTTCCCCATACTCAAAGTTCTTCAACCTGCTAACCTCCCATCTATCCTTAATTACCTTATCACTTCTTGCTTTAAATCCTGATTGAAGTTCTAAGAGTTCTTTTTCTATCTTCAGCATATTTTCCCTATCTTCAAGGGCAGCTAACTGCAGTTGTAGCTCTTTCTTTTTAATACATTCAAGGTCGTCTATGTATTTTTTCTTAATAATTCTTCACTTATGAGCCATCTGTGAACTCAATATCCCTCTCAAATATGCCTTAAAAGATTCCCATACTATTTGCTCAGTGCCTGTACCTATATTAAATAAAAAAAACTCGATAACACTTTCCCTAACCTTAGACGTGATTTCAACATCTAGCAAAAGTGTTCTATCCAGAGTCCATCTTCTCTCTATTGGCCTGATCTTAAAATTAATTATTAATTCAACTACTGAATGATCAGAAAGACCTACCGGAATGTGAGATACAGACACTATATCTGGCATTAATACTCGATCTACTAAGAAGTAATCAATTCTGGTATATTGTTTTTATTTTTTACTGTAAAAGGTATATTCTCTAACAGCTCCATACTTGGCTCTCCGTATATCCTGCAAATTAAGATCCTTCATGACATTTTTAAGGACCAAGAAAGAATTGTTTGGGGCACTATACTTCACTCTAGAGGTACGGTCTAACTGGCTATCAAAGACTAAGTTAAAATCGCCTCCTAGTATTACTGGCGCAGTGTGTTGTATTAAGATGCCCCCTAATTTCAGAAGAGAGCTGGAATTATCTTCATTAGGACCGTAATACACTGCGCACGTGTAAAGAGTACTACCTATAGAAAGGACTGCCACCAGCCATCTACCAGAATGATCAGTGTCCCATTTAAGGACCTTAATCCCCTTGTTTGCTCTAACAATTATAGCTACCCCCTTAGAAATTCCCCTTTGCTTAGAACATAGTACTTCCTGAACCCAACCTAGTTTAGCAAAGACTTGTTTACATAAATCTGCCTCTAAATGCGTTTCCTGTAGTAGGTAAACATGAGCTGCAGTATTTTTTAAATATTCACAGACCCTTAATTGTTTCCTCCGACCCCCTATGACATTTAAATTCCAGGCGAGAAATGTATTACCGATTACCTTACTCACAGCCATAATTAAACTTGACCCAAAAAGTACCCACCTTCCAGAGCTCCAACCAATAACATGACAATTTTGCAACATAGGAGGACATTTTTTTTTACTTTTTCACCACCCCCCCCTTTCCATGAACCCTCCCAAACCCTCCCCCCGGGAACCCTCCTATCTTACCAGTCGTTGTTCTCGCCTTTAGGGAGCCCCTTGCATTCACGGCACTGCAACTAAAAATATTTTAATCTCTTTTCTCCTTTTCTACCCCACCTTTAGTGATTTTTTTTTCCCTATATGAATGACACTTATAATTTTTACCTTTCTCCTTATTTACTCCACCTTTGGTGAAAGTTTTTCTTTTTATTATTTTTTGTTGTTTTCCTGTATGAATTCCTTATTTTATTTTACCTTTCACTAGGCCATCTGAATTAAACATAATTATTCCCTCATCTTTGACAATAATTCATCAACTTCCACTGGGTGATTGCAATTGTGTATTTTATTATTCCACATCTGGAATGGCTGAGAATTTCATTTGCACATGCACACCCAATGACCTGAGTTCAGGCATTCTAGAGCCCAATTCCCACTGCCTCTGGGCTGTCCGGCCTCCTATATCAGATCGAATTTGATATGGGTTGGCTCGGTAGTGTAGGATGGATCGTGTGAGACACCTACTTAATATTAATTCCTTAATGCTGTAGGTCTGGAAATTGACCAAGATCATCCTAGGCACCTTACGGTCAGGATGTAATCTAAAAAGGGTCTCTATGCACCCTCTGAATCTCTGCTTCGAGATCGATATCCGGCCGATCCTTCAACACCCCTTCTCGTAGCAACTTACAAACAAAGCTCTTGATATCCACAACTACCTCCCCCTCCGGAATCTTCAAAATTCTGAGGTTGTTCTTTCGAGTTTGCATCTCCAACTTTTCCATCTCCATCATAAGAGACCTGTTTTGTACTTTCAAGGTATCAATGTCTTTAGAGTTTCCCAGCGTGGTTTCTGATAACATAGAGACCTTACTCTCCAGAGAGCTAGTCCGGATGGATATGTCATCCAGTTTGGTCTCCAACAAATCGAATCTGTCATGCAGACTTTTTTGATTAGACTCTGAGATTTCAAACTTTCTCAATAGATCTTCCCTCAATGATAAGAATAAAAGACTGATTCTATCACCTTCGGACTCAGTTCTGACTGGACTCATAAGATGCTGAGTGACAGAACTACTTTGAAAAGTAGGCTGAGCCAGGGCCAGGAGCTGTGCTTGAGATATTTGAGACAAATGAAGCTGTCTGGGGTCAGCAGGAGCCAAGCAGGGAATGGGTCCACAGGGGGAAACAACCTTTACAACACAACTTTTACAACGCACTACCATTACAACGAAACTTTTACAACGCAACATCAATTACAACGCATGCATTTACAACGCAACCATTACAACGCATGACACTACAACACACACCACTACAACACATGCCATTATAACGCAGTCATTACAACGCATACCATTACAACGCACACCATTACAACACATAGTACCCTTACACTATCCAACACTTACCCTACTGTTGCACCCCCTGGAGTTAGAATAGTAATTTTAACCCCTACACTATCCAACACTTACCCTACTGTTGCACCCCCTGGAGTTAGAATAGTAATTTTTACCCCTACACTATCCAATACTTATCTTACATGCAATGTAATGTTATGCGTTGTAATGGTATGCGTTGTAAATGTAGTATGCGTTGTACTGGAATGCGTTGTAAAGGTAGTTTCAAAGTATTCGTTGTAACAGTATGCGTTCTAATGGTATGCGTTATAATGGATGTTGCGGTTTAAAAAATGCGTTGTAAAGGTAGGCGTTGTAAAAGTATGCGTTGTAACGTCATACATCCGTCCGCAGGTTCTATCCCAACAAGAGACCCTTGTATCTCTATTGGTGGAGAATAGTCATTACTAGATATAACAGCTTCTGTGGAGCTATCACCTAAACCTGTGCACGGTCCCGCTTCTGAATTCCCGAGATTTGCTGGGTTCTCCTCCTCCTGACTAGTCTCCAGTGATGCATACCGATTCCCCAAAGTCAGGGTAGATGGGACAGTGTCCTGATCTATTACGCCTACCCTTTTTGCTACATTCCCCTTAGGGCTCACCAGGTGCTCCATGATTTTAAAATAGCTCTTAAGCGATGGGGTATTCTTTTGTACCGGCAGTTGTTGAGTCACCTTGGTATTTCCAACCTTCTTAACCCCCCACTTTATTTTCTTTTTATACCGGGTTAATGGGGCCGGGCCTCCTCTCTCTACTGTATCTGACAAGTCCCAAATCCCCTGTAGCTTCAAATCCTATTTTGACCTAAATTGATACCTGTTTTTATTTCTTGTCTCCCCTGCTGTTTCGCTGGGTTTACCCCATCTGACTGCAGGGACTGCGGGGAGGGTAGGCTCCACAGGCTCCACAGACACCGCAATTAAGTTTATAGCGCCCTCCCTCTCACTCAGGGGGCTAACTAGTTGGACTGTTACCATTGGTAGGTCTAAATCCATACAGTCTTCCCGTTTTAAAACCTCCTTACCGGTATTTGAAACACCAAGGGACTTTATAGATGAAAATTGCCCCAAGCAAACCGGACCTCGGAATTGGATTAGTAGAAGTGTTACCCCGGTCCGGTGCCACAGACTCCTCCGATATTGTTGGCTTGGCTGCACCGCTACCACACCTTCTCCTGCTGCTACCACCTCTGTCAACGCCACCACCGATGTGGAGCAAACTCGCCTGCAGCTCCAGTCCGGTACCGCCTCCACCTCCGCCTCTGCCCTTGCCGCGAATGTGATCTGCATGCGCCTCAGGGTCCAAGCGCCCGCGGTCGCTGTCACGTTTTCGGCTGCCGGGGAAGAAAAAAGCCAAAAGACTGTTTATACGCCCCTGAAAAAGCCTGCACAAGATGCTCTGCAATCTCTCACCGCATCTCCTAGGTGGGGCTATATCCCTTCATGCGTTATTTGCCGTGATCCGCTTCTGCAACGCCGCTATGCTACGGAGCTCTGCGACCGACGTTAGCCTGCCGCCGCCATGTTCCTTAACCAATCCCTCTCAAGATTTCGACGCACCAGCGTCCTAGAAGTGACGCAGTGGAATCTTATAGATTTTCCTGCGTCACTTCTACGAGACTTTTTGCGGGGGAACGCCCCCCCTGCATACATTATACCTGACGCCGGTATAATGTAGCGCAGAGGTTTACAAAGTGACGCATCTGCTTAGATGCGTCACTTTGTAAATATTGCGCAACAGGAGGCATGTTTTGCGCAGCCGATGCGTCACAAAAAGTGACGCATCGGAAGCGCAAAACTGATGCAAGGCCTCATAAATGAGGCCCCAGGTCTTTCATATTCTCTCCCGCCTAGAAATTTCAAAGAATTCTCTTTGGAAGAAATTCAGATGTCTCTTGATTCTGCTAAAGCAGGTTCTCCTTTGGATATCTGTCCCCCCACTATCACGGCTGCTCTTGCCCATCAATTGGCTTCTGCCATATATTCGATATTCAATCTTTCGGTCAATACTGGAAAAATCATGGCCAATTAGAAGGAGGCCAAGGTCAGGCAGGTTTAAAAAAAGGCTAATCTATCATCTTGGAACCTCTCTAATTATCGTCCAATCTCATTGTTTTCTTTATTGGGAAAGCTCTTGAGAGGACTAATTAATAAACAACTTTCAGAGTTCCTTGAGTCTGAAAACATCTTAGACTACTCACAATCTGGTTTCAGACCATCCCATAGTACTGAGACTGCTTTGTTAGCGCTGACCGACCACATTAGAGGCACGTTAGAAGTCAATATTCCAGCTATGCTAATATTGCTCAACCTGTCAGCGGCATTTTACAATGGTGTCTGATTCCAAATTATTACATAGGCTACAGGAGATTGGCATTCATGGGACTGCCCTAAACTGGTTTGGGGATTTTCTGTCCAACAGTACCCAAACCATCATTCTTGGTACATTTAAATCCCACACCGTGTTACTAGATAAATGCGTTCTCCAGGGCTCATGTCTTAGCCTGCTACTCTTTAATATATGGCCCATCTTTCCAAGATTGTTAGAGCCTTCAGTTTTAATATTATTACATATGTAGATGATACACAGCTAGTAATCTCCTCTGATAAAGACCTAGTCAAAAATAAGCAATGTTTCTCAGATGGGTTGATGGCAATTGCCTCATGGATGACAGAAAACTGTCTCCAGCTTAAAGTGGAAAAAACTGGGGATTATGGTATTTATCAAGGCGCAACAAATATGGACTGCTGACTGGTGGCCAGCTGAACTTGGAACTTCTCCCACACCCAGTAGGTGTTTAAGAACTTGGGAGTCTGCATGGAACCGACCTCTTTCTTTTTTTTTTTTTTTTTTTATTTAGCAACATACATTCACAATATACAATAATACAAATTATCGAGTGTAAATAGACAAGCATATCCATAATTATTAAACAAGGGAAAAAAAAATATATTAAAAAAAAGGAAAAAGAAAACAGAATTACTTATATTGTATATTGAATACTTTAAATAACAGTAATCCGCACAGGTCAGACCGAGCAAAGAAAAGAAGAGGGCCTCATATTAGAATACAAATTAGAGATTGGGGCCCATATCTGAGCTCCAAAAAGTCTAATTTTTTTACCTCTAGTAGCATAAATTGAAGTCTCTGTTTATAGGTGGCCAGAAATCGACTAAGCCACATCTGTAATGTAGGTGGCTCTGAATCCTTCCAACGGGCAGCAAGAATAATACGAAGAATCGCAGTAGCTAGAAAAATAGACCTTTGTTCCTCAATACTGTGACCGAGAGAGTCATCATGACCCATCAGATAGAGGGTTATTGAGTCTCGTATATTCCGTCCAAATACCTGGGCCCAAAATCCCATGATCAAAGACTTTAGTTGGTCCAATTTGGGGCATTCAGCGAACATATGAATTAAATTTGCTTGGAGTTGTCCACATCTTGGGCATTTGTCATCAGCCCGTAAACCCCAGGAGTACAATTTTGCTGGTGTATAGTAGAGATTGTAGATAACTCTATAGTATTGGGCTTTAAGATTGGAAGTAATAAATAATTTTGATGAGAGGGCCAAGGAAAAATTAATATCGATATTTGGATTACCCAGCCTTAAAGCCCAAGCTTGCTCAACCCGTTCCAAATCATCCTTAACATTTTCAATCAATATCCGATATAGGTTACCTATACTAGTGGATCGTTTCCCAATGATTGAGAAAATATGTATATTATCCAATTCTATTCTGGGAATACAATTACGAATACTTGCAAGCACCTGAAAATATTTTAAAAAATCAGTAGCTGGAATTTTATATTTCTGCTGCAACCACTCAAAGGAGGTAGAAGTTTCTTGACCAATAAAATCTGCAACAGTGTTAATGCCTAGATTTTCCCACCTCCGAGAGGTACTATCGTTAAGGCTAGCCGGGAGGATCGAGCTATTCCATAGGGGGGAGTATTTTGTAAATTTCGGAATATTTAGTTGTTTAGATACAAATTTCCAAACCTTCCATGCATCAATAACTACTTTTATTTTGATTTTTTTATAACACGATGGTTCAACCTGCCTTAGAAGTAGCCCTTGACACTTAGTTCCCATACTCAACTCATAAATGGAGGGGATATAGCATACCCTGGAGGTTATATTGGGCTTTTTACTAGTTAACAGAGGACCCATATGTTGAATAAGTGATGCCCAAAGATATAAAGCTAGGCTAGGAACAGCTAGCCCCCCCCTATCTAGAGGTAAAGTCAGAAATGGTAAAGCTCTTCTAATCTTTCCAAAACTCCAAATGAATTTAGATATGGAGGAGTCAAGCTTCTTAATGAAACTACCTTCAGCCAATAGTGGAATTGCTCGAAACAGGTAGAGTATCCTTGGAAAGACATTCATTTTTACGTAATTAGCCCTACCAATTATAGAGAGGTGTAAGTTATCAACTCTCCTGAGATCATCTTTTATTTTATTAATCAGAGGAGTGTAATTAAGATGATTGATTTCATTCACATCAGAAGACATACAAATACCTAAATAAGTTGCCTGTCTTACTTTATAAGGGCTCTCGAATATAGTATTATTTGTACACAGGACCATTGTTTTATCTCTGTTAAGAGAGTATCCTGAGTAAGAGCCGAAAGTATGGGTAACATGTTCAATTTCCTGAATTGCCTCAGTTGGATTTGTAGTTAGGATAGCCACGTCATCAGCGTAAGCCAGAAGTTTCGTTGAAAACAGGCCCACGGTGACAGGTTGAATAATGGGTGATGAAAGTAATTTTAAAATTAGAGGGTTAATATAAAGGGCAAATAAAATCGGGGAGCAGGGGCAACCCTGCCTAGTACCTCTCTGTATTTCAATAAACTCCGACTCAGAACCACAGATGGAAAGTTTTGCCTTTGGATCTATGTACAAAGCCTTTATAGCTTTAATTAGTCTAGGCCCAAAATTATTAAGTTGCAAGATGTTCCACAAAAATTGCCAAGAAACACGGTCAAATGCCTTCTCGGCATCGAGAAGGATCATCGACATCTCGCCCCCCGTGGCTCCCATGATGTCAAAGAGGGTAATGGCTCTCCGGGTATGATCTATAGTGCCCTTTCCGGGAATAAAGCCATGCTGCCACGGGGAGACAAGATGCTCGACGACCCGACTCAACCGATTAGCTAAGACCTTGGCATAGAGTTTTGAGTCGGAATTTATAAGAGATATGGGCCTGTATGAGGATGGAAGGTGGGGGGGTTTGCCTTTTTTAGAAAAAATCGCAATATTAGTATATTTCCAGGACTCAGGCAGTGTTGCATGATATTGAACCCCTAAAAAGAGATCCAATAGATAAGGAAGTATTTGTTTACCCAATATCTTATATAAATCCAAGGGGATTTTGTCAGGGCCTGCGGCTTTACCGTTTGCGAGCTCGGCTAAAGCAAGCTCCAGCTCTGTAATTGATATTTCTCCTTCAAGTTCTTCTTTGACTGACTCCTCAATCAGAAAATTGGGTTCCATCTCCGCCATCCAATTAATAATGAAAGTTTTTAAATCGCTATCGGGGTATAGATCCTCATTTTGGTATAGCTTTTGATAATACTTTCGGAAAGCCTCTGCAATATCATGTGATGAGGTGTATTGCTGGCCCTCGTATTCAATCATCTTTATATTATTATAAGATTGTTTTTGGCGTGTTCGGAGGGCTAACTGTTTACCTACATTTTCTCCAGATTCATATAAGCTGCTTTTGTTTGCTTGATAGGTTTCTGCGGCCTTCCGAATTAGGGAGCTATTAATTTCAGTCTTCAACACTAGTATTTTATGAAGAGTGTCAGGGGCTAAGTCTCCACGGTGAATCTGGGTGGCATGATAAGCCTCAAGATTAGATAATTCTCGCTTGAGCCCAAGGTTAATATTATCCTCTATCTTTTTATTCTTAGCAACAAAAGATATAGTTTCGCCCCTTAATGCTGCTTTAAAACAGTCCCAGACAATCAATCTGGGTGCACTATATTGATTACAGTCAAAGAACCCCTGGGCCCAAGATGTTATATGCGTTATATATTCTAAGTTAACAAGAAGCTTTCTATCGAAAGACCATTGTGGCTTAGGTCTAGTAAAACTGGGCAAGTCAAAAATAAAAGTAAGTGCATTGTGATCAGAGATTGTTTTTGGGGATTTAATTATATCCAGTAAATCCATGTCCGCCAAAGATGTCATAATATAATCAATTCGGACATATTTGTTATGTGGATATGAAAAAAAAGTAATTCCAGAATCATTATTTTTCATCAAGCCCCAAACGTCCTGTAAGTTATGACTATCCATCAATTGGCGTACAGCCCTATATACCTTAGGTTTACGTCCATTATATTTTAGAGGTAGTCGATTATTTACCAGGGTCCCTAAAGAAATGTTGAAATCTCCGCATAAAATAAGAGGACCAGGCCAAGATGCCAACTCTATGTTTAAATCGCTAAACAATAAAGGATCATCTAAATTTGATCCGTATATTGTACAAATAGTGGGACCTGATTCTAATTGAGCTATAGCCCATCTGCCATGTTTGTCAGCCAATTTACGTCTAGGAACACCAAGTGCAGATTTTGCTAGGATAGCAACCCCCCTAATTTTAGATGTTTGAGAAGTAGCTACGATCATATTATACCCCGGTATCTTTAGCAATTCTTTATCAGATTCTGTAATATGGGTCTCTTGTAGACAGAGAATATCAGCAGGATCTTGTCGTAGAAGTTGAAATAATTGTACTCTTTTATTCCTATCGTTAAGTCCTGCGATATTCCAGCTGCAGAGTTTTAATCTCCCCATATTGGGTAGTAAATTCCAGACCTGGCCTTCCAAACAAAGTACAACATATTACCACAGATACCACAGCTACCAAACCAGCAGAACATAATCTGATTTCTCATCATTCTAATCATATGATCCCGCACACAAAAAAATGCTTGACATTGTCTTATTTGATTGTAGTTGCTCATTTTTATAAGTCTAACCCTCCCCCTACCCACAATCCTCCTCCCCCCACACGCCAACCACTGAGGCATTTAGACTCTAATAGAGTCTGTAGTGATGGTGAGACGTTCCCTGACCAGTACCACTAACAATAACCTTATATATTCAAAAACCGGTAAAGATGACAGAAATGCACTAGTAATAAATCAAAAATAAAAAGAAGAATAAAGAGAGAGAAAAGAAATAGAAAAAAAAAGAGGTCGAAGGGAATTTAGAGATAATTAGGAGAAGTTAGAAGGGGGGAAAAAGCAATACAAAAAAGAAAGAAGAAAAACCACAGGAAAAAAAATGTAGAGCTGTCAAATGCAATAATGCCATATTACCATATGACCGACTATAAAATAGCTAGTCAAAAATTGAAAAAGGCAATGTTAACATAAGGACAAACCTACCCTCTACTACTACCATATAGCCATCCCCGATTGATTGTAGAATCTCCATCACTAAAGAATCTCCGCATGTTTTATACAATCAGTTAAATGGCTATTATAAAAATGGCAGAAAATCAGGTCAGACTGTCTAAAAATTCCTTAGCTTTTATCTCTGAGGTAAAAAATTTCACCTGGCCATTGTAAATAACCTTCAACTTAGCAGGGTTATTAAGATAAACCTGAGCCTTTTTATCCATAAAGGGTTTGATCAGCTGGCGAAGACGCCATCTTCTCTCCACTGTAGTGTGGCAAAAATCGGGTCTAACAAAGTAAGAAATAGAGTCTCTGGTGCGCCGAGCTTCAGGTTTCGCCTTATCAGCAATTGCCTGACGGAGAAGAAAATTTCCGAAGTACACCAACACTGCACGTGGGAATTTTCCCTGCGATGAAGAGGCCTTCAGGGTAAATGGAACTCTATGGACTCGTTGGACTCCCATTTCCCAATTCCAAGAGGCAAGCTCCGGGAGTGTGTCTTTGAATAACTGGATAATGAACGAGCGTATATCCTCGCCCTCGCTTTTTTCAGGAATTCCAAGGACGCGGAGATTATTGCGTCGTAGGCGATTCTCCATCTCCTCCAGCTTCCATCTAACATCCTTTAGCTGCTCCTCATGGGTTTCCACTTGCTCCTGGATAACTGTGGTTTCTGCTTCATTAACCACTATACGGTCTTCCATCTCAGTCATTCTCATATTAGAGGCCGCTACAGGTCTCGAAAGTTTTCGGACTACCCCCTGTACTTTATGCAGAGCTGCTTGTGCCCTACGACCATCCCTTGAAGTCTGCTCCCGATGAGAGGCGATAGCCTGAAGAACTGTGTCCATTACAGTAGTCAATGTAGCGGTTTGCTGGTCTACAGAGGCAGATAGATCAGGATGAGCAGCGGAAGCATGCCCCTGAGGGTTAAGAGCTGGTGTTGGAGAGTAATCCCAGGTTAATTCTGACACACCATGGTGACTCCTTTTCTTCCTCAGCACGGTTCTCCTGGACTCACCCTGGGCTGGATCATTATCACTTTCTGTTGCACTAATATCAGAGCCAGTGTTGATCTCTGATTCTAGGTCTGATTCCTGTGACCACCTAAGATCTTCAGGGCCCTCAGATATTGAGTAAAAATCAGAAGGGTCTTTATCAGTGTCTAACGAATCAGATGCAGCACAATCGCTGCGAGATTTCCCCCTAGGGACAGACTGCACCGTGCTGTGTGCCGTATTCTGAGGTAGATTTAATACACTAGTCAAAGCTGTAACAGTAATGTCAGAGCTCACCCCCACTTCGAGAGAGGGAACCGTCAAAGATTGCGCAGCTTCAGCTTCAGATTCATTAGGCGCTATCAATGTATCTATCTGAAGTGATGAAACTTTGGATGATGCGTTAAGATTTTGCGCATCCGAGCTTGTTAAAGGCACAGGTGCAGGAAAAGACACAATGTCTACAGTAGTATGGACAGAAGAGGGCAAAACATGAACTGACGACTGAAAATCAATACCTTCACAGTCTGCTGCCGTCTCTATCATAGTCTTCGGATGACTAATCTTGTTTACTTCCGAAGAACTCCCTCTTGCCGGTGAATCTCCAAGCTCTCTAGTCGGCTCCCTCTCTCTGTCGTGAGCACCACCTTCTGACAGCCCTCCTGCCCGCCCTCCCTCGACCTCTCCCAGAGTTTCCAATGCAGAGGAGGGGCTCACCGCTAAGGGCTGATCCGGCAACCGGTGAGTGAGAGCGGGAGAGGGAGAGGGAAGAGCAGCGGGCGTTCTCCGCAAAAGCTCGACAACCGAGGGACCCGGTCCGGGTGTAGCCTGTGTTTGCTTAGAGAGCTTACTTTGCCTCGTCGGAGCTGGAGCCGGGGCGCTGTCAGGACTGTGAATTTCATCGGAGCTCGGCACACCTCCTCGTTTTTGTGCTAGCTCACGATCACGAAGAGCCTGCTTTGCTGCTCGGGTTTTTGAGGCAGCAGCGACCGCTGCAGCAGCGTTCTTAGGGGCCATCCCTTCACAGTTTCCTTGAGACACAGAGTCAGCGGTAAATGGGAGAGTAAAACTATCCACTGCCACTGCCGGAAAGTTAGTTTGCAGATTGTCAGAAGTGTTGCTAAAGATGATTTTAAAGATGATTTTGCCGATTTGGGTTTCTTTAACAAGTCTCAATACTGCAAGCCCTATGACCGAGGAAAAACAGATTAAGCGGGATAGAAGAGCCAAGATCTCCGGTGCATCAGCTGGGTCTTCAGTATATCGTCTGGGCCCCTCCATCCGGTCGCATATCTTTCTTGTTATTGTTCTTTTCGCCGAGTCAGGGTCTCCCTATCATCCATCAGCTCCATTCAGGTACGGTAATTTTCATTTTCCCCCTCCTTCGCAGAGAAGCATTTCTCTCTCAAATCATTGAAGGGTGAGAACTGTTCAGAGAGCGTCTCGCAGCGGTCTAGAACACCACCGCCATCTTGCCGGAACCGACCTCTTTCCATGAAAGAGCAGGTGAGGTCCACTTCAGCTTTCTGTTTCCATATTATGCACCTGTTGAGAAGAGCCCTCCCCTTCTGCCCTTTTTCTGTAAGGAAAACGGTGGTCCAGGCCCTGGTGATCAGTTGCTTAATTTACTGCAACGTGTTGCTGGCTTCTGCTAATGAGACGTAGCTATCAAAACTACAGGTGGTGCAGAACACTGCGGCTCATCTTATTTGTAATCTGCCAACTGGGACCGCCTCTGCCCCTTCTCCAAACCTTTCATTGGCTTCCACTTCAGAAGAGAATTATCTTTAAACTGTGTTGTGTTACACATAAAGCCTTAACTGGTCATGAATCTGCTTATTTAGCTACCAATCTTAGACAGCACCACCTGCCTAGTGATAGACTACTGTTCAACATCCGTGAATCGAGGGCCCGTTTGGGTGGCAGGTCTTTTTCCTATTTGGCTCCTTTATATTGGAATAAGCTGCCACACTATAATATGATCTGTACGGATCATTTTCGCTTTAGAAAATTACTGAAGACAATTTTGTTCTGCGCCAGCTGCTAACACTGCCCGGTTGCCTGGTCGCGCCGAGATACCCTGCTAGCGTGTTATAAATGGCATTTACATATATCAGTGCCGTGACCTATGTAGGCTGCATTCCTCCTCTAGTTCTTAAAATGATTTCATTATGTCATCACCCCAAATTTATCCAATGTTAGAGCTTCCTATTGTATAACACTTTTTGGAGCCACGCAGCCCTCCTACCTCTTTTAACTCATCGAAATCCCATGGGGCATCGGGTATTTTTCACTGCAAATCATCCCTGGCAATCCTACCATATGTGTGGCTGCTTTCATGCTAGTCTGATGCTAAGAATAGCTCGAGACAAATTGCAAGAGAAAGTAGGCCAACAGATTCCAAGAGTGGTCTGGAACAAACTCAACAAATGTAATATTATTAGGAGGTGCTAATTTTAGGAGAATACAATTTTACACTAAATGGCTATTATTTAGGACTCCCTCCTTTCTGCATAGTGTATATCATCAGATACAGGATAGATGTTTGCGGTGCTCTGCAGACGAGGCAGACACATGGGCTCGCAGTGTTTGGGATTGCCTGAAGATTAATCAATTCTGGGAAATGAAATCGAGAAATACTGTAGATACACAATAGCTATTGATAGATACATTGCAACCCTTGGATGTTCCCCGAACATAACTGTGAGCAACATACAAGAGTAATGTCTATATATGCTGGCCTTAGTAGCGAAATCACTAATTCTCCAGAATTGGCGAAGCGAGAACATACCTACTTTTCATAGCTGGCAGTCTAAACTGCTTAAAGTTAGAGATCTTGAGAGACGCTATGCTCTTAGGTCGGGCTCGTACACAAAGTTTGAGAAACACTGGAAGTCCATAGGAAGCTAGCCAGTAGATAAGTTATCAAGGGGAAATGGGCAATATGTGTCTCTTAATTATCACCTTCAGTGTTATATCTGAAATACATTTTATTGATTGATTATGTTTTGTGGGTATGTGTCAATCAAAACTGAATATTGTAAGCATTTTATTTTTGTATACGAGTAATTGTGTAATGAAATCTACAATAAAAATACAATTGAAAAAAAATAAAAAGATTGCCCACAGCGCTATTTCTGGGTATACACATTTTGCTCTTATACTTGTATGTTTGACCACTGTGTAATGTGCTCTGATTTTTATTGCTAAAAGAGATGGTTTAGGTAAAGCCTTCCACGATTTCTTTGAGGAAATATATAAAGAAGATCTTCCCAATGACCAACAGACTAGGGATAACTGGCTCAAAGACATTCTGCTTCCTGCCCTTTCAATAGCACAGAATAAAGCCCTGGAGAGTGAGATAACAGAAGATGAGGTGAGGAAAGCAATACGTCAATCCAAAAAAGGGAAGGCGGCCGGCCCAGATGGTCTTCCAGGAGAGATATATAGAGCGCCTGGAAGATGTTATCACCCCGGTGTTGAGGGTTTTATTTAACGACATACTAATAGAAGGAAATCCAACACCAAAATCATGGGGGGAAGCTACAATCGTGCTTATTCCGAAACCAGGCAAATCGCCTAGGGAATGTGGGTCTTATCGACCCATATCGCTGCTTAACAACGACTATAAAATCTTTACAACCATAATGTCAACAAGATTGAGTGGTGTAATAGGCAAAATAATACACCAAGATCAAAAGGGCCTCATTAAAGGCCGACAACTATCAGAATTAACACACGATCTGATAGGAGCCATAGACATTGCATCAGCCTTCTCCATACCTCTGGCCACACTCACGTTAGATGCAACTAAGGCGTTTGATAGAGTCAATTGGCCCTACCTCGAGGATGTCCTTAAAAAATTTAATTTTGGAAACAGATTCTGTAGAGTGATATTCCAACTATACAGCGCTCCCTCGGCTAGGATATTGGTCAATGGTGTCTTGACGGAGGCATTTCATATCACCAGAGGTACAAGACAGGGCTGTCCGCTCTCCCCACTCCTCTTTTATTTATATATCGAGCCATTTGCTCAGGTTCTGCGGGTAGAGGCGAACATCTCCTCATTTATTTTTGGGGAGTGGGAGAGGTGGGTAGCACTATACGCCGACGACATTCTGATATTTACATCTGATCCAAAAACAACACTTCCTGTAGTCATACAGCGAGCAGAAGAATTTGGGCTTATTTCGGGATATGACATCAACTCGATTAAGACTGAAATAATGACATGGAATATACCAGAACAACATTTGGGTATAAACGTGTCATCTTCCATACGGTATCTTGGAATACGAATCACCCAGGATGTGGGCAATATTGGTCAAATCAATCTAGATAGAATCCACAGAGAAAGCAAAAAGTTGTTGCGAGCATGGTCACATCTGCCACTATCCATAACAGGTCGAGTAAACCTAGTCAAAATGTG